>NC_140995.1:74365737-74965737 GCF_052327205.1 Somniosus microcephalus | reverse complement strand
GCGCACAAAACGGCACCTTAGAAATGGTAAGCTCCGGTTTCGACCCTCCAAACTCAAAAGTGAGTCTTTTGTGCTGCTTCTGGAAGTCCTGTCCCAGAAGCACATCGCTACGTAAGTTTTCGAGTACTCCGAGCCGGGTGGAGGGATACGTGCGACCATTGAGGATGAGGTTGACAAGACAGAAGCCAGAAGAATTGGTGGTCAGAGTCGTCAGAGCCATTGCAATCTCCCTGTCCGAGGGATCAATGCGCAGTTTTAACCTGCTGACAGCCCGCTTACTAATGAAGCTGTCAGAGCTGCAGGAGTCGATTAGCGCACTTAGAGTGTGCCCATTTACTGAAACCTTCGTGGCTGCATGGGACAAACTTTGGGGAAAAACAGCTGTGATGGGAGGAGGGGTAATTTTTCCTTTGGCAGCTGTAGCCTTAGCAGTGGTTCTTGGGGGAGGAGCAGCTCCATAGATAGCAGCTGTGAAGCTAACAGGAGCTCTCGACCGGCATACTTTAATGAAGTGGCCTTTCTTGTTAGCAGAGGCCCGTGACTGGCATACCTTGGAAAAGTGTCCTTTCTTGCTGCAATGATTGCAGGTCGCATTACGAGCCAGACAAAATTTCCTGTAATGGAACGTACCTCCACAAAATAAACACTTTCTTCCTGATTGCCAGGCTGCTGCTAGGGCGGGGTCGTCATCAGCAAAGGCCTCTAGGGTAGGGTCATCATCCATTAGAGTAGAGTCATCATCAGCGGGGGCATCCACCCGAGACCTATCGAAAGACTTATTAAGAGTGATAGCCGCCGCCCGTGCACGTGGTGGGAGATAACTGATTGCATTCTTCTTGGCCAAGTCCAGGGAACACGCCTGGTCATAAGCAGCCCGTAAATTGAGGGTTTTATTTTCCAGCAGGCACTGACGTATAAAAGGGGACACAATCCCATTGATAAAGAAATCGCGGATTAGTTCCTCTTGATACTGTTCAGCTGTAACCGCTTTAAGGTTACAATCTTTGCTGAGCCTGCGAAGTTTCTGGAGGAATTCATCGAGTGTTTCCCCAGGCTGCTGCCGAGTTGTGGCCAGTAGGTGTCGAGCAAAGATTTCATTCGGGGACTTGACATATAGCTGCTGTATAATTTGGATAGCAGCATCATAGTCTATACAGTCCTCAATATAATCATACACATGAGGGGATACGTAGTTAATAAGCATTCGTAACTTATTAGGGGCATCCGCCCCACATTCTTCAAGAAAGTTGCTAAAGGTACGAAACCAATGCTTCCATACCTTCGCTGCTGCAGGTGCATTCGGGTCCAGGTCGAGACGAGCGGGTCTAAGGAGTTTTTCCATGATGGATCAGTTTCTTGCCCAAGTCCCTTTCTGCAGTTCGAGTTGCAGATGGTTGTTCTGAATCACCCGAGGCATGGAGATGTTAACAAGTCAATTAAATTGATGTAATAAAGACTCACTACGCACTTGGTTGTACATAAAGCAAGGCTTTAATCGACTTGTAACAAAACATGGAGGTCTAGTTAGTAGTCACTAGCTTCCTGTTTCCAGATTGTCTCTGGCCAAGTTGGGCCCACACCCGAGTATTTATGCTGCTCGGACGGCGCCCTCAGCTGGCCGTTCAGTCGTAATTCCTGAGTTACTTCTTGTAGAAGTTGCGATTTATGACACCTGTTAGCCTGTCTTTAGCGTAAGAGGCCACCTTGGTAAAGGAGTTGAAGTGCGTGCTAGGAACGGCCTCCCTGAGGATCATTAAAGCTCTGATGACCAATTAAAATGGCTCCTGATGCTCATTAAAGAGGCTGCACACCATTTTGTTGGCTAACGCTGCAATTAACGACCTCTCCTAACAGCAACCAGCTGAACAGGAATAAAGAAGTCATTGGGGATGATTGCGAATGCTACTTAAACCAATGCTCGGTTTTCCCTGTTCACTTGCTGATTGAAATTGACTGACTACGCTGCATTTGAAGAGGACTTTTGACACACATCGGGAGACTTTCTGGGACATTTTGTCAAGCCTTCACCAACACTCTATCAACATTTATTTCCAAAATTCTCTGAGGACTTCACCTAAAGAGAGTGATTGCTATGCTACTGTACATTATTGGAGTCCTTATAGGAAACACGGGGAGAAAGGGATTGGTCATTGGGATCTTGCTTGGGGTCCCCCTTGGTCTGGAGGAAGATTGGGAGGAGGAGCTAAGGTCAGGTAGAGCAGCACCAGCTGCTGGAGGAGAGCAGGAGAGGAGGCACAGGAGGGACAAGGAGGGCTCCAGATTCATGGTAATTTGCTGCATGATCCACAATCTGGCAATCATGAGAGACCAGCCATTACCACCAACAATTGTGCCAGAGGGTCAAAGCTCAGGAGCCACAGAGGAAGAGGAAGAGGAGGAGGAAGAAGACAAGGGGGACCAGGGGGAGCACCAGAGGGTTCCAGGTACATGGCCTGTACCTGGAAAGGATGCTCGTCGTCATCTAATTGAAGACCGCATTTGAGAGACGTCCTCCACCATCATACCTTCTATGGCTGAGGATCCATCAAGAAGTCCACCATCTGCACTCAATCCTTTCAACCTTTTTCCCCATGAAGAACACAATAAAAAGACCATCAATTCCACCACTACCCAATTACCATAATTACTCTTTATCTAGAGCAAACACAAACAATGGAAACATTAGATAACCAGCAGCACTTACCAATAATAATCTATTCATCCTGGTGCTTACCCTTAGTGCCTATCGTATAAGTGCTCTTGCCTACTCTGATGATTCTGCGAAGTGCAACCCGAGTGGCAGCAGCACGTGAGGTGGATGGCTGAGATGTCCTCCTGTGACGCTCTAGAGAGGCTGTGGGCCGTGATGGGCCAGCCTCAGACTGCACCATCTCAGCATGGCTTGAGCAGCCTGGGCCGGCTGGCTGACAGGCAACTGCAAGGGCAATGGTGGGGTGGCAGGGAGGAAGTAGGAATGCTGCCATCTGGAGAGAGGCCGGTAGATTCCTGCTCCATGATTCCCATGCTAGTGCCTCGGGGTATCTGTTCAGCCCACCTAGTGATCTGCTGGAGGACAGATCTCTGGGCAGCTGAGACGCTCTGCAAGCCCCTTTCAACTGAGGAGCCCAGAGCTATCATGGCAGCCCCCTGACCTTCCATTATAATACTTTGCTGCTCCATGGAAGATGTTAGTAGTGCAATGGAAGCTGTTTGAGTGTCTCTTGCAGCACTTTGCCGTTCTATGGAAACCGCAATGACTGCAGTGGAAGCTGCAACTTCAGTCATCAGACGCTGCATGGCGTTACATAAGAAATAGGAGCAGGAATAGGCCACTTGGCCCCTCGAGCCTGCTCCGCCATTCAATAAGATCATGGCTGATCTTGGGCTCAAAGCCACTTCCCCGCCCGCTCCCCATAACCCTTCACTCCCTTATCTTGCAAAAATTTGTCTATTTCCACTTTAAATGTATTTAATGACCCAGCCTCCACAGATCTCTGCGGCAGAGAATTCCACAAATTTATGACCCTCTGAGAGAAGAAGTTCCTCCTCATCTCAGTTCTAAAAGGGTGACTCTTTATTCTGAGACTGCTCCTGAGTTCTAGATTTCCCCATGAGGGGAAACATCTTCATCTATCCTGTTGAGCCCTCTCAGTATCTTATATGTTTCGATAAGATCACCTCTCATTCTTCTAAATTCCAATGAGTATAGGCCCAGCCTGCTCAACATTTCCTCATAAGTCAAAGCCCTCATCTCTGGAATTAACCTAGTGAATCATCTCTGAACTGCCTCCAATGCAAGTATATCCTTCCTTAAATAAGGAGACCAAAACTGTACGCAGTACTCAAGGTGTGGTCTCACCAATACCTTGTACAATTGAAGCAGGACTTCCCTGTTTTTATACTCCAACCCCCTTGAAATAAAGGCCAACATTCCATTTGCCTTTTTGATTACTTGCTGTACCTGCGTGCCAATGTTTTGTGTTTCATGCACAAGGGCCCCCAGGTCCCTCTGAACTGTAGTATTTTGTAATCTCTCTCCATTTAAATAATAATTTGCTTTTTTATTTTTCCTGCCAAAGTGGATAACCTCATACTTTCCCACATTATACTCCATCTGCCAATTGTTTGCCCACTCACTTAGCCTGTCTATATCCCTTTGCAGATTCTTTGAGTCCTCTTAACTTGCTTTCCCACCCATCTTTGTATCATCCACAAACTTGGCTACATTACACTCGATCCCTTCATCCAAGTCATTAATGTAGATTGTAAAGAGTTAGGGCCCCAGCACCAATCCTTGTGGCACCCCACTAGTTACCATTTGCCAACCAGAAAATGACCCATTTATTCCGACACTCTGCTTTCTGTTAGTTAGCCAATTCTCTATCCATGCTAATATATTACCCCAAACTCCGTGAGCTCTTATTTTATGCAGTAACGTTTTACGTGGCACCTTATCGAATGCCTTCTGGAAATCCAAAGACACCACATCCACTGGCTCACCCTTGTCCACCCTGCTCGTTACATACTCAAAGAACTCCAGCAAATTTGTTAAACATGATTTCCCTTTCCTAAAACCATGCTGACTCTGTTTGACTGCAGTATGTTTTTCTAAATGTCCTGCTACTGCTTCCTTAATGAAGGACTCCAGCATTTTCCCAACAACAGATGTTAGGCTAACTGGCCTATAGTTTCCTGCTTTCTGTCTCTCTCCTTTCTTAAATAGCGGTTTTCCAATCCGCTGGGACCTCTCCAAAGTCCAGGGAATTTTGGTATATTTTGCAACTAATGCATCCACTATCTCTGCAGCCACTTCTTTTAAGACCCTGGGATGCAGGCCATCTGGTCCAGGGGACTTGTCATCTTTTAGTCCCATTATTTTACCAAGTACTATTTCCTTAGTGATAGTGATTGTCTTTAGTTCCCCATTCCCTGTGGCCCCTTGATTATCCATTATTGGGATGTTGTTAGTATCTTCTACAGTGAAGACAGATGCCAAATATTTGTTCAGAGTCTCTGCCATTTCCCTGTTCCCCATTATTAATTCCCCAGTCTCATCCTCTAAGGGACCAACATTTACTTTAGCTACTCTCTTCCTTTTTATATACCTGTAGAAGCTCTTACTATCTGTTTTAATGTTTCTTGCCAGCTTACTCTCATAATTAATCATCTCTCTCTTTATTATTTTTTTAGTCATCCTTTGCTGGTTTAAAAAAAATTCCCAATCCTCTGGTCTCCCACCAATCTTGGCAACATTGTATGCCTTCATTTTCAATTTGACACCATCCTTTACTTCCTTAGTCAGCCACGGATGGTGCTCCCTTCTCTGAAAATCTTTCTTTCTCACTGGGATATATTTTTGTTGAGAGTTATGAAACATCTCATTAAATGTCCGCCACTACATTTCAACTTTCTTACCCTTTAATCTATTTTTCCAGTCCACTTTAGCTAGTTCTGCCCTCATGCCATTATAATTGCCTTTGTTTAAGATCAGGACACTGGTTTGGGATACAACTTTCTCACCCTCCAACTGAATTTGAACAGGTCGCTAGATGGAACTGGCAGCCTCTCCATGCTGGAGAGGATGGGTTCCAGGCTCTGCTTCAAGCAATGGGCCAAGCTGGAGCTGGACTCCTCCATCCTCATAGTCCCCAACCCATAGCTTTCAGGCAGGCTTCAATTGCACCAAGCATTTGATTTGTCAATTCCATCAGCCTTCTTCTGAAGTATGGCCCTGTGAGGTCCTTATCTGACTTCTCTACAGCAGAACTAGTATGTGACCTTGTGTCCTGGCAAGGTGGCACATTGGGTGCCCCTTCCACCTGGTGTGGCTACTGCCCACTAGTGCCCGGTGCATCCCATTGTGAGTACCCGTGTTCTGCACTAGCCTCTAAGTTATGCCTAGTGCTGGTCTCTGAGCTGGTGCCTGTGGCAGTGGTAGCAATTGTCACGGTGCCTTCTAGCTCACTCTCCTCCTCCTCCTCTTCCTCCACCGGAGGTGAGGCGGCTCTTCCTCCTCTTCCAGTTCCTCTGGTGATCGAGGTGGATTTTGCTGCTTGGAGAATACAATGATAAAGCTGGCAAGGTTAGAGTGCAGTGCATGTGGCCAATATGGGAGGATGTGTGTGATGAGACCATATGGAGCTTGTGATTGAGGATAGGTTTGGCGGATTAGGGATCAGGAATAGTTGTGGATATGTAAGGAATCTGGTGTGGCCACATAAGAACATAAGAAATAGGAGAAGGAGTAGGCCAATCGGCCCCTTGAGCCTGCTCCGCCATTCAATAAGATCATGGCTGATCTGATCCTAAGCGCCAATCTACTATCACAGAACCATCTCCTGAATCTAACAGAATTAGACACACAAAATAGGAGCAGGACCAGGCTACACGGCCCCTGGGCCCGTTCTGCTACCCACAGGGCCATGTCCGATCCGAACCTAGACTCATGTCCAAATTCCTGCCCACTCCCCGTAACCCTTAATTCCCTTTACTTCTAGGAAACTGTCTATTTCTGTTTTAAATTTATGTAATGATGTAGCTTCTACAGCTTTTTGGGGCAGCATATTCCATGGACCTACCACCCTCTGAGTGAAGAAGTTTCTCCTCATCTCAGTTTTGAAAGAGCAGCCCCTTATTCTAAGACTATGCCCCCTAGTTCTAGTTTCACCCATCATCGGGAACATCCTCCCCGCATCCACCCAATCCAACCACTTCACAATCTAATATGTTTCAATAAGATCGCCTCTCATTCTTCTGAACTCCAATGAGTAGAGTCCCAATCTACTCAACCTCTCCTCATATGTCCATCCCCTCATCCCCGGGATTAACCGAGTGAACCTTCTTTGTACTGACTCGAGAGCAAGTATGTCTTTTCTTAAGTATGGACACCAAAACTGTTTGCAGTATTCCAGGTGCGGTCTCACCAATACCTTGTAAAGCTGAAGCAATACCTCCCTATTTTTATATTCTATCCCCCTAGCAATGAAAGCCAACATTCCATTGGCCTTCTTAATCACTTGCTGCACCTGCATACTAACCTTTTGAGTTTTGTGCACCAGGACCCCCAGATCCCTTTGTACTTCAGTACTTTCCAGTTTCTTGCCATTAAGATAATACTTGCTCTACGATTTTTCCTGCCAAAGTGCATAAACTCACACTTTCCAGTATTGTATTCCATCTGCCAAATCTCTGCCCACTTACTTAGCCTGTCTATGTCCCCTTGCAGGTTTTTTATGTCCTCCTCACTCACTACTTTCCCTCCCATCTTAGTATCATCTGCAAACTTTGATATGTTACACTCGGTCCCCTCCTGAAAATCGTTAATATAGATTGTAAAGAGTTGGGGACCCAGCACTGACCCCTGCGGAACACCACTAGTTACTGATTGCCAGTCTGAGAATGAACCATTTATCCCAACTCTCTGCCTTCTGTTAGATAGCCAATCCTCTATCCATGCCAGAATATTACCCCCAATCCCGTGATTTTTTATCTTAAGCAATAATCTTTTGTGTGGCACCTTATCAAATGCCTTTTGGAAGTCTAAATACATGACATCCACTGGTTCCCCTTTATCCAACCAATATGTTACTTCCTCAAAGAACTCCAGCAAATTTGTCAAACATGACTTCCCCTTCCTAAAACCATGCTGACATTGTCCTATCAAATTATGATTATCCAAATGTCCTGTTACTGTCTCCTTAATAATGGACTCCAAAATTTTACCTACCACAGATGTTAGGCTAACCGGTCTATAGTTTCCAGCCTTCTGTCTACTGCCCTTTTTAAATAAGGGTGTTACATTAGAAGTTTTCCAGTCTGCCGGGGCCTTTGCTGAGTCCAGGGAGTTTTGGAAAATTATTACTCATGCATTCACAATCCCTACCGCCACTTCCCTCAAGACCCTAGGATGTAAGCCATCAGGTCCAGGTGATTTATCCGCCTTGAGTCCCATTATTTTACCGAGTACCACTTCCTTAGTGATTTTGATCGTGTTTAGCTCCTCCCCCCCTATAGCCCCCTGTTTATGCAGTGTTGGGATATTCTTAGTGTCCTCTACTGTAAAGACTGATACAAAATATTCATTCAGTGTTTATGCCATCTCCATATTTCCCACCATTAATTTCCTGGTCTCATCTTCTAAGGGACCAACATTTACTTTAGCCACCCTTTTTCTTTTTATATAACTATAAAAACTCTTACTAACTGTTTATATATTTTTTGCTAATTTACTTTCATAATCTATCTTCCCTTTCTTAATCAATCTTTTTATTATTTTTTGCTTTCTTTTAAAGTTTTCCCAATCCTCTATCCTCCCACTAGATTTGGCTACCTTATATGCCCTTGTTTTTAGTTGAATACTATCCTTAATGTCTTTACTTAGCCATGGATGGCTGTCTTTTCTTTTACACCCTTTTCTTCTCAGTGGAATATATATTTTTTGGAAGTTGTAAAATAACTCCTTAAATGTACACCACTGATCATGTATCGTCTTACCCTTTATTCTATTGTCCCAATCCACTCTACTCAATTCCGCTCTCATACCTTCATAGTCTCCTTTTTTCAAGCTTAGCACGCTTGTTTGAGATCCAACCTTCTCACCCTCTAATTGAATATGGAATTCAACCATGTTATGGTCACTCATTCCAAGGGGATCCTTTACTAGGACATTTTTAATTAATCCTGCCTCGTTACGCAGGACCAGATCTAAGGTTGCTTGCCCCCTGGTCGATTCAGTTACATACTGCTCAAGAAACCCATCCCTAATACACTCAATGAACTCATCCTCAAGGCAGCCCTGCCCAATTTGATTTGTCCAATTAATATGATAGTTAAAATCCCCCATAATTATAGATGTTCCCTTATTACAAGCCTCAACTATTTCCTGATTGATACTCCATCCAACAGAGTTGCAACTGTTTGGAGGCCTATAGACTACGCCCACTAGTGTTTTTTTCCCCTTATTATTCCTTATCTCCACCCAAACTGTTTCATTATCCTGATCTTTTGACCCAATATCCTTTCTCTGTATTACAGTGATTCCTTCCTTTATTAACATAGCCACCCCACCTCCCCTTCCTTCCTGCCTGTCCTCCCTGATTGTTAAATAACCTGGTATGTTTAATTCCCAGGCATTGTCACCCTGCAGCCATGTTTCTGTAATGGCCACAAGATCATACCCATATGTAGTTATTTGTGCCATTAACTCGTCTATTTTGTTACGAATGCTACGTGCATTCAGATAGAGAACTTTCAAATATGTTTCGTGACACTTAGTTCCTGCTTTTGCCCTTTTTATTACTTTACCTTTTACTCCATACCTTCCGCCCCTTCCTGACATGCTCTGGTTTTTAATTTCCCCACTGCTACCTAAGTCTATGACCTTCTCTGTTGTCATTTTTATTATTTGCTCTCTAGGAACCTCCCCCCCACTAGTTAGTTTAAAGCCCTCTCGACAGCCCTAGTTATATGATCCGCCAGGACACTAGTCCTAGCACTGGCCAAGTGAAGCCCGTCCCAATGGAACAGCTCCCTCCTGCCCCAGTACTGGTGCCAGTGTCCCAGGAAGCAAAACCCATTTCTCCCACACCAGTCTTTGAGCCACGGATTTAATTCTCTAATTTTATTTGTCCTAGCCAAATTCGCTCGTGGCTCAGGTAATAATCCAGAGATTATTACCCTTGAGGTTCTGTTTTTTAATTTGACCCCTAGCTGCTCATACTCCTTTAACAGAACCGGCTTCCTAGTCCTATCTATGTCGTTTGTACCAACATGGACCACGACAACTGGATCCACCCCCTCCCACTGCAAGTTTCTTTCCAGCCCAGAGGAGATGTCCTTAACCCTGGCACCGGGTAGGCAACACAGCCTTCAGGACTCTCGCTCTCGGCTGCAGAGAACTCTATCTATCCCCCTAATAATACTATCCTCTACCACTACAACATTTCTATTTACTCCCCCCTCTTGAATGCCCCCCCGTTCCACAGTGCTCTGGCCAGGTTGCTCATCCTCCCTGCAGTCCCTGCTCCTGTCCCCACAGGGAGTAAGAACCTCGAACCTGTTGGACAAGAGCAAGGGTTGTGGCTCCTCCAACACTACCTCCTGGATCCCCGTACCTGCCTCACTTGTAGTCACACCGTCCTGTCCCTGACCATGGGCTACATCTGAATTAATTAACTTCATAGGTGTGACCACCTCCTGAATCACAGAGGCCAGGTACTTCTCCCCCTCCCTGATGTGTCGCAGTGTCTGAAGCTCAGACTCCAGCTCATCAACACAGAGCTGGAGTTCCTGTAGCAGCAGACACTTGTCACAGACACCGTGAGCCTCAATGGGGTCCACCGGCTCCCACAACTCGCAACAGTAACACATCACCTGCTCCATTCTATGTAATTACTTTTAGGTGAGATGCCCCCTGCTCTGCCTGTGGCCATGGTATCTGGCACTCCCCTCCCAATCACCATCAGCACTACCTCCACAAGGGAAGTGATCTCATGCAGGCGTACTTCCCCTTCCCTAATCAGGTTATGTTGCTGCCTGTTACGTGCTATCCTGTCCTGGAAGAGAAAATGTGGAGATTGTGAATGAATATAGTGGCAGGTCTGCTTGTGTGTGTGATGCCTCATATGGTTGAAGAGCTGTGAGATGTGTCTGAAGTGTGAGTAGTATCTGTGAAGGATACAATAGTGTGGGGTGTGTGAATGTCAGTGTATAGTTAGATGTTGGATGAAGTGTATTGAGTTTGTGAAGCTGGTGGTGGTGCAGTTATTGTGAAGTGGTTTGTGAGCTGGGATCTTACATTGATCACTTGTGTCAAATTTTTTTTTTTTCCCGGCACTGGAGCCATGTCCTAGTGCTAGGGCTCCTGGCTGTCACCTCCCCGGTGATCTCCTCCCATATCCACTGCGTTATTTGTCACTGTGGCCTCCATCACCCCTGTGGATACACAACATCCCTCCTTCACTGTACCTCCTCCATCAGGACCTACAGTGCTGTGTCTGAGAACCTTTGAGCCCTCTCCCTTGGTCCCTGAGCCATCCTGATATGTACCGGTGTCTGTTGACCAGCACACTCCACACCTTCAGTGGCAGTGTGTTTGTGAAGGCTATAAATACCGCTCCAGAAAAATTGCTCTGAATCCGCACTTGAGTGCTAAACTTGCAGGTCTCCGGTTTAGCACCACCAGCAGGTTAAATCACCAATCAGCCCCTAAATTGTGGGCTAAAATCAGACTTTTAAACAGGCGTGTCTTATTAGCACAACACCCACTTAGCACCTGTTTTCACCCTTTCCCCAAAATAACCCCCTACGGCTATTATCTGGTTTGACACTCTGTCATTTGGTATTAATGGCAACTTAAAATATATGTACCTGATTTGAATTGGGAAATTTACTATTCCAAGGGGAGTTTCTACTTCGTGTTTTATCTTCTGAAAGAGGTTAATCCATCAGAGAAAGAGATTAGAAATAAAAAATTAGATAAAATGGGATGCTTTTCTGATGTGCAGTTTTTCATATAAATTATGTGTCCAACGCATATATCTATTAACATGTGAAAATCTCCATACATCATGTTGCAAAAGAATAGCATACAATATTATAATTTCATCACACATTCCCAACTTTTATACTGTCGCAAACATACTAGAACAGCTGAATATGGATTGTTGGTCAACTACAAGGGGGGAGTTTAACCTAAAAAAACAGGTGGATTTGGAGTGTGGGGGTAGTTAAATTGTTTAAAATAGGATTCCCGACCTGAACCCACCTCCAACCTGCCCACTTCCAGTTTTAACGGAGGCGGGATGGGGGCGGGACGGTTGGGGGGTGGGCGATCAACCCGCTCCCAGGGGCGCAACGTCAATTTAAATATTATAATGAGGCTGGAAGCCTCTTTTTTTAACCTCCATTTTGTTTTTAACTGCATGTGGGTGGGTTTCACACAATTTGTGAAACCTGGTAGTTAAAGCAAGCAGGGACTGCTGGATCCAGGAGGTAAGTGACTTAAAACCTACCTCCTGGATCCAGGGTCCCTGCCTAACCCACCCCACATGATCAAAGACCCCCTCATGAGGCCTCCGATCACCTCCCAGGCTTCCCCCACCCCATCAGTGATAATGCCTCCTGGGTTTCCTGCCCGCATCGGAGCCTGCCTGCTTCCAACCCGCCTTCTTCCAAAACGTTGCAGCCAAAGTTTGTGGGCTTTAATGTAACAGTTTATCCATTGGTAGCCTTTCACTTCTACTGTTGACATAGAACTTTCCAATGGAACTTTCACATTTGGACTTATTTCTGCAAAGTTCTTTATGTAGTAACCTTCATAAATTTCCACTTATCCAAAACTCGCTCCAAGTCCCGTTCACCACTGTGCTCGCTGACCTACATTGACTGCTGGTCCAACAACGACTCAATTCTAAAATTCTCACCCTTGTGTTCAAATCCCTCCATGGCCTCACCCTTCCCTATCTCTGTAACCTCCTCCCACAACCCCCCCCGAGATCTCTGTGCATCCCCGATTTCGATCACCCCACCATTGGCAGCTGTGCTTTCAGCAGCCTAGTGTAGTGTATGTAACCTGTACTACCTTAAGAGGATACCTTAAGGTGATGGACTACTTTTTGATGGCTCCTGTACATTGTAGTACCGGTGGTGACCACACCGGTATATAAACCCTGCGGTGCAAAGTGTATCTCAGTTCAGCCCTGACCCTCAATCACTAAAGACCTGTTTAATTACTTCTGTAGTCTGTGTCCTGTTATTCAGTATAACTACATTTGAAAACACAGACTCAACAGTGGCGACGAGTCTGATCTTACCTAGCAGCAGTTTTGCATCAAAGGAAGCTTCGTCCTCTGAAACGGGCGTCGAACAAGGGCATCCGCCCTCAACATCCTGCTGGGCACTGCATCGCATGGGAGGCCATCGGGAACCCGGGTTGGTTTCTGGCCACGAAGTCAAACATCAGTGAACATCCCTTCGACGACAGCGGCGGGTAAGCCCGATCGAGCGGCACGGGGGGGAAGTCGGCCGAGTTGTCAGTGGGAGAAGGGGAGGGAAAACAATGAAAAGGGTGGAGAACACGACCGCAGCTGGTGTCAGGGGCCAGACTGCAATCGGGGCAGAGATGCGCAGCAGCCAGAAAGGCGTTTATGACCACAAGGACCACGGGAGCGGTGGGGAACAAGAGCAGCAGCGCAGGGGAAAATAAAGGACCGCTGGAAGGCGTGAATGGCAACAGCACGGGAAGCACCATTTTGAGTCGGCGGGGGAAGAAGACAAGCACGGGAAAAGCCGCCAAGCGCAGGAAAAGCCGCCATCTTGAAAAAAAAAAAAAAATAAAAATAAATAATAATAATATCCGAAGGGAAAGGAGAAACTCAGCAAGGATGCCAAAAACGGGTAACATCACTGCTTTTGATAACAATGTGGAAGATTGGGCCACTTATGTGGAACGCATCGCAGTTTACTGTACAACGAATGAGGTACCGGATGATAAGAAAGCACTAACCCTATTAAACTCGATGGGTGCGAAGACGTACGGGTTATTAAGGAACCTTGTAACCCCAGACAAACTGGTAGGGAAGAGTTTCGCGGATATTGTTACTATCCTGCAAGAGCATTTAAACCCCACGCCGCTGCTGATAGCAGAACGATTTAAATTCTACAAAAGAATTCAACTTAAAGAAGAAAGCAACGCTGAATTCCTAACCGAACTGCGCAAGTTATCAAGGTACTGCCAGTTCTGTACAGGACTAGCAGATGCACTGAGAGATAACTTTGTGTGTGGGCTCCTAAGGGAAGGAACCCAGGAGCGACTACTAGAGGAAAAGGACCTTACACTGGACAAAGCTTTCAGCATTGCAGCATCACACGAGGCAGCAGCACAGGGCGCTGCAGAGATACAGCAAAGGCCATTGGAATTCAGCACCAATGAAATGGCATTGGGCGCAGTAAAGTGCTATCGTTGCGGAAGGACAACGCATGACCAGAACCAGTGCTGGTTCAAAGATAAAGAATGCAGGCAATGTGGCAAACTTGGTCACATAGCGAGAGTATGCTGGTCAGGAAAGAAGACCAGCAGCAAAAAGTCACCGCAGGAGAAGTACAAAAAAGTACACAAGGTGACAGAGAACAGAAGATGGATTCAGACTCCAGCAGTAAGGAACTGGGTTGTCTAAAAATACATAGGCCTAGAAATTCAGTATAGCCAGTTTTGGGGCGGTAAAGTCGGGCGGGCGCTAAAGTTTGCGCCCGACGCAAAGTCGAGGGCACTTCGCCGATATTCAGTAGCTTCACCCTAAGAGGTTGCTGGAGCGCTAAAACTGGCGATGCACGACTATCTTTAGGCGCTAAGCCGGCGGTGCTGAGGGATAGCGCCGAGGCCGGGCGCAGCACAGATGTGGTCATTTCTTGATTGACAGCAGACACCGTGGCGCCGGCCAGCTCTTAAAGGGGGAAGGGTCGACTTGGTCTGCTGCAATGGCCTGCACACTGCAGCCTTCCAGCTAGGCCTGAACACTGCTGGTGAGCAGAAGGAGCCATGGCAACAGTACAGAAGGCCCGTGAGCATGCCCTGCGCTTCTCAGCCCATGACTTGAAGGTGATGGTGACGGCCTTGGAGAAGAGACAGCACATCTTGTTCCCGGACACTGGCAGGAAGCCTCCCACCAGCGTCTATAGGAAAGCCTGGAGGGAGGTCGCCCGCAGGGTGTCGGCCACCGGCGATGCCCCCAGGGACAATGTCCAATGCCGGAAGAAGTTTAATGACCTGACCAGGATTGTCAGGGTGAGTACCCTTTCCAGTCTCCTCCTCATCCTTGCATGTACACCTGACATGATGGGCAAAGGGACCTGAAAGTCCTAATGGCCAGCCCTCAGCCAGCAGCTATGGGACAGTCATGAATGTCAATTGCACATTCTGCACTTTACACCATGGGAGGCAGTGCACACCACATCAGGGCTACACACTGGCCAAGCTATTCCACCATGGGAGGCAGTGCACACCACATTAGGGCTACACACTGGCCAAGCTATTCCACCATGGGAGGCAGTGCACACCACATCAGGGCTACACACTGGCCAAGCTATTCCACCATGGGAGGCAGTGCACACCACATCAGGGCTACACACCGTACTTACAGGCCGTCCTTTCTCTTGCAGGCAAAACTTGCAAACAACCGAAGGCACCAGGAGGAGACCGGGTGAGGCCGCCCCCAGATCCAGTAGCTCACTCCCCTGGAGGAGCGCGTGAGTCGCCTCATGGGAGCCCGGGTGATTGGGCCCGTCGCCTGTGGAGATGCCGACCCTCTTCTGGGCCACAATGGTAAGGACATCACCTTTTGGACCTCACTCGTCGCACTTGCGCATCCGATCTACCTCCTTTGCCATTGTCCGACCAATGCGCTGAATGCCACCAGTCATGCCTCCCTCGCTGACGCCCTCTCCTCACTCTAAAGCTACTCTTGTGCCTTCCTGCTTTCAGCTGGTGACGAGGAGCTCCCTGAAGCTGCCAGTGACAGCCCCTCCGAAGAGGAGGAGGAGGAGGAGGAGGAGGAAGAGGAAGGCAGACCATCAGGGCAGCACTCAGGTCCGGCTGCAGTTGCCGAAGTAGTGGACACGTCTTCCCTGGAGGAGAGCCTGGAGGAAGTGTCGGAGGGGAGTGGAGCTGCTGGGACCAGTGGCGTCCAGCAACCCAGGAGGGCTGCGGTTGGTCCGCGGCCTTCCCCCCAGAGGGGGGAAGGATCGGAGGGGAGTGCGGTTGCTGGGCCCAGTCGCCGCCAGCAACGTGGCAAGGGTCGGCCAGCTCGGACCCCTGCTCCCCAGCGGGCGAGTCCGGACTCCAGTCCGGACACGTTCAACTCAGAGGAGGCGCGCCACCTCGATCAAATGGCCCAGGATTCGGATCGCCGGCACACCGAGCTGATGGGGGTAGTGGCACAGATGCCTGAGGCGATCGAGTCCCTGGCTAGTAGTGTGCGCGAGTTCGGGGCCTCACATGCCGCGAGTGGCCGGCTGATCAGTGATGCCATCCAGACAGCGGCTGCTCTGTTGCGGTCGCAGACCAGGGCAACAGGGGCACTCACTGCTGCCACACGCGCTGCGTCAGCCAGGCATCGCCTGGACACCTGCCGCGCTGCAGCAGTACAGCGGGCTGCCCTTCGGCAGATTGGTGCGCATGCTGCAGTGCGGGCCCGGGCGAGTGCCAGAGTGCCACATCACCAGCCAGCACCTCCCATCCGCCAGATTGCACACATTCCTCCAGCCGTCACCGCCACTCCCCCAGTGGAGCCTCAACGGCAAGCGGCTGCGAATGATGTTGGCCAGGCACAGCTGCGCCAATCACCAGCCGGCCCCTCGAGGGCCAAACCCCGTCTAGGCCGCCCCCCAAGGGCATCTGCCGGAAGGACTTCTGACCCTCAGGAGCCTTCCCCCAGCCTCGCAGCAGCCACTGGGCAGAGCTTGCGGAGGAGCAGCAGGCCGGGCAGGGGCCCCAAAAGGCTCGACAAGGTCTCGGCCTCGCGGCCCAATAAGTAGACGGTGTGGCCAAGTGTTATTTTATATGGCGATGCCTATGTTTCTTTTGGGGATGGTTGTTTTGTTTCTGGGGATGTTTTTTGGGTTAAGGCCGAGGATGAAGGCCATTTTTGTCCAAATGTTCAGTTATTCCTCCCCAGGTTGTGGGAGTGAGTCATTTGATGTACTGTTTTTTGGGGCCGTTGAATGTTTCTGGGTTTCATGTGGGAAGGGGTTTCATTTGTCTAAAATAAAGATTTCTCTTTATTCAGAGAGTGTCCATGTTTGTTGTTGTAAGTGTTTGTTGCCTTCGCCGGCTGAGGGCTTGCGGAGCGGTTGCGTTCATGTTCCTTCATGGCCACAAGGCATTCCCTGACAGGTGGCTTAGAAGTGACGTTCAATAAGCCGCCGACGGACGGCCCTTGGACCTTCTCGCTCCCTCCTGGGATGGTACTCCTCCTCCTCCTCCTCCTCCTCATGCTCCTCCTGCTCCTCCTCCTGAGGTGGTGGTCCAACGTGAGGTGGCAGTGCCTGAGTCCTGCAGAGAGCCAGGTTGTGCAGCATGCAGCAAACAACGACGAATTGGGAGACTCGGTCCGGCGAATACTGCAGAGATCCGCCGGAACAATCCAGGCAGCGGAACCGCTGCTTGAGGACGCCAATTGTTTGCTCGATTATGTTCCTGCTCGCTTGATGACTCTCGTTGTATGCCTCTTCAGCAGGGGTCCTGGGCGCGCGGAGCGGGGTCATGAGCCAGGTACACAAAGGATAGCCTTTGTCTGCGAGAAGCCATCCTCTTGGGGGAGGCTGTGCCTCGAACATGTCATGCACAGTTGTCTGCCGCAGGATAAAGGCATCATGGCTGCTGCCTGGAAAGCGGGCATTGACAGCTAGGATGCGCTGCTTGTGGTCACACACCAGCTGCACATTGAGGGAATGGTAGCCCTTCCGGTTGCGGTAATCCTTGGCATGCTCCACAGGTGCCCGCAAAGCCACATGCGTACAGTCAATGGCGCCCTGCACCAAGGGGAAGGCCGCGAATCTTGCAAATCCCAGTGCACGCTGATGCTGCCTCTCCAGGGCCATGGGGAAGGAGATGAATTGGCATCTCCTTCTGAAAAGGGCATCGGTCACCTGGCAGATGCAGCAATGCACGGCGAACTGGAATATGTTAGCAATGTCCCCAACAGCAGATTGGAAGGAGCCAGTGGCATAGAAGTTCAAGGCCACCGTCACCTTCGCGTCCACCGACATAGACGTCCTGCTCCTGAGCTTTGGACGCAGATCTCTGCGAAGCAGATGGCAGATCTCTGCAACCACCTCCTTTCGGAATCTCAGCCTTTTTACACATCGCGCGCCACTCATGTTGAGGTAGGAGCGCTGCTGGCGGTATGCCCTGACTGGGTAAGGCCTATGTTGCCGACGCCTGTTGCCCCCTCTGCGTCTAGCCAGGGCTGCCCCTCTCACCCCGCATCTGTGAGCCCTACGGACATGACGCTGAAACTCAGCGTTGGCACCCCATGCAGCCCCCATAATATGCTGCCAAACAGTCAAATATCCAAGAGGCCACTTGCAACGCTCTGGCCTGAAGCCAAAAATACCTGAGCTAGTGTTGGCCCAAACCAGAAAGCTCTCTTCCTTGGTCTCTCTCCAGAAATCCATTGCACAAGAGTGTCTGCCGCAAAATGGCTGCCCTTTATAGTGCAGGGTAAGTGCCCTTTAATTTGCGCTCCCCGGGGCCCGCATCGGCTCTGTTGCGTTCCACTAAACAAGCGTTCGGGCCGCCGGCCGCACAATGGGGTGGTCCCACTGAAGTTCTGGATTGGGGCGCGCAAAGGGCGTTGCACGAGGATATGATGTCATTTTCTGCGCGCGCAGGTGAGCGCGCGCTAAGACTTTGCGCCGGCGCTAAATGTCTACTTAATTTGGGGCGAGGCGCAGATCGCGCTGCGCCCGGACGCTACACGCATAGCGCCCGAAATTCACTTCTCTTAAGGCGCTAACGGCTGGCGCAACCAACTGAATTTCTAGGCCATAATGTGGGTAACACAGCAGACCACCAAACTATCTGGGTTGTGCTTCGGATAGCAGGAGTCCAAGTGAAGATGGAATTGGACACTGGATCGGCATTAACGGTCATGAATAAGCAAGATTACAAAAGGTTATTCTCACACATTCCCCTGAGGGTTACGGAGATTGTATTGAAAACATACATGGGGCAAATAGTATACCCCAAAGGAAAGATAAAAGTAAACGTGGTCTACAATGGTAAAGAAAGTCAGAAAATGGACTTGTATGTGTTACCTGATGGAGGTCCGCCACTACTGGGACGGGAATGGATCCGGAGAATAAATGTGGACTGGCATTCCATACAAGCACTGACTGTAGATGCCTGTAAGGAGGACGACGTCAAACCTAAACGACTGTCCAAAATATTAGACGATGCTAAGGAGGTGTTCCAACAGGGACTGGGAACATTACGGCAAACATCAAGGTTGAAGAACATGCAAACCCAAAATTTTGCGATACAACCTGCTGTGGAAGCAGAGCTGGAAGGGCTAGAATGTTCAGGGGTACTGTCCAAGGTGGACTGGAGCGAATGGGCCACACCCATTGTTCCTGTCATGAAGCGTTCATTGAGCAACAAGCCGGGGGAACCTGGGAAGGTTCGCATCTGTGGCGATTTCAAGATCACTGTTAATCCGGTTCTTCACACGGTGCAATATCCGCTTCCGCGGATTGAAGATATCTTCGCTTCGCTGTCTGGTGGGAAACACTTCACCAAGATAGGCCTGGCGCAGGCATACCTACAGATGGAAGTTGATGAAGCGTCACGCCAGTATCTCACGATCAACACACATAAGGGCTTATATCGGTATAATAGACTGGTTTTTGGAGTGGCATCGGCTCCAGCGATTTGGCAAAGGGCCATGGAGCTGGTATTGCAGGGAATCCCAGGCACACAATGCTACCTGGACGACATCCTGATTACAGGAGATAACGATAAGGATCACCTCGCGAATTTGGAGCAGGTGCTCATCAGATTGAAAGAATATGGGCTCAGAGTTAATCGCCAGAAATGTGAGTTCTTTCAAAAGCGAATCTCATACTGCGGCCACGTCATTGACCAGGAGAGGCTCCATAAGTCACCTGACAAGATCGAAGCTGTTGTAAAAGCTCCTGCACCGGAAAATGTATCCCAGTTGAGGTCGTTCCTCGGGTTGGTTAACTATTACCACAAGTTTCTTCCAAATTTATCCACGGTGTTACACCCGCTAAACACTCTTTTGCAAATGGGAATACCATGGAAGTGGAGCGATGATTGTAAGCGGGCTTTTCGAAAGAGCAAGGCACTGATCACCTCTAAGGAAGTGTTGGCTCACTTTAACCCAACGCTGCCTATTCGCTAAGCTTGTGATGCTTCTCCATATGGTATCGGGGCAGTGCTCTCGCATAAGTTTCCAGATGGCTCGGAAAGGCCAGTCGCTTTCGCATCCAGATCATTGACCCCCGCTGAGCGCAACTATGCTCAGATAGATAGGGAGGCTCTCAGCCTCATGTGGGGAGTTTAGAAATTTAACCATTACCTGCAAGGCCAAAAGTTTACGCTGCTGACAGATCACCAGCCGTTGGTTTCCATTTTCAACCCTAAGAAGGGTGTTCCGGTAATGACGGCGCAGAGGCTTCAGAGATGGTCCCTTTTCCTAGGGGCACATCAATATGATATCGAATTCAAAGGTACAAAGCAACATGTTAATGCTGATGGGCTGTCGCACCTGCCACTACCTACAGAGGAAGAAGCACCGGCAGTTGACCCTGCCGAGATATTTCACTCGACCATCATCGAATGCTTACCAGTCAGCAATGCGGGTATTGAGAGAGAGACCCAAAATGACCTGACACTGTTTCGGGTCTACAACTTGACAGTGAAGGGATGGCCAGCACATGACGAACCACTGTTGCCAGCATTCTCAGCCAGACGAGAACAGCTGTCCGTATGTCAAGGAACATTGATGTATGGAACAAGGGTGATTATTCCTCCTAAATTAAGGGAGAGAGTCCTGAAAGAATTGCACGAAGGTCATCTGGGGGGAGTCAAGATGAAAAGCCTTGCTTGGGCTTATGTGTGGTGGCCAGGTATCGACAAACAAATAGAGGATCTGTCTAAAAGCTGCTCAGGGTGCCAAAAAGTTCAAAATGCACCTCCAATTGCACCGCTGCATCCGTGGGAATGGCCTTCAGCCCCCATGGCAACATGTGCATATCGACTTTGCAGGTCCATTCATGGATTCCATGTTTTTGATAGCAGTAGACGCACATTCTAAATGGCCAGAAGTGATTAAGATGTCGACCACTGCCTCTGAGAAGACAATCGCAGTTCTAAGAACCATATTTGCAAGGAATGGGTTGCCGGAGCAAATATGTTCAGACAACGGACCACAGTTCGTGTCAGAAGAATTCCAGAAATTCATGAAAAAGAATGGGGTGAAACACTATACATCTGCCCCATATCATCCGGCTACAAATGGGTTGGCCGAGAGATTTGTACAAACGTTCAAAAAGGCGATAAAGGCCATGAGTGAAGACCATATTCCACTACAACACAGGGGGGACAATTTCCTGATGGCGTATCGAAACGCCACGCATGCAGTGACAAATCAAAGCCCTGCCATAATGTTCTATAACAGAAGGTTGCGGTCCCGGTTGGATTTGTTAAAACCCAATGTGCGAAGGGAAGTCGAAAACAAGCAATTCCAGCATGTAAATAACAAGGCCACTCGTAGTTTTGAAATAGGACAACCAGTGTTGGCCAGGGACTATAGGGATGATAAATGGCAACCTGGAACAATTCGTGCACGACAAGGACCCTTGATGTACACGGTAGACGTTGGAGAGAACGTAATACGCCATCATGCTGACCAACTGGTGGAATCGAGAACAAGGGTCGACCCCATGTCTACGGCAGAGACACCAGTTGAAGAACTTATTGAGCCTGTAGCATCTACCTCAGACTCAAACGTATTGGATGATGTTAAATCCATAGGAGATCAAGTGGATGAGTCACCCCAGCAACGAGAACCAGAGATCCCTGAAAGGCGTTATCCAGCCCGGATCAGGAGGCCTCCTCAGAGACTGAATCTTTGAACAGTTCTTGTGTGTAAATTGTACATATGTTATCCATGTAATGTTTAATTTGGGGTGTACACTGTTAAGCTAAAAGGGGAGGAATTGTAGTGTATGTAACCTGTACTACCTTAAGAGGATACTTTAAGGTGATGGACTACTTTTTGATGGCTCCTGTACATTGTAGTACCGGTGGTGACCACACCGGTATATAAACCCTGCAGAGCAAAGTGTATCCCAGTTCAGCCCAGACCCTTACTCACTAAGAGTCTTCAGTGCATTTCTGGCTGCCTCAATCAGCAGGAGGAGAAGGAGCAGCCAAACCAAGAGAGTGGAGAGTGGAAAGTGGTGGTCTCCTGACCAGGAAGAGGAGGAGAACGATAGACCACCACCTCCACCTCCTCCACCATCATCACAGCAACTGAGGTGCCTGGAGAGATAGGACAGAGGAGGAGAAGGAGAAAGGAGGCCAGCATCAACACCAACCAGGGGAGAGGCCTTTCCTATCACTGCCTCCCCAAATTGGCCTCCATCTCCAGGAGGGGGAGAGAGGGGAGAGAAACCAACATCAGCAGAAAACAACCAACTGTTTGGAAGGAGGGAAGAAACATCTTTCTGAACGTCTACAGGTGGGTGTTATTTGGGGCTCTCTCCCAAAGACTTTGTATTTTAGGTGGTGGGAGAAAAGAAGAAACAAGGCCGGATCATCAAGGGGTGTCTATGTGTGTGTGTGTGGCTCTTGTTAAAAGCTAGGCCACTAATAAGCACCCCTTTCTATTGCCTGGCCTTGGACAGCTGGAGCTGCCTAGGTGAAGTCTTTAATTTAGTTCCATTAATTGCATCGTTAAGACCTGCTGCAGGACTGAGCCTGGGCATCTCCAGTTTTCCCAGGTGAAGACATCTTCTCCCCCTGCCAGAAGACCACCACCACCAAAGACTTTTAAATCCCATTGGAGAGTGCACCCCTGCCAACACCCACCCACCATCCTGAGTGGCAACACTGCCCTTCCGGCCTCCCTCCTTCCCACCCACCCTTCTCTCTCTCTCTTTGTCTCTCTCTGCCTATTTCTCTGAGGCACCTCATTTTTCATCTCTTTTTATTAATTGCCTATTGAGCAGAGGGGAGAAGGCCCCTCTCCCAGTTTCAATCAGTAAGGGGAGAGGTGTGTCTTCATTTTAATCAGCTCCCTCTGCTCAATAGAGGACAAAAAAATACCTGAGGCCATTAAAACCTTCAGGCCTGTGACTTGGGATGAGTGTAGCCCTTATAAAAGCACCCCATAATGGCGACTGCATCTTCGCCGGTGGCGGGGCAAGCCAGGACTTATGCGGGAGTGGCAGCCACAGCCACAGCTGCTCCCGCTGCTTCTGCTGCCCCGTCACCATTCAGATTAATAACAAAAAAGCTTGGGGTGAAGAGCTACATTCACCCCACTATGACCATTGAGGCCTGCGTTAAAGCCATGGCTGGGGTTGTCGGCCCCTCAGCCATCGTCGCGGCCTCAAAAATGTATGGGAAGGCTGTGTTCTTCCTGGGGTCGGAGCGGGCGGTGTCCCTGGCCGTCACCAAGGGGCTCACCATGGGCGGGACCTTCCTGTCGGTGGATCCTCTCGAGGCCACCGCGCAGAGGATCGTCATTTCCAACGTCCCGCCCTATGTTCCTGGTGAGCTCCTCCTTCCCCATTTACGTCAACTTCGGGAGGTGAGGTCGGGGATCACACCCATCCCGCTCGGCTTCCGGGAGGCCGGCCTTCACCACGTCTTCTCCTTCCGGTGCCAGCTGTTGATCCAGCTGGCGCGGGAGGAGGACACCGGCGGGGCATTCATCGTCCTCCACGAGGGGACCGCCTATAGCGTCTTTTGGACGTCAGATGGTGTGTGGTGCCATGCCTGCAAGGAGGTGGGGTACATCAGGAAAAACTGCCCCGCCTCCAAGGCCGCAGGACCATCTCATGCGGCCGAGGCTGGCGCCGCCGCCGCTCCTCCCCCCGGATCTGCCCGCGTGTCGAGAACGTCTGATGCGCGGTTGACGTCGGGACCCGATGCCACCAAGGCCTTCAGCGGGGGGGAGGGAGCGTGTCCGGCCGGAAAGAAGGCACGGGGAAAAATGAAACACCTTAGGGCAGGTCCCCCCGTGGATGGCCAGCCCTTGCCCCTTGCGCCCCTTACACCCGCGCCCCTCGCGGAGTTAATCGGGGCAGACGCGAGCGGGAGGGGCCTCGTGCCTGAGCCTGTGGCCGCAACCGCCGCAGCGGTAATGCCAATACCTGCGGCCGGGCTCAGGCCCGAGGAACCCGACAAACCTGCTCCGCCGGAGGGAGCTGAGGAGGAGGCCTTTGCAGACATGGAGGTCTCCCTCGCTCCCTCCGTGCTAAAAAGAAGGCACGACCCCCTGGAAGAGGAGGAGGACCGGGAGGAGGAAGGTCCCTCCGAGCAGGGGGAGTCGTCACCCGCCGCGGGTACTGCGCCCCCCCCCCGCTGTCGTCATCACCAGCGATCGGCAGGTGTCGCCTGTCCCTCGGGAGGCTGAGGCAGATGTGTCTGTCCGGCGCATGCCTCCCGGGGATGGGGACGAGACACTACCCGTGGGGGGGGTCGCGGAACAACCCGCGGCGGAAATTGATATTCTATCGGTGCCGTTACCCCTCGCTCGGTCGGGCGGCCTGGGGTCTGGGTCGGGCGAGCTCGAGGATAATGAGCTCACCCAATGCGACCCGGACATCTCCCAGGTGCTGCTCGACCTGGTAGAGGTTTTTATTCAAAACACCCCATCCGCTGGGTCAGAGGTTGGTGGCGGGGTGGAGGATGGCCCCCTGGCTCCATCTCTGGTGCCGGACGTACTGCAGGAGCTGGGAATTTTTCTCTCCCCAGTTTCTCCGGTCGTTCCGGCGTCTGGGGCGGAAGGGAGCTCTGAACCGCCGCCGTCTTCTGGCCCAGCACCCCTAGAGGAGCCCAGGGAGGAATCCTCTGCCGCCAATCCTGGGGGTTGGATCCGGGCGGAGGCGGGGCTGGCTGGTGCGGCCGAGCCGTTCGCTGCGCACTGCGCGGCGGACGGGTCGGCCGCTGGTGCCGACCCCCTGGAGGAGGATGGGGACTCGGTGATGGGCATGGAGGACGATTCAGACTCCAGCGCCGACGAGGCAATGGATGACCTCGTGCCCCTTGCCGAGTCTCCCCTCATTCCCGTAACGGAACTCCGGGATTTTATGGCCACGTGCCTGGGTTGGCACAATAAGGACCGGCTGGCCCTCGACAGGTGTTCGGAGCTGGCGCTGCTCATGGTATCCGTCCGCGCCGCAGTTAAGATCATGGGCGCGGAAGAGGGTGTGAACCCGCTTGAGCTGCGTCAGCTCAGAACGTTTCTCACTGGGCTGCTGAGGAAGTGGCGGCTGACCAGCGGCTGAGATTCCTCCCCCCGTTAGGTGTAGGTAGAGGTTGCACTATGCTTCTGACATGAAGATAACCATAGCCAGCCTCAACATCAACGGCAGCAGGGAGGCGCGCCGCAGATTCAATAACTTCTCGGTCCTTCGGGACGGGAAGTATGCGGTGTGCTTCCTGCAAGAAACCCACACCGTTCCGGGAGGCGAAGCCACGTGGCTCCTGGAGTGGCAAGGAGGGGTCAGCATGAGTCACCTCTCCAACAATTCCAGCGGGGTGGCTATCTTGCTGGCCCCGCATTTTCAGCCGGAGATCTTGGGGGTCAAGGAGCATGTGCCGGGCCGTTTGCTCCAGGTCACTGTTCGCCTGGGGGGCGTGCCGCTCTATCTAGTGAACGTGTACGCCCCTCAGGCCGGTGCGCAGCAAGTGCACTTCTTTCAAGAAGTGTCCGCTCTTCTGGGCTCCATCGACGTCGGCGAGTGCGTCATCCTCGGGGGGAATGTTAACTGCACCCTCGAGGTGAGGGACCGTCCGGGTCCTTCGACTTGGTGGACGTCTGGCGAAATCTTCATCCCGACTCCAGCGCCTTCACAAGCGTGAGGTCTGGAGGAGGAGGGTCCAGAATCGACCGCCTCTACATTTCCCGGGCGTACGTCTCCTGTGTTCCGGCGGCTTCCATGCGGCCGGTGCCATGCATGGACCACCACCTGGTGTGGGTGGAGCTCGTTCCGCTGCGCGCGCGGGGGGGGTCCGCGTACTGGCACTTTAACAAGCTGCTGCTGGAGGACGCGCGGTTCCGGGATTCGTTTCGTCGGTTCTGGGCCGACTGGAGAAGGAAGCAGGGGGGCTTCCCCTCCTTGAGTCTATGGTGGGACGTGGGCAAGGCTCACGTCCATGTCTTCTGTCAGGAGTATGCGAAGGGGTCGACCAAGAGGCGAGAGGCCCAGGTCGGGCGGTTGGAGAAGGAGGTGCTCGACCTGGAGTCCCGTCTCGGTTAAGCTGTCGAGGATCCGGCCCTGCGGAAGGTGTACGAAGAGAAGAAGGGCGCGCTGAAGGACCTGCAGCTCATTGGGTCCCGAGGTGCGTACGTGAGGTCGCGATTCCAGCTCCTGCGGGACCTGAACCGCGGCTCCCCCTTCTTCTACTCGCTGGAAAAAAGACGGCGTGTCTGTAAGCAGCTCTTGGGGCTGCTGGCCGACGACGGTTCTCTGGTCTCGGATCCGGAGGGAATCAGCGCGGAGACCCGCACCTACTATGGGGCTCTGTTCTCTTCGGATCCGTCCAGCGAGGATGCGCGCAAAGTTTTGTGGGAGGACCTGTCGAAGGTCAGCCCGGAGGGCGCTGAAAAACTGGACGCTCCGCTAAGCCTGGCGGAGCTGACTGGCGCCCTCCGCCAGCTCTCTAGGGGAAAGTCCCCGGGGCTGGACGGGCTGACTGTGGCGTTCCACAGGATGTTCTGGGACGTCTTGGGGGGCGATTCCGCGTGGGTCCTGGGGGAAAGTTTGGCGACTGGGGAGATGCCCCTCTCTTGGTGCAGGGCGGTCATTGTCCTGCTGCCTAAGAAGGACGATCTCCGCCTCCTTAAGAACTGGCGCCCAGTCTCTCTCATCAGCACGGACTATAAAATCTTTGCCAGGGCCATGTCTGCTCGCCTTGGCACCGTGCTGGCCCACATGATCCACCCCGACCAGTCCTACACGGTCACGGGACGGACCATCCACGATAACATCCATCTGGTCCGGGACCTGGTCCACCACTCCCAGAGGGCTGGTCTGTCGGTCGCCTTCCTCTCCCTGGATCAGGAGAAGGCGTTCGACAGGGTGGATCACGAGTATCTCTTCGGGACTCTGCGCGCATTTGGGTTCGGGACGCATTACGTCACCCGGATCCGACTTCTGTACGCCGCTGCAGAGTATCTGATTAAAGTTAACGGGTCCTTGATGGCGCCTCTTCGCTTTGGGAGGGGGGTGTGTCAGGGATGCCCCATGTCCGGTCAGTTATACGCCATTTGCGTGGAGCCATTCCTGCGCCTCTTGCGGAAGAGGTTGACGGGACTGGCTCTGCAAGGGCCGGGTGTGGAGGTGGTCCTCTCGGCTTACGCCGATGACGTGCTCCTCACGGTCACGGATCCCGCTGACTTGCGGAGGATGCGGGAATGCCAGCAGATTTACTCGGACGCATCCTCCGCCAAGATCAACTGGGAGAAATGTTCCGGACTCCTAGTGGGTCAGTGGCAGTTGGACTCCCTGCCAGAGGAGTTTAGACCTTTCGCCTGGAGCACCACGTACCTCCTCTATTTGAGAGTCTACCTTAGCCCTGCCGAGGACGCGTGGCCGGCGAACTGGCAAGAGCTGGAGGCCAAAGTCACCACTCGCCTAGGACGTCGGACAGGACTGCTCCGAGTGTTGTCCTACAGGGGTCGAGCGCTGGTCATAAACCAGCTAGTTGCCTCCATGTTGTGGTACCGGTTGGTCACTTTGATCCCTCCCCCTGCGTTTGTCGCCAAGATGCAGAAGAAGCTCATCGACTTCTTCTGGGACAAAAGGAAGCACTGGGTCTCTGCCGCAGTTCTGTGTCTCCCGCTTAGGGAGGGCGGTCAGGCGCTGGTGCGCCTTCGCACCCAGGCTGCGACTTTCCATCTTCAGACGCTGCAGAGATACCTGTACATCGAGAATCCTCCGAGATGGTGTGCGCTGGTGACTTTTTTCTTCCGCCAGCTGCACGGCCTCAATTACGACATGCAGCTCCTGTTTGTGAAAGTGGGCGGCAGGTGTGCTGACCTGCGGGAGCTGCCTGTCTTCTACCAGGAACTACTGTGGGTTTGGAACTACGTCGCTTCCAGGCGGAGCTATCCCCGTCAGGAGCGGCGGCTCCTCTTCGGGAGCCGCTGCTCAGGAATCCGCACCTCCACGAACGCGGGTTCGGGCGGCTGGCGGAGTGCAGGGCTGTGCCTGGTGGTGTGACCAGAGTCGGGGACCTGCTCGATGGTGGAGGTGCGGGCTGGATGGCGCTGGAGGAGCTGGCAAGGCGCCTGTCCTGGGCCAACGCCCGGCTCATGGCCGAAGCCATCGAATCGGTGAAAGCGGCACTGGGCCCCGACTCCACTAGGTGTATCGAGGCGGCTCAAGCACGTGGGGCGATCCCGTCCAAGCTTACCCCCGTCCGGACGGAATTCCTCATCGGCGCCCGGCCCCAAAACTCCCCTCGGGAGCCGGCGCCTCACAACTTGAGCCATCTTGAGGAAATACTCTCCGTGCCTTTTCATTCCGCACGGAGGGGTTTCCAGTACGGGCTGCTTCTGCACAATCTCCACTTTGCCATCTTCGTCTGCCGTCCGGACACGCCTTGGCGTGGCGTCTTGCCGACTGTCGGTGGCGGAGGTCCCCAATGGAGGGCTCTCTACGCGGGAGTCCTCCCTTGTTCCATCGGGGACTTGGCCTGGAGGGTGTTGCACGGAGTTGTCCCGTGCAATAAGATTTTAAGTAGGTTCACGGACTCCCAGGCTGGCTGCATTTTTTGCGGCCTGGAGGAGTCCGTGTTTCACGTTTATATGGAGTGTGAGAGGTGGCAGCCCCTCTTTCACTACTTGAAGGGGCTGCTCCTCGATTTTTGGTTGTACTTCAGTCCCACGCTCTTGATCTACGGTCACCCGGTGTGGAGGGGAGCGGACAGGCTGGAGGACCTCCTTGTGGGCCTGCTCCTGGGCCTGGCTAAAAGAGCAATCAATTGGTCCAGGCAGCGGGCGGTCGAGGGGGTTGTCCAGCCGGATTGCCTGCCTCTCTTCCGCGGCCATGTTCGCGCCCGGGTGGCCCTGGAGATGGAGCACGCGGTGTCCGCCGGTGCGCTTGAGTATTTCCACGACCGGTGGGCGCCGCGGGGACTGGAGTGCATCATCAACTCGGAAAACCGAATTTTAATTTGATTTGTTAAGATTTAGTTGAACTTTTGTTTATTTACAGTCCCATTGGTTTCTTTTTGGGTTCAAATAAAAGGAGGACCCTCACTCACTAAGAGTCTTCAGTGCATTTCTGGCTGTCTCAGTCAGCAGGAGGAGAATGAGCAGCCAAACCAAGAGAGTGGAGAGTGGAAAGTGGTGGTCTCCTGACCAGGAAGAGGAGGAGAACGATAGACCACCACCTCCACCTCCACCATCATCACAGCAACTGAGGTGCCTGGAGAGATAGGACAGAGGAGGAGAAGGAGAATGGAGGCCATCAACAACACCAACCAGGGGAGAGGCCTTTCCATTACTGCCTCCCCAAATTGGCCTCCACTTCAGGAGAGGGAGAGAGGGGAGAGCAACAGCCACCAACTGTTTGGAAGGAGGGAAGAACAAAATCATCTCTTCTGAACATCTACAGGTGGGTGTTATTTGGGGCACTCAACCAAAGACTTTGTATTTTAGGTGGGGGAGAAAAGAAGAAACAAGGCCGGATCATCAAGGGGTGTAGTGTGTGTGTGTGTGGCTCTTGTTAAAAGCTAGGCCACGCACACCACTAATAAGCACCCCTTTCTATTGCCTGGCCTGGGACAGCTGGAGCTGCCTAGGTGAAGTCTTTAATTTAATTCCATTAATTGCATCGTTAAGACCTGCTGCAGGACTGAGCCTGGGCATCTCCAGTTTTCCCAGGTGAAGACATCTTCTCCCCCTGCCAGAAGACCACCACCACCAAAGACTTTTAAATCCCATCGGAGAGTGCATCCCTGCCAAGACCCGCCCACCACCCTGAGTGGCAACACTGCCCTTGCAGCCTCCCTCCTTCCCACCCACCCTTCTCTCTCTCTCTTTGTCTCTCTCTGCCTATTTCTCTGAGGCACCTCATTCTTCATCTCTTTTTATTAATTGCCTATTGAGCAGAGGGGAGAAGGCCCCTCTCCCAATTTCAATCAGTAAGGGGAGAGGTGTGTGTTCATTTTAATCAACTCCCTCTGCTCAATAGAGGACAAAAATAAATAAATACCTGAGACCATTAAAACCTTCAGGCCTGTGAATTGGGATGAGTGTAGCCCTTATAAAAGCACCCCATAATGGCGACTGCATCTTCGCCGGTGGCGGGGCAAGCCAGGACTTATGAGGGAGTGGCAGCCACAGCCAAAGCTGCTCCCGCTGCTTCTGCTGCCCCGTCACCATTCAGATTAATAACAAAAAAGCTTGGGGTGAAGAGCTACACTCAACCCACTATGACCATTGAGGCCTGCATTAAAGCCATGGCTGGGGTTGTCGGCCTCTCAGCCATCGTCGCGGCCTCAAAAATGTATGGGAAGGCTGTGTTCTTCCTGGGGTCGGAGCGGGCGGTGTCCCTGGCCATCACCAAGGGGCTCACCGTGGGCGGGACCTTCCTGCCGGTGGATCCTCTCGAGGCCACCGCGCAGAGGATCGTCGTTTCCAACGTCCCTCCCTATGTTCCTGGTGAGCTCCTCCTTCCCCATTTACGTCAACTTGGGGAGGTGAGGTAGGGGATCACACACATCCCGCTCGGCTTCCGGGAGGCCAGCCTTCGCCACGTCTTCTCCTTCCGGCGCCTGCTGTTTATCCAGCTGGCGCGGGAGGAGGACACCGGCGGGGCGTTCGTCGTCCTCCACGAGGTGACTGCCTATCGCGTCTTTTGGACGTCGGATGGTGTGCGGTGCCATGCCTGCAAGGAGGTGGGGCACATCAGGAAAAACTGCCCCGCCTCCAAGGCCGCCGGATCATTTCGTGCGGGCGAGGCTGGCGCCGCCGCCGCTCCTCCCCCCGGATCTGCTTGCGCGTCAAGAGCGTCTGATGCGCGGTTGACGTCGGGGGCCGATGCCACCAAGGCCTTCGGCGGGGGGGAGGGAGCGTGTCCGGCCGGAAAGAAGGCACGGGGAAAAATTAAACACCTTAGGGCAGGTCCCCCCGTGGATGGCCAGCCCTTGCCCCTTGCGCCCCTTACACCCGCGCCCCTCGCGGAGTTCATCGGGGCAGACGCGAGCGGGAGGGGCCTCGTGCCCGAGCCTGTGGCCGCAACCGCCGCAGCGGCAACGCCAATACCTGCGGCCGGGCTCGGGCCCGAGGAGCCCGACAAACCTGCTCCGCCGGAGGGAGCTGAGGAGGAGGCCTTTGCAGACATGGAGGTCTCCCTCGCTCCCTCCGTGCTAAAAAGAAGGCGTGACCCCCTGGAAGAGGAGGCGGACCGGGAGGAGGAAGGTCCCTCCGAGCAGGGGGAGTCGTTGCCCGCCGTGGGCACTGCGCCACCCCCCCCGCTGTCGTCATCACCAGCGATCGGCAGGGGTCGCCTGTCCCTCAGGAGGCTGAGGCAGATGTGTCTGTCCGGAGCATGCCTCCCGAGGATGGGGACGAGACCCTTTCCATGGGGGGGGTCGCGGAACAACCCGCGGCGGAAAATGAAATTGACATTCTATCGGTGCCGTTACCCCTCGCCGGGTCGGGCGGCCTCGGGTCTGGGTCGGGCGAGCTCGGGGATAATGAACTCGCCCAATGCGACCCGGATATCTCCCAGGGGCTGCTCGACCTGGTAGAGGTTTTTATTCAAAACAGCCCATCCGCTGGGTCGGAGGTTGGTGGCGGGGAGGAGGATGGCCCCCTGGCTGCGTCTCTGGTGCTGGATGTACTGGAGGAGTTGGGAATTGTTCTCTCCCCGGTTTCTCCGGTCATTCCGGCGTCTGGGGCGGAGGGGAGCTCTGAACCGCCGCCGTCTTCTGGCCCAGCACCCCTAGAGGAGCCCAGGGAGGAATACTCTGCCGCCGATCCTGGGGGTGGGATCTGGGCGGAGGCGGGGCTGGCTGGTGCAGCTGAGCCATTCGCTGCGCACTGCGCGGCGGACGGGTTGGCCGCTGGTGATGACCCCCTGCAGGAGGATGGGGACTCGGTGATGGGCACGGAGGACGATTCGGACTCCAGCGCCGACGAGGCGATGGATGACTTCGTACCCCTTGCCGAGTCTCCCCTCATTCCCGTAAGGGAACTCCAGGATTTTATGGCCACGTGCCTGGGTCGGCGCAATAAGGTTCGGCTGCCCCTCGACAGGTGGTCCGTGCTGGCGCTGCTCATCGTATCCGTCCGCGCCGCTGTTAAGATCATGGGCGCTGACAAGGGTGTGAACCCGCTCGAGCTGTGTCGGCTCAGAACGTTTCTCACTGGGCTGCTGAGGAAGTGGCGGCTGACCGGCGGCTGCGCTTCCTCCACCCGTTAGGTGTAGGTAGAGGTTGCACTATGCTTCTGACATGAAGATAACCATAGCCAGCCTCAACATCAACGGCAGCAGGGAGGCGTGCCGCAGATTCAATAACTTCTCGGTCCTTCGGGACGGGAAGTATGCCGTGTGCTTCCTGCAAGCAACCCACACCGTTCCGGGAGATGAAGCCACGTGGCTCCTGGAGTGGCAAGGAGGGGTCAGCATGAGTCACCTCTCCAACAATTCCAGCGGGGTGGCTATCTTGCTGGCCCCGCATTTTCAACCGGAGTTCTTGGGGGTCAAGGAGCACGTGCCGGGCCGTTTGCTCCAGGTCACTGTTCGCCTGGGGGGCGTGCCGCTCTATCTAGTGAACGTGTACGCCCCTCAGGCCGGTGCGCAGCAAGTGCGCTTCTTTCAAGAAGTGTCCGCTCTTCTGGGCTCCATCGACGTCGGCGAGTGCGTCATCCTCGGGGGGGATTTCAACTGCACCCTCGAGGCGAGGGACCGTCCGGGTCCCCCGCGATGCCCGGCGGTGATGGAGAAGTTGACGGACCTGGTCGGGTCCTTTGACTTGGTGGACGTCTGGCGAAATCTTCACCCCGACTCCAGCGCCTTCACTAGTGTGAGGTCTGGAGGAGGCGGGTCCAGAATCGGCCGCCTCTACATTTCCCGGGCGTACGTCTCCTGTGTTCCGGCGGCTTCCATGCGGCTGGTGCTGTGCACGGACCACCACCTGGTGTGGGTGGAGCTCATTCCGCTGCGCACGCGGGGGGGGGTCCGCGTACTGGCACTTTAACAAGCTGCTGCTGGAGGATGCGCGGTTCCGGGATTCGTTTCGTCGGTTCTGGGCTGACTGGAGAAGGAAGCAGGGGGGCTTCCACTCCTTGAGGCTATGGTGGGACGTGGATAAGGCTCACGTCCGTCTCTTCTGTCAGGAGTACGCAACGGGGTCGACCAAGAGGCGGGAGGCCCAGGTCGGGCGGTTGGAGAAGGAGGTGCTCGACCTGGAGTCCTGTCTCGGTCAAATCGTCGGGGACCCGGCCCTGCGGAAAGTGTACGAAGAGAAGAAGGGCGCGCTGAAGGACCTGCAGCTGGTTGGGTCCCAAGGCGCGTACGTGAGGTCACGGATCCAGCTCCTGCTGGACCTGGACCGCGGCTCCCCCTTCTTCTACTCGCTTGGAAAAAAGACGGGGGCTCCGTAAGCAGCTCTTGGCGCTGCTGGCCGACGACGGATCTCTGGTCTCGGATCCGGAGGGAATCAGCGCGGAGACCCACGCCTACTACGGGGCTCTGTTCTCTCCGGATCCGTCCAGCGAGTATGCGCGCAGAGTTTTGTGGGAGGACCTGCCGAAGGTCAGTCCGGAGGGCGCCGAAAAATTGAACGCTCCGCTAAGCCTGGCGGAGCTGACCGGCGCCCTCCACCAGCTCTCTAGGGGAAAGTCCCCGGGGCTGGACGGGCTGACCGTGGCGTTCCACAGGACATTCTGGGACGTCTTGGGGGGCGACTACGCGCGGGTCCTGGGGGAAAGTTTGGTGAACGGGAAGATGCCCCTCTCTTGGCGCAGTGCGGTCATTGTCCTGCTGCCTAAGAAGGGCGATCCTTGCCTCCTTAAGAACTGGCGCCCGGTCTCCCTCCTCAGCACGGATTATAAAATCTTTGCCAGGGCCATGTCTGCTCGCCTTGGCACCGTGCTGGCCCACATGATCCACCCTGACCAGTCCTACACGGTTCCGGGCCAGACCATCAATGATAACATCCATCTGGTCCGGGACCTGGTCCACCACTCCCAGGGGGCTGGTCTGTCGGTCGCCTTCCTCTCCCTGGATCAGGAAAAGGCGTTCGACAGGGTGGATCACGAGTATCTCTTCGGGACTCTGTGCGCATTCGGGTTCGGGACGCATTTCGTCGCCCGGATCCGACTTCTGTATGCCGCCGCAGAGTGTCTGATTAAAGTTAACGGGTCCTTGACGGCGCCCCTTCACTTCGGGAGGGGGGTGCGTCAGGGATGCCCCATGTCCGGTCAGTTATACGCCATTTGCGTGGAGCCATTCCTGCGCCTCTTGCGGAAGAGGTTGACGGGACTGGCTCTACAAGGGCCGGGCGTGGAGGTGGTCCTCTCGGCTTACGCCGATGACGTGCTCCTCACGGTCACGAATCCCGCTGACTTGCGGAGGATGCGGGAATGCCAGCAGATTTACTCGGACGCATCCTCCGCCAAGATCAACTGGGAGAAATGTTCCGGACTCCTGGTGGGTCAGTGGCGGGTGGACTCCCTGCCGGAGGAGTTCAGGCCTTTCACCTGGTGCACCACGCACCTCCTCTATTTGGGAGTCTACCTTAGCCCTGCCGAGGACGCCTGGCCGGCGAACTGGCAAGAGCTGGAGGCCAAAGTCACCGCTCGCCTAGGACGCTGGACAGGACTGCTCCGAGTGTTGTCCTACAGGGGTCGAGCGCTGGTCATAAACCAGTTGGTGGCCGCCATGCTGTGGTACCGGTTGGTCACTTTGATCCCTCCCCCTGCGTTTGTCGCCAAGATGCAGAAGAAGCTCATCGACTTCTTCTGGGACAAAAGGAAGCACTGGGTCTCTGCCGTGGTTCTGTGTCTCCCGCTTAGGGAGGGTGGTCAGGCGCTGGTGTGCCTTCGCACCCAGGCTGCGACTTTCCGTCTTCAGATGCTGCAGAGATACCTGTACGTCGAGAATCCTCTGAGATGGTGCGCGCTGGCGACGTTTTTCTTCCGCCAGCTGCACGGCCTCAATTATGACACGCAGCTCCTGTTTGTGAAAGTGGGTGGCAGGCGTGCCGACCTGCGGGAGCTGCCTGTCTTCTACCAGGAACTACTATGGGTTTGGAACTACGTCGCTTCCAGGCGGAGCTCTCCCCCGTCAGGAGCGGCGGCTCTCCTTCGAGAGCCACTGCTCAGGAATCCGCACCTCCACGAACGCGGGTTTGGGCGGCTGGCAGAGGGCAGGGCTGTGCCTGGCGGGGTGACCAGAGTTGGGGACCTGCTCGATGGTGGAGGAGCGGGCTGGATGGCGCCGGAGGAGCTGGCGTGGCGCCTGTCCTGGGCCAACGTCCGGCTCGCAGCAGATGCCATCGAATCGGTGATAACGGCACTGGGCCCCGACTCCACTAGGTGCATCGAGGCGGCTCAAGCACGTGGGGCGATCCCGTCCGAGCTTACCCCCGTCCGGACGGAATTCCTCATCGGCGCCCGGCCCCGAAACTCCCCTCGGGAGCCGGTGTCTCACAACTTGAGCCATCTTGAGGAAATACCCTCCGTACCTTTTCATTCCGCGCGGAGGGGTTTCCTGTACGGGCTGCTCCTGCACACTCTCCACTTTGCCATCTTCGTCTACCATCCAGACACGCCTTGACGTGGCGTCTTGCCGACTGGCGGTGGCAGAGGTCCCCAATGGAGGGCTCTCTACGCGGGAGTCCTCCCTTGTTCCATCGGGGACTTGGCCTGGAGGGTGTTGCATGGAGCGGTCCCGTGCAATAAGGTTTTAAGTAGGTTCACGGACTCCCAGGCCGCCTGCATTTTTTGCGGCCTGGAGGAGTCCGTGTTTCACGTTTATATGGAGTGTGAGAGGTTGCAGCCCCTCTTTCACCACTTGAAGGGGCTGCTCCTCGATTTTTGGTTGCACTTCAGTCCCACGCTCTTGATCTACGGTCACCCGGTGCGGAGGGGAGCGGACAGGCTGGAGGACCTCCTTGTGGGCCTGCTCCTGGGCCTGGCTAAAAGAGCAATCAATTGGTCCAGGCAGCGGGCGGTCGAGGGGGTCGTCCAGCCGGATTGCCTGCCTCACTTCCACGGCCATGTTCGCGCCCGGGTGGCCCTGGAGATGGAGCACGTGGTGTCTGCCGGTGCGCTTGAGTATTTCCGCGACCGGTGGGCGCCGCGGGGATTGGAGTGCATCATCAATTCGGAAAACCCAATTTTTATTTGATTTGTTAAGATTTAGTTGAACTTTTGTTTATTTACAGTCTAATTGGGTTTTTTGGGTTCAAACAAAAAGAGGACCCTCAATCACTAAAGACCTGTTTAATTACTTCTGTAGTCTGTGTCCTGTTATTCAGCATAACTACATTTGAAAACACAGACTCAACACCTAGGTTCTCAGTTCTGGAATTCCCTCCCTAAACCTCTCCGCCTCTCTGTCCTCCTCTCTCTCCTCTCTCCTTAAAACCAGATTACAGGCACTATATGTTGTTGGCCAGGCCCACAGGATTTGCTGATAAAATGTGAGTGTGAATTTGTAAAATATACTTCATAAACTCTGCGATCGCATAAGTTAAACATAGTTATAAGTTTATGGGCTTTGTTTTCCTCCTCCAATTGGGTGGCTTGCGGTGGAGGGAGAAGGAAATTGTGGCCGACAGCAGGATCCTCATTCCCTCAGAGTGTCACTGGAAATGTTAACTTCTCCCCCTTCCCTGCCCCCTCCCCCCCACCCACCCAGCAGAGAACGTGACCACTCCACTGCATTTAAATGGGAGAAGAAGGGACACGGCCCGAGAAACTAGCAGTTTCCCTGCCTTCCCACCACCGTGCTGCCGACCCCAGCTTTCAGCAGAGGAGGGGTGGCAGTACTTGCCAGGGGACTGGTGGGAATCCTGTTGTCAGCTGTTGGCTGGAGAGAAAGGGCCTGGTACTGGCCAGCTGTCCCACTCGTCCGCCTCCATACTGCTTGGGAAAAGTTGAAGGCTCATGGAGAGCCTTCAGCTCCAATCTTTTTTTAAAACTCTTCAGGGTGTTTCTCTCCCCTCTAAAGCTGGCTCCTCGTTCTGTCACTGCAGCCGCCCTGCATCTTGCTCTTTTACAATGACAGGCTCCCTATGTGTGGCAGAGATACCTCGGCAGCCCACCCTGCATCAGTAACAGCGGGGTTGGGGCTGCAGGCCGAAGAAAATCCTGTCCCCCTACTGCAAAAAGTGGCTCCAGTACTTTTTCATTTTAATTCCAGTGTGCAAAGGTTCTGTATTTGTGCAACCAGTACAAAAGATTCAGTCAAATTTGTCAGACAAATTGCATCTGCAATGGTACCAAAAAAGTGTTCAACTATCTATACCAATGCTGACTGTTCCTGTGTTGTGAAGTCATTCTTTTCAGCCATATTTCCATTGACAAAGCAATTACTCTTTCTGTCCTTCAGATGAAACAACTTTTAGTTCTGCCACTGGTGCATTAAATTCAAAACAAGTTTCCTTATTGAACTGAGCAAATGCAAAAAGAAAGAGTGATGGCAAGGCAGCACTCAAATTCCAAAAATAGAAGAGCTTGGCATTCAGCAGTCTGAACAAAAGATCTAGTGAAAGGGTAAAGAAACCATAGAAACTGAGTAACTTTTCATCTTTATTGCTCCTGGAGCAACACTTCGCACACCAGAAGCTTATGCCTCTTATGATTTTCCATCCATTAAAATGAAATTCAATTTGCCTCAAACAGAAATATTCAATTATAATATTCAAATTAGAAATGGAGACAAATAATTGCTAAACTGTTAAATGATACCTGTATTTTGAAAGGAGCAAAAATCCTCAATATGAGAAGTGTTGTATGCTTTTTGAAAGTCAACTGATTTCAGCTCAAATGAAAATATTAAACATTGTTGTTTAATTGAGCTTTACCCGAGTAGTAGAAATATTAGTAGATGGGTAAACTGGAAAAATGTACAAACAAAATATAACTTGAGGAGTGAAACATTAATTGAAGTCTCCAGCCTGCTATGACATCCTTCTGATAGCAGTGGATCTTTCAGCTTTTATCTCCACATCTGCATGCCCCATCCTTTTTCTTGGAAGTCAGTGAAGTTTGTAGATGCCTGAGTACTCTAAATAATTGTTAGCTTAATTAATGTCAAATCAACTTTGTAAAACAGTGCTGCAGCATAGCAGAGACCCAATGTCATTCTGAGAATAAGTTTATTTATTAATATATCAGCATATCCTATAACTTTAGCATGTTCTATGACAGATTGATAGGTATGAAAACTACCATTGGCTAATCCTTTTTTAATTGATTCATCTGGATTGCTGAAGATTAAGGGCTCTGTTTTCAGCTAGTAAATAACAGGCAATTGCTAAATGTACACATGTAAATATGTTTTGCCACTTATACAAGACTGTATATTTTGTATATCCTAGGTCAGGGAGGAAGAGGCCTCCCACTGAGACCAATGCTGCATGGATGCAGGTGTCAGCAGATGCCAACTCGCTGGGATTCACCAGAAGAACCTTGGCATTTACATCTCTAACTCCTTCCTTTACTCCCCCACAGTACCATCCAGAGCCCCCGTCCTCACTGTGGAGGAGGAAGAGGCTGTGCAGCCAGACTCCTCAGAGGAAGCTCCAACCTCTGAGGGCACAGCGTCAGCAGAAGTAAGCACACCCAGCACCAGCGCAGACACTCACACCTCGGGGGGACCTTCGGGACACAGAGTAGTGTTGTCACCTGGTGTTTCACAGCTCACAAGTGAGCCTCAGCAGATTCTGGAGACAGGGACAGCAGTGGAGAGTCCTCGTCAGAGGGCATAGGACTCTGCCAGCTCAGCTCAGCTGCGCTGCATGTCGACCCTCTGCCTCTGGGACCATCCGCAAGAGAAGAGGTGATGGATCTCCATGCACAGATGCAGGAGTCTCTGGCAGGTTTTGTCTCCAGAGTCACTGCGAGTGTGGAGTGAATGGTGGAGTCCATAGCGACCATGAGCAGAGCCTTTGTGGAGTCATTGGCGCATGAACGCATCACCATGGAAAGGTTGGCAACCTCAATGGAGGAGATAACTCGCCAGGGTAGAGAAAACATGGTGAGTGCTCATAAGAGAATGACAGCTCTTGAGGAGCGTTGGCCATCTGTTGAACAGAGAAACCAGACATTCATGGAAGTCCTTCTGAGTAGGACTGCCAGTGCAGAAACGGGTCCCTATGGCCACCTAAAGCACAGCAAGGTGCTCTCAAGCCACTTCCAAGCGCTGGCCCCTTCTGGCCTGTGCAGCTTCAGGTGAGTGAGCAGCAGCCTGCTGCTCCTGGTGCTCATCCTGCTGTTCCTGGTTCTGCTGCTGTCGCCTCTGCTGCTGGAGATCCTATAATGGCAAGAAGGGAAGGAAAAAAAGGTGTCCCATGCTTCTCGTAGATGCCTCCACTGAGGAAGCGCTGAGTGAAGGTGGCAAGAGGGGCTTCCCAGGAGATGGCATTGGAGAAGTGTGTGAGGCTCCAACCTTCCACAGCTCTGCCTAAGCCTTGAAGAAGTAGCCCCAAACCTGTAACAACAAGGTCCTTCAACATACAAGTGCTGTCCCTTTAAACCGTAGCTTCTACGATTGACCTGCAGCTGACAGCTAGCAAGCCGGCAACCTTCACGATCAGCTGGGTTCCCCGCAGGTGTGTTTGAAGTGGGGAAAGCCCCAAAGTCGCAATGGCCCCGGAAAATCTACTTCAGCGAGGTAATTATTGGTCATTACTGTGCCGACGACCAGTCCCACCAGTGGCGGCCGGGACTGAAGTGGGTCGCGGAGAAACGGCGGTCCGAAAGACAGACGGGGTGGGGAATCAGGTGGGGGGGGTCCCGACCCGCTTTTTTGCCGATTTTCGGCCCCCGGCCGCATGAAAAGCTGCCCGATGGCTGCCAGAAAATTGACACCTTTCTCTGTAAACGCTGTGAAATGAGTAGGGCTTCTTGCGACCTTCTCCAGTGCAGCACCGTCCTGTGCAACTCGCTCCTGTGCAACTCGGTCCTTTGCACCTCTGTCCTGTTCAACTCTCTCCTATGCACCTCTGTCCTGTGCACCTCTGTCCTGTGCAACTCCTTCCTGTGCAACTCTGTCCTGTGCGCCTCTCTCCTGTGCAACTCCCTCCCCTGCAACTCTGTTCTGTGCAACTCTGTCCAGTGCAATTCCCTCCTGTGCACCTTTCTCCTGCGCACCAACCTCCCGTGCAAATCCCTCCCACGCACCTCCCTCCGGCGCAACTCCCTCAGGCGCAACTCCCCCCTTTGCACGTTCCACCCGCACAAATCCCTCCGGTGCAAATTCCCACCCGCGCAAGTCCTGCCTGCACAAATCCCTCCTGTGCAACTCTCACCAGTGCACCTCGCTTCCGCGCAAGAACCTTCTGCGCAACTCCCTCTTGCTCAACTACCTCCTGTGCACCTCCCTCCTGTGCACCTCCCTCCTGTGCTCCTCCCTCCTGTGCACATCCCTCCTGTGCACATCCCTCCTGTGGTCCTCCCACCTGTCCACTACACTCCTTCGCAACTCCCTCCTGCGCAACTCCCTCCTGCGCAATTCCCTCCTGTGCAACTCCCTCCTGCTCAACTCCCTCCTCTGCAACTCCCTCCTGTGCACATCCCTCCTGTGCAACTCCCTCCTGCGCAAGTCACTCCTGTGCACCTCCCTCCTGTGCACCTCCCTCCTGTGCACCACCCTCCTGCGCAACTCCCTCCTGTGCACCTCTCTCCTATGCACCTCCCTTCTGCAAACCTCTCTCCCGCGCAACTCTCTCCCGCGCAACTCTCTACTGCGCACCTCCCGCCTGTGCACCTATCACCTGTGCACCTCCCTTCAGCGCAGCTCACTCCCATGCTACTCCCTCCCGCGCAAGTTACTTCCGCGCCCCTCCATCCCGCGCAATACCGTCCCAAGCACCACCCTCCCGTTCAACTTACTCCCACACAATTCAATCCTGCGTCCCTCCGTCCTGTGCCCCTCCCTCCTGCGCCCCTCCTTCCTGCGCCCCTCCCTCCTGCGCACCTCCCTCTTGCGCTCCTCCCTCCTGTGCACCTCCATCCTGCGCACATCCCTCCTGCACCCCTCCCTCCTGCGCATCTCCCACCTGCGCACCTCCCTGCTGCGCACCTCCCTCCTGCGCACAACTCTGTCCTGCGCAACTGCCTCCTGCGCACTGCCCTCCCACGCCACTCTTTCAAGCGCACCTCACTCGTACATAACTCACTCCCGCGCAACTTCCTCCTGTCCAACTCCGTCCCACGCAACTCCCTTCTGCAAACCACCCTCCTGCGCAACTCCCTCCTGCCCAAATCCCTCCCGTGCAATAGCCTCCCACGCAACTCTCTCCTGTGCAACTCTCTCCTGTGCACTTCCCCCCTGTGGACATCGCTCCTGTGCACCTCTCTCCTGTGCAACACTCTCCTGTGCACATCCCTCCTGTGCAACTCCCTCCAGCGCACTTGCCTTCTGAGCAATTCCCTCCTGCACACCTCCCTCCTGCTCAACTCCCTCCTGCGCACCTCCCTCCTGCGCAGCTCCCTCCTGCGCATCTCCCTCCTGCGCACCTCCCTCCTGCGCAACTCCCTCCTGTGCACCTCCCTCCTGTGCAACTCCTGGAAAGCTCGTCTATGTTCGTCATCCCACTTCCATGGTACCCCTGTTTGCAGTAGGGTGTTCAGTGGGTGTAATACCGTAGACAAATTTGGTAAGAACTTGTGGTAATAGTTTACCAGCCCGAGGAACGACCTCGGTTGTGACACATTTTCCGGTGCTGGAGCCTTGACTACTGCCTCAATCTTGTCAGGGGACTTATGTAACCCCTCTTCATCGATGACGTGGCCGCAATACGAGATCTGTTTCTGGAAAAACTCGCACTTGTGGCGATTAGCTCATAGCCCATATTCCTTTAATCTGGCGAGCACCTTCTCCAAGTTAGCGAGGTGATCACTGTCATTTTTGCCCGTGACCAAGATGTCGTCCAAATAACACTGGGTCCCTGGAATCCCTTGCAGGACCTGATCCATCACCCTTTTCCAGATAGCCGGAGCCGAGGGTACTCCAAACACCAGCCGGTTGTATTGACAGAGACCTTTATGGGTGTTGATCGTAAGGTAATGTTTCGAAGCTTCTTCTACCTCCATTTGCAAGTACGCTTGGGCTAGATCAATTTTGGTGAAGCGTTTACCACCAGATAGCGAGGCAAAAATATCCTCAATTCGTGGAAGCGGATATTGCACCGTGTGAAGGACTGGGTTCACTGTCACCTTAAAATCCCCACAGATGCGGACCTTCTTTGGTTCCCCAGGCGTATTACTCAACGACCTCTTCATTACAGGAATGATGGGTGTAGCCCACTCGCTCCAGTCCACTTTGGACAGTGCTCCTGAACGTTCCAACCCTTCCAGCTCTGCTTCAACCGCTGGTCTGATCGCATAAGGCACTGGTCTGGCCTTCAGAAACTTTGGGCTTGCATTATCCTCTATTTTAATTGTTGCTGTTACTCCTTTTAGTGTTCCTAGTCCCTCCTGGAACACTTCTTTTGCATCAGTTAGCATTTTTGACATTCGTCCTGGTGTGACGCCATCATCGTTTTTGGCCTCCACCTTCAGTGCCTGTATGGAATGCCAATCTAAATGTATCTTCCGGATCCATTCACGTCCTAGCAGTGGTGGTCCTCCATTTGGCAATACATATATATCAATTTTAGGTATTTCCTGACCTTTATATGTCACTTTCACCCTTATTTTTCCTTTGGGGTAGACTTTTTGCCCCGTATACGTCTTCAAGACAATCTCTGTAGCTTTCAAGGGTATGTGTGAAAATAGCCGCTTGTAGTCTCTTTGATTTATGACTGTTAGAGCTGACCCTGTGTCCAATTCCATTTCCACTTGGACTCCGTCTATCTTGAGTGTAACCCAGATAGTCTGGTGATCCTCCACTTCGGTTACATTATGTAGTTTCAGACAACCCAGCTCCTTGCTTCCGGAGTCTGTATCACTTTTCTGTTCATCTGAACCACTGTCCATCACCTGGTGTACCTTTTTGTACTTCTCCTGTGGAGATTTCTTACTGTTGGTTTTCTTCCCAGACCTGCAGACTCTTGCTATGTGTCCTGCTTTCCCACACTGTCTGCACACTTGGTCCTTGAACCAACAATCTTTCTGGTCATGTGTTGTTCTGCCGCAGCGATAGCACTTCCCTGTTCCATAGGTTATTTCGTTGGTGCCGTATTGTTGCGGTCTCCGTTGTATCTCTGCAGCGCCCCTTGCGGCTGCTTCGTGTGATACTGCCATATTGAAAGCTTTGCGTAAGGTCCTTTTCTGATAGAAGCCGTTTCTGGGCTCCTTCACTTTGTAGCCCACACACAAACTTGTCCCTTAACGTGTCTGCTAGTCCCACTCCAAACTGGCAGTATTTCGATAGCTTGCACAGTTCCGTTAGGTACTCAGCATTGCTTTCATCTTTGTGTTGGTTCCTTTTATGGAACTTAAATCGTTCTGCTATCAGCAGCGGTGTGGGGTTTAAGTGGTCCTGTAGGATTTCTACTATGCTTTCAAAATTCTTGTTTACCGGCTTCTCTGGGGTTATTAGATTTCGCAGTAACCCATAAGTTTTTGCACCCATGGAATTTAACAGAACCAGTGCTTTATTAGCATCTGGCACTTCATTCGCCCTGCAGTACACCTCAATACGTTCCACATATGTCACCCAATCTTCGACTTCATTGTCGAACGTAGAGATACTGCCACTCTTCGGCATCCTTGGTTGTGCGTTAACTATCCCCAATGGCGCCTCCCGCGCTTCCCCTTCTCTCCGCTGGCACAATATGGCATCTCCCGTGCTTTCCTTCCTTCCCACGCTCGCCCGTCTTCTCCGCTGCAGCTTCGCAAAATGGCGTCTCTCGTGCTCTTCCTTCTTCTCCATGGCTCAATGGCGCCTCCCGCGCTCTCCCTGCTTCTCCGCGGCTCAATGGCGCCTCCCGCACTCTCCCTGCTTCTCCGCGGCTCCATGGCGTCTCCCCTTGCTTCGCCCCATGGACCCTGATCAGCCCGTGATCCCTGGCTGTGCTCTGCGTGTTCTTCTCTTGATATTTGTCGACGCCGCTCATTCTAGAACCCGGCTGTTTCTTACCCTCTCTGTCTCCGGTTTGCAGTATTTTTCCTCGACGCCGCTCGGTGATCAACCCCCGGCTGCGCCCTGCTCTCTTCACCCTCTTTCTTACCCCGTCGACGCTGCCCGGCTCTCTTTCTCTGCCGTCGGTTGGCTCCAGCCACCGCTGCTCGGGAAGGGTCTGCTCTGGACCTGTCGTCAGTCTCTTACTGCTCGTTGTGGCTGGGGAACCAAGCCCGGCTCTCCACAGCCTCCCCAGCGAAGTTGGATTTCTGCCTGGCTGCTGGGCGGTAGCTCGCGGTCGACGCCCATGTTCCTGGACTCGACTACATATATATATTTTTTTATGTTGCAGGTAGATTCGCATCAACACTCGTCGCAACTGTTAGATACGTGGTTCAGTGGATAAATAATTACACGGATGCTGTACATAAACAAATAACAGGTCTTTACTGGAGGAGGGTCATCTCTAGACTGGAGTACAGAGGCATGCACACAGCTTATATACCGGTGTGGTTACTGCCAGTACTACAGTATACAGGAGCTGTAAAAAGTAGTTCTGACTTAAAGCACATACACTACAGTTAGCGGCAGGCGCTAAATTTTGCACGCGGGCGATAATGGCACCCCAAACGGGGTGATACTGAATTATTCCCCCCATATATGGACACTAGCCAAAACAACTTTTGATAAGAAAAGAGTTAAAACCTCGATACTCAAAGAACAACTTCACACAGACGTACTGTGAGGACAAAGGAACAGACTTAAGACGATGTCATCTGTGTCCGAGAGGTTCCAGAGACCTAGGGCTGCGAGCGACTCGTTAAAACTATCGCCTAATATTAAGTACTAGCTGGAGTGCCCGGCGGTGCCGAGGGTCTTTTGAGGGCATGTTGTTGTTGGAAGAGAGAGAGAGAGCGACTGGGGGGAAGAGAGAGAGCGACTGGGGGGGAAGAGGGAGAGCGACTGGGGGGGGAAGAGAGAGAGTGAATGGGGAGGGAAGAGAGAGAGCGACTGGGGGGAAGAGAGAGAGCGACTGGGGGGGAAGAGAGAGAGCGACGGGGGGGGAAGAGAGAGAGCGACTGGGGGGGAAGAGAGAGAGCGACTGGGGGGGAAGAGAGAGCGCGATGGGGGGAAGGTGGCCCGATGGACCCCTGCGAAGGAAGGAAGAAGGTAAGCTCTCCCTCCCTGTCCCACCCCCTCACTCTTTCCCTCCCTGTCCCACCCCTTCACGCTTTCCCTCCCTCACCCTCTCTCTCCCTCCCCGTCTCTCCCTGCTTTACTCTCCCTCCCTCCCTCCCCCCACCCTCTCTCACTCCCCTCCCCCCACCCTCTCGCTCCCCTCCCCCCACCCTCTCTCTCCCCTCCCCCACCCTCTCTCTCCCCTCCCCCCACCCTCTCTCTCTCTCCTCCCCCCACCCTCTCTCTCACTCCTCCCCCCACCCTCTCTCTCTCTCTCCTCCCCCCACCCTCTCTCTCTCTCTACCCTCCCCCCACTCTCTCTCTCCCTCTCCCCCCCACTCTCTCTCTCCCCTCCCCCCACTCTCTCTCCCCCCCACTCTCTCTCTCTCTCCCCTCCCCCCACCCTCTCTCTCTCTCCCCTCCCCCCACCCTCTCTCTCCCCTCCCCCCACCCTCTCTCTCCCCTCCCCCCACCCTCTCTCTCTCCTCCTCCCTCTCACCACTTCCCTACCCCCTCCTCCTCCCTCTCACCACCTCCCCCTCCTCCCCCCTCTCTCTCCCCCCTCTCCCTCTCCCCTGCCCGAGCCCTCATCCCCCACTCCAATCCCTCTTTCCGCCCCGGGGCCAGGGCCTCGGCACCTGGATGAACGCGTTCCCTTGGACGCTTTTGGTGGCCTCGGCCGTCACCCTGATGCCGTTGGCCGAGGCGAACACCCGCAAAGACATGGCCCAGCCGAGTCCAGCGCCCCGGTCAGCTCGAGGTCCGCAGCCGCTGTTCGGCCACAGGCCACAAAGCACCCGAGCCCAGCACCGATTGCGGCTGTGAGAGACGGCCGGTGGGCCCGGTTGCCGGGGTGACCCTTCCTGCTCTCCAAGCCCCGCCCGAGATCAGCACTCATGAGAGCCCCGCCCGAGCCGAGCGGGGAACAGAGAGAGACGCCACGTCTCAGCTGCTCCTGCTGCGCGCGCACCCTTTACTAAGGTAGCGGTGCTCAGCTGAGGCCCGCCACTCCAGCCTTCACAAAGCTGGCGGTGATCGGGGGCCGCTTGTTGACTGGGGCCGGGAGGTGCCTAGCTCGGGCGTGGGTGCGGAGGAGAGGCCGAGGCTTCGAGGCCTACCTGGAAAAACGGGGAAAGGTAGGAAAATTAATGAGATTAGATAAAAGATTTAGAAAGTAATTAACTTTTTTAAAAAACAATATGTGTTTTAAAAGCAACGTTTTTTTGAAAGACACAGAAAGCAGGAAAAAGAAAGGAAAAGTTTGGAATCAAGATGGCGGCGACTCACCTCGGTTCAGAATGATAAGGCCCGCCCACACACGCACCGATTGGTCGACCGTCAGGTCACCAAAGCGTAGGATTGGTCAATCGTCCCGCCACTCGACCGTAGGAGGGCCCGGCCGCACGCGCCAAGAACCCGGCGTATGATTGGTCGACCTCGAGGTCACTCTGTCGCTAATGAGCGGATAATGAGATGCTAATGAGCGGAATTTTGAATGTTTTTTGGATACCTCGGGCGCGATTTTTGTCCGGCCGAAACGTAAATACGCTTACCACTTTTTCGGAAAGGTAAGCTTTCTTTCGACGTAACGCACGCATAGGTACGCTCTATAACTTTCGAGCGCATAGCCGGACAGACGCACACGTGAGGACAGACAGACAGAAGGATAGACAGATCGATTCCTTTATATATATAGACTAGCTGGGGGGAGCCCGGCTTTGCCAGGGCTGTTTTGGGGCGGGCGGTTTAAATCGAGTGCCAGGCTTTGGGGCCCTGTCTGTGTCCCTTTGTGAATGTGGTGCCGGGCCACATTTTAAATCGAGTCCCAGGCTTTAGGGCCCTGTCTGTGTCCCTTTGTGAATCTGCTGCCGGGCAAGATTTCTACCTTTTAATACCTTGAAAGATGAAAGTGAAAGTACTTATAAAACGTTTTTGGTAAATCTTATGTTATTTTTAAAAGAGAAACTAACTTTTTCAAAGCTGGATAAGGAGAGTAGTTTGAGCTGCAAGCAGTGAAACAATGGCTGGCAGATCCCTGAGATGAAAACGATTAGTCCCGCCCACACACACACTTAATACCTTGAAAGATGAAAGTGAAAGTACTTATAAAACATTTTTGGTAAATCTTATGTTATTTTTAAAAGAGATACTAACTTTCAAAGTAGTTTGAGCTGGAAGCTGAAGCCATGGCACTGAAACAATGGCTGCCAGGTCCCCAAGATGAAAAGGATTAGTCCCACCCACACACACACACACCGATTGTCCAACCATCAGGGGACCGTACTGTAGGATTGGTCAATCGTGACAGCACAGGATTGGTCGAACCTTGACGTCAGTCAATCAATGCTAGCAGATTATGGCCTAGAAATTCAGTTGCGTTTGTGCCCACTTAGGGGCGAAAGAGTGGGTTGCGCCGGAAGTTTTTTAGTGCCCGAAATTAAGTTGGTCCCTAACATCGGCGTTAGCCGGTAGCGCTGCGCCAGCACCGATGACATCATCGGTGTGCGCAGCGCCCCGGTTCCAACGCGGTTCCCTGCTGAAGGCCAAATTCAGTTGCGGCCGCCTCGCCCGCAGTGGCCGCAAACAACGTTTGAAAAACGGGGCCTTGCAGTTCCGAGAGGCCGGCGCATAAAGGTGGAGGGGCGGCCGGCCGCTTTCCCGGCAGCCGCATGGCTGCACCTCCCTCCCCGGACTCCTGCACCACCCCCCCGCGGCATTGCTGTCTGACTCCCGCGAGCCCGGCACTTCTCCGTGGTGCCGGGCTCATTTGCCGGGGGAATCCAGCGGCGATCTCACGGCTGCAGGCAGCTCCTCCTTAAGAGAAGGAGGAGGCCTGCAGTACCCCAGCCTGCCGCGCCACATCGGGTGGCGCAGCGGCAGCTGGACGCCTGAAATAGACTTTCATCGCCCCAAGCGAGGCGGCCAAACCCTGCAGTAGCGCCCGCCTCCGTCTTGGCCCGTCGCAACTGAATTTCAGGCGGGCGCTACGGGAATCCGGGCGAGCGCTAAATTTTGGGCGCTAAAGACCTGGCGGGGCCTTACTGAATTTCTAGGCCAATGAGTTTAATTTTGAAGGTTTTTTGCATAAGGCGCGAACAATTTTCGTCCGACCGAAAAGTAAACATGCTTACCAGCGTCCCGGAAGCGTAAGCTTTCTTCGGAGGTAACGCGCGCGTAGGTACGCCGTATAACTTTCGAGCGCATAACCGGACAGACGCACACCCGAGGACAGACAGACAGACAGAAGGACAGACAGAAGGACAGACAGATAGACAGACAGACAGAACGATTCCTTTATATATATAGATATTGCGCTGTATGCTTAATAAATCTTGATCTATTGCTCAAACATACTGGCTGCTGCCTATTGGTGTCTTGTCCAAGAACTCAGAGATCGTTAAGATCTTACAACTGCACTGGAGTGTCTGCCTAGATTTTTGTGCTCAAGTCATCTACCTGATCTATTTCATCACTCATAACCAGATTTAACAATGTGTCCACCCTTGTAGGCTTACTAACACCCATATAAAACAGATGTTCAGGGTGCTTAGATTCCATCTTGAAAGGGAATGGGATTGAAAGGTGAACTGTCATTCATTGATTTTGAATTTTTGAGCCTACAGTACTGGTGGTTTTTTGCTCTGCTTTTTTGGAAAAGGAGGATTGCCAGGAAAGTAAGGTTACACCACAAATGTGGTATCACTATCTCCTCTCCATCATTTGAATGTATTCATGAACAGCAAGGACTGTCATTCAATGACCATCAGCATAGAAAAATGTAGGTCAATACCCAGTCATGAAGCAATCTACAGTGCCGCTATTAATTCAGCCAGACAGAAGAATGCAAGATTTGCTGCAAGGTGACCAAGGCTACCCATAGCACCTGATACCTCTCAGAGAGGCACAACCATCAGCAGATCACAGGTTCAATGAAATGCATGCAACTGTAAGGTTTATTATTAAATACGATGTAGATATCCTCAAGCAGTGCTTCAGATACCTTCACAGGTCAGGGGGCGTGCTCCTATACAGTCTAGTGAAAGTACCCTGCATTACCGTCATCTGTTGCATGTTGTACAACTTTGCCATGCGACAAGGCATGAGTATTGAGCAGATGGAGGAAGAGGACAACCAAGCACAGCCAGGAGAAGAGAAAGAGCTCGAAGATTTGCCTGCAGAGACAACTTTTCAGCTCCAAGATCCATAGACCAAGCTCTCACAGATATGGACCTCCTCCACTCAAAGCATCAACAATCATCTTAACATGGTAGAGGACTAGAGGGCAGCTAATGTTATTCCTATATTGAAAAATGGAGATAGAACAAGTCCAGGGATCTATAGACCAGTTAGTTTAATGTCGGTGGTTGGAAAGAGAATGGAATCTTTACTCAAATAGTCAACATGGATTTCAAAAGGAAAGGTAATGGTTGACCAACCTCGTTGAATTCTTTGAAGAAGTAACAGAAGGAGTAGAAAAAGGCAGTGTAGTAGATGTAATATACTTGGATTTTCAAAAGGCCTTTGATAAGGTACTGCATGACTAAGGTCAGAGCATGTGGTGTCAGAGGACAATTAGCAAAACAGACAGCAAACTGGCTACAAAACAGAAAACAGAGAGTAGGGGTTAAAGGTAGTTACTCAGACTGGCAAAAGGTAGGAAGTGGTGTTCCGCAAGTATCAGTGTTGGGATCACTGCTGTTCACTATTTACATTAAGGATTTGGACTCGGGAATTGGAAGTACAATTTTAGCCACATAAATACTGTGGCAATGAGAGCAGGTCAGAGGCTGGGTATTCTGTGGCAAGTGTCACCTCATGACCCCCCAAAGCCTTTCCACCATCTACAAGGCACAAGCAAGGAGTGTGATGGAATACTCTCCACTTGCCTGGATGAGTGCAGCTCCAACAGCACTCAAGAAGCTCGACACCATCCAGGACAAAGCAGCCCGCTTGATTGGCACCCCATCCATCGCCTTAAACATTCACTCCCTCCACCACCGGCGTACTATGGCTGCAGTGTGTACCATCTACAAGATGCACTGCAGCAACTCGCCAAGGCTTCTTCAGCAGCACCTCCCAAACCCGCGACCTCTTCCACCTAGAAGGACAAGGGCAGCAGGCACATGGGAAGACCACTACCTCCAAGTTCCCCTCCAAATCACGCACCACCCTGACTTAGAAGTATATCGCCGATCCTTTATCATCGCTGGGTCAAAATCCTGGAACTCACTACCTAATAGCATTGTGGGAGTACCTTCACCACGCGGAATGTAATGGTTCAAGAAGGCAGCTCACCACTACCTTCTCAAGGACAATTAGGGATGGGCAATAAATGCTGGATTTGCCAGTGACGCCACATCCCATGAATGAATAAAACATTTTAAAAGACCACACTTACAGTATTGTGTACAGTTTTGGTCTCCATATTACAGAAAGGATAGAGGCACTAGAAAAGGTGCAGAAAAGATTTACAACAATGATACCAGAGCTGGGAGATTATAATTATCAGGAAAGACTGAACAAGCTGGGGCTGTTTTTTCTAGTGACCTAATAAAAGTCTTTACAATTATGAAGGGGTTAGACATAGAGAAAGTGTTTCCACTTGTGGGGGAGCCCAAAACTAGGGGCCATAAATATAAGCTAGTTACAGTACTAATAAATCCAATAGGAAATTCAGGAGAAACTTCTTCACCCAGAGAGCGGTGAGAATGTGAAAATTGCTAGCACAAGGAGTAGTTGAGGCGACTAGCATCGCTGCCTTTAAGGGGAATCTAGATAGATACATGAGGGAGAAAGGAATACTAGGATATGTAGATAGGGTTAGATGAAGTATGGTGGGAGGAGGCTCGTGTGGAGCATAAGTACCGGCACAGACAGTTGGACTGAGTTTCTGTGCTGTAGACTCTATGGGGGAGAATTTCAGTACCTTAGTGCCTCCCGTTAGTGCCTCCAGGGAGACGATAACGGGGCGGTAATAACTTACCACCCGGGCGCGGCGAAAGAAATGACTCCCGCTAAATTCACCTGGAGGTTTGTGGCGGAGGTAACCTGAGTGCCACGATCTCCTGCGCCCGGAGATCATGATGTCATCATCCTGCACATCGCCTCGGTAGTGCCCAGGACCCGAACTTCGGTTCCGTCCCCTGCAGCATCGCTGGCCGAAAGCACCAACAGCTGCAGGAGGCGGTGCGGGAGGATGGGTGCTTTGGGAGCGCTGTTTAAAGGGGATGATGGCTGCGGGGGGGGGATTTTATTCATGAAGCTTTACGCTAATTTTTAATGATTTTCTTGGGCCGCGATCGTTCAGCCCTGCAGTGCTTTGGGCTGATCGTGGCGGTTCACGGCTGCCGTCGGTGACGAGGGACCTCTTTTTATTGCAGAGCCTGCAGCGATGGCCCTCCCCTTTAAGGGAGGGAAGGAGCCTCCATTCCCGGCAGCGCTGCCCTCGACATTGGGCAGCGCTGCACCGCTACCGCCCCTCCTGCCGGCTGTTAGCGCTCCAAGGGAAGTGGTAGCGCTTGACTTAGCGCTCCACTTCCTTCCTGGAGCGCTAACACCTAATTTTGTGGAACCTGAGAATGATTAGTGTCTGGTGCTAATTTTTCAGGGTTTCAAAAGTTACTGCCCCAATCGGGGCAATACCGAGTTTCTCCTCCTTAGGCCCCGATCTTAACTTACAGATGTGCTGGGAGCAGGCGAGGGGTCCGATATCACATGGGAAACCCAGAAGGATGTTAAGTGCATCTGACAGTGGCTTTTTAACCCAGCCACTTCATTATCATTTTACTTTTAGGTTTCCTGTCCAATCAGCGGCAGCGGGCATGATGATGATCCACGTGGCACGGTCCCAACTCCAGTATTTACAGAGACAATCCAAAGATTAATTTTGGAGGTGTTTGGAGTTGTGGGGGAGAAAGGAGGAAGGAGACAAATGGAAAGGAGACACGCAAAGGCTGCACCCCAGTTCAATGATGCTTCACTGGATGAGCTGCTGGGGGCTGTAAGCAGTCAGAGAGAGGTACTGTTCCCCAGCAATGGGAGGAGAAAACCTGTGGCAGAAACCAAGAATGTATGGTTGGCGGTGGCAGAGGAGGTGAGCAGCAGGAGCATAGTGCCACACTCCTGGATGCAGTGCAGGAAGGGGTTTAATGACCTAAGCAGGTCAGGAAAGGTGAATACAGTGGCACATTCACCTACATCCTTATGTGCGCATCACCCCAAGCCCTTCACTCTACCTTCTCAAGCCTACTCCAGCACATCACTCCTCACACCCACTTACCTTGCATATGCAACCACCCCTCTCCGTCTAAGCACTTCCTCATATCCCTATCCATCCATCCACCACTGACACTCCCCCCCCATCCTTTTGTAAGATTCAAAATTTTTCATTATATAATCACACGAGACAACAGGATTAATAACACAGCTTTATTGACCAAAAGAAGCTTGTACCGATAAAACCTTTGATAAAAGGGCACACAAAATGGCCGCCGGACCTCGTGATCAGTTTCTTGGACCATTTGATTTCTGTTACTGCAAGCCAGACAGGCTTGTGGATTGAGAACAGTAAGCCCGCGAAAGCCAGTATCGGGAAACCGAAACTCAGGGAAATGGGCATTCATATTCAATTGGATTCTAAGTACAAGACAGTTTCAGGCAAACAGGATGGGGCCCATCAAGATATGGGCGGACAATGCATGAACACTTAAACCCATTTAGTGTACAAAGGAAAAACCGTTTAACAGCCATCAAGGGAAATCTCCAGACCGATCAATATGCGAACCGAGTTATGGTGACAAAGTAAAAGACATTATCGGCCAGGAAGGCCAGTTAAAGCTATCACCGGCTCCCGTTACAAGACAAAGCGCCCCTGCAGAGATTTCTGCCCGCCAAAATTATTACAAAGACTGGACTATGATCTGGCGGGAGATAAGGCTGGCCCAAAAGGGTATAACTATGGATTTTGAAAAGTCCATCAGCGCCTCTTCTACCTCGGTAGCTTCGGAATTCGATCAGGACGTTTCGGACGGACATTTCGGAAAGGACAACGTGGTCAGTGTTCAGCCAGACAAGGCTCGGCCACGACGAGAAGACGACGAGGGTGGCCCGGGTACCGTTGTCGGGAGATCATCGATGACCCAGGCCGAAGAAGAAGACACCCTCAGGAAAACCGACGATCCAGGCCGGAGGGAAAGGACATTCCAGGCCTAGCACTTCCGTGCCTCAACATCCCATTCTCGAGGTGTTTTCCTGTTCCATGAATCCAAATCCACAACAGACTTAGTGGATTTCAGCCATGACGAGCGCTCACCGAAGCTGTGTCCACTGCCTCATCGCCTGAGAGAGAGAGAGAAAAACAAGCTGTGCCAGAAGTTTCCAAATCCACGTGACGACGGAAAGCTGTGCCAAAAAGGCTGCGAACCCTTCCTTTTCGCGAGTTTGAAAGTGGTGAGCATGATCCCGAGTTCCTCAAGTCGAAACTTAATTTAGGTATAAGGGGAGGGAGAGGGTAAGGGTAATCGTAATGTGTTTCCCCTTTTTCGATGTGCTGTGTGTTTCCCATTTCCATGGAATCAAGTTTATAGATATGTGCATGCTTGTAGTCATTTTGATTTGTGCTCATGATATGTATTTTGTAATGCTGCAAACTGTTTAACAATAAAAGCATCCATTTCATGCTATTCAACCTGGTCTATTGAGTCTTTCTCTGCACTACAGTTCCCTGCACCTAAGTCCAAGGTCTAGAACCGTAGGGAAGAGTGGGTCGAACCACTCAAGGGTAATTATTGCACAAAGCCTGGTAGGAGACCAGAACGAGCAAGAGAAACCCCCTACACTTTATGCAAGTGATCCTCACCAAATGCACTCCATCCATCAGGTGAAGACATGCCATGACACTCGACTCATAGGTCTGTTCTTCCTTACTTGCAGGAGAAGAGAGCACAGAACACCAGGGAGAGGCAGAGAACCGGAGGGGGCCCTCCACATATCTCACAACTCACAAGTGCAGAGGTGGAGATGCTGGAGATCAGCGGAGTCTCAGTGTGCCTGACCGTCAGAGATGGGGAGATGGGGCCTCTCAGCTACCTTGTGACAGAATAAAATATCGACAGCCACAGGCCATACAACACTCAGACTTGATGTCAACAGCGAGTGAAATCTGTTCATGTTCATAATGATAACTTGTAAAATTCTTACCTTGAAAGTATTAATTCATATGTTTTATCTGCCACAGGGCCTTCATGTGTCCAGCAGGAGTTGGTGAAGCTCATCGACGACGATTCCACAGAGGAGCTCAGTCCCTCTGAGGGTGCACCGTCACAAGAATCATGCAGACCATGCACCAGTTCAGATACTCGCACTTTGTTGGAACCAATAAGACAGATAGTTAGGTTTTTACCTGGTGACTCGCACTTCACAATTGAACAAGAGTAAATGGGACAGCTGTGGAGAGTCCGCATCGAAGGGCACAGGCCTCTCCAAGCTCTGCTCAGTTGGACACAGATACTGTATCCCGGGGGCCGTCGGTGAAGAGGATAATCATTGAGCAGCAACAGACAATGCGAGATGTACTGACAGGTGTTGTAAGTGCACTGTCCACAATTGCAGAGAGATTGGAGGAGTTCACCTCAAGTATGTGTGGGTTCCTGTTGCAGGCCAGTGGATAGAGTGGCAAACTGCATGGACCATCAAATGCGACAATCAATTGAGTGCATGCAGGCCATGAACAAGGGCTTGCAGACTCTGGTTGCCACCTTAAATAGGATAAGCACCCACTGATCTGCACCAAAGTGTTCTCCAGCACAGTGATAGCAGGGAAGTGTGGCTGGGCCATGAGAGGGATGATGGTGAAAGGGGACATGGAAGTGGGGACTCTGCTCAAAGCACTTCCACTTCTCACCTGCTGCCCCAACCGCTTCCTCAGTCAGTACCTGACATGCTGCCTTGTGTCCCGATGGCACCCACAGGTGCAGGTGGAGCAGTCTTTGGCGGGTCCTCACGGGCTCCAAAACCCAAAGGACGTCAGCCAAGAGCAGCTCAACTGTCAGAGCAGGGATTTGAGCAGCCTGCCTCTACCTCTGCTCAAGCCACAGGGGTTGCACCACATAGAAGTGCTAGGAAAAGGACGAGTAAATATTTGTAACTGTACAAGGGTATGCACATGGGTGTCTTAGACATTGTTACACTGTTAAGTTTCTGTTCTTTACTTAAAGCACGTAAAAATAATTTTTTGCACCACTTTCCTGCCTTGCCCATTCTTGGTTGCTGGCCTTTTCAGTTATTTGATGATGAATGAAAAGAAAGAAAGACTTACTTTTATATAGCGCCTTTCACAACCACCAGGCATCTCAAAGTGCTTTACAGCCAATGAAGTACTTTGTTGAAGTGGAGTCACTGTTGCAATGTGGGAAATGTGGCAGCCAATTTTTGCACAGCAAGCTTCCACAAACAGCAATGTGCTAATGACCAGATAATCTGTTTTTGTTATGTTGGTTGAGGGATAAATATTGGCCAGGACACTGGGGATAACTCCCCTGCTCTTCTTTGAAATAGTGCCAGGGGATCTTTTATATCCACCTGAGAGAGCAGACGGGGCCTCGGTTTAACGTGTCATCCGAAAGACGGCACCTCCGACAGTGCAGCATTCCCTCAGCACTGCACTGGAGTGGCAGCCTAGCTTTATGTGCTCAAGTTCCTGGAGTGGGACTTGACCCGCAACCTTCTGACTCAGAGGCGAGTGTGCTGACACAGTGGGAATGAGAAAACATGAATTGATAGTGATCAATGGGGGGGCCTTGAAAGGGATGCTTGGTTGTTTCCAGGACTGCTTTGTGGTAATGGCATTGGTGGGGGGGGAGGGAGGCAAAAACAGGCTTTTGCATGTGGTTGTTAGAAAGATGCACTGGCAGAACGTAAGTGAACTTTGCAATAAACAAGGCAACCTGGGCAGCAATGTGTGCTGCTGGTGGTGCATCACCTTCCTCCTCCTCAACCTCGCCCTCCTCCTCCTCCTCCTCCGAAGAGGATCTGCGCTCTGCACCTTGGTCCTCCTGCAGATCCAAACCTCATTGCTGGGTAATGTTGTGCAGAGCGCAGCAAGCCGCGACCATTCTGGAGACGATGGCTGGTGCATACTGAAGTGCGCCTCCAGATCTGTCCAGGCACCTGAAGCACACCTTCAGCATGCCGATGGCTTGTTTGATGACACATCTGGTGGTGATATGGCATTCATTGTAGCACTCTTGGGCCTCATTCCTCAGGTTTCTGCAAAGTGTCATCAGCCTCATTTTAAGTGGGTATCCCTTGTCTCCTAGCAGCCAGCAGGTAACTCTGCATCCAGGTGAGAAGACGTCAGGGAGGTTGGACTGCCACAGAATGAAAGCATCACGGCAGCTGCCTGGGAATCATGCGCACACCTACATAAAGATCTTTTGTGGTTGCACACCAGCTGCACAATGATGGGGTAAAGCCCTTGCGGTAGACGAACAATCCTGTGTGATCTGTGAGTGCCCTAATTGCCACGTATGTGCAGTCGATGACACCCTGCACCTATAGGAAGCCAGTCAGAGCCGCAAACCCAAGCACCCGATCATTCTGAGTAGCATCATTGCAGCCAAAGTTGATATAATTGGCGGCCTTGGCGAATAAGCCATCAGTCACCTGTCTTATGCATTTGTGGGGCACTGACTGGAACATAGAAACACAGGAACAGGAGAAGGCCATTGAGCCGCTTGAGCCTGTTCCTCCATTCAATGAGATCATGGCTGATCAGTGACCTAACCCCATATACCCACCTTTGGCCCATATCCCTTAATAACTTTAGTTAACAAAAAGCTATCAATCTCTGATTTAGATCTAACATCAATTGCCATTTGTGGAAGAGCGTTCCAAACTTCAACCACCCTTTATGTGTGGAAGTGTTTTCTAATTTCACCCTTGAAAGGTCTGGCTCTAATTTTTAGACTATGCCCTCTAGTCCTATAATCCCCAACCAGTGGAAATAGTTTCAATCTACCCTATCTTTTAGATCCTGAAAATGTCTCTGGCAGAGCCCTGGAAGAAGCCAGAAGCAAAAATGTTGAGGATGGTGGTGACTTTGACAGCTGCTGATAAAGTGTGGCCACCAGGTCCAGTTGGCAGCAGGTCTTGTTCCAGCAGGCTGCAATTGTTTGCCACCACCTGTCGCGACACCCTGAGCCTCCTCCAAAGTGTAGAGAAAACCTCCAAAGTGTGTAAATTAACCTCTCAGCAAAAGTACTGTAAGCAAACCGTTTCCCACTAGCAGGTAAGAAAGCAGCTGTGAGTACTGAGTAGTTATTGGCATATTTCCCTGAGATTGATTGAGCCCCCTCAGTTGCCATTGTGTACTCACCTTGCTTTCACTGGCGAGTTCCAGGAAGCCAAAAAAACTCATGGACCCGACATTAAGCACAAAAATTTAGGTAAATATCACTCTAATTGAGCGATTTACATAAGTTGATTGGCAACAAGCTAGAGTCTAACCACCTCCCCATGACATTCAACGTCATTACCATCACTGAATCCTCCACCATCAACATCCTGGGGGTCACCATTGACCAGAAATTTAACTGGACCAGCCACATAAATACTGTGGCAACAAGAGCAGGTCAGAGGCTGGGTATTCTGCAGCGAGTGTCTCACCTCCTGACTCCCCAAAGCCTTTCCACCATCTACAAGGCACAAGTAAGGAGTGTGATGGAATACTCTCCACTTGCCTGGATGAGTGCAGCTCCAACAACACTCAAGAAGCTCGACACCATCCAGGACAAAGCAACCCGTTTGATTGGCACCCCATCCACCACCTTAAACATTCACTCCCTCCAACACCGGCGTACCGTGGCTGCAGTGTGTACCATCTACAAGATACACTGCAGCAACTCGCCAAGGCTTCTTCGGCAGTACCTCCAAAACCTGCGACCTCTTCCACCTGGAAGGGCAAGGGTAGCAGGCACATGGGAACACTGTAGGGGGTGGCCTGTGGGGTGCCGCATGCGGCCAGTCAGTTATGCCTCTGACTGTTTATGAGTGGCTCTGTCGTTTTTTATCGCCTCTTCTCCCGAGCCGGAGTGGGTCAATGGCCTCCCGTTTCGTCAACGGCCCGGGGTTGGTCAATGATCTCCCGATGATTTACCCCAGGGCGGGACGCCGGCTCAAACCGTCTTCTTCTCCTTCTTCTAGCGATGACGCCACCGATACGATGGTAGCACCACGATGACTACTTTTCTTTCTACCCCTGGGTTCCCAGATATACTTCTCATCAGAAGCCCTTATCTCACGCCAAATCAGGTTAGTCTTTTATTTTTAATTTTGGCGGGCTGGGAGCACAACGGGGTAGTTATTGGGCCAGAAATTCCAGGCCAGAAGCGTGAGTACGGTCGGCTTACTCACGCTTCTGGCCGTTGGAAATGCCGGCGTTCAGCATGAACAGCGCATGCGGGGAACGCCGGCATTTCCAGACCTCGAGCGCGTGCGACTGCACAGGCAGCGCTTGCGCAGTGAACTTCGTGGATTTCATTCATGAAATCCGTGAGGTTAAGTCCTTAGAAGTTACACTTGAAAAAAGCAAGTGTAAAGTTGTTCATTGGCTGCGGAGGAAGATATATTTTATCGTGGAGCTTTTGAAATGCAATATTTTTGTTTGGGAAAGGGAGGGAAGTTATTTTAAGAAATTTTAAGTAAGTTTAAAAGTTTAAATTTTTTTTTTAAAAGGGTTTTCAGAACGGTAGGTAGAAGGAGCAATTGTGGCTGTGTGAATGGAATGTGAGAATGAGTTATGTATGTATGTCCACATATATTCCTTTACGTATATGTATGTATGTTTTATATTCCTTTACTAATGTGTATGAATGTATGTTTTTAATTATGATTTTCCAATAAGTTACTTTCTCTGAAAGTCATAATTAAATAATACATTCATACACATAAGTAAAGGAATATATACATAACACGCAAAGGAATATATACAGACATACATACTTTCAGAAGCGCCACAATAAGAAATATCTTCCTCCGCAGCCTCTGTAGCAACTGTACCCATGCTTTTTTCATGTGTAAGTTGCAATGACTGGACCTCACTGAAAGCATTAATGAAAGCGGCGAATTATACTGCGCACGCGCTGCCTGTGCAGTCGCACGCGTTCTGCCTCTGAACCCCTTCGTTCAGAGGACAGGAAATGCCGGTTTTCCCCACATGCACTGTGCATGCTGAAAACCGGCATTTCATCCGGCCAGATGCGTAAGTACCCCGACCGTACTAGCGCATTTGGAAGGGAATTATTGGGCCAACATTTTACATGTCAATAAAATAAAAAATTTAACAATTGCACGACTTGCCCCCTCGCATCTGCGACTGAGGGTCCAAGGAGGTGCATTGCGCAAGAGGTCATCATTGGACGTATCCTCACACTGTTCCCTTTGGGGAACTGTATGAAGTGGTGGAAGGATTTATGGCCACGATTAACGCTCATTCCGTGACCGTAACCATCTTTGAACCAGCCATTAGGGTGGTTAGTCCTATGGCGGGAGGGTTTTACGGGCACCCACAACCCATCTGAGGGGGGGGGGCCACCAACACCCACGGACGCAAGTATCCCGCTGGATGTCCACCCAGAATTTAAAGTTGGAGCTCCGACTCCACTTGCCGGGACTGTCTGGAGTGGGGTTCAAAACCCTACTCCTTCTGGCCCAGCGGCGGGGATGCTTACTGCTACGCAAAAGGCCCGCTCCGCACAAAAGGTGACACCCATACGTTTCCTGCGCCTTTTCCCTCCCCGTGACTGGAGCCCTATGCTGCCATTTCACGTTGCTAATCGGATTGGGCCATTGTCATAGCGGTAGGATCCCCGCCGCTGGGCCAGATCAGGGTAGGGTTTCGAAACCCGCTCCAGACAGTCCCGGCAAGTGGAGTCGGAGCTCCGGCTCTAAATTCTGGGTTGACATCCAGTGGGATATTTGCGTCCGTGGGTGTGGGTGGCCCCCCCTCCTTGTATAGCTTGTGGGAGCCCGTAAAACCCTCCCGCCATAGGACTAACCGCCCTAATGCCTGGTTCAAAGATGGTTACGGTCACGGAATGAGCGTTAATCATGGCCATAAATCCTTCCACCACTTCATACAGTTCCCCAAAGGGAACAGTGTGAAGACACGTATGACGACGACATTGCTAAATAAATAAATGGAATTAAAAAAATTCTTTTAGGGCTTTTAAAAGTCTTTAAATTGCTTTAATTCTCTTTAAAACTACTTCAGATTACTCAAAATAATGTAAACATTTTAAAAAGTTTATAAAAGTTACCAAAATCTTCAAAAAACTTCCAAAAACCTATTTAAACTGCTGCTTTGCATGTAAAAAAGCAAAGCAGCTTGACAGAAACATTGGGGGCATGTCCAGTGAAACTGAGACCTCAAGGGGCGTGTCTCACTTACACTGCACGCTCCTGGCTCCGCGCTGGCTGCACTCCTGGGCGGCGTGACGTCATACGCTGCCCGGGATTCTTCTTTCAGTTTCTGCAAGTGCAGGCGTCCCTGGAGCTGATCGGCAGGAGCGCGGGGTAAGTGCAAATACGGGGCTTGCATGCGCTGCAAGCCCCGTTCTGGAATTTCTGGCCCATTATATTTTAAACTGTTCTTGGATGGCCGGTAACGGGCCATCTCTGGTCTGGAATGACCTTCATTGTTTTTAATGTCCTGGTGATGTCCTTAACGGGTCCTTGATGCTCTTCTCATGAATATGAAACTGTTCCCTTTTGTCTGGGTAAACATTTAGATGGCCTTTATCTACAGGCCGATCTTGACTGGATCTGCATCCAATCTATATATATAGATGTGGGTGTCTGGTTTCGTTCTCTCAGAAACGGCTTCCAGAACTTACTGTGGGCTGAATCCACAAAGCTGTCTGAGGACTGCAGGAACCATTTTAAAGTGTCCCAATAAGTTGGTCACGGGGTCTGGCAGCCATTTTGAATGCCCCTTTTTCCTAGGCTTCTTTTAAAACAGTCATTAAAATCATGGCCTCTTCTGCCATTCGAACCTTTATAATATAAAGTTCAATTTTGCGAATCCTACACTCCCCGCTGATGATACTGTAACTTGCTTGAAGTATCATAATTCTGGGTGAGCAAAATTTTCTGACTTTCCATAATCAAATCATCCCCAGTATTTACCTATCTATGACCCCACGACACATGCATTTCCCATTTCAGAAAAACCTAGTGTACATTAAGCATCTATAGATGGCAATACTTCAGATGTGGAATTTGACATACTCACTTCCAGGCGTGGAGGGGGGCCTAGTACCCTTACATCACCTGGTGCATACACACTATCTTTTAATAATAACAACACATCTAACAAACTTCAAGAATAAAAATAAAGTACACGCACAAAAAATAAAATGCACATGAATACATATCAAAATAATACAGAGGAGGGAGGGAAAACTTTAACTTTATACAGAGCAGCAAAAATCTAAACGGGTGTCTCTTCTTCTACCCACACATAATGCTCCCTCCATTCCCCTCTGTTCTCATACTTTTGCGAATGTTTGACCTTTTTACAGTGTACAAACAGTAAATAAACGACAATGATAACCTGGCACACTACAAGAATGTGAGAAGCTATCCTAATCCAAGAAGGGACTTCTATATTAGTGAACAAGCCCCACCACGGTGGGTTCACTATATCCAATATGTCTGCCCCTATCTCTAAAGTCTTCTGCTCCAGTGTATAGAAATGTTTCTGTGAAACAACAACGGCTTTTAATATCTTCTTTTAAAGCAGTCTTTAAATTCATGGCCTCTTCTGCCATTCGACCCTTTATAATATAAAGTTCAATTTTGCAAATCCTACACTAGATTAAGCTACAAGGGGTCAGAACTTCATGCTCACCAATAAAAGGGGTCTGCTGAACTCAAAACAGCGGTGGGGTTCGGGGTTCGCTCTTGGTGCTCTCTGGAGCCTGCCGTCGTCACGTGGCCTCCGAGTGCTGCAAGGGCATTGTCCAGGTACACGTACCCCAAAGTTAAAGTCTCTGCTTGGGTACTTTACCTTGCAGGGATGATTCTTTTTCTTCGGCCGACAGTTTGAGTTTGTATGAAGATAGTCGCAGGTCGGCTGAGGCTGAAGGCCCGATGATTCGAAGCCTACCCTCAGTCCGTCTCCTCAGTTGGTCTTCCTCAGTTGGTCTTCCTCAGTTGGTTTTCCCTCCTCCCCTTGTCGCGTCCCACCTCGACTGGCCTGAATTGTCCGTGTCTGCCCGATGCGGTGCCTGAGCGATTTCCAGCTGGAATGTGGGAAGGCACGGGCAAAGGCCAGGGGGTAAGCACGGGACGGGGAAAGAGTGACAGCCACAAGGGTGAGGGGCAGAAGAGCTGAGCAGAGAGAGGAGCACACCAGAGCAGATTGCTACCCGGGGCCTTCAATTATACTTCTTTCGAAGATCCTTATCTGTTCTTTGTCTTAATTTTGGCGGGCTATTTTAAATAACGGTGGCAATCTATACTAACTGTTTTTAGATGGCCGGTAATCGCATCTACCGGCCCGATAATTGACTTGTTTTGTCATGAATGTTCCTTGATGGGCCTGTCCAGCCTCGATGGCTTCCTTAATCTGTTGTCGATTATATATGTAAACTGCTTGATGGCCTTAACTATAGGCCTAACTGAATTTAGATTTGTCTCCAATTCAATCTAATGCATAATTCAAAGTCCTGTCTGGTTTCAAAATACAAAGTCTCTCTTCACAGAAACTGCAGCTTTGGTTTCGATTTCTCCACAAGCTGCCTTCGTTGTAGAGTCTAAGTTTTAAAATCTCACAGGCTTTCTGCCATGAGGCGCGGACACCATTTTGGGTACCCTTTTTCATTAAAATGTCCATGCAGGGTCCCTTTTCTTATTAATAACCTTCGGAAAAATGTAGAAATTTTGTGAATCTTACATTCCACCCTGTGATACACAAAACTTGATTGAAGTATCATTCTTTCAAGGTGAGCAAAATATTTCTGACCCTCCATAGTCAGCCTTCCCCTGTAATTACCTATCTAATATGCCCACGACACATGCACTTCCCATTCCGCGAAAATGTAGTGTACATCAGCATATAGAGAGTAAAATTACAGACTTTACACACATCCAAGCATGGAGGAGGTCCAACACCCCTGCACCACTTGGTACACATACATCTTTATTAACTGCGTTGCAAAAAAAACCAGAAAAACATTTATTAAAAATAACAAACACAAAGAACAATCCTTAAACAAAATACAAGGAAAAGGACTCAAACGGGCGTATTTCCCTCCACCTTTACATAATGCTCCTTCCAGATCCTCTGGTTTTGGAATTCCGACCACTGACCTTTGGCCTTACACTGAATACAAAATAAATACAACACTATCCCTAACTGGCAAACCACGAGAATGTTCCCACAAGAATGTTCCCAGTCTGATCCACGAAGGGACCTCTATATTATTGAAAATGTCCCACCAGGTTGGAATCACAATATCCAATATCTTAGTCCCTATCTCTACTGTTTTCTGTTTGAGAGTGTAAAAATGTTTCTGCGAAACTATAACGGCTTTGAGTATTTTAGTAAGGTGTTCAGGGAGAGGGGGAATTTCGTAGCCAAAGTGGGCTACGTACTTTTGCAAATCCATAAAATTCTCCTTCACAGTGAGGTGAACAGTGGAGGGTTCAGGAATGGGGACAATTCGCTCCTGGGCCACTTGAATTTCTGCCTCGGGTTTAAAACCGAAGCTGCTTTCACTGACCGGACACTAGCTATGCTGTCCATGCTGGTAGTGGGACACGCCGGTGGTGACACAATATGTCCCACTTCCTATATATGCTACCTGCGGGGGAACATGGCCTTGTGCCATTGCCTCCATGGGACAATTTATAGGATTCGCACCAGCAGCTCTGAACCCACACTGCGGTTTCGAAAAGGCATTCAAGTGCTTGGGACACAGGATTATGTGTGCTCCCTGGCTCTGGCACCCTGAGAGGTCAGTACCTGTCATAGCGTGCTCCCACTTAATGACGTAAGGCGGGACCGCTGTGAAACGAATGTGTGCACCCCCTTGAATGACTCCAATGTTCTCAACCCTGTATACCGGTGGGGGTCGGGCTGTCCTACCCATGACCGGCATCCTAACTACTACTCCCATGATTGTGTGGTTGGACCTCCCATAATCCACGGGGACTGGATAGGCTTCAGAGGCTAGCCGGAGTTGGCACGGGCTTAATGCATTCTCAAAAGGGTGGAGGGCAGCGAGGTGCCTGTTGCTAATCCAGGAGGGGACCAAACCCTGTTTTAACTCCTCCAGATTACTGCGGCCCTCGCCCAGTAACCACGCCCCGTATAAGATGCACACCTCATTCTGCGCAGCCTGGTCAGAAGCATTTCTGTCCTCCCTTATGAGAGCATTTACCATCTTTGCGTGCTTTTCCAACTCCACTATGATCTCCTTTAAATGGACCATCATGGCCTGGTCCTCATGCAACTCCGAGCCCACTACCTTGTTCTCATCCAGTAATATTTTCTTTAACTGTGTTTTTAAACCGTTTATCTGGGTCTGCAGCTCTATGTCATCCAAGCTGTTGATGACAGAGGACCCAGTATTAAACACAGTAAAAACATCATTCCAAACACCACTTCTTTGTCTCCCTGGGTTACCCAAAAACTCTCGGTGTATGGTGTAGAGTTCGGTTTTGTCCACGTGGGCAAAACTGAACTCGTAAAACTTCTTGAACATGTCCTTTACTAGGGCCTGGTATAGCTGCTCTGTTTCCTTGGGGCACCACTCCGGCAAATGTACCTCGGTGAGATTTAAAATCACAGAGGCTACCGCGTAGTGTACCCCCGGTACAGCATCTGATTGGTGGGGACTAGTACCAACCCATTCCCTGGTCCCTTGGTGGTGGTGGGGCAACCTTCCCTGGGTAACCTCGCCGCCTGCGCCGTGGGCGGAGGCTTACGGGGGCGGGTTACCAGCTCAGTGGCGTTGACTGGGATTGTGGAGAATGGGACTGCGCACGCTTTCAGGCTGGTCTCCCACTTCATCCCCTCCCCGGCGTCTTGCCACTGTCGGTGGAAAAAGATGGATATGCCTGCGGGGCAGACTTCCTCTGACCACCACATACAGATATAAATACCTTGATCCGGTTCCCACCACTTGTCCCAACACACGCTCAATCCTCCATGAGTCCCTGTGATCGTCCAATGTGTGTTGTTCCCCAACCGCTCCCAGTCGACTTTGGGGTTCCTCATGTCATTGCTCAGCTTCCTGAGCCACGACCATCTACCCAGTGTAATGTGTCCTTTACACGTCAAACATATTCGCTTTCCAAGGGTGACGCTGACCCTCGTGGTAATGACTCATACCCTGGGGCACAGGAGGGAGGTCTCCCCATACGTGAATCCAGTTTTACTGGCGTACTGAGATGAAATGGACCCCAGCCATCCTGGCAACCTTCCCTCGTGGAAATAGACGCGGTTTCCTCTGCATCCCGCTCACCGCTCCCATCGATCGCTGTGGGCGCCTTGTCTCCCGAGCACCCATAGATGTTGGAGTCTTGGACATCACCCCTTCCCTCTACACTCATCCCGATCAGGGCGAATAGGATCACGATCCATTCCATCCCGAAAATCTTTTCTGCAAAAGATACAAAAACATGCAGCCAGGTCCCCAAGAGATTCTCTGGCTTGGTGAAGCATGGTCGGGTCCCGCGACCTCGACCCCAAATATACACTCTCTTAGCAGATTACTTACTTAAAACTACCCATCACCTTATTGAACTAAAATCAAAAACACCCAAACTTAAGCTAAATAATTACTCAACAATAAACGCAAACATAAACTAAAACTATATACATCCACTGCCCATCTCCAGGCGGCCAGGCTAATCCCTGGTCGGACTGCGGCTCGCCGCCACCCCAGGCGTGACCGCACCGTCCTTCCCTGTTGGTCCCTTGCAGCCCGTGGCTGCTGGCTGAGGACCTCTGTCCTTGGACCCTTCCCTGACTCGAGGGGCGGCCCTTGGTAACTGGAGGGCGGGTGACCATGGCTTTCTTGGGTGGGGCGTCCGCGGTGACCTTCTGGGGGCCTTGACGGGTGGGTCTTTCTTGGCCGGTAGGCCTTTAACCCGAACCGCTGCTCCCTCAGGCTTGACCCCTCCCAAACCTGGGCTGGGGGCAGGTAACTTTTCGCAGCCTGCTGCGAGCTGAGAGTCTCTGCCCCCAGGTCCCATGGCTGGGTCCGGGGCGGGGTTTTCAACATCAGGTTCCTCCCTCTCTACACCTGGGTTAGTGGTGGGGTTTTTGCCCTCAGGTCCCTCCCCCTCATCTGGATCCCAGAAGAGGGGGGGAGTGTCCCAATCGATGGGCGGGATGGCCCCTCCCTTCAAGCAAGCCACAGCGCCTGCCTGTGCAGTCTGTGAACTCGCTCCTGCTGCAGGCTGAGCATCTTTATCCTCAGACCCTTTTCCAACTGGCTGTTTTCCCCTTTCGGGCGTAAACAGCTTACACTGGTTGATATGAAACCATTTTGTACGCCGGGGCATCTTTATGGTGTAAACCATGGGGCTGGCTTTATCTACAATACTGTAGGGCCCCATGTACAATGGCTCCAAACTCCCTACTCGGGCATAGTTTCTTACCATGACCTGATCTCCTACCTCCCACTCGTGGTGCTTTCTCGGCTCGAGCAGCAATCGGTTACTCCGATGCTGCCTTCCCATGTTCTCAGCCGCCTGCTCATGGACCTGCTTCAGGTGCTCAAAGAGGTTTCAGGCGAACCCGTCCCGGTTGACCTCTCTGAGCTGACCCTCCGTGAGCACCGGGGCTAGTACATGGGTGGGGGTCCGCATAACCCGGCCAGTCATTAGCTCGTACGGGGAATAGCCCGTGCTTTTAGATTGGCTGGCCCGGATCACCATCAAAACCAACGGTAGGACCTCGGCCCATTTACGGGGCGAGTCCACTGTCTCCTTTCTTAACCTTTCTTTGAAGCTCCGATTCATACGCTCCACGATCCCTGATGACTGCGGATTGTGGGCCACGTGCCATTTCCCTTCAATGCCCAACATCATAAGGGTGTTCTGCATCACCTGTCTGGTGAAGTGACTCCCTTGGTCGGACTCCACAAACTGTGGTAGTCCCCACCATGAGAACACTTCCCGGACCAGGATCCTGGCAGTACCCAGAGCTGTGGCTGCCTTGCAGGGAAAAGCCTCTACCCACTTGGTAAACACGTCCACCAGGACTAGGCAGTAATTATAGCCTCCCTGGGCGGTGGGCAGGGGCCCGATGTAGTCGACTTGTAGCGACTGCCATGGTCCCTCTACCCTCCTGATGTGTCCCATAGGGACCTTCCTTTTGTGGGGGTCGGGATTGTTCGCAGCGCACACAAGACAGCCTGCACAGAACTCGCAGACATCGTCCCTGAGTCCCGGCCACCATCCCGCCTGTTCCACCTGCTGCCAGGTGGTCTCAGGCCCGGGGTGTCCCACTCCTGGACCCTCGTGGGCCGTTGAAGGAATTCCCTCCAGTGCTGCTGCGGCACAACCCAATGTTCCCCCCGGAACAGCATACCATCTTTAACGGAGAGAGTCGCTGTGCCGTACGGACCTTCTATTCCCTTTCCCTCAGCGACTGCGCTGAGGACTGCCTTTAGGACGGGGTCTTGGGCTTGGACCATCTTAAGGTCCGAGGCTAACGCTACTCCTACACCCCCTGGGGTCCCGTCCCTACCTCTGACCACCGCCATGGGTCTGGACCCAAATGGGTCCCAGAAAGTGCCTGTGTGGGCACCCTCCTTGACGAGCAAGTCAGCCTGCTGGTTGCCTTGGCCGCGGGGTTCTGTGGAGGAATGGGCCTTCACCTTGTGAATGAAAACCTCCCCTTCCTCCCCCACTGCTGCCAGGATCTTTTCCAGCAGGGGCTTTACTATGAGGGGTCTCCCGTCAGCGGAGGTGTATCCGCGGCGGGACCAGATGGCCAGGTACTCCGTACACGAATTGCACGTGAACATGCTGTCCGAGCAAATCGTGTAGGTGGTGGGGAAGATTTCGGGGTGTGTAACAACGTAGACCACCGCGGACATTTCAGCCTGCTGGGCGCTCATGGTGCTGGGGAGCTTAATTGCCAGGGCAATGTTTGCCGCTGGGTCGTAGGCTCCACACCCCATGAGACGCTCGCCAGCAGATACCGTGCTGGAACTGTCTACATAGATCTCCCGGCCCGTAGACCTATGTTTACTTCCCAAACACCTTCAATGGAACACCGGTGGGCTGTCCCAAGATATACCAGGTTGGCTGCGAGCTTTGGCTCACAGAGACCCTTCACCTTCAGATCCATCTGTGAGAGGAGTAAGGTCCAGCGAGCAGTGCGGGCACTGCTCACTGTTCCATCCTTGATCCTCCCATCCAGAAGCATCTGGGTGGGTGTGTGATGGGTGAGGAGGGTGATGGGAGAGGTGCCTGTGAAGATTAGCGATCTTTTCACAGCCCAATGTGTGGCCAAAAGGTGCCGCTCACAATTGGAATAGCTCCTTTCCGCATCAGTGAGTATCCTGGAGGAGTAGACCACCGGCCTCAGCTGGCCGTGCCGCTCTTGGAGCAGCACAGCACTCAGGCTGTCCCCGCTGGCTGCTACCTCCAGGAAAAACTCTTTCCCCCCATCTATGGCCCCAAGAGATGGCGCGGTCTGCAAGTCTTTCTTGAGCCTGACAAATGCTGCCTGGCAACCCTCATCTCAAAGCCACTCCATTCCCTTGTGTAGGGGTCGGAGCAGAGGGGCTGCGGTGGCCGCATAGTCCTCAATGAAATCTCTACAGTACCCGGATAGCCCCAGAAATGACCTCGCACCCGTTACTGTGTTAGGGACCGGTAGTTCTTGTCCCGCCTCCCTCCTAGCCTTATCTATGGCCCTTTCTTCAGCGTGCACGGTCAGACCGAGGAATTTCACCTCCTGCTGGCCGATCTGCGCTTTCTTGGGATTTACTTTGGAACCCTTCTAACCTAACAGCTCCAGCAGTTCGGCCAATAGTGGGCCGTGCTCCTCTTTCGAGTCAGTGAACAGGAGCCATATTGAACCAACTGCCTGGGCTGGCTAAAATCCTTTAAACTGTTGGCCATGCACTGATGGAAAATGCTGGGGCTGTTGTGGAAGCCCTGAGGCAAACAGTTCCATGTGTACTGTTGCCCTTTAAACATAAAGGCAAACTTGTACTGAACCTCCCTCCTTACGGGGATGGACCAAAACCCATTTGATATATCCAGTACCGTGAAAGTGGTCGCGGATGCTGGAATACTCCTGATGAGGTGGGCAACTGCTGCTACTGTGGATGCGCAGGCTGGGATGTTACTATTGAGCACGCTGTTAGATCCGTGTATCTTAATGTTGTGTCCTTCAATTATCAGACTGCAGGGAACGATTCAACAGGTGTTTACTGGATGAGGGTTACTCTAGAACTAATTGTACAGATCACTACTCAGGGTTTATATACAGGTTTGGTCACTGCCGGTACTACAGCATACAGGAGCTGTAAAAAGTAGTTCTCTCCCTTAAGGTATATATACATTGCATACATTACAATTCCTCCCCTTTTAGATTAACAGTACCATAATACTCATTTAACAATTAACATTTTTAATATACAATGTTATATGAAAATAGTCCATTCATATATTCAGTCTCTGGGGAGGCTTCCTGATTCTTTCTGGATAACGCCTTTCCCGAGTGTCTCGCTCTTGGTGCAGAGGCGATTCTAGCACCCTGTCGTCAGTTGATTCATTTTGGAGAGGGTGCAGAGAAGATTCACCAGGATGTTACCTGGGATGGAGCGCCTCAGCTATGTAGAAAGACGAAACAGGCTGGGGTTGTTTTCCTTGGAGCAAAGAAGGCTGAGGGGGGACCTGATTGAGGTGTACAAAATGATGAGGGGCATAGATAGGGTAGACAAAGAGGAACTTTTCCCCTTAGTAGGGGGTCAATAACAAGGGGGCATAGATTCAGGGTAAGGGGCAGGAGATTTAGAGGGGATTTGAGGAGGAACTTTTTCACCCAGAGGGTGGTTGGAATGTGGAACTCAATGCCTAAAAGGGTGGTAGAGGCAGGAACCCTCACAACATTCAAGAAGCATTTGGATGAGCACTTGAAATGCCATTGCATACGGGGCTATGGACCAAATGCTGGAAAATGGGATTAGACTGGACAGGGATGGATGGGCGGCGCAGACACGATGGGCCGAAGGGCCTCTTTCTGTGCTGTAAAACTCTATGACTCTATGACTCTATGACTTCCAATGCTATTGTTTCTGAGGTAGATGCGACCTGTGCGTCGGGTTCCTCACCAGGTATGTATGGCCGAGACATGGGGTTGACTTGTTCCTGTGACTCTAGGATCTGGTCAGCATGGCGTCTCACAATGTTCTCCCCAACATCCACTGTGTACATTAGTGGCCCCTGCCGTGTGCATATCGTTCCTGGTTGCCATTTCTCTCTTCGGTAGTTGTGGGCCAAGACTGGTTGCCCTACAATGAAGCTCCTTGTCGGCTTCTCATTGATGTGCTGGAATTGCTTACTCTCAACATCTCTTCGTACATTTGGTCTGAGCAAATCCAGACGAGATCTCAACTTTCGGTTAAAGAACATCATGGCTGGGGCCTAGTTGGTGACTGAATGTGTCGCATTTCTGTAGGCTAGCAGGAAATTGCCCACCTTATGCTGCAGTGGAATGTCATCATCGCACATGGCTTTTACTGCTTCTTTAAAGGTTTGCACGAACCTCTCAGCCAATCCATTTGTGGCTGGATGATACGGGGCGGATGTGTAATGCCTTACCCCATTCCTTTTCATAAATCTTCGAAACTCTTCGGACACAAACTGTGGTCCGTTATCAGAGCAAATCTGCTCTGGCAAGCCGTTCCTGGCAAAAATGGTCCGTAGGACAGCAATAGTTTTCTCCGTGGTGGTGGAGGACATTTTGATCACCTCAGGCCATTTCGAGTGCGCATCCACGGCTATTAAAAACATTGAGTACATGAATGGACCAGCAAAATCAATATGCACCCGTTGCCATGGAGATGAGGGCCACTCCCATGGGTGTAGAGGGGCATGTGGTGGTGCATTTTGGACCTTCTGGCATCCTGAGCAGCTCTTTGTCAGGTCCTCGATTTGCTGATCGATCCCCGGCCACCACACATAAGCCCTAGCAAGGCTTTTCATTTTCACCCCTCCCAGAGGACCTTCGTGAAGCTCATTGAGCACTCTTTCCCTTAACTTGGGTGGAATTACCACTCGGGATCCACACATCAAGGTCCCCTGGCATACTGACAGCTGTTCTCTTCTGGATGAGAATGCTGGCAACAGTGAGTCGCCATGTGCTGGCCATGCCTTCACCGTCAAATCATATACCCGAGACAGTGTCGGGTCATTTCGGGTCTCCTTCTCTATACCAGCGTTAGTTACTGGCAAGCATTCAATTATAGTCGAATGAAATATTTCGACAGGATCCACTGCTGGTGCTTCTTCCGCAGTAGGCAGTGGCAGGCGTGATAGCCCATCAGCGTTTCCATGCTGTTTTGTGCCCTTATAGTCGATTTCATATTGGTGCGCCCCTAGAAAAAGGGACCATCTTTCTAACCGGTGTGCAGTCATCACCGGAACGCCCTTCTTTGGATTAAAGATGGAGACAAGTGGTTGGTGGTCAGTCAGCAAGGTGAACTTCTGCCCCTGCAGATAGTGATTGAACTTTTTGACTCCCCACACTAGGCTGAGGGCCTCCCTGTCAATCTGGGCGTAGTTACGCTCGGCTGAGGTTAGTGACCGAGACGGAAAGGCTACTGGCCTCTCCGAGCCGTCCGGGAATTTGTGCGACAGCACCGCTCCAATGCCATAGGGTGATGCATCACACGCCAACCGAATTGGTAGTGCTGGGTTGAAATGAGCCAACACCTCTTTTGATGTGATCAATGCTTTGCTCTTCTGGAAAGCTCGTTTACATTCGTCACTCCACTTCCATGGTACCCCCGTTTGCAGTAGGGTGTTCAGTGGGTGTAGTACGGTAGACAAATTCGGCAAGAACTTATGGTAGTAGTTCACCAGCCCGAGGAACGACCTCAGTTGTGACACATTTTCCGGTGCTGGAGCCTTGACTACTGCCTCAATCTTTTCAGGGGACTTATGTAAGCCCTCTTTATCAATAATGTGGCCACAATACGAGATCTGCTTCTGGAAAAACTCGCATTTGTGGCGATTAGCTCGGAGCCCATATTCCTTCAATCTAGTGAGCACCTGCTCCAGGTTGGCGAGGTGATCACTGTCATTTTTGCCCGTGACCAGGATGTCGTCCAAATAACACTGGGTCCCTGGAATCCCTTGCAGGACTTGTTCCATTGCCCTTTGCCAAATAGCCAGAGCTGATGCTACCCCGAACACCAGCCGGCTGTACTGATAGAGACCTTTATGAGTGTTGATCGTGAGGTACTGTTTCGAGGCTTCTTCTGCCTCCATTTGCAGGTATGCCTGGGCCAGATCAGTCTTAGTGAAGCATTTCCCTCCAGATAGCGAGGCAAAAATATCTTCAATCCGTGGAAGCGGATATTGTACAGTGTGAAGGACTGGGTTCACTGTCACCTTAAAGTCCCCACAGATGCGAACCTTCTTAGGTTCCCCAGGCGTATTACTCAATGACCTCTTCATTACAGGAACGATGGGTATAGCCCACTCGCTCCAGTCCACTTTGGACAGTACTCCTGAATGTTCCAAACCTTCCAGCTCTGCTTCGACGGCTGGGCAGATCGCATAAGGTACCGGTCTGGCCTTAAAAAACTTTGGGCTTGCATTTTCCTCTATTTTGATCGTCGCTGTTATGCCTTTTAGTGTTCCGAGTCCCTGCTGGAACACTTCTTGTGTGTCAGTTAGCATTTTTGACAGGTGTGACGTCGTCATCCTTTTTGGCATCTACAGTCAGTGCTTGTATGGAATGCCAATCTAGGTGTATCTTCCGGATCCATTCACGTCCTAGTAGTGGTGGTCCTCCATCTGGCAATACATATAGGTCCATTTTTGGTGTTTCCTTGCCATTATATATAACGTTCACCCTTATTTTTCCTTTGGGGTGGACTTTTTGCCCCGTGTACGTCTTCAAGACAACCTTTGTGTCTCTCAAGGGTATATGTGAGAATAGCCGCTTGTAGTCCCTTCGGTTTATGACTGTTAGGGCTGATCCTGTGTCCAATTCCATTTTCACTTGGACTCCTGCTATCTTGAGCGTGACCCAGATAGTTTGGTGATCCTCCGTCTTGATCACATTATGTAGTTTCAGACAACCCAGCTCCTTGCTTCCGGAGTCTGTATCACTCTTCTGTTCGTCTGAACTACTCTCCGTCACCTTATGTACCTTCTTGTACTTCTCCTGTGGAGATTTCTTGCTGCTCGTTTTCTTTCCTGACCTGCAGACTCTTGCTATGTGTCCTACTTTTCCACACTGTCTGCACACTTTGTCCTTGAACCAGCAATCATTATGGTCGTGTGTTGTTCTGCCGCAGCGATAGCACTTCACTGTTCCGTATGACATTTCATTTGTGCCATATTCTTGCGGTCTCCATTGTATCTCTGCAGCGCCCTGTGCGGCTGCTTCGTGTGATATTGCAATGCTGAAAGCCTTGTCCAGCGTAAGATCCTTTTCTGATAGAAGCCATTTCTGGGTTCCTTCACTTTGAAGCCCACACACAAACTTGTCCCTTAAAGTATCTGCTAGTCCCGTTCCAAACTGGCAGTGTTTCGATAGCTTGCGCAGTTCCTTTAAATACTCAGCATTACTTTCATCTTTATGCTGGTTCCTTTTGTGAAACTTAAATCTTTCTGCTATCAGCAGCGGTGTGGGGTTTAAGTGGTCCTGTAGGATTGACACTATGTTTTCAAAATCCTTTTCTACTGGCTTCTCTGGGGTTACTAGGTTTTGTAGTAAGCCATACATTTTTGCACCCATTGAATTCAACAATACAAGCGCTTTCTTGTCATCTGGCACTTCATTCGCCTTGCAGTATACTTCTATGCATTCGACATATGTCGTCCAATCTTCGACTTCATTGTCAAACGCTGTGATACTGCCACTCTTCGGCATTTTTGGGTGTGGTTAGACTGGCTTAAAATGGCGTCTACCGCGCTTTCCTTTCTTCCCCGCTGCGGCTTAAAATGGCATCTCCCGCGCTTTCCTTTCTTCCCCGCTGCAGCTTAAAATGGCGTCTCCCGCGCTGCTGCCAACGCTGCTCTCGCTGGTCCTCGTGGCAAATGTTCATGCCCTGTGGGTTTCGTGCGCTGCTCCTGCGCTGCTGCCCATGCCGCTCTCTGCGGTCCTCATGGCAATGGCAGCGCCTAGCGGTTTCCTGCGCGCCTCTCTCCCCCGTTGACACTGCTCGGCCCTTGAACACCGGCTGCGCTCTGCTCTCTCTCGCCTCTCTCCCCCATTGACGCTGCTCGACTCTTGAACACCGGCTGCATTCTGCTCTCTCTCGTCTCTCTCCCCGTTGACGCCGCTTGGTCCTGAACACCGGCTGCGCCCTGTGCGCTCTGCCCTCTCTCTCTCCCCCATTGACGCTGCTCGGCCTTTTTCTGTGCTGCTCGGTCGGGCTCTAGCCACCGCTGTCCAGGAAGGGTCTGCGCAGTACCTGTTGCCAGCCCGTTTCGCTGGACCACCGTGACTGGAAAGCCAAGCCTGGCTCTCGACAGCCTCCCCTGCAATGCACAAATCTCCACTGGATGACTGGGCTGTTGCCCGTGGTTGACGCCCGTGCTGCTGGACTCGACCTCCTTCCACTGTTCTCCCGGAGCGAATCCCTGGAAGGTGATGCAGAGTTGCAGGTAGGTTCGAATCTGCGTCGTCGCCAATGTTAGATCCGTGTATCTTAATGTTGTGTCCTTCAATAATCAGACTGCAGGGAACGATTCAACAGGTGTTTACTGAATGAGGGTTACTCTAGAACTAACTCTACAGATCACTACTCAGGGTTTATATACAGGTTTGGTCACTGCCGGTACTACAGTATACAGGAGCTGTAAAAAGTAGTTCTCTCCCTTAAGGTATATATACATTACATACATTACACACCCGATAGTCCACCGTGGCCCTCCAGGAATTGTCTGGCTTTCTGACCGGCCATAACGGAGAATTCACGTGGGTAGCTATTGGCCTCAGAACTCCTTGCTGCACTAACGAGGACATGGCTGCTTCCATGTCCGGTTCTGCTTCCCTGGGGAAGTTATACTGTTTCTGTGGTCGGGCCATGGGGCCCCCGTCTACGCTGACCTCAAACCCTGTGACCCGCCCGCAGTCATGCTTGTGAGTGGCGAATGTGGCCAGGTGGGCCTGCACAAATGCCCTGAACTCTGGTGGGGTGTTGCTGACCATGAGCCCGAGGTTATAATCCTCTTTGGGCTTCATGGTGCAGAGGGTCCCCTTCCCTTCCTTTCCCGGGATTACTACGATCTCTCCATTCTTTACTTTGCCTGTCCCCCAAAGGCAATGATTCCTCAAATCCACTAGGATCCCGTGGCCTATGATAAAATCAGCCCCCAGGACCCCTCTTCCACCCTCCATGTCCCATTTCATCAGGACACACGTCCACTTGGAGCGGAGCGGTCCTATCCGAACGGCGAGCAGGATGGAAAACGAGCCGGCCTGTTCCCTACCCGTGATCCCCGATAGACTGTATGGGACCCCGCTGGAGAGAGGTGAGGTGATGGGGTTAGCTGAGTAGACCACGGTGCACGATGCCCCCGTGTCTAACAGATAGGCCCTTGTCACCTTTTCCACCTCCGTCTCCAAAAGGGGTCTTTTTCACTCATCATATCGGAGAGAACACAGGCTGTGTTGGCTCTAATCACGGCTGTGGGTTGGATGGGGTGGATGGGGTGAGAACACCAGGGGTGGCTACTACTCTCCCCTGGCCAGTCAGTAAGGACCTCATGACGTCCAAAAGTGACTCGAACTCTGCGAAAGGGGTCCCTGCCCCCGCCTTTTGGGCTGGTGCTGTGTGATGCTTTCCCTTGTTATCTTTCCAAGGGATTTTGCACTCCTTCCACCAGTGACCATCCTTCCCACACCCGTAACAATTGGCCTTGGTGGTGGGGGGGTTACTCCCTTCCTGGTGCCACTCTTTCCTACCTGGTCCGGGTTTTACCTCATGCACCTTTCCCTTGGGTGGGTGTACATCAGCTCCCCTACCATTTTTGTAAGCCAGAGTGAGCTGCCTAATTACCGTGAGTTCAGTGGTCCGGGGATTTTTGGGATCGAACCAAGCTTTTGCCTTGGCCCGGACCTGTGGCAAGCTGCTTGCCACCAGGCAACGGAGCCAATGCATCAGGGAATCCCCGTTCAGGAACGCCCGGTCCAGCGTCCCCGGACAGGCCCTCCGGTACACTAGCCATAGCCGGACCGAAAAAGGGTTTCCCCTGAGGGCTGGATCTTTTTCTCCACACGGGAGAAAGGACTTCCCTCGTCCATCCCCATGGCCTCCAGAACCGCATCTCTAAGCTCCTCATACCTGCACTGCCCCCTTTTACACTCGTCAGAGATGATTGGAGGAGATTACTCTCCAGGGAGAATAGCAGCATTTTGGCCTTCTCCGCGTCATCACAGTCGTTGATGCTGGCGGTTTGCTCTACTTCCCTGAAGTGGATCGAGGGGTCTCCCTTTTCCGAGAGCCTCGGGAGATGGCTGACCATCGCCCTAAGCTGTTGAGTGTTAAAGGGTAATACGAACTGGTTTTGGAGGGGTCCTTCAATGTCGCCATTAGCGGGTGGGCCGAACCACCGATGCTGCGCTGGGCACATCGGTCCCGCCTCCAACCTCTCTGGCGGGGGTTACTCTATGTCCGCTCCACCTCTGGCTCCACTTCGGGTTCCACCCCCGGTTCCACCCCACCTTGCTGCCAAACCTCGCTGAAACTTGGCGCTACGGGTGGTGGTCATGAGGTCATGAGGTCTCCTCTCTCTCAACCGGGTCGTCCCTAGACACTACTGGTGATGTTGGAACTGTCCTCCCCTCGTTCCCCATATAATCTGCCTGACCTGCCTTTGGGCTTATGAGCCATACCAGCACGGTGGCATAGTGGTTAGCACTGTTGCCTCACAGCACCGGGGACCCGGGTTCAAATCCGGCCTCGGGCGACTGTCTGTGTGGAGTTTGCACATTCTCCCCGTGTTTGCGTGGGTTTTCTCCGGGTGCTCCGGTTTCCTCCCACAGTCCAAAGATGTGCGGGTTAGGTTGATTGGCTATGATAAATTGACCCTTAGTGTTAGGGGGATTAAATACGTGGGGTTACGGGGATAGGGTGGGATATGTGTTGGTGTAGGGGTTACGGGGATCGGGTGGGACATGTGTCGGTGCAGGCTCGATGGGCCGAATTGGCCTCTATCTGCACTGTGGGGTTTCTGTGATTTCTGTGATGCCTTTTGCCTTTCGGAGGGCCAGGCTCAGATTTTCTATCCTCTCTTTACAGGGGCCGTGGTCTGCCTCCTCAAACCCCTGTTCACTCGCTGCCTTTACCCCCTGTACTTTCTCTTCCTGTTCCCTGATCTGCCTTGCCAAGCGAGTGTTCTTCTCCCGCAACCTGAACTCATTTCCCTTGGCCTCAGTGACTTGGCACTGTAGGTATTCCAACTGGGCCTTGTGTTCTCCCACTAAATGCACTCTCTCCTGATTCAAAGCCTGCAAAGCCACTAATAACTTTTCCCCCGCAAGAGCCTTATCCTGGATCTCCAGGGCTGACTCCCTTAACTTGACTGCCTGTGCTTCAACGAGCCCATCCAAGAGCTGGACCTGCTTTTTGAAGCACATCAGCCAAACTGCCTTCTCTAAGGACTTCACAGAAATCACAGAAATCACAGAAACCCCACAGTGCAGATAGAGGCCATTTCGGCCCATCGAGCCTGCACCGACACATATCCCACCCGATCCCCGTAACCCCTACACCAACACATATCCCACCCTATCCCCGTAACCCCACATATTTTAATCCCCCTAACACTAAGGGTCAATTTATCATAGCCAATCAACCTAACCTGCACATCTTTGGACTGTGGGAGGAAACCGGAGCACCCGGAGAAAACCCACGCAAACACGGGGAGAATGTGCAAACTCCACACAGACAGTCACCCGAGGCCGGATTCAAACCCGGGTCCCTGGCGCTGTGAGGCAACAGTGCTAACCACTATGCCACCGTGCTGCCCGACTTCTTGTGTTCCTTTCCCTCTGTTCACTTAGCTGCTGCATCTATCGGGCGCCCAGCCCTTAACAGAGTGGTGATCCACTTCTTATTGATAGTCACCTTGCTAAACACGTAATCAGAAATCCTTTCCTCCATCATGGTTCACTCATCCGAACCACTGCCCATTGCATCGCAACCATGTTGCCAGTGTCCTGCTGCAGTCACCATTTCTGTAGGGGGTGGCCTGTGGGATGGCGCGTGCGCCCAGTCAGTTATGCCTCTGACTGTTTATGAGTGGTTCGAATTGCTCCCACGCCCCTGGGTTCTAGACACCGGACTTAGGTACAAGGCGGCGGTACAGAGAAGACTCGAGTAGACAGGTAGTTGGATGTAAACAAAAACCAAGATTTTATTGAGGAAGAAAATTAATACAATCTTATGGAAAATTACTAGTGTACACTTCTACAGGCAAAATACAAAAGAATAACTATACTTATACCGGGAATGGGGAACACACAGCACATCGAGGGAAAACAACTATCTTAACAATCCCCATATCCTTATCCCACCCCCTATACCTAACTAGATTAAGCTATGAGGGGTCAGAACTTCATGCTCACCAATAAAAGGGGTCTGCTGAACTCAAAACAGCGGTGGGGTTCGGGGTTCGCTCTTGGTGCTCTCTGGAGCCTGCCGTCGTCACGTGGCCTCCGAGTGCTGCAAGGGCGTTGTCCAGGTACACGTACCCCAAAGTTAAAGTCTCTGCTTGGGTACTTTACCTTGCAGGGATGATTCTTCTTCTTTGGCCGACAGTTTGAGTTTGTATGAAGATAGTTGCAGGTCGGCTGAGGCTGAAGGCTCGATGATTCGAAGCCTACCCTCAGTCCGTTTCCTCAGTTGGTCTTCCTCAGTTGGTCTTCCTCAGTTGGTCTTCCCTCCTCCACTCATCGCGTCCTGCCTCGCCTGGCCTGAATTGTCCGTGTCCGCCCGATGTAGTGCCTGGGCAATTTCCAGATGGAGTGGGGAAAGGCACGGGCAAAGGCCAGGGGGTAAGCGTGGGACGGGGAAAGAGCGACAGCCATGAGGGCGAGGGGCAGAAGAGCCGAGCAGAGAGCAGAGCACACCAGAGCAGCGCACGAGATTGCTACCCGGGGCCTTCAATTATACTTCTTTTGAAGATCCTTATCTGCGTGCCAAATCAGGTTAGTTCTTTGTCTTAATTTTGGCGGGCTATTTTAAATAACAGTGGCAATCTATACTAACTGTTTTTAGATGGCCGGTAATCGCATCTACCGGCCCGATAATTGACTTGTTTTGTCATGAATGTTCCTTGATGGGCCTGTCCAGTCTCGATGACTTCCTTAATCTGTTGTCGATTATATATGTAAACTGCTTGATGGCCTTAACTATAGGCCTAACTGAGTTTAGATTTGTCTCCAATTCGATCTAATACATAATTCAAAGTGCTGTCTGGTTTCAAAATACAAAGTCTCTCGTCACAGAAACTGCAGCTTTGGTTTCGATTTCTCCACAAGCTGCCTTCGTTGCAGAGTCTAAGTTTTAAAATCTCACAGGATTTCTGCCATGAGGTGCGGACGCCATTTTGGGTACCCTTTTTCATTAAAATGTCCATGCAGGGTCCCTTTTCTTATTAATAACCTTCGGGAAAATGTGGAAATTTTGCGAATCTTACAACACCACCACCTCCAAGTTCCCTTCCAAGTCACACACCATCCTGACTTAGAAGTATATCACCGATCCTTTATCGTCGCTGGGTCAAAATTTTGGAACTCCCTCCCTAACAGCACTGTGGGAGTACCATCACCACACGGACTGCAGCAGTTCAAGAAGTCAGCTCATCACCACCTTCTCAAGGGCAATTAGGAATGGGCAATAAATGCTGGCCTTGTCAGCGATGCCCACATCCCATAAACAAATACATTTTTTAAAAACCCCTCTCCCGAGGTGCTTGCACGCACGCAGCCTAACACGTTGCAGTCAAATGTGGAAGTTGGCGGGTTGGAGCTGGCTTCCCGATGCACTGATATTTTGGTTGGTTTTAACCCCCCAACCGTACCCAAACCCACGCGCTCTTCCAGGTTAAAATTCCCTGTAACTCTATGTAATAAAGTTATAGTTAATTATTTAATTGGATATGATAACTAATGCACCGGGGAATAAAGCTACACTTAATTGTTAAATGGTACAATTTTAAAGGGGGTACAGTAACAGTAACCTGTGGGTGTACGTACACAAATCTTTGAAAGTGGCAGAACAAGTTGAGAAGACTGAAAAGAAAGAAAGACTTGCATTTATATAGCGCCTTTCATGACTTCAGGACGTCCCAAAACTCTTTACAGCCAATGAAGGCGGTTAAAAAAGCATACGGGATCCTTGGCTTTATAATTATAGAGTACAAAAGCAAGGAAGTTATGCTCAACCTTTATAAATCACTGGCTAGGCTACAGCTGGAGTACAGTGGCCAATTCTGGGCACCACACTTTAGGAAGGATGTCAAGATCTTGGAGAGGATGCAGAAAATATTTACCAGATGATACCAGGGATGAGGGACTTCAGTTGTGCAGAGAGGCTATAGAAGTTCACAGAAATCACAGAAACCCCACAGTGCAGATAGAGACCATTTCGGCCCATCGAGCCTGCACTGACACATATCCCACCCGATCCCCGTAACCCCTACACCAACACATATCCCACCCTATCCCCGTAACCCCACGTATTTAATCCCCCTAACACTAAGGGTCAATTTATCATAGCCAAACATCCTAGCCCGCACATTTTTGGATTGTTGAGATTGTTATCCTCATAGCAGATAAAGTTAAGGGGAGATTTAATAGAAGGATTCAAAATGATGAGGGGTTTTGATAAAGTAAATAAGGAGAATTTGTTTCCAGTGGCAGCAGCATCGGTAACCAGAGGACACAGACTTCAAATAATTGACAAACGAGCCAGAAGGGAGAGAAGAATTTTTTTTATGCAGCGAGTTGTTGTGATCTGGAATGCTGTGCATGAAAGGCTGGTGGAAGCAGATTCAATAGTATCTTTCAAAAGCGAATTTGATAAATCCTTGAAGGGGGAAAATTGCAGAGCTATGGGGAAAGAGCAGGGGAGTGGGACTAATTGGACAGCTGTACCAAAGAGCTGGAACAAGCATGATGGGCCAAATACCCCCTTCTGGCTGTATGATTATATAATATGATATTCAGTGCTGCCCTGAAGGAAGTGATGAAGGCTCTTTCATCATCCATCAACTGTCTCCTGAATGCAGGCCCATTGAGCATTAATCACCTGTCCATGCTGCTGATTCATTCTTTGTCTCAATGTTTTTCTCCTTTCTATTTGGTAATTTTGTACCTTCATTGTATTTTTCTTATTCATCATTCATCATAGTGATAAAAATTTTCAGAAATTATCTGAAGGTGCCCATAGCTGCCAGAGAGACAGCTAAAGAAAATATGACCTATTGGCCCAGAAATTCGTGTCTCCACGGGTGAGTACGCACGGGGTACTCACCCGTAGGCCCAATGGAAGTGCCGGTTTCCTGCATGCACTGCGCATGCGAGGGAAACCGGCACTTCCGTTCCCCTGAAAGAAGGGGTTCAGAGTTCGAACGCATGCGCGGGAGAGGCTGCTCGTGCGTATCGAACTTCTGTTCTTTTTACAGGTTTTCCCGGGAGGGTAAGTCTCCAGAATTTACACATTTAAAAAGCAGGCGTAAGGCCTGCTTTTTACAAGGTAAGTGGTGAATTAATTAAAATTAAAACATTTTTTCCACAGGTTTATTATTTTTAAATACTTTAAAGCAAGGTAAGTTTATTTTTAGCCCCGTTAGAAAATAAAATTATTTTTTTCAAAAATTTAAATTGTTTAAAATAGTTATTTCATGTAATTTATAGTTTATTTTAAAAATGTGATGTTTTTTTAAAATTTATTTGAAGATTTAGTGATGTTTTGGGGCCCGTAGTATTTCTAAGTTTTGACAGCCCTTCCTGTCAAACTTATGAATGGAGCATACCCCGCTCCAATTGGCTCCCCATGGCCCACGTGATCCCAGGGGACGCATCGAACTAACTGCACCCCTGGGATACACAAGCACTGCGTGCCGGCAGCTGGAGCAGGCCCAGGATCGGAATTCCACGGGGGTCCACAGCTCAATGGCCGGCGCGCAAGCTAAGTGCATGTCGGGGGCTTACACCCGCGGGAAGCCCCCAACCCGAATTTCTGGGCCATTGTTTTGGAAATTAATGTGAGCGATATTATCTTACAAATGCTTAACATGCTTATATCAAATTGCTGTCTCCCTATTTCAACATTTATTTTAAACCATTGAACACCCCCATTAAAACAAGGGAGGGAGTAATTTAATGCGTTTGTACAAAAGTACTACCTAATTTAATTTCCAGGCAGTGGTTTCTGTATTCTTTTCTCTGTAATTTTAATAAGAAATTAAATTTCTGCAGTTTCTCCCAGTTTCCTGTTGTAACTTCAGTGGGAGATTAGTGAAACCATTGTGAAATGGCATTAATTCCTACCAAAGAAATCGGGCTAGATTTTCGGGGAGCCATCAGGCGGGGTTTCAGGCATGTGTGGGGGGGGAAATCCCAACTTTGGGGGTCCCGACATCATCCCGCCCAAAACCCCGCCCCACGTAAGTTTCAGGGGCGGCGGGTACCTGCCCCGCACTGGGACCCGCCGAAACCAGGCGGGAAGGGATTAGTGCCAATTAACTGCCTGTTAACAGGTAGCTAATAGGCAGTTTTTAGCCTAATCCCCATTTTGAGGGGTTTCGTGTGGGTTTCCCGAAGGATCCAAACCACACCAGGTTAGAGCAGCGGGCCGTCGGGTTGAATGAGTTGGAGGAGTCGCGATGTCGGCGCTCAGGTGAGTGATGGGTGCATGAGTGTAAAGGTAAGTGTGTTTGGTGTGTCTAAAGTATGTAAAGAACTTTTACTTACCTTTACTTACCTTAACAGCCTTTCTTCCTGTAGCCGTCGGGAGCGCAGCACTCAGCCGGAACTGAAAGCTGAACGGCTGCGATCTGTCAAAAGTGACATCCTTCAGCTTTTATTGCTGCTGAGATTTCTAAATGAGTCTGCGCAGAAGGACTCATCTTAGAAATCAGACTGTCAGTGTTTGACAGCTTCAAACAGCTGTAAAACACTGATATTTCATCTGTCAGAAATCTTGACAGATGAAATTTCAGTCTGTGACGTCACCTGTTGCCGGGTGGCCCTTAATTGGCCTGCTGAGCCCGCCCAGCGGGCTCAACAAGGTCAATCAAGTGAAAATCGCACGGATTGGCCAGGCGTCGAAGTAGGCGGGTCAGAAACTCGAAAGGGGAAGTCCCGCCTTCTTCCCGACAGGTTCGACAAAATCGACCCTGTCCCCTCCCTGGAAATCCCAGGTAATAGTGTAGAAGCCAAATTAGCAGAGCTTGCCCAGTGTACTTTCCTGTTGTTTGTAAATATTACTGGTTTTAAATTTAGCTTCATAATTCTGTCTACTCATTTGTTCTGTAAAGCCATCTTCATGCATTAATGCGTAAATGTTAATGACACATTACGGATTTATTGGAACTTATTAAAAAAATATTGTGGGAGGTTTAGTAGGTGTAATTGGCAAAGCAATATATCAGACCAGCTCTCTATGGGTCATAAATTGCTGTCAAAATAAAGGTGAGGCTAATGGGCTTTGCCGTTATTTATGCACAAATTCTACAGCAGCTTCAGGCGAAGGCAGATGCACGGTTAAACGTGGAAATCCAAAAGTTGTTGTCCAAGATGCGCCGCTCTGCCATTAGCTTTGCAAAAATGTCAGCTCACTGCCTGCCTTGCCATTAAAATGCATTGAATGACATGAAGTTGCTGTACTTGATCGGTAGATACGAACTAATCTCGCCGTGGAAAGTTAGGTCTTGTCCATTCAATCTAAGTACCCTTTTAATGAGGTGATAACTGTTAATTACTGCCAGTCAACCTCTCTGGCCACTGAAAATTAACTATTGGAAATGTGGAGTCTCATTCCTTCATGTTTTAATTGCTGTTGAAGATTTTAAGAATGTAACATTTTTAAATTCAATGGCCTAGAAATTCGTGACCAGCACAAAAGATGCCGGGGCCATCGTGGCAGGGTGTTAACAGCCGCTGAAAATGGTGGCGCTGGCAGGACTGAAAAATTGGTGCTGGGGACTAATTAACATTAGCCCACCGTGCAACGCCATCCTGGTGGCGTAGGTCCCAGCAGGAGGCCCCAATGTAACATGACCAAAGTGTCGTTGCAGCTAGAACAGCCTCTCTGAAAGCATGGCTGTCATTTCAGAAAGCATTGTCAGTTTCTTAAATGATGAAAAAATATGCAGTTTTTAGCTCCTAAAGCTCAACTACCTTCATAAAAAAATGAACATTAAAAAGAAGTCCCAAATGGGAGTCTTCAGCTCTTAAAGCTGAATTCCCATCCACACCTAACAAAATAAGGAAAGTGCTTCAGCACTAACACAAGTTGCTTATCAAGCCAGGGAAGGGGCACCCAGGGTCTCGCACACAGCACTCCAGCTTTGTGCAGGGGGTCAACACTGCAAGAGAAGTCTGATACCCACAGGGACCGGGAGGGCCCTCCAGAAAGAACGATGTGGGACCAGATCACCGAGGACGTCACTGCCAGCAGTCTCACCCCCACAACCTGGCTCCAGTACCCAAAGAAGCTTCATGACCTCAGACCAGTGGTCAAGGTCAATGAATGCATCTTCAAAAGCCATCTCCTACCAACTGCACCACTAGCCTCAGACACTTCTCAATTCACGACTCCCCACCTTCCCCACACCCCACCAATCACTCACCTCGAGTATAAAAGATTAAGGGGTGATCTAATTGAGGTGTTTAAGATTATTAAAGGATTTGATAGGGTAGTTAGGGAGAAACTATTTCCTCTGGGTGGTGTCCATAAAAAGAGGGCATAACCTTAAAATTAGAGCTAGGCCGTTCAGGGGTGATGTCAGGAAGCATTTCTGCACACAAAGGGTAGTGGAAATCTGGAACTCTCCCCAAAAAGCTGTTGAGGCTGGGGATCAATTGGAAATTTCAAAATTGCTATTGATAGGTTTTTGTTGGCGAGGGTTTTAAGGGATATGGAACCAGGGCAGGTAGACGAAGTTAAGATACAGATCAACCATAATCTAATTGAATGGTGGAACAGGCTTGAGGGGTCGAATGGCCTACTCCTGTTCCTATGTTCCAAAATCCTCCTTAAAACCTGCCTTGTGGACAGCACCTTCAGCTACCGCCGCTCCTACTCATGCCTGGGCCTGACCCCCAACTCTGAAGCACCTTGGGATGTTTTACTGCATTAAAGGCTGTTCATCACATAATTGAAGGCAAAGAAAGAGTAGGTAATCAAAGAAAAAATATTTAAAGCCTATTTTGGATGGACAAAATTAATACTATAAATAGTCAGAAAAAGAGTATCTGATTGTAAATAGGAGAAGGAAAAACCAAAAGAGATAACAAGGGGAAAACATTTGGGTAAAAAAGAACCACGAAAAGAGATGCTTACAATCAGACACTATACGGCTTATATTGCAAAGCTAATTCTGTGACTTGATGCTGGCAGCAGAGCCTTGCAAACTTATCCTTTATATCCCAACATCATAATTTTTATTTAGAATTTTTATTTTTTATTTTTTACTATATATATGTATGCACACTGTATGCAAAATAATGGGGAAAGCTATAAGCCACCCAACATGCCTTTTGCCTCCCCACATCTCACAATTTATCTTTCTCCTTCCATGTCACCAATAACTACACTATGGGGGGGGCGGCGGATTTTAACCTAAAACATCAGGTGGGTTGGGGACGTGGGGTTAGTTAAAGTGTTAAAAATGTGATTTGCGACCTGAACCTGTCTCCAACCCGCCTACTTTCAGTTTTAAAGGAGGTGGGATGGGGGGAGGGGCAGCCAATCCGCTGCCAGGAGGCGACTCGTCTATTTGAATATAATAATAATAATAATAATAATCAACTTTATTGTCATTGTTAGTGCACAAGTGCAGTACAACGAAATGTAGGCTTGCGGCTCCTGAGAGTGTACATTTAGATTAAGACATTTAAACATTCAACATTCATTTGGCTTGTAATACATTAACATAAACATAACCATAATAAAGTGCATTGGCAGATGTGCAGGCTTTAGAGTTTATTTGTGGAGTTCAGTAGGATGACAGCCCTGGGAAAGAAGTTGTTCCTAAATCTGGTCGTTCGGGTGCGAATGCATCTGTAGCGTCTCCCAGATGGCAGGAGGGCGAACAGACTGTGGCTGGGGTGGGTAGGGTCTTTGATGATGGTCCGTAACCTCAGTAAACAGCGTTTCTGGTATATGTGCTCTATGGTCGGTAGCCGGTAATGCGTTGGGCAGTTTTGACTACCCGCTGCAGGGCTTTCCGGTCATAGTAGCTACAGCTGCCATACCATACTGTGATACAGTTCGTCAGGATGCTCTCTATTGTGCAGCGGTAAAAGTTAGGGAGGATCAGGGGTGACAGGTTACATCCCTTCAGCCTCCTTAGGAAATATAGGCTGGGCCTTCTTCACCAGAGAGGAGGTATTGAGGGACCAGGAGAGGTCTTCCGTGATGTGGACTCCGAGGAACTTAAAGCTGTCCACCCTTTCCACCACAGCCCCATGGATGTGGATGGGGGTGTGACTTCCGCCTTTAGACTTCCTGAAGTCCACAATGATTTCTTTGGTTTTCTTGATGTTAAGGGCCAGGTTGTTATCGGCGCACCACTTCACGAGATGCTGGACCTCCTCCCTGTAGGCTGACTCATCGTTGTTGGTGATCTGGCCTACTACCGTGGTATCATCCGTAAACTTGATGATGGTGTTGGAACCATTAACAGCCACACAGTCGTGGGTGAAGAGGGAGTAGAGGAGGGGGCTCAGCACACATCCTTGTGGGGCCCCCGTGTTCAGGGTCAGGGGGGGAGGTGTGGTTACCTAATTTGACAGACTGGGGTCTGTTTGTTAGGAAGTCCAGGGTCCAGTTGCAGAGGGAAGTGTTCAGGCCAAGAGTGTGGAGTTTGGTGGCCAGCTTGTTGGGGATGATAGTGTTGAATGCTGAGCTGTAGTCTATGAACAGCATTCTGATGTAGGTCTCTTTACCATCTAAGTGATTCAGTGCAGAGTGTAGAGCAGTTGTGATTGCATCCTCCGTTGATCTGTTTGCACGATAGGCAAACTGGTGTTGGTCAAGAGAGGCGGGAACACTGGCTTTGATGTGAGCCAGGACCAGTCTCTCGAAACATTTCATTATGATGGGTGTGAGTGCAACAGGTCGATAGTTGTTCAGGCACGTCACAGCCATTTGCTTTGGCACAGGAATAATGGTAGCGGTCTTGAAGCATGTAGGGACTACTGCCTGGGCCAATGACAGATTGAAGATGGCGGTGAAGACATCAGCCAGCTGATCAGCACATTCCTTAAGTACCCGTCCAGGGATGCTACCCGGTCCAGCAGCCTTTCGTGTGTTCACCCCGCGTAGAACACCCCTTACGTCGGAGGTCGACAGAGTGAGCACCTGGTCTTCCGGGGGTGGCAAGGCTTTGGTAGCCGGCTCCCTGTTGTCCCTGTCGAAGCGAGCGTAGAAGTTGTTAAGCTCCTCCGGAAGGGAGGCATCACTAACCGGGGGGCTGGTGTTTTTGCTCTTGTAGTCAGTGATGGACTGGATGCCTTGCCACATGCGCCGGGGGTCCTAGTTGTTGTAATGATGAAAGTGGAAGCCTCTTCTTTAACCTCCATTTTGTATTTAACTTTAGCTGGGCGGGTTTTGCTCACCTTGTGAAACCAGCCGGCTAATGCAAGGCGAGGACTGCTGGATCCAGGAGGTAATTGTTTTTACACTTTCCTCCTGGATTCAGGGTCCCTACATAACCTACCCCCCGCAATCGGAACCCCCCCCCCCACGAGGCTTCCAACCACCACCCACCCACCCCCGCCATCAGGCCTCCGATCCCCCTCCAGGCCTCCTCCCCAAGAGGCCTCCCCCATTGATCCCTTCAGATCTCCCTCGCCTTACTGCTCCTCCAGCCTCCGGATCTCTCCAGACCTCCCACGCACTACTCCGAGCCCCCGATCCTCAGCTGACCCCCCACCCCACCCCCGCTTCTCCGGCCAGCCCGCGATCACAATGTTCTGTAGCCCCTCCACCACCCACCACCACAGCCCCCCCCAGTGCTAATCAAGGCCTACGATCGCAATGTTCTGGACCCCTCCCTGCTCCTGCGGCCGGCCCGCGATCTTTACAGACCACACCCCCCACCCCGCCCCCGCTCCTCCGGCCGACCCCCATGCGATCCCTCCCTCCCTCCTCTGTGCGGCCCACTGCCGCAGGCCAGCCAGCCTCTCAATCTGACTGGCCACTGTAATGATATCAGCAAATAGTGATGTTATTTGCCTGTTTGATTATGATGCCTTATCAGCATGTTTGCATGTATTGATTACTCATGCCTGACCAGCAGAGGTCATGTGACAGAGACAAGCAGTTTGGTGTAGTTTCAGTTTCGTTCTAGATGGATCACCAGCATGGTGTCTCCTGTAAATGCTGTTAAAAAGAGTTGAACATACTTTAGATTAAAAGACATTCTCTTTCATAAATGTCTCGTCATTGAACCCACAAAGAAATCAATACATGGTGTCAGAAGTGGGATTGAAAGAGATGAAGAGAAAAAATCTGAAGTTAAATCAGCTCTCCACAAATTAGCAAGCCAAAAGAGAACATTGTTGCTTACCATTGGAGAATAGCTAACGAAGTGAAAAATGGAAGGTTTACGCCCACCGGCGACGCTTCAGTTGACAGGTAATGTGGCTGAAAATTGGAGGAGGTTCAAACAACGTGTGGGGTTGTATTTAGCGGCAATCGGAGCTGACGAGAAAGGTGATAAAATGAAAGCGTCACTGTTCTTACATGTCGTGGGTGATGAAGCGCTGGAGGTGTATAATAACTTCACATTCGCTGCTGATGGAGACAAAATGAAGCTAGATAAGATAATGGAACAGTTTGAGGCCTACTGCATACCTAAACATAACGTGACATTTGAGAGGCACAGATTTTTCACATGTGTACAGAAAACGGGAGAGACTATTGATCAGTATGTGACTGAACTGAGAAACAGAAGCAAAACGTGTGAATTTGGGGGACTGACAGACTCGCTGATAAAAGACAGACTGGTGTGTGGTATTCCAGATAATGGTCTAAGGGAAAGACTGCTAAAAGAGCAAGATCTAGACCTGGGAAAAGCCATAGCACTGTGTAGGGCTACAGAGACTGTGAAGTTGCAGGCAAAGGAGCTGTTCAGTGACAATAGCTGCAACGTGGATGCAGTGAGAATGAACGGATACAAACCGTTTAACAAAAAGAGCGCTTATGTGAAAAAAGAGGCGTGGCCAGCGAACAAAAATGAAAGGGGCAATCGAAAGTCATGTAGTCGATGCGGTACACAGCATCCACCAAAAAAGTGTCCAGCATATGGTAAAACATGCAATAGTTGCAACAAGAACAACCATTATGCCCGTTGCTGTAAGAACCAAGCGCAACAAAGCAAGGTCCATACAGTAGATGAAAGCGAGATAGAGGAGTTCTATGTAGATGTTGTGTCTGAAAACAAAAAAGAAGAAAGAGACTGGATGTTGACACTAAAAGTGAATGACATACATATTCCATTTAAATTGGATACTGGAGCACAAGTTAATGTGATATCAGAGACTGATTATAAGAAAATTAGACCCAGACCAAAGATACATGGAATAAAAGTGATAGTGACAGGATACTGGGGTACTGATATACCAAAGAAAGGAAGATGCATTGTCAAAGTAACACACAAGGACAGAGAGCACACGCTAGCATTAATCATGGTGCCAAAGGATGTGCAAGCTGTAAGATTCGAAATTTTCAGCAAAAATCACGCAAGAAAACTGGATAAAATAAGACTGTTTATTGACCAAAGTAAGCTTGCACAGAAAAACCTTTGATAAAAGGGCATACAAAATGGCCGCCAGGCCCCGTGATCAGTTTCTGAACCATTTTATTTCTGTTACTGCAAGCCAGACAGGCTTGTGGATTGAAGACAGTAAGCGCGCGAAAACCAATATCTGGGAACCGAAACTCAGAGAAACAGCATACATATTCAATGAATTCTAAGTACAGGATGGGGCCCATCAAGATATGGGCGGACAATGCAAAAACACTTATACCCATTTATTGTACAAAGGAAAAACCGTTTAGCGGCCATCAAGGAAAATCTCCGGACCGATCAGTATGCGAACCGAGCCGCGATGACAATGTAAAAGACATTAAAAGACATTATCGGCCAGGGAGGCCAGTTTAAGTTATCACCGGCTCCGTTACAAGACAAAGCGCCCCTGCAGAGATTTCTGCCCGCCAAAATTAATACAAAGACAGGACTATGATTTGGCGGGAGATAAGACTGTCCCAAAAGAGTATAACTATGGATTGAAAGTCCATAAAAAAAAAGAGACTTGACTTCGACTTCTTCGAACTACTTCACTTCTACGGGAACAACTTCGAACTTGACTTCACGGCTGCTTCTTCTTGGACGACTTCAGACTTCCATTTTCTTCAAGAACTTCTTCTACAAGGGACGAACGAAGGACGGACGGTGCCAGGATCGGCGCCTCTTCCACTTCAGCAGATGCGGAATCGATGAAAACGTTTTGTCTTTTTAAAGACGGACGATTTCGGTGAAAGGACAACGTGGTCGGTGTTCAGCCAAACAAGGCTCTGCCACGACGAGAAGACGATGAGGGTGGCCCAGGTACTGGGGTCGGGAGATCATCGACGACCCAGGCCGATGGAGAAGAAACCCTCTGGAGAACCGGCGATCCTGGCCGGAAAGATTCTTCCATGTGCATGCAGTTCTTTAACAGCCTGCATCTGAAGTCTGCTACATGAACCCAAATCCACGATAGTGGATCTCAACCTTGACGAGCGCTCATCGAGGCTGTGTCTACCCCACCGCCTCAAGGGAGAGAGAGAATATCGACTGCGCCGGAAGCTTCCAAATCCACGTGACGACGGAAAGCGGTGCCAAAAGGCTGCGAACCCCCTTTTTTTTCACAATTTCGAGAGTGGTGAGCATGATCCCAAGTTCCCCAGGTCGAAACTTAGTGTAGGTATAGGGGAGGGAGTTAAGGGTAACCGTAATGTGTTCCCCCTTTTTTGATGTGCCGTGTGTTCCCCATTTCCATGGAGTTAAGTTCATAAATTTGTGTATGATTGTAGTAACTTTAATCTGTGCCTATGACATGTATTTTGTAATGCTTCAAACTGTTTAAAAATAAAAGCATCGATTTCATGCTATTCAACCTGGTCTATTGAGTTCTTTCTCTGCACTACTGTTCTCTGCATCTAAGTCCAAGGTCTAGAACCGTAGCGGGAGTGGGTCGAACCACTCAAGGGTAATTATTGCACGAAACCTGGCAGGAGACCAGAACGAGCAAGAGAAACCCCCTACAGAAATGGCGACCGCGGCAGGACCTTGGCAGCAGGAAAGTAGTGTGTTAGATCAAGGTCTGAATAAACGAGATGTGATGGATGAAAGAATAGCCGATTATGTTTTTGGAAAAGTTAACCTCACAAAGCAATGGATATCTGACCTGTTGAGAGATAGGCGCCCGCTAGACGCAGCCATCAAGTGGACAGCGGGTAAAGAGCATAAGAAATCTGTAGAGAAGGCGGTCTGGCTGATGTGCTACAAAAAGCAAGTCCAGCTTTTGGACCAGGTCATTGCAGCACAGACAGCCCAGATCAACGGTTTGCTTAAAGACGTAGAGGAGAAGGTTGCGGGAGGTCAGCAACTGATTGAAGTGCTGAATCAGGAACGCCACTCCATAATTCGCTGCCACGAAACCCGGGTAGAGTATATAAAATGTCAGGTCATTGAAGCCAAGGCCAGTGAAGGTAGAATGAGAGACAGGTGTTTCCGTCTAGCCAAGCAGATAGAGGTCCAAGAGGAAAAACTTCTGGGAGCCAGGGCAGCATATAAGATGGCCATGGAGGATAGATCTGAGAGCACCGACCACAGCGCTTGCCGCAGGGAGCAGGAGGACCTGAAAATGGCCCTAGCCAAGACAAAAGGGTTGGTGTGTCTCATAAATCCACCAGCGAGTCAGCTATTGCTAGCCAAGGAATCCAAAAGACCGATTCCACAAGAGCCAGTTGGGGTACCAACTCCTGAACCCTCTGCGCCTCCTGCTTATGATGAGTCTTGGACTCCGGGAAAGGAGACGGAGACGGTAGAGGAAGAGAGTTCTGAGGTTGAGCAACCCCAGATAGTAGAGTCAGGGCTGGCGCCGATGTGTCCAACGAGACACCGGAGGCTCGGTCCAAATGCAGAAAATGGCGATGACGGACCCCTTGAGAGTCAGATCATAATGCCCCATAGCGCACGACAGCTAAGAGAAATGATAAGTCACATCCCAAAACTCTCCAAGTCAGGAGATCCCTCCGTGCATTTCAGGGACGTGGAGCAGACCGCAGCAGTCAATGACTGCGATGGGGTTGAACAGTCGAAAATGCTGCTGTTCTCCCTGGACAGTTCGCTCCTCCAGTGTCTCCCTGACGAGAGCAAGAGAGGGCACAGGGACTATGAGTTGCTACGGGATGAGATTCTGGAGATCATGGGAGAGGGGGACGGAACTCCGTTCCTCCGTTTAGAAAAGACCGTGCAGCTAGAGGGAGAACCCCCACGGGTTTTCGCCGACAGGTTGTGGCCAGTGTATCGGCGCAGCTGCCCGGGCGGGCCGGCCTGGGCCGGGCTGGATGGTGAACAGAGAGCTCATTGGCTTCGGTGCCTGGTAGCAGGTTGCTTGCCAGTAGTGAGGGAGCAGGCCAAAGCATGGTTTGACCCCGCTAACGCCCGCTCCACGGAGGATCTAGTACTAGATCAGCTCACGATCAGTTATAGGAACAACAAGGGCAAGAAAACGCCTGTTGTAAAAGGAAAGGTGCATGAGGTGAAGCCCGCAGCCTCTGCTAAAAGGGAATGGCGTCAGGAGGGAAATCGCCCTCCCCAAGCCAACAGCAGTTGTTACGGGTGTGGGAAGGAGGGTCATTGGCGCAAGGACTGTAGGAATCCATGGAAGGATAAGAGAGAGAGAGCGCTTGCCGCAGCCCAAGACCGAGCCCAAGCCCAAGTCGCCCACGGTCAGATCGTTTACCCGGCACCAGCACAAGCACAAGTGCAGACCGCTGCCCCAACACCAGTCCAGAACCCAACCGTAGCCCCCGCCCCAACCACAGGGGGTGGTGCGGTTGTGGATCCCGCTGTGATCGAGTCAATCATACAGACAATGCGGTCTCTGATGACCTCGCAGGGGAAAATAGCTGTCACCACCGGCATTGGCGCTCCCGAAGCTCCGATCGCTGTACCCAAATGACTAGAGTCGGCGCAGCCCGTCTACCTGTGTCCGCTCCGCTATGACGCATGGAGACGACCCCTTGTAGAGATGGAGGTAGGGGAGGTGAAGGAAACCTATCTGTTGGACACGGGCGCATCGTGCACCGTAATCCACGCAGATAACCCCATCACCTCGCCTCTGTCCACCGGGGTCCCATATCGTCTGTTGGGCTTCACGGGCGAAGAACAGGCTGGCGCACATTCCCTTCCCCTCTCCATTCATTTAGGACCGCTCCGCACCACTTGGAAGTGTATCCTGATGAAGTGGGAGGTGGGAGGTGGAACGGGAGTCCTGGGGTCTGATTTCTTGGTAGCCCACGGGATCCACGTGGACCTGAGAAATCATTGCCTCTGGGGAGAGGGTACGAGTGTGAAGGGGATAGAAAGCATTAAGGAAACCCCTACGAAGGCGCGGGTTGGCCGGCGAGAAGTAAAATTCTTGGGTCTAACCCTATGCGCTGGCGAGAGAACCGTAGACCAGGAGGAAGAACCAGAATCGGTGAAAAATCCGCCGGTCTGCGCCACTCGTACAGTAGAGGTGTCCAAATGAAAAGGGTGTTTTCACATGAAGCGGTGTAAGCTGTTTAAACCGGGTGCACAAGGGCCATCAAAGGGGACCAGGTCTGAGAACAAAGATCCTCAGCCTGTAACAGAGTCACAGACCACACAGGCTGGAACAGTAGCCTGCGTGAAGGGAGAGGCCATCCCATTGGAGTGGGAGGTCTCACCTTTTGAATGGGATTTAGGCAGGAGAGAGCCCGAACAGCTCAACCTCGCTTTAGACCTAATCACGGAGGAGGAAGAGTCAGAGGACGACGATCCCGCCCTCGACTCAAGCTTGGGGGAGGTAGGGAATGGGGGCGGAGACTCACTACCTGTAGGGACAGGTGAGGTGGAGTCGGAAGCCACAGATCCCGACCCCGGGGGGGCGGAGCCTGAGGGAGGGGAGCTGGAGCTGGCAGCTGTGGAGGAACCACAGGCTGTGACGGTGACAGTCCCAACCCCCGGTCCATCAGCCCCGGGAGCCCAACTCAAAGCAACCCCTCGTAGGTCGGCTTGAGCACCCCAGCCCAGAAAGTTTTGGCCAGATTCTCCCCATCTTTCCCAACCACGGTTTAGAGCAGCCCCAGGAAGGCATGGTCCCCGTTCAGCAGCGACAGGCTGCGGGGGATCAAAGCCAAAGATCAGTGCAACCCCACCGCAGGGTGTGGCGCACGACAGACCTCACAGGGATTAGGCAAGCCGCCCCGCGGAGGGCGGCACTGTACATAAGTTAAGTTAGGTAATTATGAAGATAATTTAAGGAAATGTATATAGCGTTAAGATGTGTTAAGAATACAATTTTCAAAGTCTGCCCGATATGTGTGTTTGTTTGGGAGCGGGGTCCAGGAACCCGCACGTCCATTTAATTAGGCCAGCACCTATTGGGAGCCCGGCTACATCATTTTATTGGTTACAGAAACCTGGGATATGATGGAAAAGATTCTCATCGCGTTCATGGCGATCGGGTGCGGGTGGGCCTACCGAGGCCGCACCAAGGACGTCATCATTTTCGGGTGCTCCGGGGACACGGCCCCCATCGCAACGGATGGGACAGGGGAGCGAGAGGTTGAGGAAACCGCCACCTACTTCCACCAAGGGAGATGGCCAGGTTGGCTGGGAACGAATTCTACGGAATATTCCAGCAATTTTGGTTTTGCCTACCAAGAGACTTCGTTAACGTGCCCTCGGGTGAGGATCCTTGCACCCAGAGTCAGCGTTACCGTGGGAAAGAGGATTTGCCTGGTGTGCAATGGGAACGTGCCACTAAGGCGATGGTGGTGGCTACGAAAGCTGGGAAAGGACATGAGAAACTCTACGGTCGAGTGGGAGCGACTGGGTAATAATACCCATCGGACTATTACGGGGACTCACGGACAATTACGTGTGTGTTGGGACAAATGGTGGGAACCAGATGAAGGAATATATGTATGTATGTGGGGTTCGAGACACGTGTGCCCCAAGGGCGTATCCATCTTCTTCCAGAGGCAGTGGCAGGATGAAGGAAAGGGGATGAGATGGGACGTCAGCGCTCGAGCGTGCGGAGCACCATACTCCCCTAATCCGGTAAATGCCACTGAACTTATCAACCGCCCACGCAAGCCCCTACCCACGCTTCCGGTAGCACTAGCCCAGAAAGGAGGGTGCCCAACCACCACCAAGGGACCCGGGAATGGTTTAGTATTGGTACCCACCGGTCAGGTGCTGTACCAATGGGTACACTACGCGGTGGCCTCAGTGATCTTAAATCTCACTGAGGTACGATTGCCGGAGTGGTGTCCCAAAGAAACGGAACAATTATACCAGGTCCTGTTAACCCGTATGTTTAGACAATTTTACGAATTTGACTTTGCCGACATCGACAAAGACAAATTATACACCACACCGCCAGAAGTTTTGGATCGAGTCGGGAGGCAAAGAAGTGGTACTGTAAATGACATATTCACTGCTTTTAATACCGGGACATCTGTCATCAATGCTCTAGATAACGTGGAGCTGCAGACACAGATCAACGGTTTAAAAGCCCAGTTAAGGAACATACTGACAGACGAAAATAAGGTAGTGGGTTCTGAGTTGCATGAGGACCAGGCCATGACACTACACTTTAAGGATATAATAGCTGAGCTGGAAAGACACGCGAGAACGGTAAATGCGCTCATTAAGGAGGATCGGAATGCGTTCCATCAAGCTGCGCAAAACGAGGCCTGTGTGCTGTATGGGGCGTGGTTACTGGGCGAGGGCCGCAGTAATCTTGAGGATTTAAAATAAGGTTTGGTCCTGTCCTGGATCAGCAACAAGCACTTGCAAGCGCTCCACCCTTTTGAGAATGCATTAAGCCCGTGCCAGCTCAGACTAGCCGCAGAAGCATACCCAGTCCCAGTGGACTGCGGACATTCGAATCATACTATCATGGGAATAGTGGTAAGAATGCCGGTGTTGGGTCCCGCAGCAAAGCCCGCCCCGGTATACAGAGTAGAGAACATTGGAGTCATTCAGGGGGGCGCACACATTCGTTACGCAGTGGTCCCGCCTTACGTCATCAGATGGGAGCGTACGATGACAGGCACCGACCTCTCGGGATGTCGGAGCCGGGGAGCACACATCATCCTGTGTCCCCAGCACTTGAATGCCTTTTTGAAACCACAGTGCGGGTTCAGAACTGCTAGCACGAAGCCGGTAAATTGCACCATGGAGGCAATGGCAGAGGACCATGTGCCCCTGCAGGTAGCATATATCGGGGGTGGGACATACTGCGTCACCACTGCAGCGCCTCGGTACCGATATGGACAACACGAGTGGTGTTCGATCGGTGATAGCAGTTTCTGTTTCAAACCCAGGGCTGAGGTTCAAGTGGCACAACAACGAATTGTCCCCATTCCTGCGCCCTCCACCGTTCACACCACTATCAAAGAGAATTTCACAGACTTGCAACGATTTGTCGCGCATTTTGGTTATGTCATTCCCCCTCTTCCCGAACACCTCACAAAGATTTTAAAAGCCGTTACAGTTTCACAGAAACATTTCTACACACTGGAGCAGAAGACTTTAGAGATAGGAAAAGACATATTGGACATAACCATCCCACCATGGTGGGACTTGTTCACCAACATAGAGGTCCCAGCCTGGATTAGAATAGCATCCCACATCCTAGTAGTGTGTCAGGTTTTAATTGTGATATTTCTGCTCTTCGTGCATTGCAAAAGAGGCAAACGCCTCCAGAGGCACGAGAATGCAGGAGAATGGATAGAACGCTATGTGCGAATGGGGGAAGAAGACACCCCACTTTAAGCTGCTAGTATAAGATTAAGCGTCCCTCCATTTAAAAAAAAATTTTTTTGTGTTTGTTTTGGGTTATAAGGAAATAAGTATTGTTATGTTATTAGTCGTTCTTAAGTTTTTTGGATTAATAAAAGGTGTATGCAGATGGCGCAAGAGGGTATCGACCCCTGCACATCTGACAGATGAATGTGTTATAGTTTAAGATGTGCTGTCTGTGATTATCCAAATGTGAAAAAGGTAATTTTCGTTTTCTTCGGAAATGGGAACTGCATGTGTCGTAAGGGTCATAGATAGTTAAGTGCCAGGAATGTTTGGATGTGGGAAATCAGGGAAAATTTGCTCACCAAGGATTATTGATACTTTAAGCAAGCTATCAGTAAGATTCGAAATTTTCAGCAAAAATCACGCAAGAAAACTGGATAAAATAAGACTGTTTATTGACCAAAGTAAGCTTGCACAGAAAAACCTTTGATAAAAGGGCATACAAAATGGCCGCCAGGCCCCGTGATCAGTTTCTGAACCATTTTATTTCTGTTACTGCAAGCCAGACAGGCTTGTGGATTGAAGACAGTAAGCGCGCGAAAGCCAATATCTGGGAACCGAAACTCAGAGAAACAGCATACATATTCAATGAATTCTAAGTACAGGATGGGGCCCATCAAGATATGGGCGGACAATGCAAAAACACTTATACCCATTTATTGTACAAAGGAAAAACCGTTTAGCGGCCATCAAGGAAAATCTCCGGACCGACCAGTATGCGAACCGAGCCGCGATGACAATGTAAAAGACATTATAAGACATTATCGGCCAGGAAGGCCAGTTTAAGTTATCACCGGCTCCGTTACAAGACAAAGCGCCCCTGCAGAGATTTCTGCCCGCCAAAATTAATACAAAGACAGGACTATGATTTGGCGGGAGATAAGACTGTCCCAAAAGAGTATAACTATGGATTGAAAGTCCATCAAAAAAAGAGACTTGACTTCGACTTCTTCGAACTACTTCACTTCTACGGGAACAACTTTGAACTTGACTTCACGGCTGCTTCTTCTTGCACGACTTCAGACTTCCATTTTCACAGAATCACAGAATCACAGAAACCCCACAGTGCAGATAGAGGCCATTTCGGCCCATCGAGCCTGCACCGACACATATCCCACCCTATCCCTGTAACCCCACGTATTTAATCCCCCTAACACTAAGGGTCAATTTATCATAGCCAATCAACCTAACCTGCACATCTTTGGACTGTGGGAGGAAACCGGAGCACCCGGAGTAAACCCACGCAAACACGGGGAGAATGTGCAAACTCCACACAGACAGTCGCCCGAGGCCGGATTCGAACCCGGGTCCCTGGCGCTGTGAGACAACAGTGCTAACCACTATGCCACCGTGCTGCCCTTCTTCTTCTACAAGGGACGAACGAAGGACGGACGGTGCCAAGATCGGCGCCTCTTCCACTTCGGCAGATGCGGAATCGATGAAAACGTTTCGTCTTTTTAAAGACGGACGATTTCGGTGAAAGGACAACGTGGTCGGTGTTCAGCCAAACAAGGCTCGGCCACGACGAGAAGACGACGAGGGTGGCCCAGGTACTGGGGTCGGGAGATCATCGACGACCCAGGCCGATGGAGAAGAAACCCTCTGGAGAACCGGCGATCCAGGCCGGAAAGATTCTTCCATGTGCATGCAGTTCTTTAACAGCCTGCATCTGAAGTCTGCTACATGAACCCAAATCCACGATAGTGGATCTCAACCTTGACGAGCGCTCATCGAGGCTGTGTCTACCCCACCGCCTCGAGGGAGAGAGAGAATATCGACTGCGCCAGAAGCTTCCAAATCCACGTGACGACGGAAAGCGGTGCCAAAAGGCTGCGAACCCCCTTTCTTTCGCGATTTCGAGAGTGGTGAGCATGATCCCAAGTTCCCCAGGTCGAAACTTAGTTTAGGTATAGGGGAGGGAGTTAAGGGTAACCGTAATGTGTTCCCCCTTTTTCGATGTGCCGTGTTTTCCCCATTTCCATAGAGTTAAGTTCATAAATTTGTGTATGATTGTAGTAACTTTAATCTGTGCCTATGACATGTATTTTGTAATGCTTCAAACTGTTTAAATATAAAAGCATCCATTTTGTGCTATTCAACCTGGTCTATTGAGTTCTTTCTCTGCACTACTGTTCTCTGCATCTAAGTCCAAGGTCTAGAACCGTAGGGGGAGTGGGTCGAACCACTCAAGGGTAATTATTGCACGAAACCTGGCAGGAGACCAGAACGAGCAAGAGAAACCCCCTACAAAGCCATACTAGGTTTAAAAGCCTGTGAGAGACTGAACCTGGTAAAGAGAGTCCTCGTTGTGGAAAGCGAAGGAGAGACAGTCTATGATGAACTGAATGTTGCGTACACATCGGGTAAGCTGATGTATACGGCAGACACGTTGTCCAGAGCTGTTGACCCAGGAGAGCCCGCAAACACAGTGAAAAGACTGATGTACAAGGCAAAAGACAGTGGAACTGACTTCTACCAGAGCATGCTTGTATACCGCACAATGCCGCTCGAGTGTGTTAAGTCACCAACCCAACTCCTGATGGGACGTCGGCTAAGGTCAAACCTACCCATCCCGGAGAACCTCCTGAAAACAAAAGAGGGGGAGAAAGTGAGGAAGTTCAAAGAGCAACAGAAAGAAAAGCAAAAGTACTACTATGACAGAGGAACACAAAACCTACCTGAACTCCACACTGGTGACCAAGTAAGGTTCAAAGACAAAACAAACATATGGACTCAGAAGGGAACTGTCCTGAGTGAAGTTCAACCAAGATCATACACCATTCAGACAGATGAGGGTGCTGTTCTGAGAAGAAATCGTCGAGATCTTCTCATGGGACCAGCCACAGCAAGTCAGAAGACTCATACTGTTGAAGAACCTGATCACACAGCTGAGAAACCATCATCTGAGGCAACAACTCAGATTCAAGGACAATCAATCAGAAAATCCTCAAGACACGTGAAGCCTCCTGAGAGACTCATTGAGCAAATTTAAGGGCTATTGTTATAGAAGGAAGTAATGTTATCATATTCTTTCTTCAAGTTCTAGTGTAGTTACATATTTCATGTGAACACACAAAGCAAAGTTAAAAAACCTTGATCATGATAATGATAATGTAAGTTCATTAAGTGTTACCGTTCAAATGCAGATTAATACAAAGAAAACATGTTGTTAGTTAAAAGTAAAATACTTTTGTTTTAAGAAAGGGAGATGTAATGATATCAGCAAATAGTGATGTTATTTGCCTGTTTGATTATGATGCCTTATCAGCATGTTTGCATGTATTGATTACTCATGCCTAACCAGCAGAGGTCATGTGACAGAGACAAGCAGTTTGGTGTAGTTTCAGTTTTGTTCTAGATGGATCACTAGCATGGTGTCTCCTGTAAATGCTGTTAAAAAGAGTTGAACATACTTTAGATTAAAAGACATTGGCCTAGAAATTCAGTTAAGGCCCACCAGCAGGCTAACGACCAAAAGTTAGCGCTGCGCGCGGAGCCAGTTGCGCCCACCAGAAATTCACTTTTAGCGCCCCAAGTCGGACCCGGGCGCTGTTCCAGGGTGTGCCCGCCTCCGCTTGGGGCGCTGAAAGTGAATTTCAGCACTCCAGCTGCCGCTGCATCACCCGATGTGGTGCGGCAGGCTGGGGTACTGCAGGCCTCCTCCTTCTCTTAAGGAGGAGCTGCCTGCAGCCGTGAGATCGCCGCTGGATTCTGCCGGCAAATGAGCCCAGCACCACGGAGAACTGCCGGGCTCGCGGGAATCAGCCACCAATGCCGCGGGGGGGGTGGTGTAGGAGGCCGGGGAGGGAGGTGCAGGCAGGCGGCCGCCGAAAAAGCGGCCGGCCGCACCTCCACCTTAAAGCGCCCCAGTAGCGCAGCAGTACGGCCCCATTTTTCCAGCGCTGTTTGCGGCCGCTGCAGAAGAGGCGGCCGCAACTAAATATGGGGTTTGGGCCGGAAGCGGGGCGGAACCGGGGCACTGCGCACACCGATGACGTCATCGGTGTCGGCGCAGTGCTACCGGCTACCGCCGCCATTACCGCAGTGCTGAATATCAGCGCACCCTCTTACACTGGCGCAGAAAGCCTCTTTGGGCGAAAAGTGGGCGCAAAGCCTACTGAATTTCTAGGCCATTCTCTTTCATAAATGTCTCGTCATTGAACCCACAAAGAAATCAACACAGCTACGGGTGGGAAACAGAGGCTTCCCATTCAAATGAGGCCCTGCCAATAAATTCGGCAGGGTCTGTGGGAAACCTGTTCTCCCGGGTTTCCCGCAGCCACCTCGGAGCCCCCAACCTGCCTTCCCCATTAAAATTTAGCTCTATCTCTTTCCCCGGGTTCTTCCAAGTCTCAGGCTTTAATTATGTAATCTAGCTTTTATTTTCCTTTAAAGAGGAATCACTTCAGGAAGCTTGGCAAATGGTGTTGATCTTTTACCTGCTGACTTGCTGTTGCTCAGTGGTGAAGGGAAAATTACATGATGAACGTGTAATACATATGTGAAGAAACAGAAGAAGGTCTTATATCAATAATGTGAATTAGGCTTCTATTTTAAATCCCTTTATGTTACAATGTTGCCTCTTATGCTTGTATGATCTCAGAGTGACTTCCCAACATAACCTTGTATAAGTGACATTGAACCCTCCTTGAGATGGTGCTTCCTCAGATGTCTCCAGCGGTGATGCTAAATGGCTCCCCCCAGTGGCAGGTGCCCCACCTTGAGTCTGGCTGCAGGCGAGCCAAGCTCTCAGTCTACTCATTGAACCAGCAGTGCACTTTTGGAAATGCTGATCTGTACAGACCTTCCCCCCAACACTGGGTAAGAGTCATAGGCTGAACAACAGAGTCCCCCCAACACTGGGTAAGAGTCATAGGCTGAACAACAGAGTCCCCCCAACACTGGGTAAGAGTCATAGGCTGAACAACAGAGTCACAAATCTAACTGTATACTGTTATACTGTTAACAAATCTGCCCTGTTGTGTAAACAGACAAATTGTGTACCAATTGATATAGGAGGTAAGGTAGGCCATTTAACCCATGAAATGTGCTCTGCCATTTTGTTAACCGTACCAATTGTCTCTTTTTATTCCCAAATGGGGACATAGGAACAGGAATAGTTAATTTGACCCATTAAAGTCAGTTACAGAAGCATTGTCCATCAGCCATAGTTCTATTATTTAAAAAGCACATTATTCTTGTCTCAATGCCATGTGAGCATTTTGACTCACTGTACAGAGTCTTCTTCAGCTTTTGGTTGCATTTGAATGAATCTGTCTGACTGAAATTACAACCTAATGGTCTTCGCTTTATCACTAGTATTTCTGGGTTACAAGATCTTAATTTCTGATGGCATTTGTTTTCATTGTAGGTCGTGCAGATGATTTGATTAGCATTCCTTTGCAAACTGAAGCCTGAGATTACTGGTTCTCAATTTGATATTAATTGTTCTTTTGTACAGATTTAGCAGCATGAAGGCCAGTAGCTAGCTCATGTGTGCTGGTATTCCAGTATCTGAATGAAATGGCAGCAATATAAAAGCAGCTAGTGTTTCCTTATAACTCAATCCTTTGACACTGGGTACTGTCCTTGTTGTCCTTCCCTACTGTACTTCTGTGGCTTGAATGTTTTCCAGTGGGCAACTATATAGCTGTATCCCACCAAGAAGCCGCATCTTCTGGACAAGAGGACCGAAGCACCTGCAATGGCCATCAATAGTGCAAATTGAAGATAGAATCCTTAAACATTGCCACAATAAGTGGATTAAAATCTGATGGGGACTCAAGTTGCATCAGATAATTATAACTAACATCTCAACTGACATTGAAAAATACCATTGTAATTCTCATCATTGCCATTGAATATGAAAATACACTTCATATTCACTATGGTGAAAGGGCAGGGGCGTGGAACTAATTGGATAGCTCTTTCAAAGAGCTGGCACAGGCATGATGGGCTGAATGGCCTTCCACTGTGCTGTATCAGTCTATGATTCTATAATGTGGTCATCTTACCTCAATCAATGGAAACAAAAGACTCTGACATCTCCGTTAGCATTCCTGAATGGTAGATTCTAGTGTGAAGCTTAGCCATGGCCAAATGAGGTAACTCCCAGTGTTTGGACACCCTCAGATAATCATCAGGTTATCACAGAATCACAGAATCACAGAAACGCCACAGTGCAGATAAAGGCCATTTCGGCCCATCGAGCCTGCACCGACACATATCCCACCTGATCCCTGTAACCCCTACACCAACACATATCCCACCCTATCACCGTAACCCCACGTATTTAATCCCCCTAACACTAAGGGTCAATTTATCATAGCCAATAATCCTTACCCGCACATCTTCCAAATCCATGCCCATCATTCCCACAATTCTCTCCACTCAGGTTTCCACCCCTGCAACAGTACTGAAATTACTCTAATCAAAGTCACAAATGACATTCTCTGTGCCTGTGACCATGGTGCCTCCTTATCCTTCTCGACTTTTCTGCAGCCTTTAACACAGAGCCATAAAAGGAGCTGTTAGGACAAGTGACAAAAAGCTTAGTCAAAGGGGTAGGTTTTAAAGAGGGTCTTAAAGAAGGAGAGAGAGGTATAGAAGTGGAAAGAATTAGAGTGGGAATTCCTGAGTTTAGATCCTAGATGGCTGAAGGCATGGCCACCAATGTTGGAGCAAAGGGAGTGGGGCATGAACAAGAGGCACCAAGTTGAGATATTGAATTCTTGGAGGATTGTAGGGCTAGAGGAGGTTACAGAGATAGGAAAGGCTGAGACCATGAAGGGATTTGAACATGAGGATGCGCGTTTTAAATTGGAGGCAATGGGGGACTGGGAGCCAATGTAAGTCAGCAAACACAGGGGTGATGGGTGAGCGTGTCTTGCTGTGGTGTAGGGGGTGGCGCGTGCCCAGTCAACTCTGCTCCTGACTGTCTCTGAGCGGTTCGAATCGCTCCCACATCCCTGGGTTCTAGACACCGGAATTAGGTACAGGCGGCGATACAGAAAATCGAGTAGACAAGTGGTTTGGTGCAAGAAAACCGTAATTTTTATTAAAGGCTCAATAAAACACAATCTTAACTGATAATTACAGGAATAATTACAGGCATAAACAATTACACTTATATGGGAATGGGGAACACACGGCACATCGAGGGAAACAAATACATTAAAAATCCCCTTACCCTTATCCCACCCCCAATACCTAACTAGATTAAGCTACGAGGGGCCAGGAATTCATGCTCACCAATTCGAAACCTGTTGATTTAACTGGTTTGGGTTTTGAGGTTCACTCTTGTTGTCCTTTGGGGTTCGTCGTTGCCACGTGGTCACAGGGCGCGGCGATGAGTTGTTTGTGCAAAGCACCCTCCTTTCCCTCCGTTAACGTCTTCGTTGAGTACTTTGTCACGATGGGCCTTCTTCTACTTCGGGCGGTCGCCGACGGTATTACTGTGGTCGGGGTTCGGTTGGCGGTTTTTACCGTTAATGAGATTTTACTACCCAAGCTTCGAATGCCAGTTTATTCTTAGTTGGGCTTTACTGTCCAAGCATCAAATGTCAGCTTATAACTAGGCCATTTGCCTTGATTTTACTGTCCATGCATCAAACGCTAACTTATTCATCAAACACCAGTTTAATAACTAGGCCGTTTGTCCCCCAACGCATCTTTCCACTGCCCTTCTCTACCGTTACCAGTTTTTACTGTTTTTCTCATCTCGTCTCGTCTGTTGTGGCCCCGTGTGTCCTGTGCGTCTTCGAATTCGGGTCTCGTTCTCCTCCCGCGTTCGGCCTCGGTGTAGCAATGGGCATCCTTGGTGTCGAGCGGCGCGGGGAGGGAGAAGAGGGCCCGCCACGAGGCATGAAGCGAGAGCGAGAGGCAGGAGCCCGAGCAAGGGGCAAGCGGCAAGAGCTAAGAGATAAGAGACCGATCACTACCGATGGGCCTACAATTATACCCGGTTCTTCACCCCTTATCTGCGCGCTAAATCAGGTCAGTTCTTTGTCTAACTTTAGGCGGACTCGTTTAAAATGATTACAGCCATTTACTTTAACGGCTTCTGGGGTGGTTGTCTCCTGGTATAATGGCTTTGATATCCTGGATGTTTGTCATTTATGAAACTTAATCGGGTTTCCTGGCTTGGCAGCTACCTGTGAGCTGTTACCGATTATTTATGCGAAGAGTTGATGGCTTTCAGATTAGAGCCATCCTGGCTTGATCTGTTCCAAGTTGAAGAATGTATATTCTGTGTTTACCTAGCTGTCTGGCTCTACAAAGTCTTTCACAGATTCATGCATGTTAGGTTTCGTTTCAGTGCCTGCCTTTTTGCAGGGCCTTGCTTTTAAAATCCTGTCGGTTTTGGTCACGAGGTTGCAGAAGCCATTTTGGGTACCCTTTTTAATAACTTGTCCATACAGGGTCCCTTTATCCATAACTTTTGGGGAATGTGGGAATTTTGAGAGTTAAGATGTGGTCAACAGAGTTTTGGATAAGCTCAAGTTCATGGAGGCTGGCGGATGGGAGGCCGACCAGGAGAGCATTGGAATAGTCTAGGCTAGAAATGACAAAATGGATGAGGGATTTGGCAACTGATGGGCTGAGGCAGTGGTTGTGGGGGGGCAGGGGTAAGTCAGAATTCAGAGTTGGTTTGCTGTGATCAGTGGGTGTGAGTGTGGCTTTGAGAATTGTAGTGAGGGAAACTGCGCAGTGCCCGACAAGTTGCAGGGCATTCTGCACCTGTACAAGAATAAAAAGTAGAATCAGAGCCTCTATGTAAAGATTAATCTGTTACAGATTTAAATACCACAAGAGTGTCAGCACATGCCAAGTAGTTATTAAAAATTCCAATTTTAGAGAATGTCAGCAAACATCAATAATTACAAATGTGGCTGGTCTCCTGGCATTTAAATGCACTTTATCAAAACTTCAGGTCCTGTGATATTGGCTGCAAGAAGCAGAATCTTTATGTTGCCAGTGCTGATCGACCAAAATCCAACAAAATTCTATTCTCTTTCCCAGCTTTTAATTTATTCTACTTTTTGTGAGGAGCTGTGTACAGGATTTAAAGCTTCACTCCCTAGTTGCCCTGAGCATCAACTCTCCTGCACTGATATTACTACTAACGTTTCAGAACATTGTAATGCGTGTGTGGGTGAAAATTTTAACTGTACCCCCCTCATTCGAAGTTCAGCAAAAGATCATGGTTAACATGTGAAATTTTTGTATCGTGTTTACTTGAATTGTACTCCCAGCAATACAATTATAGCTCTGTCCTCCCAAGCTTGGGTTGTCTGGAGAGAGCATTTTGAGTTTTTTTAACACGAGGGTTGTCACTAGTGGCAGTTGAGGGGATGGATTAAGAGTCACCATACATGCCAACCGAGAAAACTAGCAAAAGCTGACACAACAGTTTCAGAAACGTAGACAGCGCAAAGATTATTATTATATTAATTTCTTTACCCAGCGAATGATTAGAATGTGGAACTTGCTACCACTACAAGGCGGCACACCAAAGGCAATTAGAGAGGACAATAAATACTGGCCTTGTCAGCGACGCATACATCCCATGAATAAATTTTTAAAAACACATGGAGTAGTTGAGGCGAAAAGCATAGCTGCCTTTAAGGGGAAGCTAGATAAGCACATGAGGGAGAAAGAAATAGAAGGTTATGCAGATAGGGTTAGATGAAGAGGGGTGAGAGGAGGCTTTTGTGGAGCATAAACACTGGCACAGACCAGGTGGACCAAATGGTCTGTTTCTGTGCTGTAATTTCCATGTAACAGTTTGGCCTGAATTTTAATACTTTGGTGGTTTGGCAGCGGGGTGACTCAGAAGCAGTCGGGAAACCCAGGAGAAAGCCTCCCATTAGCTGGCAGGTTTCATAAGGCCTGCAAAACCCGACCAGCCACCGTTAACTTTAAAATGGTGGTTAAATCTGAGGCATTCCAACCTCATTATAATATTTAAATAGGGGACCCACCTTCTGGGAGTGGGTTGGCTGCCTGCCTCCCGTCCCGCCTCCATTAAAACTGGAAGTGGGCGGGTTGGAGGCGGGTTCTGGTCAGGATTCAGATTTTTAACACTTTAACTTCCCACCCGACCCAATCACTCAATTTTTTGGGTTAAAATGTAATAAAGACAGGTGATGTTACCAAGGTGGAAGTGGGAAGTCTTTGTGCTGGAGACGATATGGAGTTGGAGGAAATTGCAGCTCATCCAAGATTGGATATCGGACAAGTAGGCTGACAACACAGAGGCAGTGGAGGGTCGAGAGAGGTGGTGGAAAGGTAGAGCTGAGTGTTGTCGGCATAAGAAGGAAAGACTTATATATTTATATAGCACCTTTCATGACTTCAGGATGTTCCAAAGTGCTTCACAGCCAATTAAGCACTTTTGAAGTGTAGTCACTGCTGTAATGTAGGAAATGTGGCAGCATACATGTGGAACCTGACACCATTCTTTGGATGATGCTGCCAAGGGACAGCATGTAGATGAGCAATAGGAGGGGGACAACGATAGATCTTTAAGAGACTCCAGAGGTAGTGGTGAGGGGGAGCCCTTGCTGGAGATGTCTTGGCTATGACTGGATTAGTAAGAGAGGAGAGGCTTTGGAGAATGATGGTGTGGTCGACTGTGTCAAAGGCTGCAGAATTATTGAGAAGGACGAGGAGGGATAATGTGCCTTGGTCACGGTCACAGAAGAAGTTGGTTGTATCTTTTATTCGAGCCGTTTCAATTTTGTAGCAAGAGTGGAAACTTGATTGGAGAGCTTCAAACATAGCATTGCGGAAAAGAGGGGCACAGGATTTGGGAGCTGACAACACGTTCGGGGACCTTGGAGAGGAAAGGGAGGTTGTAGATGGGGCTTTGGTTTGCAAGGACAGAGGGGTCGAAGGTGAGTGTTTTAAGGAGACGTGTGGTGACAGAGGTTTTGAAAGGCACAGGTACAGTACCTGAGTGGAGGAAACTACTTACAACATCAGCTTGCATGGGGGTCAGGAAGTGAAGTTGGGTGGTCAGCAGTTTAGTGGGAATTGGTCGAGAGAGCAAGATGTGGGTCTCCAGTCAGCACAGGGATTCTAAAAACTGCAGAAATGTCATATTGATTCTGCTGATTGCTCGGAGAGCTGGATGGGAAATAGCAGGCCGGTTGTGTGTGATTTTCTGTCCACTTAAAGTAATGGCTGGAAAATCAGGCACTGTGGTCCCTGTGGGCCAATTCATGGCACGAGCATACACAAAAACAGAATCAGCCTGTCATGTAATATTCCCAATAAGCTGCGCAGCCACATGGCCATGCACCGCTCTGAACCTCCCGCGCAGCCAGCTCACCAACTTTTCAATGGGAAAAACCCTGCTTGCACGGTATTTTGAATGGACCGCGCAGCCCCTTAAAGGGGCCGTGCACACAAAAAATAAATAAAGGGAACATTGCTGGCATGTTTTGATGTTTTTTTGTATTTCGAGCGATTCACATTACAGTATAATATCTTGCCAAATATAGAATATACCTTTATTCATATAGTGATAACTTTATGCGGCCCACTCGCAGCCTGGAGTCTCACTGAATGGGAACATGGGTCATACAAAGAGCTATAGCCTAATAGATTCTGTGACCACTGATCTCACTTAGCAAGGCTCCACGCTTGGAGCACAGCTTTGAAAAATTACCCTGCTATCTTCTTGGAATAAATTAACTGCCGCTGGAAAAATGTTATATATTTGATTTTTGCAGTCGAATTGCTGCTGCGGGTCTTCCACCATTTCACTCTCTTCTAGTTAGAATATGGCTGTGAGACGTGTTAAGCTCTGCTGATGAATATATTCACATGACATGAGGTTTTTGCCCCATTACTTTTGAAGATTGGTTAAGGGAAAAATCCTATAAACGTCACAGGCACATTTCTGCATGTTGACAGCTTCCCAGTGTTAAAAAAATAACCCTTCTGACATCCAGTTATGAGGGTTTTATGAGTCACGGTTAGAGGAATGTGCCAGTGGTGCTCTATGCAGCAAACTAATCTGCAGGATCACACCACTGTCGCTGGAGTGCTTGAGTGAGGAAAACAACAGAGCAATAAAGACAGCAGAAAATAATGAATGGCAGCTGTCTCTCATTCTGCCAGAACATTTCACACCTAATCTGAGTCGTCTTTTGTCTCCACTAGTCCTATCACCATCTCGTCTCGTTTTGAATACCTCTTAATGTCTCTTCACTTCTTTTGTTCTCTCGCAGCCCTACCTTTCGATCTATTTCATTTCCTTTCCAGTTTTGAAAAAGGGTTAGACCCGAAACGTCGACTCTAATTTCTCTCCACGGATGTTGCCTGGCCTGCTGAGATTTTCCAGCATTTTCTGTTGTTATTTCGGAAAATAATGAATGTCTGAAAAAGTAATGTTTATTTTTGAATAACATTCAGGAATGAAATACAAGTGACCATTAACAGTGAAATACAATGTACGGCATTCCTTTTTTAATTGTGATGTAAGCCTGGACTCAATTGGGAACACTTGCCTCTGAGTCAGAAGGCATTGTCCTGGCCAATAGTTATCCCTCAACTAACGTCACTAAAATCAGATTAGTTGGTCATTTATCTCATTGCTGCTTATGGGATCTTGCTGTGGGCAACTTGGCTGCCCCATTTCCCTACGTTACAACAGTGACTACAATTCTACAGTACTTCATAAGCTGCAAAGCCTGAGGTCGTGAATGGTGCTATATAAATGCAGGTTCTTTCTCTTGAAATAACTGGTGAATCCACACACAGCTGATAAAAACAAAACCATCTTTTCAAAGATACAGGGAGTGAAATTGATCTTGGGCGGCAGCACAAAACAGGCAATAGCAAATTGAAAGCCAATTTTACATCTCACTTAATTTTCTTTTCCATTGACATGCAAGTCCAATTTTACCCCCTCTGTCTTTAAGGGGGCGATTTTCCCGTTGGAGGTGGGATGGGAGCGGGTTTCGGTTTGGGTGGGTTCCGAACAAGCCTCCACTGTCAAGTGGGAAAAAGTTGGGATTTTCCCCGACTTGCCCAATTAATCCTGGGCGTGTGGGTTCCCCTGGGTCAATTACTCTTTTTGGACTGAAACGCGCCTCTGCTGACGCCACTTATGCAGCTTCATTTAAGGGCTGCTTGCTCCCTTGGCTCATTTCACTGCTGTTTTTTGGCTGCTGAACACTTCACTGAGAAGAGATGGCCAACTCGAGAGCCAAGGCCTCCCCGAGGTTCTCCGATGAGTCTCTGAGTATTCTGGTCGAGGGGGTGAGAGCTAGCAAGGAGGTGCTCTTCCCCTCACCAAGGCTGTCTGGGTGCAGCTGGCACGGGATGTAACCTCCAGATGAGTGTGCAGCAGAACATGGCTGCAGTGCCGCAAAAGGTTCAATGCCCTTGTAAGATCAGCCAAAGTGAGTATACCATCAGCTTGACCCTCATTCTGCTCCCCTTCTCCTCTCATCACCAGCACTCTGCATTGTCAACCTCCTCCTACACATCCCACTTTAACCTTACAACCCTTGCACCCTTAACCATCCCTCTCACTCTATGAACACAATTACTTCACTATTTGACTATGCTGTCCTCACACTACCTATCAATGTTATGCAATGAAAATGACTAACAACACACAGGGAGGGCCATTGGAAATGGAACCTCGCTCCATCTTTGTCTCCTTCTAAGCATCTATGCTCTGGACTCTCTACACTCACTCCATCATTCTCACTCAAACTCCACTTGTCTCCCTCATTGCAGAAAAAGAGAGCCCACAATAGAATGGAAAGGGCGAAGACTGGTGGAGGGCCACCTTCCCTCGCCCATTTGACCAATGCTGAAGAGGTGGCGCTGAGGTGGAGGTGGAAGTGGGGGACGGACAGACGGGTGCAGCAGAGCAAGCTGGTGACAGAATAGTTTTGCATCTCTCTCTTTTACATTGCAGGAGTCACCAAAATGGCTGGTAATGTACATTTATAGAATGGCAATTGATCATCTGCGCTATTGCATGTGCAGGCCACACTACCGTAACATCTCTAACGCATTATTTTACTCCCCCACAGGACCATCGACAGCCCCCCTCCCCACTGTCCAGGATGAAGAGCCTGAGCCGGAAGGCTCCTCAGAGGAACCTGCAACTTCTGAAGGCGCAGCGTCAGCAGATGTAAGCGCACCCAGCACCAGCACATATACGCACACCTCGGTGGGACCTTCGGGACATAGAGTAGTGTTGTCACCTGGTGCATCACAGCTCACAAGTGAGCATCAGCAGGTGGTGGAGGCAGGGACAGCAGTGGAGAGTCCTCATCGGAGGTCGCAGGACTCTCCTAGCTCTGCTCAGCTGCATGTGAACCCTGTGCCTCAAGGTCCATCCAGAAGGAGAGCAGTGCTGGAACTCCAGGAACAGGTGCAGGAGTCTCTGGTAGGTTTTGTCTCCAGGGTCACTGCATCTGTGGAGAGGATGGAGGAGTCCAGCTTGAATATGAGCAGAGCCTTTGTGGAGTCATTGGCGCCAGAGCGCATCTCCTCGGAAAGGTTGGCTACCTCGGTGGAAGCGATGTCCAGCTCTGTGGTATCCATGGCTGCCTCTCTGCAGACGATGGCCAGGGTCATGGAGGAGATAAGTCACCAGAGTGTTGAAAATATGGTCAATGTTCAGAATAGACCGACATCTCTGAAGGAGCGATGGCCAGCTATTGATCAGAGAGACCAGAGCTTTATGGAAGTCCTCAGCAGTAGGACTGCCAGTGCAGACACGGGTCCTCATGGCCTCCCTGATGTGCAGCAAGGTGTTGCCAAGCCATTTGCTAGCGCTGAGGTGGGGTTGACCCATGAGAGGGATGTTGGTGGCAGAGAACAAGGAAGTGGGGACTCCTCTCCAAGTGCTCACACTTCCATGCCATTGCGTTGCCCTCGGTCAGAGCCCCACCAGAGTCCACGCCCAACTGAGATGGGCATCTCAGCCCCTGCACAGCTGCAGGAGGAGTAGACTTTTGTCGAGCCCTCACAGGTTCACAACCCCAGAGGACACCCGCCAAAGTTGTCGAGACAGGAGCAGCATGAAAGTGAGCAAGGGGCCTCCACTTTTGTTGAAGCCACAGGGGAAGCACCACGTAGGAGCACGCGTAAGAGGAAGATAAAGCACAATTACTCACACGGGCAGTCACTTGGGTGTTTTTTTGTGTTAAATAATGAAATGCCATCCCTTTGTGAACGTATTAAACTCTGGTGATGGCAAACTGTTGACATTATGGCCTCTGTGATTTCGGTTTTGGAAGTTCCACATTGCGGCCTCAGCGAGACTTGCTTAGTCAGGTTGGTGGTCAGAGTAAGAGGAAGCCAGAGAGCCATGTCCATTGTGTATCTTGTGCTAAGAAGGAGCCAAGCACATGTGCTAGAATGGGCAGCCTAAGCAAATCTGGCCAAGATGAGTGCATCCCTTGCATTCCAGCAGGAATGTGCTTGCGTGCTGCTGCTGCTGGTTGATGCGCCTCCGCTCGGTTCTCCTCCTCCTCCTCCTCTTCATCTGAGAAGGCTATGTACTGAGCCACTTGCTCCTGTAGGGGGTGGCATGTGCCCAGTCGGCTCTGCCCCTGAATGTCCTTGAGCGGATCAAATCGCTCCCACACCCCTGGGTTCTAGACACCGGACTTAGGTACAGGCGGCGACTGGTTTGGTGCAAGAAAACTGTATTTTTATTAAAGGCACAATAAAATCACAACACTGAAAATTACTAGAATAATTACAGGCATATAAAAGTACACTTATTTGGGAATGGGGAACACACAGCACATCGAGGGAACAAACGCATTAAAAATCCCCCTACCCTTGTCCCACCCCCAATACCTAACTAGATTGACCTAAGAGGGGCCAGGGATTTATGCTCACCAATGGGGTTCCTTTTGATGGTTTGAAACCTGCCGATTAAGCCGGTTGCGATTTTGGGGTTCGCCCTTTGTGTGCTTTGGGGCCTGCCATTGTCACGTGGTCCCAGGGCGCAGCGGTGGAGTCGTCTGAGTAAGGCACCCTCTTTTCCTCCGTGAGAGATAGGGAGTAAAGTCTTTGTTGGGTACTTTACCTTGCAGAATGGTTGTTCCTCTGGTGGTGGTCTGGTCATTGAAGGTTTTGTTGCGGTTGGGGTTCGGTTGGCGGTCTATGGTGTTGGCTTGAGTTTGTTACCGCGGTGCTCGTGGTTGTCAGCTGCTCCTTCTATCCATGCTTCGAATACCAGCTTATACCTGGACCGGGGTGTGTGCCCACTTGTCCCCAACACTTCTCTACACTGCCCTTCTCTGCTTATCGGACTTGCCGTTTGTCTTGTCTCGCCTGCCCGCTTGCTGCCCCGTGTGTCCTGGATGTTTTTAGTCGGGTTCCGTTCTCCCATCTTTTGGCCCCCGGTGTTATAATGGGCATGCCCAGTGTCGAGCAGAGTGGGAGGAGAAGAGAGGAAGCGTGCGCTTGGCTACCGGTGGGCCTACACTTATACTACTTTGGAGGTTCCTTATCTGCGCGCCAAATCAGGGTTAGTTCTTTGTTTAAATTTGGCGGGCTCGTTAAAGTGATTATAGTCATTCACTTTAACTGTTTTTGGGGCGGTTGTCTCCTTGTTTCAAAGGCTTCAAAATCCTGGCTGTTTGTTATTTATGATTTTTAATCGGCGTTCTCCTGTCTTGGTGGCTACTTCGAACTGTAGCTGATTATGTATGCAAAAAGTTAATGGCCTCAAGATTACATCTATCCTGAGTTGAAGGATGCATATTCTGTGTTTATCTAGTGTCTGGCTTTTAGAAATAACATAGCCCTTCACACAGATCCATGCATGTTAGGTTTCGTTTCAAGATTTGAATGGGCCTGCCTTTGCAGGGCCTTGCTTTTTAAAATCCTGCAGGTTTCTGTCACGAGGTTCAGAAGCCATTTTTTCTTTTGGGTGCCCTTTTTAATAACTTGTCCATACAGGGTCCCTTTATCCATAACTTTTGGGGAATGTGGGAATTTTGAGAACCCGACACTCCCCCCTGTTGACACTAAACTTGCTTTAAGTATCATCCTTTCAAGGTGAGCAAAATTCCCGACCCTCCATAGTCAATCTTCCCCTGTAATTACTTACCCATGATCCCATGACACATGCATTTCCCATTCTTTACAATGTAGCGTACATAAGCATACATAGGCAGAATACAGTTGTTTACACACATCCACGCATGGAGGGGTCTAACACACCTACACCACTCGGTACATACACATCTTTATTAAAAATAACAAATTGAAAGTTTTTATTAAAAATAACAAAAAGAACACAAAAAAACAATCTTTATTCAGAAATACAGCTGAAATTCAAACAGGTGTATCTCCCTCCACCTTACCGTTTTGGGTACTGTTGGGGGAGATGACTTATCAGGGGAAGGCACCAGCAGCCAGGTTCAGGGCACCATGACTGGCTCTGCTGCACAGAAGGGCGGGAAAAAGAGGGATAGGGCTATAGTGATAGGGGATTCAATTGTAAGGGGGATAGATAGGAGTTTCTGTGGCCGAGACCGAGACTCCAAGATGGTATGTTGCCTCCCTGGTGCAAGGGTCAAGGATGTCTCGGAGCGGGTGCAGAGCATTCTGAAGGGGGAGGGGGATCAGCCAGTTGTCGTGGTACATGTAGGTACCAACGATGTAGGTAAAAAGAGGGAGGAGGTCCTACAAGCTGAATTTAGGGAGTTAGGAGCTAAATTGAAAAGTAGGACCTCAAAGGTAGTAATCTCTGGATTGCTACCAGTGCCATGAGCTAATAAGTTTAGAGAGAGTAAGATAGATAAGCTAAATACGTGGCTTGAGCAGTGGTGCAAGGGAGAGGGATTTAAATTCTTGAGGCATTGGAACCAGTTCTTGGGGAGGAGTGACCTGTACCAAGGGGACGGTCTACACCTGAACTGTGAGGGAGCCGATGTCCTCGGGGTAATATTTTCTAGGGCGGTTCGGGAGGATTTAAACTAATTTGGCAGGGGGATGGGAACCTAGGTAGTGGAAAAGAGGGAAGTCATATGAAGTCAGAAATAGATGGTAGAAAGGTGAGAAGCAATAAGCAAAGGAGAGAAACACAAAGGGCCAAACTAATTCATAATGAGAGTGTGAAAAAAGCAAGCCTGAAGGCTTTGTATCTTAATGCTAGAAGCATTAGGAACAAGGTGGATGAATTCGTTGTGGAAATAGAGGTAAACAAGTATGATTTGATTGGGATTACAGAAACGTGGCTGCAGGGTGGGCAAGGCTGGGAACTTAACATCCAGGGATATACAATATTTAGGAAGGATCGGCAAAAAGGTAGGGGAGGTGGGGTAGCATTGCTGGTAAAGGAGGGGATTAATGCAATGGAAAGGAAGGATATTAACTCGGATGAAACGGAATCTGTATGGGTAGAAATGAGAAATAGCAAGGGGAGGAAAACGTTAGTGGGTGTGATATATAGGCCTCCAAATAGTAATATGGAGGTGAGGGAAGGCATAAAAAGGGAAATTAGAGAAGCGTGCGATAAGAGCACAGCTGTCATCATGGGTGACTTTAATTTACATATTGATTGGACTACCCAAATTAGTAAACATTCTGAGGAGGAGGAATTCCTGGAATGTTTTCGGGACGGTTATCTGGACCAATATGTCGAGGAGCCGACTCGAGATCAGGCCATTTTAGACTGGGTATTGTGCAATGAGAAGGGACTTATCAGCAATCTTCTTGTACGAGGCCCCTTGGGTCAGAGCGATCATAATATGATTGAGCTCTCAGTCGAGATGGAGAGTGAGGAAATTGAATCAGAGACTAAGGTCCAGAACTTAAATAAAGGGAATTACGAGGGTATGAGACGGGAATTGGGTAAGATTGATTGGGTGGTGTTTCTGGGGGGGTTGACAGTGGATAGACAATGGCAAGCATTCAAAGATAGAATGGAAGAATTCCAGAACATGTTTATACCGGTTTGGCATAAAAATAAACCTAAAAAGGTGACTCAACCGTGGATAACGAGGGAAATTAGGGACAGCATAAAATCAAAAAAAAGGGCATATCAACTGGCAAAAAAAAGCACCAGACCGGAAGATTGGGGGCAGTACAGGATACAGCAAAAGAGGACAAAGGGATTAATCAGGAAGGGGAAAATAGAATACGAAAGTAAACTTGCAGCAAACATAAAGACAGACTGCAAAAGCTTTTATCGGTATATCAGGAGGAAAAGACTGGTAAAATCCCAAGTCGGTCCCTTGCAGTCCGATTCGGGAGAATATATAATGGAGAATAAGGAAATGGCAGACCAATTAAACTCATACTTTGGTTCTGTATTCACAAAGGAGGACACAAATAACCTCCCAGGAATATCGGCAAACATAGGGACTAATGAGAGGGAGGAGCTGACAGAAATTAGTATCTCTAGGGATATGGTGTTGGGTAAGTTGAGGGGACTGAAGGCCGACAAATCCCCGGGGCCTGATAAACTACATCCTAGGGTACTTAAGGAGGTGGCCCTGGAGATAGCAGATGCTCTAAGGATCATCTTCCGGAACTCCATTGACTCGGGAACAGTACCCGTGGATTGGAGGGTAGCTAATGTTACCCCAATATTTAAAAAGGGGGGTAGAGAGAAAGCAGGGAATTATAGACCAGTAAGCCTTACATCGGTTGTGGGCAAAATGCTAGAGTCCATTATTAAGGATAAAATAGCGGAGCACTTGACAAATGGGGAAAGGATCGGACAGAGTCAACATGGATTTACAAAGGGTAAATCGTGTTTGACTAATCTGTTGGAATTTTTTGAGGAAGTAACTGGTAAAATAGATGGGGGAGAGCCAGTGGATGTGGTGTACCTTGACTTCCAGAAAGCCTTCGATAAGGTTCCACACAAAAGATTATCATGCAAAATTAAGGCTCATGGAATTGGGGGCAAAGTATTAACGTGGATAGAGAACTGTCTGGCGGATAGAAAACAGAGAGTTGGAATAAACGGCTCGTTTTCGGAGTGGCAGGCAGTGACCAGCGGGGTGCCGCAAGGATCTGTCCTGGGACCCCAGCTGTTCACAATATATATAAATGATCTGGATCAGGGAATTGGATGCAATATTTCCAAATTCGCTGACGACACTAAACTAGGAGGAGGGGTGGGCTCTGATGAGGATGTCAGGAGGCTACAGTGCGATTTGGACAGGTTGGGGGAATGGGCGGATACGTGGCAGATGCACTATAATGTGGATAAATGCGAGGTTATCCACTTTGGGGGTAAAAACAGGAGGGTAGATTATTATCTAAATGGCAATAGATTGGGAGATGGGGAAGTGCAGAGGGACCTGGGTGTTCTTGTGCACCAGTCACTGAAGGAGAGCATGCAGGTGCAACAGGCGATTAAGAAGGCAAATGGTATGTTGGCCTTCATATCAAGGGGGTTCGAGTATAGGAATAGGGATACCTTACTACAGCTGTACAAGGTGCTGGTGAGACCGCATCTGGAGTATTGTGTACAGTTTTGGTCGCCCCATCTGCGGAAGGATGTTCTTGCCATGGAAAGAGTGCAACGGCGATTCACCAGGCTGATACCTGGAATGGCGAGAATGACCTACGAAGAGAGATTAAATAGTTTGGGCTTGTACTCACTGGAGTTTAGAAGATTGAGAGGGGATCTCATCGAAACATATAAAATTATGGCAGGCCTGGACAGGCTGAATTCAGAGAGAATGTTTCCAATGGCCGGGGAGCACAGAACCAGGGGCCACAGTCTAAAAATAGCGGGCAAATCATTTAAAACAGAGATGAGGAAGAATTTCTTCACTCAAAGAGTGGTGAGCCTGTGGAATTCCCTGCCACAGAGGGCTGTGAAGGCTAATTCAATAAATATTTTCAAGAGAGAATTGGATATATTTCTGAAGGCTAAGGGGATTAAGGGTTACGGAGAAAAGGCGGGGACGGGGTACTGAACTGGTAAGATCAGCTATGATCTCAGACGAAGATCAGCCATGATCTCATTGAATGGCGGAGCAGGCTCGAAGGGCCGAATGGCCTACTCCTGTTCCTATCTCTATGTTTCTATGTTAACATAATGTTCCTTCCAGGTCCTTTGGTTTCGGAATTCTAGTATTTGGCCTTTTCCCTTGCACTGAGTGCACACTAGGTGCAATACTATTCCCAGCTGGCAAACCACAAGGATGTGGGAAGCCAGTCTAATCCATGAAGGGACCTCTATATTTTCAAAAATGTCCCACCAGGGTGGAACTACAATATCCAATATCTTGGCCCCTATCTCTACTGTTTTCTGCTCCAGAGTGTAGAAATGTTTCTGTGAGACTATTACTGCTTTGAGTATATTGGTAAGATGTTCTGGGAGAGGGGGGATGTCACAGCCAAAATGTGCTACATACTTTTGCATGTTGGTGAAATCCTCTTTTACAGTGAGGTGCACAGTGGAAGGTTCAGGAATGGGAACAATTCTTTCCTGGGCCACTTGAACTTCTGCCTCGGGTTTAAAGCAGAAACTGCTGTCAATTACCGGACACCAGCTATGCTGTCCATGCTGGTAGTGGGATGCTCCTGTGGTAACACAATATGTCCCACCTCCTATATATGCTTCCTGTGGGGGAACATGGTCTTGTGCCATTACTTCCATGGTACAGTTTATAGGTTTTGCGCCAGCAGCTTTAAACCCGCACTGTGGTTTTGAATAGGCGTTCAAGTGCTGGGGACACAGTATTAGGTGTGCTTCCCGGCTCCGGCACCCCGAGAGGTCAGTACCTGTCATAGCGTGCTCCCACTTTATGACATAAGGTGGGACCGTTGTGAAACGGATGTGTGCACCCCCTTGAATGACTCCAATGTTCTCTACCCTGTATACCGGCATGGGTCGGGCTGTCCCACCCATGACCGGCATCCTTACTACTATAACCATGATAGTATGATTTGAACATCCACAATCTACTGGGACAGGGTAGGCCTCAGAAGCTAGCCGGAGTTGACACGGGCTTAATGCATTCTCAAACAGGTGGAGGGCTGCAAGGTGTTTGTTGCTGATCCAGGAGGGGACTAAACCCTGTTTTAAATCCTTCAGATTACTGCGGCCCTCGCCCAGCAACCATGCCCCGTACAGCACGCACACCTCTTTCTGTGCAGCCTGATCTGAAGCATTTCTGTCCTCTCTTATAAGGGCATTTACGGTTTTGGCGTGTCTTTCCAGCTCAGCTATTATCTCCTTTAAATGGACCATCATGGCCTGGTCCTCGTGTAACTCTGAGCCTACAACCTTGTTTTCATCCAACAAGATTTTCCTCAATTGTGTTTTTAAACCGTTTATCTGTATCTGCAATTCTATGTCATCCAGGCTGTTTATGGCAGAGGATCCTGTGTTAAACGCTGTGAAAACATCATTCCAGGCTCCCCTTCTTTGTCTCCCCGCATTACCAAAATACTCAGTGTGTGTAGTGTACAGTTCTTTCTTGTCTACATTGGCAAAATCGAACTCGTAGAATTTCCTGAACATTTCTTTTAACAGGGCCTGGTATAGCTGTTCTATCTCTTTGGGGCAACACTCAGGTAAGCGCACCTCGGTAAGGTTCAGGATCACGGAAGCTACCGCGTAATGTACCCCCTGGTATAGCACCTTTTCCGTCGGCCCTAGTACCAGCCCATTCCCTGGTCCGTTGGTGGTGGCAGGGCACCCATCTCTGTGTGTCCTTGCTGTCTGAGTCGTGGGCAGGGGATTTCGGGCGCGTGCCACTAGTTCAGTGGCTTTAACTGGGGCTGGGTAGCATGGGACTATGCAAGTGTGTAGGTGGGAATCCCATTCCACCCCCTGCCCCTTATCCTGCCATGATGCGGAGAAGATGATAGATATGCCCGTGGGACAGGCCCTTTGTGACCCCCACATGCAGGCATAAATTCCTTGTTCGGACTCCCACCACTTATCCCAGCACACCCTCGTCCCCCCTCGGGTCCCTGTGACCGTCCGGTGGGTGTCATTCCCCAGTCATACCCAGTCAGCTGTACGGTCCCCCATGTCCTTGCTCAGCTTTCTGAGCCACCACCACCTTCCCAGGGGAATCTATCCTCTGCAAGTCAGGCACACGCGTTTCCCCTCAGTGACCTTGACCCGTGAGGCCACAACCTGTACGCTGGGGCGGGGAGGGAGACCTCCCCGTAGGTGAACCCGGTCTGGCTGAAGTACCGGGTGGAGTTGGATCCCAGCCACCCTGGCCATCTTCCCTCATGGGAATAGATGGCGGGCTCCTCCGCGCCTTGTTCGCTGCTCCCAGCAGTCACAAGTAGTGCTCTCTCTCCTGAGCATCCATAGATGTGGGAGTCCTCCACGTCACCTCGCTTTCCAATGCTCATTCCTATCAGGGCGTGTAGGAGTACGTCCCCCTTCATCTCGAAATCCCCGCTGCAAAGAGATACAAGAACATATAGCCAGATCCCGAGGAGATTCTCTGGCTTGGGTGAAGCATAGTCGCGTCTTGCGACCTCGACTCAATACAAACATTCTTAACACTACTACTACTATTTAAACTACCAATTACCTTGTTTAAACTTAAACTAAACACCCAAATTTAACAATCACTAAAATTACATTACAGAAACTATGTACATCCACCGCCCGTCTGCAGGCGGTCAGCCTAATCCCTGTTCGGGCTGCGGCACACCACTCCCTTCGATGTGGCCACACTGTCCTGTACTTTCGGTCCCTCACAGCCTGTGGCTGCTGGCTGGGAACCTCTGCCCTCAGATTGATCCCTGACTCAAGAGGCTGCCCTTTTAAACTGGGGAGCCAGTGACCACGGTTTCTGTGGCCGTGGCGTTCGTGGGGATCTTCCAGGGACTTTGGCTGGTGGGGTTTTTCTGGCTGGTGGGCCTTTAACGCGAGCCACTGCCCCCTCCTGTGTGGCCTTTGAATTACCACTACCGCTAGCTGGAGATCTTCATCCTCAGGCTTTACCTCTCCTGAACCTGGGCTAGGGGCTGGTAGCTCTTCGCAGCCTGGTGCTGCAGGCTGAGGGTCCTCACCCTCAGGTCCCACCTCCTCTAAACCTGGGTCAGGGGCGGGGTCTTCGCCCTCTGGTCCCACCTCCTCTAAACCTGGGTCAGGGGCGGGGTCTTCGCCCTCATTCCCACCTCATCCGAATCCCAGAAGAGTGGGGGAGTGTCCCAATCGGTGGGCGGGATGGCCCCTCCCCTTAAACAAGCCACTGCGCCTGTCTGTGCAGTCTGTGAACTTACCACTACCGCTGCAGGCTGAGGGTTTCTATCCTCAGACCTTGCCCCAACTGGCTGTTCTCTTTTCTCGGGCTTAAACAATTTGCATTGATTAATATGGAACCATTTGGTGCGCCAAGGCATCTTAATGGCGTATACCATGGGGCTTGCCTTGTCTACAATGCTGGAGGGCCCCATGTATAATGGATCCTCACCATGACCTGATCCCCTATTTCCCACTCGTGGTGTTTTCGGGGTTCTAACAGCAATCGGTTACTCCGATGCTGCTTTCCCATGTTCCCAGCCGCCTCCCCGTGGACCTGTTTAAGGTGCTCGAAGAGGTTCCTGGCGAACCTGTCCCAGTTTACCTCCCTGAGCTGACCTTCTGTGAGCACCGGGGCTAGTACATGGGTGGGGGTCCGCATAACTCTGCCAGTCATCAGCTCGTGCGGGGAGTACACCGTGCTTTTTGACTGGCTGGCTCGGATCCCCATCAGGACCAACGGTAGGCCCGCTGCCCATTTTCTAGGCGAGTCCACCGTCTCTTTCCTCAACCTTTCTTTCAAGGTCCTGTTCATCCTCTCCACAATCTCTGAGGACTGTGGGTTGTGTGCAACGTGCCACTTCCCCTCGATGCCGAGCAGCATAAGGGTATTCTGCATTACCTGCCCGGTAAAGTGACTCCCTTGGTTGGACTCCACATGCTGTGGTAGCCCCCATCGCAAGAACACCTCCCAGACCAGGATCCTGGCTGTACCCAGAGCTGTGGCTGTTCTGCAGAGGAAGGCCTCTACCCATTTCGTGAACACATCTACCAAGACTAGGCAGTACTTATAGCCGCCCTGGGCGGTGGGCAGGGGCCCGATGTAGTTGACCTGTATCGACTGCCATGGTCCCTCTACCCTCCTGATGTGTCCCATAGGCACCTTCCTTTTGTGGGGGTCAGGGTTGTTAGCAGCACACACCAGACAGCCGGTGCAGGACTCGCGGACATCTTCCCACTGCCAGGTGGTCTTCGGCCCGGGATGCCCCGCTCCTGGACCCTCATGGGCCAGTTGAAGGAATTCCCTCCGGTGCTGCTGTGGTGACACCCATTGTTCTTCCCTAAACAGCATGCCTTCCTTCACAGAGAGGGCTGCTGTGCCGTAAGGGCCCTCTTCCTTTTTCCCCTCAGTCACTGCACTGAGGACTGCCTTGAGGACGGGGTCTTGGGCTTGGACCGTCTTTACATCTTGGACTAAAGCTACCCCTGCACTTCCTTGTGTCCCATCCGTACCCCTGACTGCTGCTATGGGTCTGGACCCATATGGGTCCCAGAAAGTGCCTGTGCAGGTACCCTCCTTAGCTAGCATGTCAACCTGCTGGTTACGCTGACTACGGGGTTCTGTGGAGGAATGGGCTTTCACCTTATGGATGAAAACCTCCCCTTCCTCCCCCACTGCTGCTAAGATTTTCTCCAGCAGGGATTTTACTGTGAGGGGTCTCCCGTCAGCAGAGGTGTATCCGTGGCGGGACCACATGGCCAGGTACTCCAAACACGAATTGCATGTGAACATGCTGTCCGAGCAAATCGTGTACGGGGTGGGGAAGATTTCAGGGTGTGTAACAACGTACACTACCGCGGACAGTTCAGCCTGCTGCGCGCTCATGGTGCTGGGGAGCTTAATTGCCAGGGCAATGTTTGCCGTTGGGTCATAAACTGCACACCCTGTGAGTTGCTCACCAGCAGATACTGTGCTGGAGCCGTCCACATAGATCTCGCGGCCTGTGGGGTGTATCCCGGCCTGTAAACCTATGTCCATTTCCCACACCCCTTCTATGGAACACCGATGGGCTGTTCCAGGATATATCAAGTTGGCTGCGAGCTTTGGCTTGCAGAGCCCTTTTACTTTTAGGTCTATCTGTGAGAGGAGCAGGGTCCAGCGAGCAATACGGGCACTGCTCACCATCCCATCCTTGATCCTCCCATCCAGGAGCATCTGGGTGGGTGTGTAATAGGTGAGGAGGGTGATGGGAGAGGTGCCTGTGAAGATCAGTGATCTTTTCAACCCAATGTATGGCCAAGAGGTGCCTCTCACAATTGGAGTAGCTCTTCTCCACATCCGTGAGTATCCTGGAGGAGTAAACCATCGGCCTCAGCCTGCCATGCCGCTCTTGGAGCAGCACAGCACTCAGGCTGTCCCCGCTGGCTGCTGCCTCCAGGAAGAACTCTTTTCCCCCATCTATGGCCCCTAGAGTTGATGCAGTCTGCAGGTCTTTCTTGAGCTTGACAAATGCTGCCTGGTAACCCTCATCCCAAGCCCACTCCACTCCCTTGTGTAGGAGTGGGAGCAGAGGGGCTGCTGTGGCTGCATAGTCCTCAATAAAGCCTCTGCAGTACCCGGTTAGCCCTAGAAACGACCTCACACCCGTGACTGTGTTGGGGACTGGTAACTCCTGTACTGCTTCCCTCCTAGCCTTATCTATGGCCCTTTCCCCAGCGTGTACAGTCAGGCCCAGGAATTTCACCTCCTGCTGGCCGATCTGCGCTTTCTTCAGGTTTACTTTAAAACCCTCCTGCCTGAGCAACTCCAGCAGTTCGGCCAGTAGTGGGCCATGCTCCTCTCTTGAATCAGTGAATAGGAGCAGGTCATCCACGTATTGTACCAACTGCCTGGGCTGGCCGAATTCCTTTAAACTGTTTGCCATGCGCTGATGGAAAATGCTGGGGCTGTTGTGGAAGCCCTGAGGCAAACAGTTCCAGGTGTACTGTTGCCCTTTAAAAGTAAAGGCAAACTTGTACTGATCCTCCCTCCTTAAAGGGATGGACCAAAACCCGTTGGAAATATCCAGCACCGTGAAAGTGGTCGCAGATGCTGGGATACTTCCTATCAGGTCGGCAACTGCTGCTACCATGGGTGCACAGGCTGGGATGTTACTGTTGAGCACCCGATAGTCCACCATGGCCCTCCAGGAGTTGACCGGCTTTCTAACCAGCCACAGTGGAGAGTTTACGTGGGTGGCTATTGGTCTCAGGACCCCCTGATATACTAAGGAGGACATGGCTGCTTCCATATCTGGCTCCGCATCCCTGGGGAAGTTGTACTGTTTTTGTGGTTGGGCCATGGGGTCTCCGTCTATGCTGACCTCAAACCCATTGACCCTCCCGCAGTCATGTTTGTGTGTGGCAAATGTGGCTAGGTGGGCTTGCACAAATGCCTGGAACTCCTTTGAATTGTTACTAACCATGAACTCGAGGTTATAACCCTCTTTAGGCTTCATGGTGCACAGGGTCCCCTTCCCTTCTTTCCCTGGGATGACTACTACTCCGCCTTCCTTTCCTGTACTTGCCCCCCATAGGCAATGGTTTCTCAAATCCAAAAGGATCCCGTGGCCTACAATAATGTTGGCTCCCAGGATCCCTTTTCCACTCTCCTGTTCCCACTTCATTAGGATACAGGTCCACTTAAAGCGGAGCGCACCTAAACGAATAGAGAGCAGGATGGAAAATGAGTCAGCCTGTTCTCTGCCTGTGTGTAGTGGTTTCGCAAAATTCCCCTATTTTTCCCTGAAGATTGAAAAGATTGGTCCACATAGTGGACGAAGATTTGGGTGATGTGACTTGTCTACAATGTTTTGAAATGTGCCTAGAACTGCAAAAGACTGTTCTGAGATGGAAAGAACGTGGACAACACGGGAGTCAAGGAATTTTGTGGAAAATATTCACACACCTTGAGATAGTACATCTTAATAAAGTTGTTCCCTGGAGTTTGGGAAATCACAAAAGGTTTTAAAATGGCAGAGAAAGCATGGCAAAAGGAGAAAGAAGCAGCTCAAGTTGTCTATGTGAAAAAAAATGGGAGGATGCAGTGGTGTGAGTCAGACATGCCAATCAAAGGGAGATTCCCTTCAGAAGCACTTGAAGTTGTTTATTTACTTAAGAGATTAGCCCACTTGAGAAAACCGCAGGACAGTCGATTTGAAACTGCTTCTGTTTACATAGCCATTCAAAGCATTCACAGTCAATGAGACATTGAAACCATGGAACCGGATCTTGAATGGGAACCGTTTAAGCATTGAATGTGTTTAAATCACCCATCATTCTGGACAATAGGGCTGTTGCATTCTCTTTTGTTTCAGCCCAGGTAAACTCCAGATGTGGGCGGGAACATTTTGGTCCCACAGTGCAGACACACTAACCCAGTCCAGCCACTTTGAGTTAGCCAATCACAGCTTTTCTCTTGTGAATTGGAACTTTTTGCGCGTGAATTTTCCAGACAGGCAAACAGCAGAGTGGGGGGGGGGCCTCACCAGGTATATATGATAGCTCCTGAGAAGCTATTGCTCTCTCTTTACTTCCTGGGACCACAGGTGAGCCTCTCTCTCTCTCTCTCTCTCACTTCGCTGGACCACATGTGAGCAGAGTTTCTGACTCCTCAGCAAAGCAACCTAGTAAGGAGTTGGGGGATGGTAATTAAGGGGATATTGCTAAGATTGTTTAATCAACATTGTAGTCACTTACCCCTCATTTTTACCATTTGCATTCCCCCATTTAAGCAATTTTACTGTAATTACTGTGTTCGTGTGGTATAGTTTGATATTTCATTATAGTTTCTTGTAGTTAATAAAACTTGATCTTTCTCTCATCCAAACCACATGTCCATTTTAATATCATTACTTATAAGTCCTGCAGTCAGAACTGGAAGGTGGGGTAGCGATTCGAAACCGCTGTTTTAAAATTGGTTTATTTGGAATTGGTCAGAGTGCAGGCAAAGCCCGCAGACCAGGTGAATTTCCTTAAACCAGTTAAAAGAAGTCCCCCTTACAAAATGGCGACTGTGGCAGGACTGCAGGCCATTTTTGATTTGATGAGTGGTTTGGATCTGGAGAAAGTACCAGCTCTTGTTTCTCTCGTTTTCAGTATATGGGTAGCCCTGCTAATTTTAGCAGCAGTGTGTAGGCTGACCTATCGGGGTATAGGTGGCTGGTCTAGGAAGGGTGAGATGAGGGAGCAGGAGGAGTTTAAAGAGGCCAAGAATCAAGAGTCCCAGTTTGAGAAATGCCAGCCATTTATAGGGCGCCTGGTGCAGGAAGTCACTGAGACCAGGGAAAGTGAGATGAGACTGCGGGAAGAGAATGCCCGCCTCATCTCAGAAGTAAAAGAGCAGGAGGAAAGGTTTAGGGAAGTAAAGGCAGCTTATAAGCTGGCCTGTGCCCAAAGGGTTAGTGAAGCAGATCATGGCACCTGTAGGACAGAGATAGAAAGCCTTAACGTGGCTTTAAAGGTAGCAAGCGAATGATTTGCCTGATCAGCCTGAAGGCAGGTCAGCCGGATTTTACTGGCAGCCCAAATCAAACCGCCCCAGAGGCAACACCCAGGGAAAGGTTGGCTAGGGAATTAGAGATCCCATACCAGCAGTCCACAGCTCCGGGTTCTGAGGAGCTCTGGCAGCAAGGAAGGGTGGACAATGGGGTGGTAAGAGAACGCCAGCAGGTCCCGCTAGGCAGGCGGGGACCAGGACCAGTGTACCCCCTCCGACAACAGAGGTACGGTCCACCCATGAGGAGTGAGCCTGAGAATAGGAATCCTCAGCCCACAGTAGGTTCAAGTTCACAGGCAAGTGCTGTGGCTTGTGTGGGGGGAGGAGCCATTCCTGGGCAGAGTAAGCTGTTTAAGCCAGGGAACAGGGAAGGAGAGTTCTGGGACCCCTGTAGAGCAGGTCCAGTAGCAGAAATCCGGGACAAGGGAGGCACAAAGGGGGTAGTTTTGGCCCCAGACCAAAGGCAGGTCCAGGTCCAATATTCCCCATTTAAAGCCACCCGGGTAAGAGAACATGAGTTTGCCCACCAGACAAGTTCGAGTTCACTGAAGGTAAAAACAGGCACTGTGGCTTGTTCCCAGGGAAAAGTTGTCCAGCCCACAAATTGGGACTCTTCCCTACCCCAGTGGGACCCTAGTTTTGACAAAAGTTCGAATGTGGAAATGGTTAGGTGGCTTAGGAACTGAGAAACAGCCGCCTGGGATCAGAAATCTGTAGGCTGCTGCCACTCCATCCACTGAAACTGCTCGCGCAGGCACGGTTCCCCAGCCCGTACCCCCAGTGGGTCCTTTTCAGTTTTCCCGCGCAGGCGCAGTCGCGCGCTTGAGGGGAGAGTTTTGCCAAAAGGAGGGCCGCGCAGGCACAGCCGCGCGGCTGAGGGAAGAGGTTCCCCAACACCGGGTTCACGCAGGCACAGTCATGGACCCAGAACCCCCAGCTGCTCTTGCTCACAGTGAAGCCGAGCGCGCAGGCGCAGTCGGCCATTTAAAGATCCCCGCTTCCCAAATTATATGCGCAGGCGCAGCGGCCTGCTTGGAAGATTCAACGGTTCTTCCTTCCCTTTTCAAAGAGATTGTTCGCGCAGGCACAGTTGCCTGCGGGACCCCAGCAGCTCCTCACAAGTTTTCCTGCGCAGGCGCAATCGCCTGTTTGAAGCCAAAGGCTTCACAGCCTCTGCCGCGGGACTCTGAGGAGAAGGCTTGCGCATGCGCGGTTGCTGGCGGGGCCACAGCGGTTCCTTTTCAGGAAGTTCGCGCAAGCGCAATTGCCGGCGGGACCAGAGCGGCTCTTCCTCAGCCTTTTCACACAGCCGCACCTGCTTGTTTAAAGACAGAGATTTCACAGCCTCTGCCGTGGGACTCCAGGGAGGAGATTCACGCAGGCGCAGTCGCCTGTTCAAAGGGACCAGCTTTCCAGCCAGCCTCTAGATTGGTTCCCCCCATGATGTGGGACCCTGGGGAGGCAGGGATAGTAATTCCTCTTACAGGGGACACAGGGGGGGAGCTGGCACCAGGTTGTGGACCTGGAGAGGAGGATTTGCAGCCACCAGCAGCGGGTGGCGAGGGAATACCTGCCCCCAGCACAGCAGTGGGCAGGGAAAAGGGGGCAGACCCGGAGTACCGGCAGGCTGCCAGGTATCTTATACAGTGCAGGCTGTTGGCACCAGGGGGAGAAGGCTCCCAGCCAGCTAGGGCTGCGACCCTGGCTCAGGGTCCGCCAGCCAAAGTTTCCCCCACAGAGACGCCCCTCAGAAGTTCTCAACGTGTCCGCAAGCCCGAGACAAGATGGTCACCCACTTTACAGTGGAGTAAGGCAGACTCTCAAACTAGGGAGAAGCCAAAGAACAGAGGTCCCCAACCAGCGGCCATAAGGTGCGAGGGACCAGAGACAGGAGGCAGTCCAGCTTTGCTGCAGCCAGCAGCAATCTGCGACAGTGCCAGAGATTAGCCTGGCTGTCCGGAGATGGGCGGCATCTGTATTATAGCTTTGGTGTGCATATAGCGTGCTTTTAAGGTGTATTTTAAGTTTTGTTGATATAACTAGTTTTAAGTTTAAGTTTAAAAAGAGTTTAAGTTTACATGTGTGCCAAACGTTTGCATTTTGGTCCGAGGTCAAGGGACCCGACCATGTCTCCACCTAAGGCAGCAGGTCAGTGAGACCTGGCTGCATGTCCTTTTAAGTTTTTGCAGGTGATTGAACAAAGAAGCAGCCCTGTTCGCTCCGCCCGAGCTGGGCACCGAATGAAGATATGGATACGGAATGTTGGGGATCACCTCGCCACCGGACGAATCCAGAGGGAAAACCCGCAGCGGCCTTCGGGAGAAACCGGACAGGGTCCGGAGGAACTTGCCTACTCCTCCTATGTGGAAGAGATGGCCCCAGCTGGGTGGGGCACGGCCCCCAACCCAGCACTATCCTGACCGAAGTTCACTTGCAGGAGACCTCGCTGTTGAGGAGTCATGGTGGGGAAGCGCAGGCGCCTTGTCTGATAGGGACGTGTTCCCCGGGGGTGGGTGGTGATGGCCCGGGAAAGATTGTATAGAGGAGGGTAGACCCAAGAGTCGCGTGGGTGCGGTCGGGGGAGGGAGGAACTCACCCAGGGCCCACGGGCTAGGTGAGGGTAGGTGTGGCTGGGAAGGATGTGTGGCTGGGAAGGATGAGTGGGTGGCCGGATCTGGGATCCAAGTTTGTGTGGGGCCAGGGAGAGCCGCCACACAGGCACCCATCATTTTCTGCAGCCAGTCAAGGGAAGACGGGAGGGGGAGGGACTGGGAGTCGTGATCCCATGCTCCCCGGTCTCGGTCTGTGCCAAGGTAATTTTAAACATGTGGGGTACCCCGCCTCCACAAAGGGACAAGGGAACGGCTTGGGGCTGGCAGAGCAGGCTGGTCTGAAAATCCATTCTGCCTGTTTTTAAAGTTTAAGGCAATCAAAGGGGGGGTGGAAGGTACATTTACTGCCCGGGTGGGAGGAGCAATACCCACTCGAATTTTGCAACCCATCATTGGCACATGATGGTCGGGGTTTGTTTAAGCATATTTCAAATGTTCAAGTTTTTTGTATTTTGTGTTACAGCCCCAAGTTGAGCAGAGGCATAGGACCCTCTCTGTGCTTGTGATCATTTTGATTACATTGTGTAACTAAGATTGCAACATTTTGTAATAAGTTATAATGTAAAAAGTGATTGCAAATTTTGATGGCAGTATAATTTTACAAGTGTGTAGGGGTATGAGGCCCCTTATTGTAAATTGATGTATCTGTAAGATGCCTACGGTACCACGGTTTTTCTTGGATTTTAGGGGAAAGGACGGTTAGGGGGATCAGTGGCAGATAGATGTTAGGTAAATACAGGGGATGGTTGTTTGTGAGGGGGTCTGAAAATTTTGCTCACTCCTTCAAGTTGATACTTCAGTCAAGTTGGGAGTATCAAAAGGGGTGAATATAGGGGTTTCGCAAAATTCCCCTATTTTTCCCTGAAAATTGAAAAGATTGGTCCACATCGTGGACGAAGAATTGGGTGATGTGACTTGTCTACAATGTTTTAAAATGTGCCTAGAACTGCAAAAGACTGTTCTAAGATGGAAAGAACGTGGACAACATGGGAGTCAAGGAATTCTGTGGAAAATATTCACACACCTTGAGACAGTACATCTTAATAAAGTCATTCCCTGGAGTTTGGGAAATCACAAAAGGTTTTAAAATGGCATAGAAAGCATGTCAAAAGGACAAAGAAGCAGCTCGAGTTGTCTGTGTCAAAAAAAATGGGAGGATGCAGTGGCTGTGAGTCAGACCTGCCAATCAAAGGGAGGTTCCCTTCAGAAGCACTTGAAGTTGTTTATTTACTTAAGAGATTAGCCCACTTGAGAAAACCACAGGACAATCGATATGAAACTGCTTCTGTTTACATAGCCATTCAAAGCATTCACAGTCAATGAGACATTGAAACCATGGAACCGGATCTTGAATGGGAACCGTTTAAGCATTGAATGTGTTTAAATCACCCATCATCCTGGACAATAGGGCTGTTGCATTCTCTTTTGTTTCAGCCCAGGTAAACTCCGGATGTGGGCGGGAACATTTCGGCCCCACAGTGCAGACACACTAACCCAGTCCAACCACTTTAAGTTAGCCAATCACAGCTTTTCTCTTGTGAATTGGAACTTTTTGGGCGCAAATTTTCCAGACAGGCAAACAGCAGAGAGGGGGAGGGCCTCACCAGGTATATATGATAGCTCCTGAGAAGCTATCGCTCTGTCTTTACTTCCTGGGACCACAGGTGAGCCTCTCTCTCTCTCTCTCTCTCACTTCGCTGGACCACATGTGAGCAGAGTTTCTGACTCCTCAGCAAAGCAACCTAGTAAGGAGTTGGGGAATGGTAATGAAGGGGATATTGCTAAGATTGTTTAATCAACATTGTAGTCACTTACCCCTCGTTTTTACCATCTGCATTCCCCCATTTAAGCAATTTTACTGTAATTACTGTGTTCGTGTGGTATAGTTTGATATTTGATTATCGTTTCTTGTAGTTAATAAAACTTGATTTTTCTCTCATCCAAACCACATGTCCGTTTTAACATCATTAATTATAAGTCCTGCAGTCAGAACTGGAAGGTGGGGTAGCGATTCAAAACCGCTGTTTTAAAATTGGTTTATTTGAAATTGGTCAGAGTGCAGGCAAAGGCTGCAGACCAGGTGAATTAACTTAAACCAATTAAAAGAAGCCCCCCTTACATATGAATCCCGACAGGCTTTTTGGGACCCCAGTAGATAGAGGTGAGGTGGTGGGGTTAGCTGAATGGATCACGGTGCATGATGCCCCTGTGTCCAACAGCTAGGTCCCCTTTACCTTTTCTACCTCCATCTCCACGAGGTGTGTCTTCCATACATCGTACCGAAGGGAACACAGGTAAACAGGCTGCGCTGGCTGTAGTCAGGGCTGTGGGTTGGATGGGGCTGACGGGGTCAGAGCATCAGTAGCGGCTGCTACTCTCCCCTGGCCAGTCAATAGGGACCACATGGCGTCCAAAAATGACTCGACCGTGGCGGGAGGGATTCCTGGACCTTTTGGACTGGGGCTATGGAATTAGAAGAAACATAGAAGATAGGAGCAGGAGTAGGCCATTCGGCCCTTCGAGCCTGCTCCGCCATTCAATTAGATCATGACTGATCATCCAAATTCAGTACCCTGTCCCTGCCTTCTCCCCATATCCCTTGAACCCTTTAGCCTCAAGAAATATATCCAGCTCTTTCTTGAATATATTAAATGAACTGGCCTCCACCGCCCTCTGTGGCAGAGAATTCCACAGGTTCACCACTCTCTGGGTGAAGAAGTTCCTCCTCATTTCAGTCCTAAATGGCTTACCCCTTATCCTTAGACTATGACCCCTGGTTCTGGACTCGCCGGCCATCAGAAACATCCTTCCTGCATCTAGTCTGTCCAGGCCTGACAGAATTTTATTGGTTTCGATGAGATCCCCTCTCAATCTTCTAAACTCCAGTGACTATAAGCCCAATCGACACAATCTCTCCTCATACGTCATTCCTGCCATCACAGGTATCAGCCTGGTGAATCTTCGCTGCACTCCCTCCATGGCAAGAGTGTCCTTCCTCAGGTAAGGTGACCAAAACTGCACACAATACTCAAGGTGTGGTCTCACCAAGGCCCTGTACAACTGTAGCAAGACATCCTTGTTCCTGTACTCGAACCCTCTTGCAACGAAGGCCAACATACCATTTGCCTTCTTAACCGCCTGCTGCACCTGCATGCTTACCTTCAGAGAATGGTGCACAAGGACACCCAGGTCCCTTTGCACTTCCCCTTCTCCCAATCTATTGCCATTCAAATAATAATGTGCCTTCCTGTTTTTGCCACCAAAGTGGATAACCTCACATTTATCCACATTATAGTGCATTTGCCATGTTTCTGCAAATTTGGAGATATTACATCCAATTCCCTTGTCCAGATCATTAATATATATTGTGAACAGCTGGGGTCCTAGGACCGATCCTTGTGATACCCCACTAGTCACTGCCTGCCACTCGGAAAATGACCCGTTTATTCCAACTCTTTGCTTTCTGTCCGCCAACCAGTTCTCTATCCAGATCAATACCTTGCCCCCAATCCCATGTGCCTTAATTTTGCATGCTAGTCTCTTATGTGGGACCTTATCGAAAGCCTTCTGAAAGTCCAAATACACCACATCCACTGGTTCTCCCTTATCTATTTTACCAGTTACATCCTCAAAAAATTCCAGTAGATTAGTCAAGCATGATATACCTTTTTTAAATCCATGTTGACTTTGTCCGATCCTGTCACTGCTTTCCAAGTGCTCTGCTATTACATCTTTTATAATAGACTCCAGCATTTTCCCCACTACCGATGTCAGGCTTACCGGTCTATAATTCCCCGCTCTTTCTCTACCACCTTTTTTGAATAGTGGGATAACATTAGCTACCTTCCAATCCATTGGTACCGTTCCAGAGTCTATCGAGTTCTGGAAGATGGAAGCACGGTGGCATAGTGGTTAGCACTGTTGCCTCACAGCACCAGGGACCCGGGTTCGAATCCAGTCTCGGGTGACTGTCTGTGTGGAGTTTGCACATTCTCCCCATGTTTGCGTGGGTTTTCTCCGGGTGCTCCGGCTTCCTCCCACACTCCAAAGATGTGCAGGTTAGGTTGATTGGCTATGATAAATTGACCCTTAGTGTTAGGGGGATTAAATACATGGGGTTACAGGGATAGGGTGGGATATGTGTTGGTGTAGGGGTTACGGGGATCGGGTGGGATATGTGTCAGTGCAGGCTCGATGGGCCGAAATGGCCTCTATCTGCACTGTGGGGTTTCTGTGATTCTGTGATTCTGTGATGACCAACAATGCATCTGCTATCTCTTGGGCCACTTCCTTAAGTACCCTGGGATGTAGACCATCAGGCCCTGGGGATTTATCGGCCTTCAATCCCATCAATTTTCCTGACACCATTTCCCTACAAATACTGATTTCTTTCAGTTCCTCCCTTTCATCAGACTCTATGTTCCCTGGCATCTCTGGGAGGTTATTTGTGTCCTCCTTTGTGAAGACAGAACCAAAGTATGTATTTAGTTGGTCTGCCATTTCCTTGTTTCCCATTATAAATTCCCCTGATTCTGACTGTAAGGGACCTACGCTTGACTTCACCAATCTTTTTCTCTTCACATATCTATAAAAGCTTTTACAGTCAGTTTTTATGTTCCCTGATAGCTTACTCTCATATTCTATTTTCCCTTTCTTAATTAATCCCTTTGTCCTCCTTTGTTGACTCCTAAACTGCTCCCAGTCCTCAGGATTATTGCTTTTTCCAGCCAATTTATATGTCCTCTCCTTGGATCTTATGCTATCCCTAATTTCCCTTCTTAGCCACGGTTGAGTCACCTTTTTTGTTTTATTTTTATGCCAAACTGGGATGAACAAATTCTGTAGCTCATCCATTCGATCTTTGAATGTTTGCCATTGCCTATCCACCGTCAACCCTTTGAGCGCCATTCCCCAATCAATCCTACCCAACTCGCTCCTCAGACCATCGTAGTTTCCTTTATTTAAATTGAGGACCTTTGTCTCTGAGTCAACGACTTCATTCTCCATCTTAATGAAGAATTCATTAACACGGGGAGAATGTGCAAACTCCACACAGACAGTCACCCGAGGCCGGATTCGAACCCGGGTCCCTGGCGCTGTGAGGCAACAGTGCTAACCACTATGCCACAGTGGTTAGCACTGTTGCCTCACAGCACCAGGGACCCGGGTTCAAATCCGGCCTCGGGTGACTGTCTGTGTGGAGTTTGCACATTCTCCCCGTGTTTGCGTGGGTTTCCTCCGGGTGCTCCGGTTTCCTCCCACAGTCCAAAGATGTGCGGGTTAGGTTGATTGGCTATGATAAATTGACCCTTAGTGTTAGGGGGATTAAATACGTGGGGTTACGGGGATAGGGTGGGATACGTGTTGGTGTAGGGGTTACGGGGATCAGGTGGGATATGTGTCGGTGCAGGCTCGATGGGCTGAAATGGCCTCTATCTGCACTGTGGGGTTTCTGTGATTCTGTGATTCTGTGAATTCGATCATATTATGATCACTCTGACCCAAGGGGCCTCGTACAACAAGATTGCTAATTAATCATTTCTCGTTACATAATACCCAGTTTAAGATGGCCTGATCTCTGGTTGGTTCCTCGACATATTGGTCCAGGAAACCATCACGTAAACACTCCAGGAATTCCTCCTCCACAGTATTGTTACTAATTTGGTTGGCCCAATCTATATGTAGATTAAAGTCACCCATGATGACTGCTGTGCCCTTATTGCACGCTTCTTTAATTTCCCTTTTAATGCCATCCCCAACCTCCGCCTTACTGTTTGGAGGTCTATATACCACTCCCACGAATGTTTTTTTCCCCTTAGTATTTCTCAATTCTACCCATACAGATACCACATCATCACAGCTAATATCCTTCATTACAATTGTATTAATCCCTTCTTTAACCAGTAATGCTACCCCGCCTCCCTTTCCTTTTTGCCTATCTTTCCTGAATATCAAATACCCCTGGATGTTGAGTTCCCAGTCTTGGCCATCCTTGAGCCACGTTTCCATAATCCCATCCAAATCATATTCGTTTACCTCTATTTGCACAGCCAATTCATCCACCTTATTACAAATTCTCCTCGCATTAAGACACAAAGCCTTCAGGCTTTTTTTTTAACGCTCTTAGACCTATTAGAATTATTATTTACTGTGGCTACATTTGATTTAAACCGTTGATTTCTCTGACTGCCACTTTTGTTTTTCTCCTTCCTATCTTTTGCTTTTATCCCTGTTTTCCTTTCCTCTGTCTCCCTGCTCAAATTCCCAACCCCCTGCCATTGTAGTTTAAACCCCCCCGAGCAGTGCTAGCAAACCTCCCCGCAAGGATATTTGTCCCGCTCTGGTTCAGGTGCAACCTGTCCGACTTGTACAAGTCCCACCTTCCCCAGAAGCAGGCCCAGTGATCCAGGAAACTAAAGCCCTCCCTCCTGCACCCACTCTTTAGCCACGCATTCATCTGCTCTATCGTCCTATTCCTATACTCACTAGCACGTGGCACCGGGAGTAATTCAGAGATTACAACCTTTGAGGCCCTACTCTTTAGTCTGCTACCTAGCTCCCTAAATTCTTGCTGCAGGGCCTCATCCCTCTTCCTACTTATGTTGTTGGTCCCAATGTGAACCACGATCTCTGCCTGTTCACCCTCCCCCTTCAGAATGCCCTGCAGCCTTTCAGTGACATCCTTGACCCTGGCACCAGGGAGGCAACAAACCATCCTGGAGTCACGTCTATGGCCACAGAAACACCTCTCTGATCCCCTTATGATAGAATCCCCTACCGCTATTGCTCTCCCACTCTTTTTCCTCCCTTCCTGAGCAGCAGAAGCACCCCTGGTGCCAGGAAGCTGGCTGCTGCTGCCTTCCCCTGGTGAGTCATCCCCCTCAACAGTATCCAAATTGGTATACCTGTTTGAAAGGGGGATGGCCACAGGGGTCCCCTGCACTACCTGCCTGCTTCTATTGCTCCGCCTGGTGGTCACCCATTTCCCTTCTGCCTGTGCAGCCCTACCGTGTGGCGTGACCAACTCATCAAATGTGTAATCCACGACCCTCTCAGCATCGTGAATGCTCCACAACCCATCCATCCACAGCTCCGGCGTCTTAATATGGCTCATTAGTAGCTGCAGCTGGATGCATTTCTGGCACACGTGGTCATCAGGGACACTGGCAGCGTCACTGAATTCCCACATAGAGCAAGAGGAGCATAACACGGGGCTGGGCTCTCCTTGCATGACTTACCCCTTTAATTAATTTAAATTATTTCAATACCACCAGTTAAAGATATACTCTAGGGCGCTTATTTACCAACTGTCCCCACTACACCACAGAGAACCAAGAAAATATAAACCGCAGGATTTAAGCTTGTAATGAAAAGGAGAAAGAAATACTCACCAACCAATCACTTACCTGCTTCCTGGTGATGTCACACTTGGATTACTTTTTACCTCTCTCCCCTGCTGCTGCATTGGTACGCCTCGCCTCGCTTCTCCTTTTAAAGTCGCCGCGCTGCTCGTACCTCACGCAGGTCCGCTCTGGTTAGGCCTCGCTCCTCACTGCACTCCCATGTCATACTATTTCCCTTGTTATACTTCCAAGGGATTTTGCACTCCTTCCTCCAGTGTCCATCCTTCCCACACCCGTTACAATTGAGCTTTGTGCTAGAAGGTTTATTCCCTTCCTGATGCCACTCCTTCCTACCCTGTCCGGGTTTTACCTCATGCACCTTCCCCTTAGGTGGGTGTGCATCAGTTCCCCGACCATGGCTACCATTCTTATAGGCTAGGATCAACTGTCTGATCACTGTAAGTTCGGTGGTCGGGGATTCCTAGGGTCGAACCAGACTTCCGCCTTGGCCCGGACCTGTGGCAAGCTGTTTGCCACCAGGCAACGGAGCCAGTGGGCCCGGTTAGGTGCCCCAGGACAGGCACTCCTATCCGCCGGCCATAACCTGTCCGCGAAAGCCTGCGGGGTTTCCCCTGCGAGCTGCACTGTCTTCCCCACATGGGAGAAAGGACTTCCCTCATTCATCCCCATGGCCTCCAGAGCTTCATCCCTGAGCTCCTCATACCCACACTGCCCCCCTCTTACACTCATCAGAGAGGGATTGGAGGAGCTTAACCTCCAAAGAGAACAGCAGCATTTTGGCCTGCTCAGCATCATCGCACTCGTTGATGCTGGCTGCCTGTTCTATTTCCCTGAAGTGGGCCGAGGGGGTCCCCTTTTTCGGTGAGCTTTGGGATATGGCTCACCATAGCCCTAAGCTGTTGAGTGCTGTAGGGTAATATGAACTGGTTTTGGAGGGGCCCCTCTTCCTTGTCATTAACGGGTGGGCCGAACCTCCGATGCTGGGCTGGGCACATCAGCACTGGTTCCAGCCTCTCTTGCGGGGGTTGTTCCAGCTCCACTTCTACCCCTGACTTCACCCCCCCTTGCTGCCAGACCTCACTAAAACCTGGCGCTATGGGTGGTGGTCGTGGAACCTCCTGTTCCTCAACTGGGTCATCCCTTGTTACTACCTGTGGTGTCTGAACCATTCTCCCCTCGTTCCCTGTAAAATCCGCTGGGGCTGCCTTCAGGCTTATGAGGCAAACCATGCCCTTTGCCTTCCTTAGGGCCAGGCTCAGATTCTCTATCTATTCCTTGCAGGGGCCATGATCTGCATCTTCAAACCCCTGTTCGCTCGCTAGCTTATAAGCTGCCTTTATATTCTTCACTTCCTCCTCCTGCTCTCTTACTTATCTCGCTAAGCGGGCATTCTTATCCCACAACATCAACTCACTGCTCTTGGCCTCGGTGACCTGACACTGTAGGTATTCCAACCTGGCCTTATGTTCTCCCATTAATTTTACCCTTTCCTTGTTTAGGGCCTGCAATGCTACCAGTAACTTCTCCCCTGCTAGAGCCTTCTCCTGGACCTCCAGGGCTGACTCCCGTATCTCGGCTGCCTGGGCTGCAACGAGCCTGTCCAAAAGCTGGACCTGTTTCTTGAAGCACATCAGCCAGACTGCCTTCTCTAGGGATTTCTTGTGCTCCTTCTCTTCTGTCCACTTAGCTGCGGCATCTACCGGACACCCAGCCTTTAACAGATTGGTGATCCACTTCTTTGTGATAATCACCTTGCTGAACAAGTAATCAGAAATCCTTTCCTCCATCATGGTTTGCTCTTCCGAACCATTGTCTACTGTAGTGCAGCCCTGTTGCCGGTGTCCTGCCGTGGTCGCCATTTCTGTAGGGGTGGCGTGTGCCCAGTCAGCTCTGCCCCTGACTGTCCTTGAGCAGTTCGAATCACTCCCTCACTCCTGGGTTCTAGACACCGGACTTAGGTACAGGGGGCGATACAGAAATATAGTAGACAACTGGTTTGGTGCAAGAAAACCATATTTGTATTAAAGGCACAATAAAATCACAACACTGAAAATTACAAGAATAATTACAGGCATATAAAAGTACACTTATTTGGGAATGGGGAACACATGGCACATCGAGGGAACAAATGCATTAAAAATCCCCCTACACTTATCCCACCCCCAATACCTAACTAGATTGAGCTAAGAGGGGCCGGGGATTTATGCTCACCAATGGGTTTCCTTTTGACGGTTTGAAACCTGTCGATTAAGCTGGTTGCGGTTTTGGGGTTCGCTCTTTGTGTCCTTTGGGGCCTGCCGTCGTCACGTGGTCCCAGGGCGCGGCGGTGGAGTCGTCTGAGTAAAGTACCCTCTTTTCCTCTGTTAGAGATAGGGAGTAAAGTCTTTGTTGGGTACTTTACCTTGCAGAATGGTTGTTCTTCTGGTAGTGGTCTGGTCGTTGATGGTTTTGTTGCAGTTGGGGTTCGGTTGGAGGTCTATGGTGTTGGCTTGAGTTTGTTACCGCGGTGCTCGTGGTCGTCAGCTGCTCCTTCTATCCATGCTTCGAATACCAGCTTATACCTGGACCGGGGTGTGTGCCCACTCGTTCCCAATGCTTCTCTACGCTGCCCTTCTCTGCTTATCGGCCTTGCCGTTCATCTCATCTTGCCTGCCCGCTTTCTGGCCCGTGTGTCCTGGATGTTTTTAGTCGGGTCCCGTTCTCCCTTCTTTTGGCCCCCAGTGTTGTAATGGGCATCCCCAGTGTCAAGCAGAACGGGAGGAGAAGATAGTAAGCGCACGCTTGGCTACCGGTGGGCCTACAATTAAACTACTTCGGAGGTTCCTTATCTGCGCGCCAAATCAGGGTTAGTTCTTTGTTCAAATTTGGCGGGCTCATTAAAGTGATTATAGTCATTCACTTTAACTGTTTTTGGGGCGGTTGTCTCCTTGTTTCAATGGCTTCAACATCCTGGCTGTTTGTTATTTATGATTTTTAATCGGCGTTCTCCTGTCTTGGTGGCTACTTCAAACTGTAGCCGATTATGTATGCAAAAAGTTAATGGCCTCAAGATTACGTCTAGCCTGAGTTAAACTGTTTCAAGATGAAGGATGCATATTCTGTGCTTATCTAGTGTCTGGCTTTTAGAAATAACAAAGTCCATCACACAGATCCATGCATGTTAGGTTTCGTTTCAAGATTTGAATGGGCCTGCCTTTGCAGGGCCTTGCTTTTTAAAATCCTGCAGGTTTCTGTCACAAGGTTCAGAAGCCATTTTTTCTTTCGGGTACCCTTTTTAATAACTTGTCCATACAGGGTCCCTTTATCCATAACTTTTGGGGAATGTGGGAATTTTGAGAACCCTACACTCCTCAAGAAGCTGTGAGCCACGATGCTATGCGATGTTGTGCAGCGCACAGCAGACCACGACCATTCTGGGGACCCTGGCTGCTGAGTACTGCAGGGCTCCACCTGATCAGTCAAGGCATCTGAATCGCATCTTCATCAAGCCGATGGTTTGTTCAATGATGAACCTGATTGAAATGTGGCTGGCGTTGTAGTGCTTCTCAGCTTTGTTCGCTGGCCTCCTGATAGGCGTCATTAGCCATGTCTTCAGGGGGTAGCCCTTGTCTCCAAGTAGCCATCCGTTAAGTTGGTTTGGTGGCTGGAAGAGCGGAGGCACACTAGACTGCTGCAGGATGAACGAGTCATGGCAACTGCCACAGTACTTGGCGCAAACATGCAAAATCTCCTTTTTGTGGTTACACACCAGCTGTACATTGAGGGAGTGGAAGCCCTTGCAGTTGACAAAAAAAGCTGGGTGTGATGGGGTGCCCTCAGGGCCACATGTGTACAATCAATGATGCCCTGCACCATTGGCAAGCCTGCCATATTTGCGAATCCAAACGCACGCGCTCCGTTGAAAAGTTGATATAATTGTGGGCCTTTGCAAAGAGGGCCTCGGTAAACTGTGTGTTGCAACTGTGGGTGGCCGACTGGGAGTTGCTGCTGATGTCTGCTGATGATCTCTGGAAGGAGCCTGAAGCAAAAAAGGTGAGTGTGGTGGTGACTTTGACAGCCACTGGTAAGGGGTGTCCACCAGATCCTCTGGGCAGCAGTGTGCAGATGTCTCCGCCAACCTCTCGCAAAAGTCTCAGCCTCCTTTGGCACTGCTGCTCACTCAAGTTGAGGAAGCTCATCCTCTATCTGTAAACCCTAGTAAAAGATTTGATCACAGTGCTGGAATACAAGTACGTCCTAGGTGGTTGTACTCAGAAATAATTCACATGGATAGAGTTAAGAAGTAGGAAGGGAAATGGTACAATTCTCGATGTGCATTACAGACCACCAAACAGTGGAGATGAAATAAAGGGGTGTTGCATTCGAATAAGCACTCAAATTGGTGTGGTAATAATTGCTACTCTTTCATTTCCTAAACCTTTAGAGCATTCTGTTAAAGATTTTTTTTAAAAGCAATGCAAGAGAGAGCTGGCTGTGGAATTGCTGAAATGGGCTTGCTCCCACTAGGACACCATCTAGTGTTCAGTTAACAATCTGCAAGTAGAGTCATAGGGCTCGATTTTGCCAGGCCTGAGGAGGCGGGATTGGAGGCGTGTGAGTTGTTAAAATTGCCAAAAATGGCGGGTGGGCCCGATCCCACCTCTATCCTGCCTCCGAGCAATTTTCCCTAATGCGTGTTTTCTGACCCCCTTTCCATCCCGCCTCCAAGAGATGGAATGGGCCCTTAAGGCCCTTAACACCCACTTAATAGCCCCTATAATCCCATTTTGAGAGGTCTTTCTGATTTTAGTCATTCCCCCCATCTCTCATGCCTCCTCTGGAACACACCAGGTTATGCTGGCGGCATCACAAGTGGATTGCCTACGACCAGCTGCAGCTCCACCATTACAAAGGAGTTTTCACCAATGATCATTTGCAGGTGGCAGGACTTTGTTGTTTCAGGTCTGGGGGAACTTTTAGCAGGCATACTCAGTGTTGTGGAAGTTTGGAGCCTGACACCCATCTCCAGAGTGATCTCCTGGGAAACCCCTCTCCCCATCTTGACTAAGCGCTTCCTCAACTGAGGCACATACCAGAATAATGAAAACTTTTCCTCCTGGACATCAGATTCGGATGAAGACCAGCCATGGTAGCAGCAGAACCATGAGCAACAGCAGCACCAACAGCAGGAGCATCAACAGGAGTGCCAAGCTGCTAGTCACCCACCTGAAGATGCACAGGCCAGAAGTCGCCAGAGCGGGACCATATTGCTGCCCAGGATGCAAGGGATGCATTCATGTTGGTCACATTTGCTTAGCCTGTACAATCAAACACTTTTGCCTCACACCTTCTTACCAGAGCATCGACAATGGAAAAGAACCTGCGAATTCCTATCACTCTGACCACCATACTGACAATTGCAAGTCGCTCTAAGCCCTCAATGTGGAAGTCCCATTAGTGAAATGACACACGCCACAACTGCAATAGTTTGCCATCAGAATGTTTTATGACAATCAGCACCTGATAGCTTTTCAAAATTACTCACAACATTACACCCAAGTGACGACCCTTGTGACTACTTGTGCATTATCTTCCTCTTACGCGTGCTCCTACATGGTGCTTCCCCTGTGGCTTCAGCAGATGTGGAGCCCCTTGTTCACTTTCTTGCTGCTCCTGTCTAGACACCTTTGGTGGGCGTCCTCTGGGGTTGCGAACCTGTGAGGGCTTGGCAACAGTCTGCTGCTCCTGGTGCTGTGCAGGGGTTGAGACGCCGATCTCATTTGGGTGGGTCATGTGAGTGCTTGGAGAGGAGCCCCCACTTCCTTGTTGGATGCCACCAACATCCCTCTCATGGGTCAGCCCCACTTCAGGGGGACCATGAAGAACGTTTCTGCACTGGAAGTCCTCCTCCAGAGGACTTGCATGAAGGTCTGGTTTCTCTGCTCAATAGCTGATCATCGCTCCTCAAGAGATGTCAGTCTATTCTGAACAATGACCATGTTTTCCATACCTTGGCCATTAAGCTCCTCCATGGATGTAGCCATCCTCTCCTCTACCATAGCCATCCTCTCCTCTATGGTAGCCAGCCTAACCATGGAGGTAGACATCCTGTCCAAGGAGGTTGCCATCCATTCCGTGGTGCTGCGTTAATGCACCAACACCTCCACAAAGGCTCCGCTCATGTTCGCGATGGACTCCTCCCCTCGTTCCACACTCGCAGCGACACTGGAGACAAAACCTGCCAGAGACTCCTGCACCTATTTCTGGAGTTCCAGCACTGCTCTCCTTCTGGATGGACCTGGAGGCACAGGGCCGACATGCAGCAGAGCTGAGCTGGGAGTCTCCTCTCCACTGCGATGAGGACTCTCCACTGCTGTCCCTGTCTCCACCATCTGCTGATGCTCACTTGTGAGCTTTGATACACCAGGTGACAACTCTACTCTATGTCCCGAAGGTCCCACCGAGGTGTGAGTGTCTGCGCTGGTGCAGGGTGTGCTTAATTCTGCTGACGGAGCGCCCTCAGATGTTGCAGCTTCCTCTGAAGAGTCTGGAAGCTCAGGCTCTTCCTCCTGGGCAGTGGGGACGGGGGCTCTCTGTGGCGGAGTAAAGGAAAGAGTTAGAGATGTGAGGTAAAGGTTGCATACACATTGAATTGTGCAGATGATCATAAGTCAATCTGTTAGAGCATCCGAATCATTATCAGTTACCCATGCAATGTCAATGAGAGAGATGCCAACTATTCTGTCACCAGCTTGCTGTGATGCGCCCGCCTGTCCGTCCCCCACTTGGGAATCCTCCTTCATCCCGGCAATTTCCAGGGCTGTCTCCTCTGAAATGGTGAGCTGGGCTACTGAGGGTGGCCCTCCTCCTGTCCTCACTCTTTCCCTCTTATTGTGGGCTCTCTTTTCCTGCATTGAGGGACACAAGTGGAGTTTGAGTGAGAATGAAGGAGTGAGTGTAGAGAATCCATAGCATAGATGCTTAGGAGACAAAGAGCCCTCCCTGTGTGTTGTAAGTTGTTGTCATTGCATCACAGTGATAGAGAGTGTGAGGGCTGCATAGTCGAATAGTTAAATGAATATGACCATAGATAGAGAGAGAGGGAATGGGTAAGGGTGCAGTGTGTAAAGATATCAGCAAATAGTGATGGTATTTGCCTGTTTGATTATTTATGCCTTACCAGCATATTTGCCTGATTGATTATTTATGCCTGACCAGCAGAGGGCATGTGAGAGACAAGGAGTTTAGTTTTAGTTTCGTTTTAGATGGATCTCTAAGATGGTGTCTCCTGTAATGCTGTTAACTGAGTTGAACAAACTATAGATAAAAAGACAAGCTCTTTCATGAATGTGTCATCATTGAACCCACATACAAATCAATACATGGTGTCAGAAGTGATTGAAAGAGATGAAGAGGAAAAATCTGAAGTTAAATCAGCTCTCCACATATTAGCAAGCCAAAAGAGAACATCGTCACTTACCATTGGAGAATAGCTAACGAAGTGAAAAATGGTAGGATTACACCCACCGGCGAAGCTTCAGTTGACAGGTAATGTGGCTGAAAATTGGAGGAGGTTCAAACAACGTTTGGAGTTGTATATAGCGGCAATCGGAGCTGACGAGAAAAGTGATAAAATGAAAGCGTCAGTGTTCTTACATGTCATGGGTGATGAAGCGCTGGAGGTGTATAATAACTTCACATTCGCTACTGATGGAGACAAAATGAAGTTGGATAAAATAATGGAACAGTTTAAGGCCTACTGCATACCTAAATGTAACGTGACATTTGAGAAGCACAGATTTTTCACATGTGTACAGAAAACGGGAGAGACTATTGATCAGTATGTGACTGAACTGAGAAACCGAAGCAAAACATGTGAATTTGGGGGACTGACAGACTCGCTGATAAAAGACAGACTGGTGTGTGGTATTCCAGATAATGGTCTAAGGGAAAGATTGCTAAGAGAGCAAAATCTAGACCTGGGAAAAGCCATAGCACTGTGTAGGGCTACAGAGACTGTGAAGTCGCAGGCAAAGGAGCTGTTCAGTGACAGTAGCTGCAACGTGGATGCAGTGAGTAAGAACGGACACAAACTGTTTAACAAAAAGAGCGCCAATGTGAAAAAGAGGCGTGGCCAGTGAACAAAAATGAAAGGGGCAATCGAAAGTCATGTAGTCGATGCGGTACACAGCATCCACCAAAAAAGTGTCCAGCATATGGTAAAACATGCAATAGTTGCAACAAAAACAACCATTATGCCCGTTGCTGTAAGAACCAAGCGCAACAAAGCAAGGTCCATACAGTAGATGAAAGCGAGATAGAGGAGTTCTATGTGGATGTTGTGTCTGAAAACAAAAAAGAAAAAAGAGACTGGATGTTGACACTAAAAGTGAATGACATAGACATTCCATTTAAATTGGATACTGGAGCACAAGTTAATGGGATATCAGAGACTGATTTTAAGAAAATTAGACCCAGACCAAAGATACATGGAATAAAAGTGAAAGTGACAGGATACTCAGGTACTGATATACCAGTGAAAGGAAGATGCATTGTCAAAGTGACACACAAGGACAGAGAGCACACGCTAGCATTAATCGTGGTGCCAAAGGATGTGCAAGCCATACTAGGTTTAATAGCCTGTGAGAGACTGAACCTGGTAAAGAGAGTCCTCGTTGTGGAAAGCGAAGGAGAGACAGTCTATGATGAACTCATGAAAGAGTACAACGACCTATTTCAGGGTCTAGGCTGCCTTCCAGGAGAACACACGATCAGAGTAGATAAAAGTATGCCAACGGTCATACATCCATGCAGAAAAGTTCCGTTTGCTCTTCAAAAGCAACTGAAGGCAGAGTTGGACAGGATGGAAAGCCTGAACGTGATTCAGAAGATAGATGAGCCAACTGAGTGGGTGAGTTCCCTCGTCATTGTGGACAAAAAGAATGGAAAGCTCAGAATTTGCCTGGATACAAGAGATCTAAACAGAGCAATAAAAAGAGAGCACTTCAAGCTTCCTACACGTGAGGAAATCATGTCACAGTTTGCAAATGCAAAGTATTTCAGCAAGTTAGATGCATCATCAGGATTTTGGCAGATGAAACTGGACGAAGCAAGTTCAAGACTGTGCACGTTCAACAGTCCATTTGGCAGATACAGATTCCTAAGGTTACCATTTGGCATTGCCTCAGCTCCTGAAGTGTATCACAAAACTATCCATATGATCTATGAGCACCTGGAGGGAGTTGATACATCAATGGATGACATCATAGTATGGGGAACCACGAGAAATGAGCATGACGAGAGACTGAAAAAAGTGCTGGAAGCAACAAGGAAAACAAACCTGAAGCTGAATAGAGAGAAATGCCAGCTCGGGGTGACAGAACTGACATTTGTGGGAGATATCCTTAGCAGTGAGGGCATCAGACCAGATCCCAGAAAGGTGTCCGCCATTGAGAATATGCCAAAGCCACAATGCCAAAAGGACGTGCAGAGGTTTAATGGAATGATCAACTACATGGGTAAATTCATATCCAACCTCTCAGAAAAGATGGCGCCACTGAGACGACTAACTGAAAAGAACATAGAATGGGAATGGAATCATGAGCATGAGAAGTCATGGAGTGATCTAAAGAAACTGCTCACAGAGGAACCAGTTCTGAGGGTTTATGACCCAGCGAGACCCATCAAGATATCATCAGATGCATCACAGAGTGGGCTCGGTGCTGTTCTTCTGCAAAAATATGACTACTGGCAACCTATTGCATATGCATCGCGCTCAATGACAGACGCGGAGACGCGATATGCTCAAATAGAAAAGGAGCTGCTCAGCATCACATACGCCTGTGAAAGATTTCACCAGCAGTTTGTGTCAGGACAAGCAATCAGTGTAGAGACTGACCATAAGCCCTTGATTGCATTGTTCCAAAAGCCACGAAATAGCTGTCCGCTTAGAATACAAAGAATGATGATCAGGCTGCAACGCTATACACTGAATGTTGCATACACACCGGGTAAGCTGATGTATACAGCAGACACGTTGTCCAGAGCTGTTGACCCAAGTGAGCCCGCAAACACCAAAATGGATGAAAAAGTGAACGCCTACGTGGACATGATCACAAGTGCACTGCCCATAGCAGATGCAAAAATGGAGCTCATAAAGACTGAGACAAACAAAGATGAAACACTGAGACGACTGAGGAAAAGCATCTTGGATGGATGGCCCAACATGAAGCAAAACTGCTCACCTGACATGGCAGAGTACTGGAACTGCAGGGCAGAACTATCAGTGGTCGAAGACATCATCTATAAAGGAAGTAAAATAGTTATCCCAAAGAGTCTGAGCAAAGAAATGCTAAAAAGGATCCATGGAGGACATCTGGGAATCGAAAAGTGTAAGAAAAGAGCACGAGAGGTGATGTACTGGCCACGAATCAACCAAGATGTGACAAATGATGTGTCAAACTGCACAATATGCCTGAAATATCGAGCAAGCAATCCGGTAGAACTACTAAAGCCACACCCAGCACCAGACAGACCTTACCAGAAGGTAGGCGCTGACCTATTCGTATGTCAAGGGAAGGACTATCTTGTAGTCACAGGCTATTACTCCCTGTATTCAGAGGTTTGTAGACTGTACACCACCACTGCAGATGCTGTGATAACATGTATGAAAGCCATATTCTCCAGACATGGCGTGGCAAGCGAGGTCTTCACAGACAACGGACCACAGTTTTACAATGCAAGTTTCCGACACTTTGCCAAAGAGTGGGACTTTGTCCACACAACGTCAAGTCCTCACTTTCCACAGTCCAATGGATTAGTGGAAAAATCGGTCCAGACAGTGAAAAGACTGATGTACAAGGCAAAAGACAGTGGAACTGACTTCTACCAGAGCATGCTTGTATACCGCACAATGCCGCTCGAGTGTGGTATGTCACCAGCCCAACTCCTTATGGGACGTCTGCTAAGGTCAAACCTACCCATCCCAGAGAACCTCCTGAAAACAGAAGAGGGGGAGAAAGTGAGGAAGTTCAAAGAACAACAGAAAGAAAAGCAAAAGTACTACTATGACAGAGGAACACAAAACCTACCTGAACTCCATACTGGTGACCAAGTAAGGTTCAAAGACAAAACAAACATATGGACTCAGAAGGGAACTGTCCTGAGTGAAGTTCAACCAAGATCATACACCATTCAGACAGATGAGGGTGCTGCTCTGAGAAGAAATCGTCGAGATCATCTCATGGGATCAGCCACAGCAAGTCAAAAGACTGATACTGTTGAACAACCTGATCACACAGCAGGTCAAAAGACTGATACTGTTGAACAACCTGATCACACAGCTGAGAAATCATCATCTGAGGCAACAACTCAGATTCAAGGACAATCAATCAGAAAATCCTCAAGACGTGTGAAGCCTCCTGAGAGACTCATTGAGCAAGTTTAAGGACTCTTGTTATAGAAGGAAGTAATGTTATCTTATTCTTTCTTCAAGTTCTAGTGTATTTACATATTTCATGTGAACACACAAAACAAGGTTAAAAAACCTTGATCATGATAATGATAATGTAAGTTCATTAAGTGTTACAGTTAAAATGCAGAGTAATACAAAGAAAACATGTTGTTAGATAAAAGTAAAATACTTTTGTTTTAAGAAAGGGAGATGTAATGATATCAGCAAATAGTGATGGTATTTGCCTGTTTGATTTTTTATGCCTTACCAGCATATTTGCCTGATTGATTATTTATGCCTGACCAGCAGAGGGCATGTGAGAGACAAGCAGTTTAGTTTTAGTTTCGTTTTAGATGGATCTCTAAGATGGTGTCTCCTGTAATGCTGTTAACTGAGTTGAACAAACTATAGATAAAAAGACAAGCTCTTTCATGAATGTGTCGTCATTGAACCCACATACAAATCAATACACAGTGTAAAGTGGGATGTGGAGGAAGAGGTTGGCAAAGCAGAGTGCTGGTGAGGAGAGGCGATGGGGATGAGATTGAGGGTGATGAGAAAGTCATACTCACTTTTCCGGTGCGGGGAATGTCATGAAACCTCTTCCTGCACTGCAGCCAGGTTCTGCGGAACATAAAGATTGCATTGACCTCCCGGACCACTTTAGTCTGTTGTGGTGGCTTTTTTCTCCCTGAGGAAGGGAAGAGCACCTCCTTATTGGTTCTTGCTCCCTCCACCAGAGCTTGGAGGGTGGGCTCATCAAATCGTGGCACGCGCTTTTGCCGGGTGGCGGATATATTCGTACAATAAATTCCTCAGTACAATCAGCATAAAGATTGCAGTCTCCAGAAGAAGCGAGGCTGTTTGCAGGCCTTAAAAGCAGCAGCACTGATGACGTCATTGGAGACGACTTTCTGGATGGAAAGACTAATTGGGCCAGGGATTCCCACACACTGGAAATCAAATGCCCAATTAGGGGGAAATCCCACTTTTACAGCACTTCAATTAGGAGTCGGGGTCCTGACACGATTTCCACCTGACACACCCCAGCTAGCCCACACTGACAAAATCCAGCCCATAGAGTCATAGAGTTATACAGCACAGGAAGAGGCCCTTCGGCCCATCGTGTCCATGCTGGCCATCAAACCATGTCTATTCTAATCCCATTTTCCAGCACTTTGTCCGTAACCTTGTATGCTATGGCGTTTCAAGTGCTCATATAAATGCTTCTTGAATGTTGTGATGTTTCCTGCCTGTACCATGCTTTCAGGCAGTGAGTTCCAGATTCCAACCACCCTCTGGGTGAAAAAGTTTTTCCTCAAATCCCCTCTAAACCTCCTGCTCCTTATCTTGAAACTATGCCCCCTGGTTATTGACCCCTCTACTAAGAGGAAAAGTTCCTTTCTATCTACACTATCTATGCCCCTCATAATTTTGTACACCTCAATCAGGTCCCCCCTCAGCCTTCTCTGCTCCAAGGAAAATAACCCCAGCATGTCCAGTCTCTCTTCATAGCTGAAGCACTCCAGCCCAGGTAACATCCTGGTGAATCTCCTCTGCACCCTCTCCAAAGGCAATCACATCCTTCCTATAGTGTGGCGACCAGAACTGCACATAGTATTCCAGCTGTGGCCTAACTAGCGTTTTGTACAGCTCCCTGCTCTTATATTCTATGCCTCAGCTAATGAAGGCAAGTATCCCATATGCCTTTTTAACCACCTTATCTACCTGTCTGCTGCCTTCAGGGATCTATGTACATGCACACCAAGGTCCCTCTGATCCTCTGTACTTACTAGGTTCCTACCATTCATTGTGTATTCTCTTGCCATGTTAGTCCTCCCAAAATGTACCTCACACTTTTCAGGGTTAAATTCCATTTGCCACTGTTCTGCCCATCTAACCAACCCATCTATATCATCCTGTAGCCTGAGGCTTCCCTCCTCGCTATTTACCACTCCATCAATTTTTGTGTCATCTGCGAACGTACTGATCATACCTCCTACATTCATATCTAAAGCATTAATGTACACTACAAACAGCAAAGGATCCATCACCGATGCCTGCGGTACACAAAGGCTTCCAGCCACAAAAACAACCATTGACCATCACCCTCTGCCTCCTGCCACTAAGCCAATTTTGGATCCGATGTGCCAAATTGCCTTGGACCCCATGGGCTCTTACCTTCTTGACTAGTCTCCCATGCGAGACTTTGTCAAAAGCCTTATTGAAGTCCATGTAGACTACATCAACTGCACTACCCTCATCCACACACCTAGTCACCCCCTCAAAAAATTCAATCAAATTGGTTAGACATGATTTCCCCCTGACAAAGCCATGCTGATTATCCTTGATTAATCCTTGCCTCTCCAAATGGAGACTAATTCTGTCCCTCAGAATTTTTTCCAATAGTTTCCCTACCACTGATGTTAGGCACACTGGCCTGTAATTCCCTGGTTTATCCCTACTACCCTTCTTAAATAATGGTACTACGTTAGCTGTCCTCCAGTCCTCTGGCACCTCCCCTGTGGCCAGAGAGGTTCTGAAAATGTGTGTCAGAGCCCCTGCAATCTCCTCCCTTGCCTCACACAGCAGCCTGGGATACATCTCATCTGGGCCTGGGGATTTATCCACTTTTAAGCCCGCTAAAACCGCTAGTACCTCCTCCCTCTCAAACCTAATTTGTTCAAGTATATCACAATCCCCCTACTTGATTTCTATGCCTACACCATCCTTCTCCATAGTGAACACAGATGCAAAATATTCATTTAAAACCTCACCTACATCTTCCAGCTCTACACACAGATTGCCACTTTGGTCCCCAAGGGCCTTACTCTTTCCCTGGTTAACCTTTTGCCCTTAATATACTTATAAAACACCTTTGGATTTTCCTTTATTTTGCCCGCCAGTGTTTTTTTATGCCCCCTCTTGGCTCTCCTAATTTCTTTTTTAAGTACCCCCCTGCACTTTCTATACTCCTCTAGGGCTTCCACTGTTTGTAGTCCTTTGTATCTGCCAAAAGCCTCCTTTTTTATTAATCCATTCTTGTATATCCCTTGACATCCAGGGTTCCCTGGGCTTGTTGGGCCCACCCTTGACCTTTATGGGAACATGTTGGCGTTGTACTCTCTCAATTTCCTTTCTGAAAGACTCCCACTGCTCTGATGTGGATTTTCCTACAAGTAGCTGATCCCAGTCCACTTTGGCCAGATCCTGCCTTATCATATTAAAATCGGCCTTCCCCCAATTTAGAACCTTTATTTCCGGTCCATCTTTGTCCTTTTCCATGACTACCTTAAATTTCACCGAATTATGGTCACTGTCACCAAAATGCCCTCCTACTGACACTTCTACCACTTGCCCGGCTACATTCCCTAGAATTAGGTCCAGTACCGCCCCCTCTCTTGTAGGACTTTCTACATGCTGGCTCAAAAAGCTCTCCTGGATGCACTTTAAGAATTCCGCACCCTCTTAGCCTTTCACACTCTGACTATCCCAGTTAATATTGGAGAAGTTGAAATCCCCTACTATTATTTCCCTATTATTTCTACACTTCTCTGAGATTTGCCTACATATCTGTTCCTCTATCACACACTGACTGTTTGGGGGCCTATAGTACACTCCCAGCAAAATGCTTGCCTTCTTTTTGTTTTGTACCATACATATCAAGGGGGAGATTTGCAGACAGCTCAGAGAGACATGTAAGAACAACAGGGAAATAATATTGGATAATTTTAACTATTCCAAGATAGATTGGAATAAAGGAAATACATATAGTGAATACTTTTAAAAATGCATCCAGGACTGCTTCCCACATCAGTATGTTTCTAGTCCAACAAGGAAAGAAGCGTTGATTGAATTAATTCTGAGGGCAAATAACTGATGTGAGGGAAGGAGAACAATCAAGAAATAATGGCCACTACAAAATTAGGTTCAATGTAAGAAGAAAATAGGTTATTGAAGCATCAAAGATAAGGGTGCTGGACTGGAAAAGAAACATAAGAAGGCATCTCTCCCAAATTAACTGGGCAGAAAAGCAAACAGTTTGACAGGTCAGCAGTCAGAAATCTTTAAATATAAGATGTATATTGCATGAACTAAATATATTCCTATAAAGTGAATGGGGGCATAGCAAAATTTAATTGATAAATAGTGGTTAAACCTAAACTGAATCTTATAAGGGAAGTACAGGAAACTCTCGATTTACCTGCACCTAAATCTCTGTTAACTGGCAAAATTCAGGAGTAGGTTCAGGTAAGTTTTACTTCATATTAGTGGCCGTTCCTAGATCTGTGGCCAGGTTCCTGCACCTGTTGCTAAGCAACAGGGACGCTTGGATCTTGTGGCCGGGTTCCTGCACCTGTTGCTAAGCAACAGGGACGCTTGGATCTTGTGGCCGGGGTTCCTGCACCTGTTGCTAAGCAACAGGGATGCTTGGATCTTGTGGCCGGGGTTCCTGCACCTGTTGCTAAGCAACAGGGAAGCCTGAATTCGTTGCTGTATACGGAGCTCTCGTACCTTTTACTGTACCTCTCTGTAATCCGGACTTTTTGCTAAACCGGCACCATGCCGGTCCCGTTGGTGCCAGAAAAAAAAGATTTTCCTGTGTATGATAAAGTTAGAGCTAACAATACTGAAGAAAATTCTGGGCAAAATAGAAAGTGTAGTGGGGAGGTGAAAATGGAAATTAGAAAGGCGAACAGGGGATATGAAAAAAAACTAGTATATAATATGAAAGAAAATAGTAAGGGCTTTTAAAATTATACTAAAGAAAAGAATAGTTAAGGACAGTGTAGGACCACTCTGGGAATAAGGACGAAGTCTGATTGTGGGGGTTGAATGTACGGCAAAAATATTAATTAGCATTTTTGTATTGGTTTTTTATAAAGTATGGTGGAAGTGACAATGTAGGTGTACTAGAGCAAGACAATTGTTAGAGATAACTGTAGAAAAGAAATAGGCTAAAAAAAAATAGCAGAAGTCAAGGTGTATAAGTCACTGGGTTCTGATGGCAGACACGCTAGGATGTTGACAAACATAAAGGAAGAGATTGCAGAGGCTCTGACCACAATTTTTCAATGCTCCATAAATATACAAATTGAAGGGTCACAGACCTGAAAAGTTAACTCTGTTTCTCTCTCCACGGATGCTGCCTGGCCTGCTGAGTGTTTCCAGCATTTTCTGTTGTTATTTCAGATTTCCAGCATCCGCAGTACTTTGCTATTGTACAAATTGTGGCAATAGACTGGAGTGTAGCTGTAACACTTTTATTGAAGAATAGATAAATGGATAAATTGTATCTACAGAACCGATTTTCTAATATCAACCGTGGGCAAACTTTTGAAGAGCAATTTTAACTCTATCTGCCTGGTGGAAGCCAGGCAGGTGGGCAATTAATATGCAGATCAAGGTCTGTGGCCTGAGTGGAAAAGCTGTTGTGACTTTATTGCCAAGTGAACACTGTGGGAAGGAGATCCTAGGCCTTTTAAGGTCAGTTTTTTTTTACTTTCCCTGTGGGAGCAGAAGGGTGTTTCTCCCAGCCCCACAAGGAAAGTTTAGGTCCCTGTCCCGAGCTAACAACCTGCTCCCCCCACTTCCCTCCCACAACACAAATCCCCCCCAACCCCCCACACCCCCGCCCCAAAACCCCATCTCTGCAGCTTACCTTGTTGCTGGTGAGTCTTCCTTTGGTGTCAATTAGTGGCATCCGGGCCAGCTGCTGCTTCCTGCCCGTTTCAGGCAGCCAACGTACCGGCGGCAAGCATATGAGGTCCATGAGCCAAAATCACCCTGCCTGTTAACATCCCGCTTCAAGTTAAAATCAGGGCTTTAGAGTCCAAAATTCAAGACAAAATTAGTGAGTATTTAGAAATTCATAGGTTAATCAAGGGCAACCAGTAAAAATTTATTAAAGGCAATCAAATCTGCCAAATTTAATAGAGGTTTTGAAAAGGTGAACAATTGGATAGATAAAGGGGTGAAGTAGATATGGATTTTCAGAAAGTGTTCAATAATGTGTCTAGCAAGAGGCTTGTTAGAAAAATGCAGTTGTATGATGTAAGAGGAAGCATAGCAGCATAGATAGAAAGTTGATTAATGGCCAGGAAACAAAGACCGAGAAAGTCTTTGGGGATTCTCCTAATCTTCCACCCCCAGAGAAATGGCATAAATGGTTATTTTCAACCATTTCTCTGGGAGTTTCAGTTTTCACTGAAGTTACAATGGATGATCAGGAGGAACCCTGTGGAATTTGAAGGTCAAAGTGTTAGGGGTAAGTTCCTCTGATTGGAGAAGGGTTGGAAGTGTACCCCAGGGGTCAGTGTTGGGTCCATTTTGTTCTTTGTATATAAGTTGAATTGGACTTGGGAATAGGGAGAACAACTGCTTAGAATGCTAAAGTAGGAGATTTGGCAAACAGTGAGGAGCACGGTTCAAGATTTCAGCAAGACATAAATCGATTGGTGGAATGAGCAGACAGATAGCAGATGCAATTTATTTGGATTAATGCATTTTGGGAGGAAAACCAAGGAATGGGTGTATACACTCAATGGAAAGATACTAAAGGGTGTAGATAAACAGAAAGGGGTTCAATATGTAATTCCCTGAAAGTGTGAGTGCAGGTAAATTAAGTCATAAAAATCCCAACAGCACATTGGGTTTTATAAATGGAGGCATGGAGGACTAAAGTAAAGAAGTATAAACATCAGTTAGGCTGAAGTTAGAGTACTGTGTGTAGTTTTGGGCACCCCATTATAGAAAGGACATTAAATTCATCGGGAGTATATAATGTAGTACCATCAGGATTATGCTAAGGATGGGAAACAATGGAAATGAGGAGAGACTTGATTGAAAATTGGATAAATATTTGAAGCAGCTGAGGATAGAGGTATGGGGAGAGCAAGGGACAATGGTATTAATTTCGATTGTTCTAACAAAGAGCCAGCAAAGGTCATTTTTTTATGGTTCTACAAACAATTGCCTTACTGTATAATTCAAAGACAAAATAGGAAAGGTTTGTGGTCATCAATTGTTAAAAAACAATCAAGTGCTTTTAAATTACTGAGTTGTCTTAACCTGACCTGGAATTAGACATCCCTTCTATTGGTAACCATGGTGATGGACTTTAGGAAAGCTAAAAGCATCATTGATTTTTTTCCCCAAGCCTGACAGTTTCTGATTTGCAGATGAGACAGAGAATTTGCATGATTTTATTTTGCATGGAGTGTCCTAGCAAATGAGCCTGAAATAGCCTGCAGTGTGCATTTCAAAATGTCATTTTACTTTTTCCACACTGTAGTTTTCTCTAGCTCCCTGAGGCCTAATGTTTATGTCTGAAGTTCAGGAATCAGGCTAACTTTAGCAAATAGGCCATCTGCATGTCAGATGAGATAGAATTACGTTACATGACATATTAAGAAAACAACACAGCAGTAATTGCAGTACTTGTGATGTAATGTATTATATGTGGCACAGGGTATATAGAGAATGCTGTCATTATATGTTAGATATTAAGGCTGGCTGATGACGTCTCTACTTGTGATATCTTATAGATCTGCACAAAGATTAATTTTGCTGCCTTGAAACAGGGTTAGTATATTAATGAATAGAATGTTATGTAATAGCCATCTGTGAATTTAGAAGACTAAGGGGGGAATTTTTCGGGGGTGTTTGGGTGCATTTGGTGGCGGATCGGGTGGGATTTTTTTTTGACAACAGGCAGGGAACCCACTTTCACCCTGCCTCCATGCTAATCTCCCAGATGTCGGGCATGTCATCGCAGAACAGACCCGACACCAAGCGGCGGGGGAAGCAATTTGGATTAGTAAGAGCTTGTTAACAGGCACATAAAAACTATTTTAAGCTCACCTTTAGATTTGAAGAGTCCGCAAATGGCTTGCCCGCTGCTCGGGGGTCACATCAGGTAAGGGGGTCGGGAGCTGTGTCAGTATGGGATTATTTCTTAACTTGACTGCTGCAAATGTTCTATAAAAGCTCCCATTTCATAGCTGTTCACTTTCCAAGGTTAGAAGCTGTTACTTACTGCATTTGGAAGACAGATTGAGCTTTATGCAGCTTGCAACTGTTTGGAGCAAACTCTCTATCATAATATGATAGAATTTCACGTTAATTTTGAGAGTGAGTAGCCTAAGTCTGAAACTAGAGTCTTAAACTTAAATAAAGCCAATGACATAGGTATGAGGGGCAAGTTGGCTAAGGTAGATTGGAAAAATAGATTAAAAGGTATGGCGATAGATAAGTAGTGGCTAGCATTTAAAGAAATATTTCATAATTCTCAACAAAAATACATTCCACTGAGAAACAAAATCTCCACGGGAAAAGTGATCCAACCGTGGCTAACTAAAGAAGTTAAGGATAGCATTAGATTGAAAGAAGAAGCTTATAATTTGCAAAGAATAAAAGTAAGCATGAGGATTGGGAGAGTTTCAGAAACCAGCAATGGTTGACCAAAAAATTGCTAAAAAGGGAAAAAATAGAATGAGAGAAAACTAGCAAGAAATATAAAAGCAGATTGTAAGGCTCTGATTTTCTGGCCGCCGTTGGGTGGCTTTTCATGTGGCCGACTTTCGGACTGCCGTTTCCCCCGCCCCGCTTCAGTGCCGGCCGCCGCTGGCGGGACAGGTCATCGGAGCACTAACAAGCAATTATCTGCTTGTTGAAGTTGATTTTCCCGTGCCGTTGCGACTTTGGGGCTTTCCCCACCTGAAACCTGCCTGCGGGGAACCCCGCTGCTGAGAGCTGGTGTGAAGCTTGCTAGCTGTCAGCTGCAGGTAAGGAGAAGCTGCGATTTAAAGGGCCAGCACTTGTATGTTGAAGGACCTTGTTGTTGCAGGTTTGGGGCTGCTTCTTCAAGGCTTAGGCACAGCTGTGGAAGGTTGGAGCCTCACACACTTCTCCAATGCGATCTCCTGGGAAGCCCCTCTCGCCACCCTCACTCAGCGCTTCCTCAGTGGAGGCATCTACGAGAAGCGTGTGACGCCTTTTTTTCCTTCCCTTCTTGCCATTAGAGGACCTCCAGCAGCAGAGGCGGCAGCAGCAGAACCAGGAACAGCATGATGAGCACCAGGAGCACCAGGCTGCTGCTCACTCACCTGAAGTTGCACAGGCCAGAAGGGGCCAGCGCTTGGAAGTGGCTTGAGAGCACCTTGCTGCACTATAGGGGGCCATGGGGACCCGTATCTGCACTGGCAGTCCTACTCAGAAGGACTTCCATGAGGATCTGGTTTCTCTGTTCAACAGATGGCCAACGCTCCTCAAGAGATGTCATTCTCTTATGAGCACTCACCATGTTTTCCATACACTGGCGAGTTATCTCCTGCATGGAGGTTGCCAACATTTCCATGGTGATGCGTTCATGCGCCAATGACTCCACAAAGGCTCTGCTCATAGTCGCTATGGACCCCTCCATTCACTCCACACTCGCAGCGACCCTGGAGACAAAACCTGCCAGAGACTCCTGCTTCTGTGCATGGAGATCCATCACCTCTTCTCTTGCAGATGGACCCAGAGGCAGAGGGTCGACATGCAGCACAGCTGAGCTGAGCTGGCAGAGTCCTGCACCCTCCGATGAGGACTCTCCACTGCTGTCCCTGTCTCCAGAATCTGCTGAGGCTCACTTGTGAGCGAGCTGTGAAACACCAGGTGACAACACTACTCTGTGTCCCGAAGGTCCCCCCGAGGTGTGAGTGTCTGCGCTGGTGCTGGGTGCGCTTACTTCTGCTGACACTGCGCCCTCAGAGGTTGGAGCTTCCTCTGAGGAGTCTGGCTGCACAGCCTCTTCCTCCTCCACAGTGAGGATGGGGGCTCTGGATGGTACTGTGGGGGAGTAAAGGAAGGAGTTAGAGATGTAATGCCAAGGTTCTTCTGGTGACTCCCAGCGAGTTGGCATCTGCTGACACCTGCATCCATGCAGCATTGGTCTCAGTGGGAGGCCTCTTCCTCCCTGACCTAGGGAAGAGGACCTCCCTGTGGGCCCTAACCCCATCCAATAATGCCTGCAGTGAAGCCTCATCGAATTTGGAGGCAGCTCGGGGTCTGGCACTGCCCACAGCTGCTGCAGGCTCCTCTGCCATCCTGTGTGGTTCGTTTGGCAGCCTTCAGAGGATGCAGTGCTTTCTATGGACCTTGAAAGCACCACGAATGATGACATCATACTGTGGGGATTTCTGACTCGAATTGGATAATTAGCAAGGCTTCCTACATGCTGGGAATTAATTGGCCACTTGAGGGAAAATTGCGTGGAGCTGGCTGACACTTTTTTACGTGTGTCAGAAACCCCACATTCGGGGAAATCCGACCATTCCCCACACAAGCCGAAAATCAGGGCCTAAGAGTTTCTACAAGTATGTAAAAAGGAAAAGAGCAGCAAAAGTAAGTGTTGGTCCCTTGGAGGCTGAGACAGGAGAAATTATTATGGGGAATAAGGAAATGGCAGAAACATTAAACAAATATTTTGTATCTGTCTTCACAGTAGAAGATACAAAAAGCATACCAAAAATGGTGGGGAACCAAGGGTCTAATTAGGGTGAGGAACTTAACGTAATTAATATAAGTAGAGAAAAAGTACTAGAGAAACTAATGGGACTAAAAGCTGACAAATCCCCTGGACCTGAGGGCCTACATCCTAAGGTTCTAAGAGAGGTGGCTGAAGAGATAGTGGATGCATTGGTTTTGATTTTCCAAAATTCCCTTGATTCTGGAATGGTCCCAGCAGATTGGAAGGTCTCAAATGTAACAACGCTATTCAAGAAAGGAGGGAGAGAGAAAACAAGGAACTACAGGTCAGTTAGCCTGACATCAGTCATCAGGAAAATGCTGGAATCCATTGTTAAGGAAGTGGTATAAGGGCACTTAGAAAATCATAACATGATTATGCAGAGTCAACATGGATTTATGAAAGGGAAATCGTGTTTGACAAATTTATTAGAGTTTTTTGAGGGTGTAACTAACAGGGTAGATAAAGGGGAACCAGTGGATGTAGTATATTTGGATTTCCAAAAGGCTTTCAATAAGATGCCACATAAAAGGTTATTACACAAGATTAGGGCTCATGGTGTTGGGGGTAATATAATAGCATGGATAGAGGATTAGTTAACGGACAGAAAACAGAGAATAGGGATAAACGGATCTTTTTCAGGTTGGCAGGCTGTAACTAGTGGGGTGCCGCAAGGATCAGTGTTGGGGCCTCAGCAGTTTACAATCTATATTAATGACCTAGATGAAGGGACTGAGTGTAATGCATCCAAGTTTGCTGATGATACAAAGCTAGGTGGGACAGTAAGCTGTGAGGAGAACACAAAGGGCTGGATTTTGTCATTGGGTGGGCTGGGGTCGTGTCATCTGCTTTTCGTGTTATCCACCCGATTCCAAATCGATGAGGGAGATTGATGCGATTTTCACATAATTGGGCAATTGGGTTCCAGCGTGTGGGAACCCATGGCCCAATTAGTTTTTTCAGTCTGAAACTCGCGTCCAATGACATCATCATTGATGCAGCATTTAAGGTCTGCAAGAAGCCTTGCTTCTTCTGCAGACTGCCAACATTTTGGCCTTTGCAGTGAGAGGGACCTGGAGGCAGAATGAGCAGCGGGAAACCTAAGTCTGTTCCCAGATTTGATGACGTCACCCTGCAACCTTGGAAAGCCTGCCAGATTAGCTAATCCAACCGCACGTGTCGTGACACTTGCTTGATCCTTGGGGAAATGGATGAGAATGTGCACGATGGCAAAGAGGGCATCGGTTACCTGCATGATGCAAATGTGTGCGGCCGCCTGGGAGATGCATGGAAACATAGAAATATAGAAGGTAGGAGCAAGAGTAGGCCATTCGGCCCCTCAAGCCTGCTCTGCCATTCAATGACATCGTGGCTGATCATCCAAATACAGTACCCTGTTCCTGCCTTCTCTCCATACCCCTTGATCCCTTTAGCCTTAAGAAATATATCTAACTCCTTCTTGAATATATTTAATGAATTGGCCTCTACTGCCTTCTGTGGTAGAGAATTCCACAGGTTCACCACTCTCTGGGTGAAGAAATTCCTCCTCATCTCTGTCCTAAATGGCTTACCCCTTACCCTTAGACTGTGACCCCCGGTTCTGGACTCCCCGACCATTGGGAACATCCTTCCTGCATCTAGTCTGTCTAGTCCTGTTAGAATTTTATAAGTTTCAATGAGATCCTCTTTCATTCTTCTAAACTCCAGCGAGTATAAGCGCAGTCGACCCAATCTCTCCTCATATGTCATTCCTGCCATCCCAGGTATCAGCCTCCTTCCATGGCAAGAACATCCTTCCTCAGATAAGGCGACCAAAACTGCACACAATACTCAAGGTGTGGTCTCAACAAGGCCCTGTACAACTGCAGCAAGACATCCTTGTTCCTGTACTCAAACCCTCTCGCTACGAAGGCCAACATACCATTTGCCTTCTTAACCGTCTGCTGCACCTGCATGCTTACCTTCAGCGACTGGTGCACAGGGACATGTAAGGGGGGGCTTCTTTTAACTGGTTTAAGGTAATTCACCTGGTCTGCAGCCTTTGCCTGCACTCTGACCAATTCCAAATAAACCAATTTTAAAACAGCGGTTTCGAATCGCTACCCCACCTTCCAGTTCTGACTGCAGGACTTATAATTAATGATATTAAAAACGGACACGTGGTTTGGATGAGAGAAAAATCAAGATTTATTAACTAAAAGAAACTATAATCAAAATATCAAACTATACAGCATGAACACAGTAATTACCGTAAAATTGCTTAAATGGGGGAATGCAGACGGCAAAAACGAGGGATAAGTGACTACAATGTTGATTAAACAATCTTAGCAATATCCCTTTGATTACCATCCCCCAACTCCTTACTAGGTTGCTTTGCTGAGGAGTCAGAAACTCTGCTCACATGTGGTCCAGCGAAGTGAGAGAGAGAGAGAGAGAGGCTCACCTGTGGTCCCAGGAAGCAAAGAGAGCGATAGCTTCTCAGGAGCCATCATATATATCTGGTGAGGCCCCCTGCTGTTTGCCTGACTGGAAAATTTGTGCCCAAAAAGTTCCAATTCACAAGAGAAAAGCTGTGATTGGCTAACTCAAAGTGGTTGGACTGGGTTAGTGTGTCTGCACTGTGGGGCCGAAATGATCCCGCCCACATCCGGAGCTTACCTGGGCTGAAACAAAAGGGAATACTACTGCTCTATTGTCCAGAATGAGTGATTCAAAAACCCATTCAATGCTTAAACTGTTGCCTTTCAAAAGTCCATTCCAGGGTTTCAGTCTCTCATTGTCTGTGAGTGCCTTGAATTGCTGTGTAAACAGAAGCAATTTCAATCGATTGTCCTGCAGTTTTTCTCAAGTGGGCTAATCTCTTAAGTAAATAAACAACTTCAAATGCTTTTGAAGGGAACCTCCCTTTGATTGGCAGGTCTGACTCACAGCCACTGCTAGATCCTCCCACTTTATACACACTGACCTCTCGAGCTGCTTGCTTGTCCTATTCTTCTTGGCCAATGCTTTCTGTGGCCATTTTAAAACCTTTTGTGATTGCCCAAACTCCAGGTAACAATTTTATTACTAAAAGCACTGTCTTAAGGTGTGTGAATATTTTCCACAGAGCTCTACGACTCCGGTGTTGTCTATGTTCTGTCCATCTCAGAGCAGTATTTTGTGGTTCTCGGCACATTTTAAAACACTGTAGACCAGTCACATCACCCAATTCTTCGTCCGCGATGTGGACCAATATTTTCAATCTTCAGGGAAATAGGGGAAATTTTGCAACCCCTACATTCCTTCCTTTTGATACTCCCAAGTTGCTTGTAGTATCAACTCGAAGGAGTAAGCAAAATTTTCAGACCCCCTCACAAACAACCATCCCCTGTATTTACTTAGCAGCTATCTGCCATTGATCCCCCGAACCGTCCTTTCCCCTAAAATTTGAGAAAAGCTGTGGTATGGTAGGCATCTTACAAATGCATCAGTTTTCAATAAGGGGTCTCATACCCCTACATGCTTGTAAGATTATACACTGTAATCCAAATTTACAATCACTTTTTACATTATAACTTATTACAAAATGTTGCAATCTTAGTTACACAATGTAATCAAAATGATCCCAAGCACGGAGAGGGTCCTATGCCTCTGCTCAACTTAGAGTTGTCACAAAATGATCCCAAGCACGGAGAGGATCCTATGCCTCTGCTGAACTTGGGGCTGTAACACAAAATACAAAAAAACTTGAACAACATGCTTAAACAAACCCTGACCATCATGTGCCAATGATGGGTCACGAAATTCGAGTGGGTATTGCTCCTCCCACCCGGGCAGTAAAAGTACCTCCCACCCCCCTTTGATTGTCTTAAACTTTAAAACAGGCAGAATGGATTTACAGACCAGCCTGCTCCACCAGCCCCGAGACATTCCCTTGTCCCTCTGTGGAGGCGGGGTACCCCTCATGTTTAAAATATCTTGGCACAGACTGAGACCGGGGAGTATGGGATCATGACTCCCAGTCCCTCCCCCTCCCGTCTTCCCTCAACTGGCTGCAGAAAATGATGGGTGCCTGTGTGGCGGCTCTCCCTGGCCCCACACAAACTTGGATCCCCGATCCGGCCACCCACTCATCCTTCCCAGCCACACTTACCCTCTTTGCCCATGGGCCCCCAGATGAGTTCCTCCCTCCCCCGACCGCACCCACGTGACTCTTGGGTCCCCCCTCCTCTATACAATCTTTCCTGGGCCATCACCACCCACCCCCGGGGAACGCGTCCCTATCTAACAAGGCGCCCGCGCTTCCCCATCATGACTCCTCAACAGCGAGGTCTCCCGCAAGTGAACTTCGGTCAGGATAGTGCTGGGTTGGGGGCCGTGCCCCACCCAGCTGGGGCCATCTCTTCCACGTAGGACGAGTAGGCAAGTTCCTACGGACCCTCTCCGGTTTCTCCCGAAGGCCGCTGTGGGTTTTCCCTCTGGATTCGTCCGGTGGCGAGGTGATCCCCAACATTCTGTATCCATATCTTCATTCGGTGCCCAGCTCGGGCTGGGAGAACATGGCTGCTTCATGGTCCAATCTCCTGCAAAACTTAAAAGGACATGCAGCCAGGTCTCACTGACCTGCTGCCTTAGGTGGAGACATGGTCGGGTCCCTTGACCTCAGACCAAAATACAAACATTCGGCACACATGTAAACTTAAAGGCCTAGAAATTCAGTTGGTAGCGCCGGCGCTGAGCACCTAAAGAGACCTAGAATTGGGGCGATGTCCTATGTTGGGGCGAACGCTATGAAGATAGCGACAACTCAGATATTGACTATACATTTAGCGCCTGCGCTAAGTGTTTGCACGCGCCCGTGAGCGCAAGCAGTTCATGACGTCATTTCAGTGTGCAACGCCTTTTAGGAGCGCCTGAGCGCATATTGGGTGGTGCCCGGAGCCTTAGCGCCCAGCGCTATTAGTGACAGTTCGAGGGAGGGCTAACAGGCCCTTCTCAGAGTAGGGGGGTGCTATTTAAAGGGGACAGCTCTAGTGCAGTATCTTCTGCCACTTAGCCTGCTCATTGCGATCATTGCAAGAGAGAGTTGGCGAGCTAATGTGGAGTGGAGTTCTGGGAATTTAGCTTTACAGTACTTGGGACCTTCAAACCTGTCTGAAGCACTTGCAGCACTACACCTAAAAGCCTTTTGACCAACTGGCATCGAATGAGAGCTTGTTTGGAGGGCGACGGCCTCATCGCCCAACACTGTGAAGGGGCAGAGAGACGGCGGGAGAGAGGGCCGGGATTGGCCAGAAGGAGGAGGGGCAATGGAGGTCAGCCAATCCGACGGGAAGCTGCGAGGGTCTTTAGGCAGCAGGTGACAAGCCTAGACATGTCGGAGGAGCAGTGTTTGGGAAGGCTCCGATTCTGGAGGGACATTGTTACTGATCTGTGCCACCTGCTTGGTCAGGTTCTGCAGCCGCGTGAATGCTGCAGAACCTCTCTGTCCGTGATGGCTAAACTGACTGATGGCCTCCATTTTTATGCCAACGGATCCTTTCAGTCAGCCATTGCGGACATTGCGACTGTCGCTCAGGTTGCAGCCCACTGTTGCATCCAGCAAGTTACAGATGCCCTTTATAGGCGAAGGCGTCAATTCATTACCTTCCCTCGGACCCTGCACAAGCAGGCGGAGGGCGTGCAGGGTGTCGGTTCTATTGCGGACTTCCCCATGGTGCAGGGGGCGAGTGACAGCACACACGTGGCTTTGAGGGCGCCATGCCATCATCCTTAGGACTTCCGCAACCGCAAGGGGTTCCACTCCCTCAACATGCAGCTGGTCTGTGACCACCGCCAAATCATCATGGCAGTCACCGCGCATTTCCCAGGGTGCAGCCACGATGCCTTTATCCTGCGGTTGACCTCAGTTTGTTACCTTTTTGAGGGGCTGCCTCGAAGACGAGGCTGGCTTACTGGGGACAAGGGCTATCCTCTCTGGCCATGGCTGATGACAACAATCCATGTGGCCGACACCCCAGCAGAAGAGCTGATCAGCAGCGGCCATCTGGCGACCAGGCACAGTAAACAGCACACTATTGGTGTTGTCAAAAAGCGTTTCCAATGTCTGGAACATTCGGGGGGATCCCTGCAGTACTCGCCGCAGCAAGTGGGACACATCGTCGTCGTCTGCTGCATGCTCCACAACTTGGCAATTCGACGCACCCAGCCAATTCCAGCTGTGCCTCAATGACCAGCAGAGCAGGCAGAGGAGGAGGAGTATGAGGAGGAGGAGGAGGAGGAGGAGGAAGGGCAGGCGGAGGAGGAGGAGGAAGATGGAAGGGCTGCTGAAAGTGGAAGGGCCATACATCAGAGGCTCATCTGGACTCGTGTCGACATCCCTGTGGAGGAATGATGAGAGTCTTAACTCATGCGCACTTTGGATGTTTGAGGGCCTCTGAATGCCAGCATCACTGAAACTAATCACATGCACCATGCCACATTGAAACTTCAGTTTATTGGCACAAAAGTCTTTCATTACAGCTAAACAACGTAATGTCAACAGAAACCATAACTTTCAAAATAACTGTGAACTGTTCGGCAAAGCCGCAAAACTCAACAAACCTTCTGCAAATATAACAACAGGTGAGGGTGTCCTTGAATTTGTACAAACAAACGTCTCAGCACCTCCCTCTACAACTGGCCCCTTGAGGGAGAATGACTTCTCTCTCACGCCCGGTCCCTTCCCTCCCTGCTGCTCCTACGTAATTGGCCCCCAGTGGCGGCCTCAAGGCTGGGGGACGCCTGCTGACTGTCTGGAAGCGCAGAAGCCCCTGAGGGATGGCCTGGCCGACCTCTGGGCTTGGAGTGTGCGGATGCAGGATGCTTGATGTGACCATGGCTGGAAGCAGTGTGGCCTGCAGGTGGTGGCAGCTGCAATGCAGGCGTCCCAGCACTGGCATGTGCAATGGTCTCCTGCCGAGAGAGGACACCTGCGCCATGGTCGGATGACACACTGGCTATCTGAGGGGAGCAGCTCGGCTCATCCGCCACAATCGCATGCTCCACTGATTCCTGGCCTTGTATGGGACTGGAAGGGCCCGGGGTGATCCTAACTGATGCAGAGAGGGTGGCTACAGTGAGAGATCGCATTGCGTCAATCTGGCTGTGGAGGAGCCCAGCAAGTGACTGCGTGGCAACAGTGAGGACCTGTGTGCCAGGTGCCAGTGCTTCGGCCAAGGCAGGTGCCGACCGCTCCATTGCCTCGGACAAGCCCTGCACAGACCTTTCCAGGGATTGTCCGAAGCCCTGAACAGTCCTTTCCATAGCCGACTCAAAGCCGTGGACAGTCCTCTCCATTGTTGGGCCGAAGCCCTGGATAGTCCTGTCCATTGTTGCCCTGAAGCCCTGGATAGACCTGTCCATTGCTGCCCCGAACACCTGGAGAGTCCTGTCCATTGTTGCCCCAAAGCCCTGGAGAGTCCTCTCCATTGTTGCCCCGAAGTCCAACATACTCTTAGCCAATGAATCTATTGACTCAGGCATCTTCTCGACTGCAGCCATCAGCTCCGTGTGTCTGACCCGGGCCTGTTTGCTCATCTCAGCCAGGCGACGCACCTCATCTGCACTCTGTGCAGCAGTCATTACGACCTGCCTTGCCCTCCGGGGCGACGGTGGCCGAACTTGCCTATCCCCCGTGCGTTGCTGCATGCCGCTTGGTCCGGCAACTGGTTCATCCTCAGAGCCCCCCCCCCCTCCAGGGGACTACTATCCCCAGTCTGTAGATGTGTCAGCTCCCCGGATTCTGCAACGGCTGGTCTGGATTCTTCCTGGTCCTCGCCTCCGGTGGCACTGGCACTGGCAGCTTCAGCGCGTTGAGCCCGAGTTGGTGCTGCTTCATCTGAAAGTGGGAGGTGGAAGAGTGGCTTTAGCAAAAGGACAGGTTTGCTGAAAGGCATGCCAGATTGCGGCAAGGCTCTGACATGGCTGCACACTGAGGATGCATGCTGGCGGGGGGACCAAGTGGAAGGCAACAGGTGAAAAAGGTGAGAGTCTTACCCTCGCTGTCGGTAATGGGGTCGGCAGATGCAGTGGTCACAGGACCAGACAGACGTCCTCCAAGTATCTGGTGCACTCTCTCCTCCAGATCCGTGAGAGTGACCACTTGTGGAGGTCCGCCACCGGTTCGACGCTGCTCCTATCGGATCATCACCAGCTTGGGCTGCAGGGGAAAGAAGGGAAAGTTCTGTAACATGATGCCTTGTGACCTCATCGCATGCCCCCCATGGTGCAAGAGCCCTTACATGAGGCCTTGAGACATCATCGCATGCCCCCCATGGTGCAAGAGCCCTTACATGAGGCCTTGAGACATCTGTCCATGTGTGTGCCCAGAAAGGGCCATGGGTGCATGCTGACAGATGGCCATTGGGGCATCATTGCAGCAGGGTGCCCGAAGTCAGCTGCAGATGGAGGGAATCAGAAGTTTACTAAACCATCACTCACCCTAACGATTCGTGTGAGGTCGTTGAATTTCTTCCTGCACTGAACAGGGGTCCTGGTCGCCATGCTGCTGGAGTTGACCCTCACAGCAACCTCCCTCCATGATCGTCGGTAAGCCTTCTGATTCGGCCTCTTGCCATTATCCAGATACAGGACCTCTCGACGGCGTTCAACTGCAGCCACCAAGTGGTCCAGAGCCTCAGTGCTGAAGCGCTCTGCTCTCTGTCTAACCTTCTCCATGCTGAACAAGTTTGTAATGCCAGACAAGGGCGAGCGCCAGTTCTGAGGCCTACAGGGCGTTGGGTGTTGAAGCTCAGGCTGACTGACCCACCCCTTTAAGAGCTGGCCGGCACCTGGAGGTCTCGTGGTTTCCCGTAATTGAGATCACCTGCGCTGCGTCCGTCCGCGTCGATATTGAGTAGCGCCTGAACTTTTGCGCCTTAAGAGCACCGTGCAACGGCTGAATTAGCGCCTCAATCCCCTTTGGGGGGCGATGCAACCCAATATCGCGCCAGGCGGTGAAAAGTTTCGTCTGGCTATAAACTTTGCGCAGCGCCAGTTCTAACGCCTCAAGTGGGGCTATACCCCATTTCTAGGCCAAACTCTTTAAACTTAAACTTAAAACTAGTTATGTCAACAAAACTTAAAATACAACTTAAAAGCACGCAATATTCACACCAAAGCTATAATACAAATGCCGCCCGTCTCCGGACGGCCAGGCTAATCTTTGGCACTGTCGCAGATTGCTGCTGGCTACAGCGAAGCTGGACTGCCTTCTGTCTCTGGTCCCCTGCAGCTTATGGCTGTTGAGTGGGGACCCCTGTTCTTTGGCTTCTCCCTGGCTCGGGGGACCGCCGCACTCCACTGAAAAGTGGGTGACCATCTTGTCTCGGGCTTGCGGACCCGCTGAGACCTTCTGAGGGGCGTCTCAGTGGGGGAACCTTTGGCTGGTGGACCCTGAGCCAGGGTCACAGCCCTAGCTGGCTGGGAGCCTTCTCCCCCTGGTGCCAACAGTCTGCACTGTATAAGATACCTGGCAGCCTGCCGGTACTCTGGGTTTGCCTCCTTTTCCCTGCCCACTCTTGTGCAGGGGGCAGGTATTCCCTCACCACCCGCTGCTGGTGGCGCAAATCCTCCTCTCCAGGTCCACAACCTGGTGCCAGCTCCCACCCTGTGTCCCCTGTAAGAGGGATTGCTATCCCTGCCTCCCCAGGGTCCCACATCATGGGGGGGACCACTCTGGAAGCGGGCTGGGAAGCTGGTCCCTTTAAACAGGTGACTGTGCCTGCGCAAATCTCCTCCCTTGAGTCCCGCGGCAGAGGCTGTGAAGCCTGTGTCTTCAAACAAGCAGGTGCGCCTGCCTGAAAAAAATTGAGGAAGAGCCGCTGTGGTCCCGCAGGCAACTGCGCCTGCGCGAACAATCTTTTCGGAGTCCCTCGGCAGAGGCTGTGAAGCCTCTGTATTCAAACAGGCGGCCGCGCCTGCGCAAACCTCCTCCCCCTTGCCCCACGGCAGAGGCTGTGAAGCCTCTGGCTTCAAGCAGGCGATCGCTCCTGCACGGGAAAACAGAAGAGGGATCGCTAGGGTCCCGCAGGCAACTGCGCCTGCGCCTCTGATTTGTTTGAATAGGGTTGGAAGAACCGCTGAGTCTTCCAAGCAGGCCTGTGCGCCTGCACATAAAAACTGAGCAGCAGGGATCTTTAAATGGCCGACTACGCCTGCGCGCTCGGCCTCACTGTGAGCAAGAGCTGCTGGGATTTCCGGGTTCGTGACTGTGCCTGTGCGAACCCGGTGTTGAGAAACCTCTCCTCTCAGGCGCGCGGCTGTGCCTGCGCAAACCTCCTGTGGGCAAAACTCTCTCCTCAGGCGCGCGACCGTGCCTGCGTGGGGAAACTGAAAAGGATCCGCTGGGGGTACGAGCTGGGGAACCGTGCCTGCACGAGCAGTTTCAGTGGATGGAGTGGCAGCAGCCTGCAGATTTCTGATCCCAGGCTGCTGTTTCTCTGTTCCTAAGCCACCTAACCATTTCAAATTCGAACTTTTGCCAAAACTAGGGTCCCACTGGGGTAGGGAAGTGTCCCAATTTGAGGGCTGGACAACTTTTCCCTTAGAAAAAGCCACAGTGCCTGTTTTTACCTTCAGTGAACTCGAACTTGTCTGGTGGGCAAACTTATGTTCTTTTACCCGGGTGGCTTTAAATGGGGAATTTTGGACCTGCCTTTGGTCTGGGGCCAAAACTATCCCCTTTGTGCCTCCCTTGTCCCGGATTTCTGCTACTGGACCTGCTCTACAGGGGTCCCAGAACTCTCCTTCCCTGTTCCCCTGCTTAAACAGCTTACTCTGCCCAGGAATGGCTCCTTCCCCCACACAAGCCACAGCACTTGCCTGTGAACTTGAACCTACTGTGGGCTGAGGATTCCTATTCTCAGGCTCAGTCCCAGCTGCCTGGTTGGGGTTGACTTTGAACCCCTTTCTTTCCAGTGATTGTGGGGAGGCAGAGGTGGGTGAGGGGGCTGCAGCACCACTGATGGCTGCTCCCTTTCCCTGATTGGCCCTCATGAGAGATTTTGTCATCTCCAGGACAGACTCGATTGCGTCTGTCTCTGCCTTCTGAGTTGGGGCTGCGGGGTTCCTGGCTGTATCATCTCTCCCAGGCTTTTTACAATCCCTGCGCCAGTGGCCCTCCTCCCCGCACTTGTAACAAGTGACCTTGTTCTGGGAGGGATGGCTCCCCTCCTGGCACCACTCTTTCTGATATGGAGCCCCAGGTTTATCGAATACCCTATCCAGCACCGTTCTGGGTGCTGCCTGTGGGATGGTTTTATTGGGCTGCCAGTAAAATCCTGCTGACCTGCCTTCGGGTTGATCAGGCAAATCATTCATAGAAACATAGAAACATAGAAGATAGGAGCAGGAGTAGGCCATTCGGCCCTTCGAGCCTGCTCCGCCATTCAATTAGATCATGGCTGATCATCCAAACTCAGTATCCTGTCCCTGCCTTCTCCCCATATCCCTTGATCCCTTTAGCCTTAAGAAATATATCTAACTCTTTCTTGAATATACTTAATGAACTGGCCTCCACCACCCTCTGTGGCAGAGAATTCCACAGGTTCACCACTCTCTGGGTGAAGAAATTCCTCCTCATTTCAGTCCTAAATGGCTTACCCCTTATCCTTAGACTATGACCCCTGGTTCTGGACTCCCTGGCCATCAGAAACATCCTTCCTGCATCTAGTCTGTCCAGGCCTGACAGAATGTTATAGGTTTCGATGAGATCCCCTCGCAATCTTCTAAACTCCAGTGAGTATAAGCCCAATCGACACAATCTCTCCTCATACATCATTCCTGCCATCCCAGGTATCAGCCTGGTGAATCTTCGCTGCACTCCTTCCATGGCAAGAATGTCCTTCCTCAGGTAAGGCGACCAAAACTGCACACAATACTCAAGGTATGGTCTCACCAAGGCCCTGTACAACTGCAGCAAGACATCCTTGTTCTTGTACTCGAACCCTCTTGCTACGAAGGCCAACATACCATTTGCCTTCTTAACCGTCTGCTGCACCTGTATGCTTACCTTCAGTGACTGGTGCACAAGAACACCCAGGTCTCTTTGCACTTCCCATTTTCCCAATCTATTGCCATTCAAATATTAATCTGCCTTCCTGTTTTTGCCACCAAAGTGGATAACCTCACATTTATCCACATTATAGTGCATTGCTATCCCTTTCCCCCATTTAAGCAATTTTACTGTAATTACTGTGTTGATGCTTGCTTCCCCTTGTTCCCCTTGCTACCTTTAAAGCCACGTTAAGGCTTTCTATCTCTGCCCTACAGTGGCCATGATCTGCTTCACTAAACCTTTGGGCGCAGGCCAGCTTAGAGGCTGCTTTTACTTCCCTAAACCTTTCCTCCTGCTCTTTTACTTCTGAAATGAGGTGGGCATTCTCTTCCCGCAGTCTCATCTTACTTTCCCTGGTCTCAGTGACTTCCTGCACCAGGCGCTCTATAAATGCCTGGCATTTCTCAAACTGGGACTCCTGATTCTTGACCTCTTTAAACTCCTCCTGCTCCCCCATCTTGCCCTTCCTAGACCAGCCACCTATACCCCAAAAGGTCAGCCTACACACTGCCGCTAAAATTCACAGGGCTACCCACATACTGAAAATGAGAGAAACAAGAGCTGGTACTTTCTCCAGATCCAAACCACTCATCAAATCAAAAACGGCCTGCAGTCCTGCTGCAGTCACCATTTTGTACGGGGGGCTTCTTTTAACTGGTTTAAGGTAATTCACCTGGTCTGCAGCCTTTGCCTGCACTCTGACCAATTCCAAATAAACTAATTTTAAAACAGCGGTTTTGAATCGCTACCCCACCTTCCAGTTCTGACTGCAGGACTTATAATTAATGATATTAAAAATGGACACATGGTTTGGATGAGAGAAAAATCAAGTTTTATTAACTAAAAGAAACTATAATCAAAATATCAAACTATACCGCACGAACACAGTAATTACAGTAAAATTGCTTAAATGGGGGAATGCAGATGGCAAAAACAAGGGGTAAGTGACTACAATGTTGATTAAACAATCTTAGCAATATCCCCTTAATTACCATCCCCCAACTCCTTACTAGGTTGCTTTGCTGAGGAGTCAGAAACCCTGCTCACATGTGGTCCAGTGAAGTGAGAGAGAGAGAGAGAGAAGCTCACCTGTGGTCCCAGGAAGTAAAGAGAGCGATAGCTTCTCAGGAGCTATCATATATATCTGGTGAGGCCCCCTGCTGTTTGCCTGACTGGAAAATTCACGCCCAAAAAGTTCCAATTCACAAGAGAAAAGCTGTGATTGGCTAACTCAAAGTGATTGGACTGGGTTAGTGTGTCTGCACTGTGGGGCTGAAATGATCCCGCCCACATCTGGAGTTTACCTGGGCTGAAACAAAAGGGAATACTACTGCTCTATTGTCCAGAATGAGTGATTCAAAAACCCATTCAATGCATAAACTGTTGCCTTTCAAAAGTCCATTCCAGGGTTTCAGTCTCTCATTATCTGTGAGTGCCTTGAATTGCTGTGTAAACAGAAGCAATGGTTTTTCTCAAGTGGGCTAATCTCTTAAGTAAATAAACAACTTCAAGTGCTTCTGAAGGGAACCTCCCTTTGATTGGCAGGTCTGACTCACAGCCACTGCTAGATCCTCCCATTTTATACACAGAGACCTCACGAGCTGCTTGCTTGTCCTATTATTCTTGGCCAGTGCTTTCTGTGGCCATTTTAAAACCTTTTGTGATTTCCCAAACTCCAGGTACAATTTTATTACTAAAAGCACTGTCTTAAGGTGTGTGAATATTTTCCACCGAACTCTACGACTCCGGTGTTGTCCACGTTCTGGCCATCTCAGAGTAGTCTTTTGTGGTTCTCGGACCATTTTAAAACACTGTAGACCAGTCACATCACCCAATTCTTCGTCCACGATGTGGACCAATATTTTCAATCTTCAGGGAAATAGGGGAAATTTTGCAACCCCTACAGATGTCCAGGTCTCGTTGCACTTCCCCTTCTCCCAATCTATTGCCATTCAGATAATAATCTGCCTTCTGTTTTTGACACCAAAGTGGATAACCTCACATTTATCCATGTTATATTGCATCTGCCATGCTTCTGCCCCATCGCCCAACCTGTCCAAATCATACTGGAGTTTCTCAGCATCCTCCTCACTGCACACACGCCCACCCAGCTTTGTGTTGTCTGCAAACTTGGAGATATTACATCTAGTTCCCTCGTCTAGATCATTAATATATATTGTGAATAGCTAGGGTCCAAGTACTGATCCCTGCGGTACCCCCCAGTCACTGCCTGCCACTCAGAAAAAGCCGGTTATTCCAACTCTTTGCTTTCTGTCTGCCAACCAGTTCTCTATCCAATTCAATACCTTGCCCCCAATCCCATGTGCCTTAACTTTACACGCTAATCTCTTATGTGGGACCTTATCGAAAGCCTTCTGAAAGTCCAAATATACCGCATCCACTGGTTCTCCCTTATCTATTTTACTAGTTACATCCTCAAAAAATTCCAGTAGATTAGTCAAGCATGATTTACCATGTTGACTTTGTCCGATCCTGTCACTGTGCTCTGCTATTACATGTTTTATAATGGACTCTAGCATTTTCCCCACTACCGATGTCAGGCTTACCGGTCTGTAATTCCCCATTTTCTCTCTACCACCTTTTTTGAATAGTGGGGTAACATTAGCTACCCGCCAATCCATGAGTACTGTTCCAGAGTCTATCGAATTTTCGAAGATGACCAGCAATGCATCTATTATTTCTAGGGCCACTTCCTTACATACCCTAGGATGTAGACTATCAGGCCCTGGGGATTTATCGGCCTTCAATCCCGTCAATTTCCCTAACACCATTTCCCTACAAATACTGATTTCTATCAGTTCCTCCCTTTCATTACACCCTATGTTCCCCGACATCTCTGGGAGGTTATTTGTGTCCTCCTTTTTGAAGACAGAACCAAAGTATGTATTTAATTGGTCTGTCATTTCTTTGTTCCCCATTATAAATTCCCCTGATTCTGACTGCAAGGGACCTATGCTTGACTTCACCAATCTTTTTCTCTTCACATATCTATAAAAGCTTTTACAGTCAGTTTTTATGTTCCCTGAAAGCTTACTCTCATACTCTATTTTCCCCCTCTTAATCAATCCCTTTGTCCTCCTTTGTTGAATCCTAAACTGCTCCCAATCCTCAGGTTTACTGCTTTTTTTGGTCAATTTATACGTCCTCTCCTTGGATCTTATGCTATCCCTAATTTCCCTTGTTAGCCACAGTTGAGTCACCTTTTTTGTTTTATTTTTATGCCAAAGTGGGATGAACAAATTCTGTAGTTCATCCATGCGATCTTTGAATGTTTGCCATTGCCTATCTACCGTCAACCCTTTGAGTGACATTCCCCAATCAATTCCCAACTCACGCCTCATACCATCATACTTTCCTTTATTTCTGTCTGCTGCTGATCCCTGGAATGAGCCTGAAGCAAAAAAGTTGAGTGCGGTGGTGACTTTGACGGCCACTGGTAAGGGGCGTCCACCTGCTTCTCTGGTTATGGCATCAGCGCCGACCTGTATGGCTGCTGTTTTACGAGCTCCTCCCCAACTGGTATTTTAATGTTGTATTTAATTTATTTATTTGTATTTAATATATTTAATATTGTATTTTAATATATCGTACTGTTAGTTTTTAGTATTCTACTGTTTAGTATTTAGCCCTCTAGTTTTAGTATTAGTAATTTAGTTGTTTTTTAAAAAAATTTCTACTGTTTAACCGACCTGTATGGCTGCTGTTTTATGAGCTCCCCAACTGGTATTTTAATGTTGTATTTAATGTTGTATTTTAATATATCAGTACTGTTAGTTATTTAGTACTCTACTGTTTAGTATTTAGCATTCTAGTTTTAGTATTAGTAGTTTAGTTGTTTTTTTTTAATATTCTACTATTTAACCGACCTGTATGGCTTATGAGGGTAGCCGCTGTTTTATGAGCTCGTCCACAACTTTCCACTTTATTTATTATTTTATTGTTATTATTAAACAATTTTGTAAGTACTGTTTCTTCACTTATCCGCTACGACTGTCAATCACTTCTGGACATAAGATCGTCCGGAGATATAGGACCTACCCCCGATTTTTCGAACTGGGATTCTGATGCTACTACCATCTACCCTCCCACCTGCTTACCTGACTTCATTCCTGTGATCAGGAAGCGACGACGGCGCAAGCGGGGCAGACGAGCAGGTGCATTAGTGAAGCTGAGGCGACGTGAACACCACCCCCCCCTTCCGAGTATTCTCCTGGCGAATGTGCAGTCACTGGACAATAAGCTGGATGAACTCAGAGGGAGGCTCAACTTCCAGCGAGACATTAAGAACTGCAATGTCTTGATTTTTACTGAGACTTGGCTTGATCCATCGACACCAGCTTCGGCCATTCAACCAGAGGGATTCAACATTCACCGGCTAGACCGAACAAAGGACTCGGGGAAAAATAGAGGGGGTGGAGTATGCTTTATGATCAACAATTCTTGGTGTTCCGACGTGGAACTACTTACATCTTCTTGTTCACCCAATCTTGAACACCTGATGATCAAATGCCGACCCTTCTACCTCCCGAGAGAGTTCTCATCCGCGATCATTACAGCGGTGTATATTCCACCACAGGCCGATGCAAATAGGGCACTAAACGAGCTGTATGGGACCATTAGCAGACTTGAAACTTCCCATCCAGAGGCTGCATTCATCGTGGCTGGCGATTTCAACAAAGCCAATCTGAAGAAAGTACTGCCTAAATACCATCAGCATATCACCTGCCCAACGCGAGCCAAGAACACACTAGATCACGTTTACACTCCGTTCCAGGATGGATACAAGGCCCTCCCCCGCCCTCCCTTCGGCAAATCAGATCATGACTCCATCCTGCTGCTACCCACCTATAGGCAGAAACTGAAACAGGAAAAGCCTGTGATGAGATCTCTACAACGCTGGTCGGATCAATCAGACGCTATGTTACAAGACTGTTTTGATTCCACTGACTGGGATATGTTTCGGAATGCCTCGGACAATGACATCAACACATATACAGATTCAGTCATTAGTTTCATAAACAAGTGCATAGACGACGTTGTTCCAAGGATTGTTGTACGAACATTTCCCAACCAGAAACCATGGGTAAATGACAATATCCGTGCTATGCTAAAAGCACGGTCCATCGCATTCAACTCTGGGGACATGGATGAGTACAAGAAATCAAGGTATGACCTCAGAAAAACCATCAAAAATGCAAAAAGACAATACATGGACAAAGTGGAGTCACACTATCATAGCTCAGATTCGCGAAGGATGTGGAGTGGACTACAATCTATTACAGACTACAAAGGGAAACCCAACTGTGTCATGCCCAGCAGTGCCTCTCTCCCGGATGAGCTTAACACTTTTTACGCCCGGTTTGAGGCCAACAACAACTGGCCTGTTACAAGGGCGCCCGCGGCTCAGGACGACCGGGTCTTCTCAAACTCCATGGCTGACGTGAGCAAGACCTTTAAGAGAGTGAACACCCACAAAGCACCCGGTCCAGATGGAATCCCTGGGCGTGTCCTTAGAGCATGCACTGACCAGCTGGCAGCCGTGTTTATGGATATATTCAACCATTCACTGTACCAGTCTGTAGTCCCCACCCGCTTCAAGATGACATCGGTTATTCCAATCCCCCAAAAAACAAAAGTAACCTGTTTAAACGACTACCGCCCCATAGCACTCACTTCTGTCATCATGAAGCGCTTTGAGAGGCTGGTCAAAACCCACATCAACTCGTTACTACCTGACACACTGGACCCACTCCAATTTGCCTACCGCCCAAACAGATCTAGGGATGATGCCATCGCCACTGTACTGCACACTGCCTTATCACACCTGGATAAGAGGAACACCTATGTGAGAATGTTGTTCATTGATTATAGTTCAGCATTCAATACCATTATCCCCTCCAAGCTTGTCAACAAGCTCAGTGAGCTAGGACTTAACACCTCCCTATGCAACTGGATCCTGGACTTCCTGACGGGAAGACCCCAGGTGGTGAAAATAGGCAGAAACACCTCCTGCACACTGATCCTGAACACGGGAGCTCCCCAGGGTTGTGTGCTCAGCCCCCTTCTGTACTCCCTGTCGACTCACGACTGCATGGTCACGCACAACTTCAACCCTATCATCAAGTTTGCTGATGACACTACCGTTGTAGGCCTGATCACAGATGGCGACGAGACAGGCTACAGGGAGGAGGTAAGAGCCCTAGAAGAATGGTGCAAGTACAACAACCTCTCCGTCAACATCAGCAAAACAAAGGAGATGATCGTGGATTACAGGAAGCAGCAGGGGGAGGGACACACCCCAATCTACATCGAAGGGGCTGAGGTGGAGAGGGCCAGCAGCTTCAAATTCCTGGGTGTATTCATTACGGAGGACTTAACGTGGACTCATCACATCGACGTCGTAACAAAGAAGGCATGCCAATGCCTGTTCTTCCTCAGGAGACTGAAGAAATTGGGAATGGCCCCCCAGATTCTCACCAACTTCTACCAGTGCACCATCGAGAGTATCCTGTCCGGCTGCATCACTACCTGGTATGGCAACTGCACCGCCACAGACCGCAAGGCTCTACAGATGGTAGTGAAAGCTGCACAACACACTATAGGAATTAAACTACCTGCTGTGCAGGATATCTACCCCGAGAGGTGCCGCGGGAAGGCCCTGAGAATCATTAAAGACGCGAGTCACCCCAGCCACAACCTCTTCGCCCTGCTCCCGTCCGGTAAGAGATACCGAAGCATACGGTCTCGTACCAACAGGTTTCAAAACAGCTTCTACCCCCAGGCCATAAGACTCATGAACGATTAATTTATAATTATTTATTACTGTTGTTTTATTTATTATTACTGTCTTTCTATTAGTATTTCTATTAGTATTTTTATCATTGTTATGCCATATTTATTCCAATGTTGGGAGGACTCGTAAAAATCAGCATTTCATTGTGCAGTACACACGTCTGTTGCATATATGACAAATAAAATTGAATTGAATTGAATTGAATTGAATTGGGCTCCAGGTCTTGCTGCACCATTGCGCAGATGTCACCCACCCACTACCTCTCGCGAAAGTCAGAGCCACCTTTGGCACTGCTGCTCATTCATGTTGAGGTAGCTGATCCTCTGTCTGTAGACCCTGTTTGGGGGGTATCTCCTGCGCCAATGGGCTTCCATGGGCTGGTGCCTTCTGGCCTGTACAGCTTCAGGTGAGTGAGCAGCAGCTTGGCGCTCCTGTTGTTGCCGCTGCTGTTGGTGCTGCTGTTGTTCATGGTTCTGCTGCTACCACGGCTGGTCTTCGTCTGAATCTGAGTCCAGGAGGAAAGGAAATAAATGGTTCCCATGCTTCTGGTAGATGCCTCAGTTGAGAAAGCGCTCAGTCAAGGTGGCGAGAGGGGTTTCCCAGGAGGTCACACTGGAGATAGGTGTCAGGCTCCAAACTGCCACAGCTATGGTTGTGCCTGCTAAAAGATCCCTCCAGACCTGAGACAACAAAGTCCTGCCACCTGCAAATGATGACTGATCAAATCTCCTATTTAATGGTGGAGCTGCAGCTGATAGTCAACAATCCAATTGTGCTCCCACCAGGTTTCACCGTCATGTTTCAGAGGAGATGTGAATCACGTGGGAAACGTGTTAAAATCGAAAAGGCCTCTCAAAATGGGATGATAGAGGCAATTTAGTGGTTGTTAAGGGCCTTAAGGGCCTATCCCGCCTCTTGGAGATGGGACAGAGACGGGATCAGAAACTATGCATTTGGGCAAATTGCTTGGGTCGGGCCCGCCTGCCACTTTTTGCAATTTTAGCACCCCATACGCCTCCATTCCCGCCTCCTCGGGCCTGGCAAAATCCAGCCCAAAGAATCTGCAAAGGGATATAGATAGACTGAGTGGGCAGTAAGGTGGCAGATGGAGTATAATGTAGGGAGATGTGAGGTTATTCACTTTGGTAGGAAGAATAGAAAAACAGAATATTTTTTAAATGGTGAGAAACTTTCAAATGTTGGTGTTCAGAGAGATTTGGGTGTCCTCATGCAAGAAACACAGAAAGCTAGCATGCAGGTACAGCAAGCAATAAGGAAGGCAAATGGGATGTTGGCCATTATTGCAAGGGTGTTGGAGTATAAGAGTAAGGAAGTCTTGCTACAATTGTACAGGGCCTTGGTGAGACCACACCTGGAGTACTGTGCACAGTTTTGGTCTCCTTATCTAAGGAAGGATATACTTGCCTTTGAGGCAGTGCAATGAATGTTCATTCGATTGATTCCTGGGATGAGAGGGCTGTCCAATGATGAGAGATTGTGTAGAATGGGCCTATACTCCCTGGAGTTTAGAAGAATGAGAGGTGGTCTCATTGAAACAAGCAAGATTCTGAAGGGAATTGACAGGGTAGATGCTGAGAGGTTGTTTCCACTGGCTAGAATGTTTAGAACTAGGGGGCATAGTCTCAGGGTAAGGGGTAGGCCATTTAAGACTGAGATGAGGAGGCATTTGTTCACTCAGAGGGTAGTGAATCTTTGGCATTCTCTGCCCCAGAGGGCTGTGAATACTGAGTCTTTGAGTGTATTCAAGGCTGAGATAGATAGATTTTTGGACTCTAGGGGAATCAAGGGATACGGAGATGGGGTGGGAAAGTGGAGCTGAGGTCGATGATCAGCCATGATCTTATTGAATGGAGGAGCAGGCTCGAGGGGCCGTATGGCCAAATCCTGCTCTTATTTCTTATGTTCTGTCATCTCAAATTCACCTGCCATTTATCCATCAGCATCGGTGCCCTTGGTCCTCAGAATCAGACTAAAATCAGCCCCAACACCTGCAGCACCAACAACTCCAACTTTCTCCGCAATCACCTGATGCTGCAAAAACAGAGAGTATCGGCGTCTGACCACATTGCTGCCCGGGAGGCCAGGGATGGCCTCACCATGGCCAGATTTACTTCACTTGACGCTGTATACCCTGGCTGCCACATGATTCACCAGGTTGGCATCACCCCACACCAACACCATCAAGCATCCCTACAATGCCCAAGCCATTCCTTTCATACTCATCGCCAATGTGATGGGTTCAACTATGTCTCATCATTCACTGCAACTCACTAAGCCACTTCCAAAGGCTCTTTCTAAATCTGTCCAAGAACGCAAAGTGTTGAAAATAAAGATTTCAATGTTTGACAGCACATTAACAGAAACTTCACATGAACATTGGGTAAAACACACATGTGCCTACCCTTGTGTGTTGTTACTTGGTATGATTGAGCTAGGATGAAGATGAGTGTGAGGGGTGGCTAGTGCGATGGGGAAGTGATAATGTAGATAGAGAGGGATGGGTGGAGGTGCAAGGTAAGTTGGTGTGAGTAAGGATGTGCAGGAGTAGGGTAGAGAAGGCAGAGTGATGGGGATGTGATCAGAGGCACAGCAGGATGAGGTTGAGTGTGGCTTGGCAGTAAAGTTTCATGATATGCTGAGATCATTGAAAGGTTTGCATCACTGCTCTCTACCGCCCATGGGAATAGAAGAGGAACTCCGTGTGTGCTGACTCCCTCCATGAGCATATGGAGGGAGTCATGGGAGGGCCTGGGTGCAGCCGTGCACCTCTGTGCAGTGCTTGTAAGTGTTTGCAGCACCTCAATGCACGCTATCATGTTGAAACAACTCAAAATTCTTTGCACAGTGAATTACTTTGGAATACAGTTATTATTATATGGACAAGCATGGTAGTATGGCAAATACAAGCAAAAAGAGATTTATGTACCTTTGAAGATGTGCTTGAGTCTGTGGTGTACTTTTATAGCCATTCTCCAGGTGTCAGCAACAGCTCAGTTGGTAGCACACTCACCTCTGAGTCAGAAGGTTGTGGGTTTGAGTCAAACTCCAGAGACTTGAGCACATAAATCTAGGCTAACACTCCGTGCAGTGCTGAGGGAGTGCTGCATTGTCAAAAGTGCTGTCTTTTGGATGAGATGGTAAACCGAGGCCCTGCCTACCCACTGAGGTGGAAGTAAAAGGTTCCATGGCACTATTTTGAAGATGAGCAGTGGAGTTCTAGTCAATATTTATTCCTCAACCAACACCACTAAAACAGATTATCTGGTCATATCACATTACTGTTTGTGGGACTGTGCTGTGTGCCAATTGGCTGCCAGGTTTTCTACGTTACAACAGTGACTACACGTTTCATTGGGTGTAAAGTGCTTTGGGATGTCCTGACATCTTTCGTTTTCTCTTCTTTCTTTAGTGTAATGATCAGTAACATGTACTTCTAGAATGGTACACTAGGTGGAGCTGTAAGAGTGGGGCTACCCACGAGGCACTAGGCTACCCACAAGGCAGTAGTCAAGATGGATGCTGTACAAGTCCACATGGCTGAATAAAGTGACTAGCTCAAGCTAGCTGTTCATAATAAGAATGTCTATTTATTTATGAACATAACATGGTACCAGGATTGGTAAAATCTGCTGAATATTGTGAAACGCGACATGGAGACTTTGAAGCCACCGGAGGGTTTGAAACTCATGGGGAATGGCGACTGCAATTGGCGGACTTTCAAACAACAATTCAAACTCTACATTGCTGCCATCGGGTTCGGTACGAAGCCAGATGCAAGGAAAATAGCGTTACTGCTCACGGTTGCAGGTCCGCAGGCGATAGATGTATTTAATATGTTTGTATTTGATCAAGAGGAGGACAGAGAAAAACTGGATGATGTGCTAAAGAAATTTGATACAAGTTGTTCTCCCAAAAAGAATGAGACCTATGAGAGATACGTGTTCCGTTCACAGACACAGTAGCAAAATGAGATTTTTGATAGCTTTGTGACCAATCTGAAACTGAAAGCACAGACATGTAATTTCTCTGAACTGAAATCATCCATGATTCGTGTCCAGATTGTGTTTGGTATTCATGATAAAAAGGTCAGGGAACGTCTGTTGAGAGAAACCGAACTAACATTGGAAAATGCTGTGAAAATATGCCAAGCCAGTGAGCTAGCTCAAAAGCATGCGAAGACTTTCAGTGAAATTAATAATAATGCGATTGTAGTAAGTGATAGTGCTGCTGTCGGTGCTGTGTCCTACAAGGGGAAGAAACATGGGCAGAACAGAAATGCAAAGCAATCGGAGGATGGAATTTTTAATTGTAAATGCTATGGTTACAAACACCAGTCACGACAATGCCCAGCGTTTGAAAAAATGTGCACAAAATGTAATGGAAAGAATCACTTTGCCAAACAATGCTTTTCAAAAGTAAAAACAAAGAAAGGGCAACAAGTCAATGTGATTGAGGACACTGATTTAAGTGAGACATTTTTTGTAGGAATGGTGTCATGTGATAATATCGAAAAGGATACAGAAAATGTGCAGCCCTCAGGAATGGACAATGCTGAACATAAAATTAATGCAGTAAAAGAGGTCAAATGGATAATATCATTGCAGGTAAATGGAGCATTAGTTACATTGAAACTAGACACTGGGGCAAAAGCAAACTTAATCAGTATGAGTGACATTAAAAATATGAAAGAAAAGCCCAAAATACAGAAAAAGTCAGTACTACTGAAGGACTATAATGGACAGAAAATAGATAGCTTAGGTGTATGCAGATTTAAAGTGACAGTCAAAGACAAAGTGCATCATCTCATGTTTTCTGTTGTGGCTGAAGGACTTGATTCACTACTAGGTGACAAAGCTTGTGAGGACTTAGAACTGGTCAAGAGAGTCTACCGTATAAACTGTGCCATAAGCAGACCAGATGACTCAGTGGATTCTGTAGTGAATAATTTCCAGGATGTGTTCAAAGGATTTGGAGTTCTACCATTCAGATACAAGATCCAGCTAAAGGAGAATGCTCAGCCAGTGGTACATGCTCCATGGAGAGTTCCAGCACCCCTGCGTGACCGGCTCAAGAATGAACTGGACAGAATGACCACACCAGGAGTCATCAGGAAAATCAAAGAGCCAACAGACTGGGTTAACTCTATGGTATGTGTGAAGAAAAAGAACAATGATCTAAGAATATGTATGGATCCAAAGGGCTTAAATGCAAACATAAAACGTGAACACTAACAGATTCCCAAGCGAGAAGAAATCACCAGTGAAATGTCAGGTGCCAGATACTTCACAAAGCTCGAAGCCTCACAAGGATTTTGGCAACTAAAACTGGCTGAAGAGAGCATCAAATACTGTACCTTCAACACACCATTTGGCAGGTACTGTTTCCTCAGAATGTCTTTCGGGATAATATCTGCATCTGAAATCTTTCATAGAGCGATGGAACACATAATTGAAGGTCTGGAAGGAGTTCGGGTCTATGTTGATGACATCATCATCTGGGGCTCCACACTGAAAGAACACAATGAGAGGCTGACTAAAGTGCTACAGAGCATAAACCGGAATGGACTGAAGCTCAACAAAGCCAAGTGTCAGTTTGGCATCCAGGAAGTCACTTTCCTAGGAGATAATCTATCTGGTAAAGGAATAGAGCCAGATATGGAAAAAGTAAACGCCATACACAACATGCCCCGACCCACTGACAAAAAAGGAGTGCTACGCATAATGGGGATGATAAACGTCATTGGAAAGTTCATTCCTAACTTGTCAGCCAAGACAGCCTGTCTGCGAGACCTGCTACATAAAACAAATGAGTTCGCATGGACAAAGAGACATGAACAAGAGTGGATGAACCTCAGAACAGTGCTGACAACCACACCTGTACTCACCTTCTTTGACCCAACAAAGTGGATCAAAGTGTCAATGGATGCATCAAAAGATGGCCTAGGCGCGGTCTTGCTACAAGCAGAGGGTGAAGATTGGAAGCCTGTTGCCTATGCCTCCAGGGCTATGACTGATTCTGAGTGCCGATACGCCCAGATTTAAAAGGAATGTCTAGGCTTGGTAGTTGGACTGGAAAAGTTCCATGGCTACATATATGGACATCCCACCTTCGCAGTTGAGACAGACCACTGCCCACTGGTTGCCATCATAAAAAAAACCTGAATGAGATGTCTCCAAGGATTCAACGACTCATGATGAAGCGACAAAGATATGACTTTGAACTGTTCTACAAACCAGGCAAACACATAGTGTTAGCAGATGCACTATCCCGAGCACCCACAATGAGTCATGTGAGCTCTACTGAAGAAGACATGGATGTTCATGTGAGTATGGTCACTGCTGCGCTGCTCGTGTCAGACACAAAATCAAAGCAAATAGCAGAAGAGACAGTAAAAGATACAGTGTTACAAACAGTAATAGAGAACATTCATCATGGTTGGCCAAAAGGTTCCTGTCCAAAGTACTTTCACATCAGGTCAGAGTTGAGTGTCGCAAGTGGACTATTACTAAAACAGAACAGAATAGTCATTCCACAGGCTCTACGTCAAGACATGCTCAAAAGGATTCATGAGGGACACCTCAGAATTGAAAAATGCAAAAGGAGAACAAGAGACACTGTTTATTGGCCTGGCATAAGTGAGGACATTGAGAACATGATAGGCAAATGTGAGACATGTCAGAAACACCAAAACAAACAAGCAAAGGAACCAATGATAGTAGCTGACTTACCAACAGCACCATGACTAAAGGTTGGTATGGACCTCTTTCACTTGAATGGTAAAGACTATCTAATAGTGATTGACCACTATTCTAACTATCTTGAGATGGCGCTGATCTCAAGCACATCAGCAAGCAGTGTCATAATGCATGTTAAATCCATCTTCGCCAGACATGGAATTCCCAGGATTGCCGTTAGCGACAATGGTCCGTGCTTCAACTGTAAGGAGTGGCAACAGTTTGCAGCACAGTATGACTTTCAGCACATCACATCCAGTCCTTTGTATGCTCAGTCGAATGGTAAGGCAGAGAAAGGTGTTCAAGTTCTCAAACAGCTACTGAAGAAAGCAACAGAAAGCAAGTCTGATCCTTATCTCACCCTGCTGAGCTACCGAGCCTCACCTTTAGACTGGTTCTTCACCTGCTGAACTCCTAATGGGTCGCAAGTTGCGCACCACGCTACCCTGCTGTGCAAAAGAAAAGCAGAGTAAGGAACTGAGACAGAGACTTCAACTGTTAAAGCTGAAACAGAAATCACACTATGACAAGTCATCCAAAACTCTGAAACCATTGACAAGGGATGATGTTGTCAGGATTGAGGATCCAGATGCATCGAACAGGAAAGCTACAGTTCTTGAGGAAGTAGGACCAAGGTCATACACTGTTAGAACTGAGGAAGGACAGATTCTCAGGAGGAACCGCCGTTCCCTCCTGAATACACAATAAACTATCCAAGAGCAAATAGATGACAATGCCGCAACTGAATCTTGTCACTCACCACCAGAACAATCTAACACAAACACACATACAGGCTCTCATGAAAACACATCAGACTCACCTGTGCTGAGAAGATCCACACGTGAAGTAAAAAAGTCTGATAGACTTAATCTTTGAGTATAAAGTAAAGCTTTGAAAATGTGTTGACTGTTGTGAAAATGTTTATGTTTATAGAGCACTAACAAAAGTATTACTGATATCATCTTTATCGTGTTTCTTGAAAGTTGATTGATATTGATTGATATTGATTTTGTTTAACCTCAAAGAAAGGGGGATGTAATGATTAGTAACATGTCATTCTAGAATGGTACACTAGGTGGAGCTGTATGTATATAAGAGTGGGGCTACCCACGAGGCACTAGGCTACCCACAAGGCAGTAGTCAAGATGGATGCTGTACAAGTCCACATGGCTGAATAATGTGACTAGCTCAAGCTAGCTGTTCATAATAAGAATAGCTATTTATTTATGAACATAACATTTAGTAAACTGAATAACAGTCAATATGCATTTATAACCACATCGTCATTAGATCAGTATAATATCAAACACAAAATGCAAGTAGAACTACTGTAGTATGTGTTGAATTTGCAATATGTGCACAGCTAATTAAATAATCCAATCCTTCCAACTTCTTATAAGACTTGCGGCTGACTGAGTAACATCTCGCTGCCTATACATCACTGTAGTCTTTTGTCACTGAATGTAGTAACCCTCTGCTTCCTACCCTATTTATACCTGCAAGTAATCATCAATAACTCAATGACTATCACAGAAACAGAGCCCTTGCTTCAGGATCATAGTCAATACTTAGATAATCCCCTTATTTTAGGATCTTAATCCCGACTTTTACTCAGCATTGCACCATGGAGCCTTGATACCTGCTCTTGTATCAGGAATCTTAGTCCCCATTGAATGCATGCTCTCAGACATCAATACATTACCTCAGCCCCACTGAAAGAGTACTCTGAAATTTAACAGCTTATCTAACTATCGATCTATCTATCTATCTATCGGTGACTACTTAATAAATAGTAGCAATTGATTAATTCTTAACAAGTAAGTTAAAAGCTAAATAAAGACAGTGGGCCCTGAATTGCTCGGCCCTTCTGGCACACATCCACTACAACTTCAGCTGGAGTGAAGCAGAAGTGCCCAGAATTGGGCCAGGATCTGGATACACTGGGGGGAAAGTTTAGTTGGTTTGCGCCTCCCGTTAGCGCCTTAAGAGGGCGCTGATGGGGCGCAAAGCAACTAGCGCCCGGGCGCGGCGATATCTGTGCCTCATGCGAAATTGACCGGACATTTTGTGGAGGCACTAAACAATACCGCCCGATCGCCTGCGCACGCAGATCTTGACGTCATTCGAGCGTGCAACGCCCTTGGGGCGCCCCGGAACGGAAATTGAGTGGCGCCCCCCTCCTTTCCGCCTGGTGCAACCAATGACATGTAGACTGGAATGCTTCCCAGTCGCTGTGGGGCTGGGGGGTCGCTATTTAAAGGGGGCCTCTTCCTGGCTTTTTCTGTGGTAGACATTTTTGCACCACTCGTTTTGAGAGAGAGAGAGAGATTTTGAGAGAGACAAAGAGAGACTTCTGCATTGAGTCAGCACTGTGTGAAGTAGTTTTGGCTACTGAGCATAAATTTGCAGGTACTTTGGTTTTTGACCTTCATTACTTTGATTGCCAAGAGACTATGGGGGCTGCACTAATTGGGGCGTCGTCCTGCGCCAGCAGAATCAGAGGCCACAGAGATGCAGAGAGAGAATGGCAATCATGGCCAGACGGAGGAGGGCCAACAGGCCTCTGTACAGGAGACCTTTCCCTCCCAGGGTATTTCGCCTACAATTCTCATACATTAATATGTCTGAGGAGCAGTGTTTGCGAAGGTTGCGCTTCAGCAAGGAGGTCATCACTGAGCTCTGCCACGTGCTGCAGCCAGATCTGCAGCCTCTACTGAGGACCAGGACATCTCTATCGGTGGCAGTAAAGATAACAGTGGCTCTCAATGTTTATGCTACTGGCTCAGTTCAATCAGCTACTGGGGACATCGCCAATATCTCCCAGTTCACGGTCCACTGCTGCATCCATCAGGTCACAAATGCCCTCTATAAAAGGAGACGAGAGTACATCTCTTTCCCCATGACCCCGGACAAGCAGCATGAATGCGCTATGGGCTTTGCGAGGATAGTGGGCTTCCCCATGCTACAGGGCGCCATTGACTGCATGCATGTGGCTTTGCGTGCTCCACATGAGAATGCAGAGGATTTCCGCAACCGAAAGGGGTTCCATTCCTTAAACATGCAGTTGGTCTGTGACCACAGACAGCTGATACTCGCTCTCAATGCCTGTTATCCTGGCAGCAGCCACGATGCATACATCTTGCGCCAGACTACTGTGGCAGAACTTTTCCAGGCACTGCATCACCCAGGTGTTTGGCTTCTCGGGGACAAGCGACATCCACTGTGCACCTGGCTGATGCCACCGCTCTGTATGCCCAACACCCCTGTTGGGCTGCAGTACAGCGAGAGCCATCTAGCTACCAGGAACATCGTTGAGCACACAATCAGCATGCTCAAGCAACGGTTCCACTGTCTAGACCATTCTGGAGGAGCCCTGCAGTACTCGCCTGAGTGGGTCTCCCTCTTCATTATTGTGTGCTGCATGCTGCATGACCTGGCAATCCTCAGGACCCAGCCAATGCCACCAGGCCTTGGAGCACCAGCAGAGGAGGAGGAGGAAGAGGAGGAGGAGGATGATCATCAGCAGCACCAAGGCGGGAGGAAGACCCACAATGTAGAAACTGGAAGGGCCGTCCGTCAACGGCTCATAGCAAGCCGGCTGAGGAAATGGCTTCTGCCATTGAGAACAACATGAATGAAACCAACCCGCAACCCCTAAGCCAGCCAAGGCAACAATGATTGCAAAGACCAAACATGTACATTTTGAATACAAAAACTTATTTATTTTACAAACTGTATGTGTGTCATTTCCTCATGACAAACTAATAGAAAGAAACACAATAAAACAATCATTAGCATAACTGGTTCTTACAACCTGGAGATAATGTCCAAAACACTAAACAAAAGTTTGACCACGAACCTTGGCCTTTAATAAAAAAATGAACAACATTTTGTCACACCTCCTACTTTTTGCCCTTCAAGGGTGATCTCCTTCCCTTGTGCACTTCCCCCCTACCCACCATACTGCTCCTCCGTAATGGGACCCCAGTGGCTGCAGCAAGACTGGTGGAAGGCTACTGATTGTCAGAACCTGAGACTGCAGATGCCCTTGAAGGACGGCCTCGACCAGCTCTGGGCCTGAAGGGCCCGGCTGCAGACTGCACCAACTCTGCATGGGCGGCAGCAGTCTGGGCTACAGCCAGTGGCAAGTGCAATGGGGAAGTGACAGTGGTGGCAGCAGGAATGCTGTCATCATGAGAGAGGACAGCAACTCCCTGCTCGACCGACACACTGGCACTCCCACGGGGCATCACTGCAGCATCCAGAGCAATCTGCTGGAGCACAGATTGCTGGCTTGCTGCGGCGTGGTGAGAGCCCCAGGGAAATGTGTCCGAACCAACGAGGATGGCAGCAGTCAGTGCTCGCCTGGCCTCAATCTGAGTCTGTATGAGGGCAGTCAGGGATGGGGTCACAGCAGCCATTGACTGAATTGCAGCACTAAACATTTGCATTGCATCCGTCTGTGCTACAGCAAAGTGCTCCACATTCCTTGCCAGTGATTCAATGCATCCAGGCACCCTTCCCACTGCACCCATGAGCTCAGTGTGCATGTCCACCGCCTGGGTGTTCAATTCAGCGATCAGCCACTCCTCCTCTGCGTCCAGTGCAGCCGGACTCACTGGCCTACCCTCCCTCCGGGGAGAAGGCCCCCAAGCTTCCCTACCCCCATAGCATTGCTGCAGCCCACTGGGTCCTGGAGCTTCACCCTCATCAGACCCTTCCCCCCCCGCTCCCCTCCAGGGAAGGCATGTTCCCAGTGTGGGAGAGGGTGGCGCTGATGCTCCGGCTTCCTCTTCCTCCTCGCCTGCAGCTTCACTCCCACTGGCAGCTTGAGGGCCCGTCTTCTCAGCTGGTGAATCACCATCTGAAAGCAGGGAGGTACAAGATCGGCATTAGCATGAGGACAGGGTGGCAGTAAGGGAGGAATGAGTGCAGCGATTTAGTAAGTTGGATTGAAAGTGTCAACGGCTGTGAGTGACAAGTGGAAGGAGAGAGGACAAAAAGGTGATTACCTTACCATTGCTGTCCAGAATGGGGTTGGTCTCTCCAGTGGCGACGGGACCGATCACTCGGCTTGCCACAATCCTCTGGACGCACTCCTCAAGATCGCTGAGGGGTTGCAGCTGAGGCCTGTAGGGGGTTTCTCTTGCTTGCTCTGGTCTCCTGCCAGGCTTCTTGCAATAATTACCCGTGAGTGGTTCGACCCACTCGCCCCTACGGTTCTAGACCTTGGACTTAGGTGCAGGGAGCTGTAGTGCAGAAAAACTCAATAGACCAGGTCGAATAGCACGAAATGGATGCCTTTATTGAACAGTTTGCAGCATTATAAAATACATGTCATAAGCACAGATTAAAGCAACTACAAGCCTGCACACATCTATAAACTTAACTCTATAGAAATGGGGAACACACGGCACATCGTGAAAGGGGTAACACATTACAATTACCCTTAACCCCCTCCCCTAAACCTAACTAAGTTTCGATTTGAGGGACTCGGGATCATGCTCACCACTTTAAGAATTGCGAAAAAGGCTTTGCAGCCTCTCGACACAGCTTTCCGTTGTCACGTGGGTTTGGAAGCTTCTGGCGCAACTTGTTTTCCTCTTGGTTCTCCTGCGATGAGCGCTCGCCGATGTGATGTTGAAGAACTGGAGTACCGGGCCCTGAGTGTCTTCTTCTCCGGCCTGGGTCGTCGATGATCTCCCGACAAAAGTACCCGGGCCTCCCTCGTCGTCTTTCCGTCGTGGCCGGGCCTTGCCTGGCCGAACACCGAACCCGTTCCAAACCGAAATTGTTCCGAAGGTCCGAACCGAAGTGCTGCTTAGTTCCGATGGAGTCTATCCAGAAGCGTACCAATGGAGAACTCACTGATGGACTTTACTCAATCCACAGTTATACCTTTTTGGAACATTCTTATCTCCCGCCAAATCATAGTCTTGTCTTTGTAATAATTTTGGCGGGCAGAACTCTCTGCAGGGGTGTTTTGTCTTCATAACGGGAGTCGGTGATAGCTTAACTGGCCTTCCTGGGCCGATAATGTCTTTGCTTTGTTACCGTAACTTGGTTTGTATATTGATCGGTGTGGAGATTGCCCTGGATGGCTGTTAAACGGCTTCTCTTTGTACAGTGTAATGGGCTAAAGCTTTCGTTCAATTGTCCGCCCATTTCTTGATGGGTCTCATCCTGCCACCCAAATCTGTCCTGTACTTATAATCTAATCAATATGTATGCTCAGTTCCATGAGTTTCGGCTTCCCGAAACTGGTATCCGCAGGCTTTTAATGTCCTCAATCCACAAGCCTGTCTGGCTTGCAGTAACAGAAATTCAAATGGTCCCAGAAGCTGGTCACGAGGTCTGGCGGCCATTTTGTGTGCCCTTTTATTAAAGGTTTCTCTGTATAAGCTTCTTTTGGTCAATAAAGCTGTTTTATTAACCCTAGTTTCCTACGTGATCATTTAATGAAAATTTCGCGAATCTTACAGTCCCTCCTGTGATACTGATAGCTTGCTTAAAGTATCAATAACCCTTGGTGAGCAAATTTTCCCTGATTCCCCACATCCAAACATTCCTGGTAATTAACTATCTATGACCCCCACGACACATGCAGTTCCCATTTCAGAAAAATTACATTGTGTACAGTTGGACAACCATAGGCAGTACTACCTCAAACTATAACACATTCATCTTTCAGATGTGAAAGGGCCCGATACCCCTTACACCACCTGCATACACATTTTGTTAATCAAGAACAGAAAACCGATCAACGGTTATAACACAACAGTATTCATACACTTAAATCATATAGTAACCAAAACCAAGAGTGGAGGGATGCTTTATCCTTTAATACTTAGCAGCCTAAGCGGGGGTCTCTTCACCCACTTGTACATAGCGTTCTCTCCATTCTCCTGTGTTCTCGTGCCTCTGGAGGCGTTTGCCTCTCTTGCAATGCACGAACAGTAAATATATTACGATCAAAACCTGACACACTACTAGGATGTGGGATGCTATTCTAATCCAGGGCGGGATCTCTATATTAGTGAACAGGTCCCACCATGGTGGGGTGACTATGTCTAATATGTCTTTCCCTATCTCCAATGTCTTCTGCTATAGTGTGTAAAAATGCTTCTGTGAGACTATTACGGCTTTTAAAATCTTGGTGAGGTGTTCGGGGAGAGGGGGAATGACATAACCAAAATGCGCAACGAATCGTTTAAAATCCGTGAAATTCTCTTTTACAGTGAGGTGAACAGTGGAAGGTACAGGAATGGGGACAATTCGCTGTTGTGCCACTTGAACTTCAGCCCTGGGTTTGAAACAGAAACTGCTGTCACTGACCGGACACCACCCGTGCTCTCCGTGGTGGTAGTGAGGCGCTGCAGTGGTAACACAGTATGTTCTACCTCCGATATATGCCACCTGCGGGGGCACATGGTCTTTTGCCATTGCCTCCATGGTACAATTTACCGGCTTTGCGCTAGCGGCTCTGAACCCGCACTGTGGTTTTAAAAAGGCATTCAAGTGCTGGGGACACAGAATGATGTGTGCTCCCCGGCTTCGACACCCCGAGAGGTCAGTGCCTGTCATCGTACGCTCCCATCTGATGACATAAGGCGGGACCACTGTGTAACGAATGTGCGCACCCCCCTGAATGACTCCAATGTTCTCCACCCTGTATACCGGGGCGGGTTTTGCTGTGGCACCCAACACCGGCATCCTCACCACTATTCCCATGATATTGTGATTCGAGCGTCCGCAGTCCACTGGGACTGGGTACGCCTCTTCAGCTAGTCTGAGCTGGCACGGACTTAATGCGTTCTCAAAAGGGTGGAGCGCTTGCAAGTGCTTATTGCTGATCCAGGACGGGACCAAACCTTGTTTTAAATCCTCCAGATTACTGCGGCCCTCGCCCAGTAACCACGCCCCGTATAGCACACAAGCCTCGTTCAGTGCAGCCTGATCGGACGCATTCCGATCCTCCCTAATGAGTGCATTTACCGTTCTAGCGTGTTTCTCCAGCTCAGCGATTATTTCTTTTAAGTGTCGTGCCATGGCCTGGTCCTCATGTAGCTCAGAACCCACTACCTTATTTTCGTTTGTCAGTATGTTCCTTAACTGGGCCTTTAGACCATTAACCTGTGTCTGCAGCTCCATGTTGTCTACAGCGTTGACAACAGACGTCCCGGTACTAAAAGCAGTGAAGATGTCATTTACAGTACCCCTTCTTTGCCTTCCTGCCCGATCCAAAACTTCCTGTGGTGTGGTGTACAATTCGGCTTTGTCGGTGTCGGCAAAGTCAAACTCATAAAATTGTCTGAACATCCTGGTTAACAGGATCTGGTACAATTGCTCCATTTCCTTGGGACACCACTCCGGCAATCGTACCTCAGTGAGGTTTAAAATCACTGAGGCCACCGCGTAGTGCACCCCTTGGTACAGCATCTGATCGGTGGGTACCAATACTAAACCGTTCCCGGGTCCTTTTGTGGTGGTGGGGCACCCTTCCTTCTGGGCTAGTGCTACCGGAATCGTGGGCAGGGGCTTGCGTGGGCGGGTGATGAGTTCAGTGGCGTTTACCGGAATCGGGGAGAATGGGACTCCGCACGCCCGGGTGCTGATGTCCCACCTCATCCCTTTCCCTTCATCCTGCCACTGCCTCTGGAAAAAGATGGATATGCCTTTGGGGCAAACGTACTTCGAACCCCACATGCAGACATATATCCCTTCATCTGGTTCCCACCACTTGTCCCAACACACACGTAATTGTTCGTGAGTCCCCGTAATTGTCCGATGGGTATTGTTACCCAGTCGCTCCCACTCGATTGTAGAGTTCTTCATATTCTTTCCCAGCTTTTGAAGCCACCACCATCTACTTAGCGGTACGTTCCCATTACACACCAAACAGATCCTTTTTCCCACGGTAATGCTGACTCTGGGTGCAATGATCCTCACCCGAGGGCACAGTAACGAAGTCTCTTGGTAGGCAAACCCGGATTTGCTGGAGTATTCTGTAGAATTCGACCCCAGCCATCCTGGCCATCTCCCTTGGTGGAAGTAGGTGGCGGTTTCCTCAACCTCTCGCTTCCCTGTCCCATCCGTCGCGATGGGGGCTGTGTCCCCGGAGCATCTGAACACAACGACGTCCTTGGTGCGGCCTCGGTAGGCCAGCCCGCACCCGATCGCCGCGAGCACCATGAGAATCCTCCCCATTGTATTCCTGGTTTCTGTAACTGATAAGATGATGTAGCCAGGCTCCCAATAGGCGCTGGCCTAATTAAACGGACGCTCGGGTCCCCTGGCCCCGCTTCGAAACAAACACACATACTGGGCAGACTTCGAAAACTACCTTTTACAACATCCCCATCATCTTAAACTTTACATGCCTTAAACTAACATTAAAATTACTTAACTTCACTTATCATTACCTAAACTTAACATACCTAAACTTATGTACAGCGCCGCCCTCCTTCGGGCGGCCTACCTAATTCCTATGAGGGCTGCAGCATGCCGCTCCCTGTGGCGGGGCTGCACTGACCTTCGGCTTTGATCCCTCGCAGCCTGTCGCTGCTGAACGGGAATCATGTCTTTCCTGGGCTACCCTGGATCGATGTTGGGGGAAGTAAGGAGGATCTGACCAAAACTTTCTGGGCTGAGGCGTCCGAGCCGACCTACGAGGGGGCACTTTGGGCGAGGCTGCCAGGGCTAACGGACCGGGGATCGGGACCTCCACCGTCTCAGCCTGTGGTCCCACCACAGCTGCCGGCTCCGGCTCCCTTCCCTCAGGCTCCGCCCCCCTGGGGCTGGGATCCGTGGCATCCGACTCCACCCCACCTGTCCCCACAGGTGGTGAGTCTCCACCCCAATCCCTACCTCCCCTATGCTCGAGTCGGGGGCGGGACCTTCATCCTCCGACTCCTTCTCCTCCGTGATCGGGTCAGGGGCGGGGTCGAGCTGTTTGGGCTCTTCCTCGTCCGAATCCCAAACTAACGGAGAGACCTCCCACTCCGATGGGATGACTCCTCCCCTCACGCAGGCTACAGTTCCAGCCTGTGTGGTCTGTGACCCTGTCTCAGGCTGAGGATTTCTGTTCTCAGACCTGGCCCCTGTTGTTGGCCCTTGTGCACCCGGCTTAAACAGTTTACACTGGTTAATGTGAAACCATTTAGTACGTCGGGGCACCTTCACTGCGTACACCATGGGGCGGGCCTTGTCTACAATGCTGTAGGGCCCCATGTACAGTGGTTCTAGACTCCCTACTCGGGCATAGTTCCTAACCATGACCTGGCCTCCGACTTCCCACTCTTGCTTCTTACGGGGTTCCAGCAACAGTCGATTGCCCTGATGCTATCTCCCCATGTTCCCAGCCGCTTGCTCATAAACCTATTTCAGGCGCTCCAAAAGGGTTTGGACGAACTTGTCCCGATTCACCTCTTGGAGCTGGCCCTCAGTGAGCACCGGGGCTAGTACATGGGTGGGTGTTCGCATGATCCTCCCAGCCATTAACTCGTGCGGGGAGTACCCCGTACTTTTGGACTGGCTGGCCCGGATCCCCATGAGGACTAGAGGCAGGATCTCCGCCCACTTCTGGGGCGAGCCCATTGCCTCTTTCCTCAGCTTTTCCTTGAGGGTCCAGTTCATGCGTTCAACAATCCCGGATGACTGGGGATTGTGCGCTACGTGCCACTTCCCTTCAATGCCCAAGAGCATGAGGGTGTTCTGCATCACTTGGCCGGTGAAATGACTTCCTCGGTTGAACTCGACAAACCGGGGGAGCCCCCACTGTGAGAACACTTCCCGGACCAAGATCTTGGCAGTACCCAGTGCCGTAGCTGTTCTACATGGGAAGGCTTCTACCCACTTGGTAAACACATCCACCAGGACAAGGCAGTACTTATAACCTCCCTGGGCGGTGGGCAGGGGCCCTATGTAGTCGACCTGTATCGACTGCCATGGTCCCTCTACCCTCCTGATGTGCCCCATGGGCACTTTCCTTTTCTGGGAGTCTGGGTTGTTTGCAGCGCACACAAGGCAGCTTGCACAGAACTCGCGGACATCGTCTCGAAGTCCCGGCCACCATCCCGCCTGCTCTACCCGTTGCCAGGTAACCTCAGGCCCGGGGTGTCCTGCCCCTGGACCCTCATGGGCCAGTTGAAGGAATTCCCTCCGGTGCTGCTGCGGCACAACCCACTGTTCCTCCCGGAACAACATGCCTTCCTTGACGGAGAGGGCTGCCGTACTGTACGGACCCTCTACCTGCTTGCCCTCAGCAATAGCATTGAGGACTGTTTTCAGGGCGGAATCCAGGGTTTGGACGGTCTTTAGGTCTAGGGGCGGTGTCACCCCTGTGTTCCCTGGAGTCCCCTCCCTGCCTCGGATCGCTGCCACGGGTCCGGGTCCATAGGGGTCCCAGAAAATGCCGTTGCGGGCACCCTCCCTGGCTAGCGTATCTGCCTGCTGGTTACCCTGACTGTGGGGTTCTGTGGTGGAATGAGCCTTCACCTTGTGGATGAACACCTCCCCTTCCTCCCCCACTGCTGCCAGGATCTTTTCCAGCAAGGGCTTAACTGTTAAAGGTCATCCGTCCGCGGAGGTATATCCGCGACGAGACCAAATGGCCAGGTATTCTGTAAACGAATTGCATGTGAACATGCTGTCCGAGCAAATCATGTATGGGGTTGGGAAGATCTCAGGGTGGGTAACCACGTACACCACCGCGGACAGTTCAGCCTGCTGTGTGCTCATAGTGCTGGGGAGCCTAATCGCCAGGGCAATGTTTGCCGCGGGGTCATAAACTCCACACCCTGTGAGTCGTTCGCCAGCAGATACCGTGCTGGAACCGTCTACGTAGATCTCGCGGCCTGTGGGGTGTATCCCGGCCCGTAAACCTATGTTGACCTCCCATACCCCTTCGACGGAACACCGATGGGCTGTTCCGGGATATACCATGTTTGCCGCGAGCTTCGGCTCGCAAAGACCTTTAACCTTGAGATCCATCTGGGAAAGGAGGAGGGTCCAGCGCGCAATCCGAGCACTGCTTACGGTCCCATCCTTAATCCTTCCATCCAGAAGCATCTTTGTGGGTGTGTGATGGGTGAGGAGCATGATGGGAGAGGTTCCTGTGAAGATCGCTGATCTGCTCACAGCCCAATGCGTGGCCAGGAGATGCCGTTCGCAATTGGAAAAACTCCTCTCCACATCCGTAAGCACCCTGGAGGAGTAGACCACCGGCCTCAGCTTGCCGTGTCGCTCCTGGAGCAGCACGGCGCTCAGGCTGTCTCCACTGGCGGCTACTTCCAGGAAAAACTCCTCCCCGCCATCTATGGCCCCTAGGGCTGGCACGGTCTGCAGGTCCCTTTTCAACTTCTCGAATGCTGCCTGACAACCCTCAACCCAAGACCACTCGACTCCCTTGTGTAAGAGTCGGAGTAGCGGGGCTGCTGTGGCTGCATAGTCCTCAATGAAGTCTCTGCAGTACCCGGTCAGTCCCAAAAAGGACCTCACACCCGTTACTGTGTTAGGGATCGGCAAATCTTGCACCGATTCCCGCCTAGCCATCTATGGCTCTTTCCCCAGCGCGGATGGTCAGACCCAGGAATTTCACCTCCTGCTGGCCAATCCGTGCTTTCTTTGGGTTTACTTTAAAACCCTTCCTTTCCAGTAGCTCCAATAATTCGGCTAATAGTGGGCCGTGCTCCTCCCTTGAATCCGTGAACAGGAGCAAGTCGTCCACATACTGCACTATCTGATTTGGCTGGCTAAATTCCTTTAAACTTCCTGCCATGCACTGATGGAAAATGCTGGGGCTGTTGTGAAAACCCTGTGGCAGCAGTTCCAAGTGTACTGTTGCCCTTTAAAAGTAAAGGCAAACTTGTACTGATCCTCCCGCCGCAACGGAATGGACCAAAAACCGTTCGAGATATCCAGCACCGCGAACGTGGTCGCGGATGCTGGAATACTCCCTATTAGGTCGGCAACTGCTGCTACCGTGGGCGTGCAGGCTGGGATGTTACTGTTGAGGACTCTGTAGTCCACCGTGGCCCTCCATGAATTGTCCGGCTTCCTTACCGGCCATAATGGGGAGTTCACGTGAGTGGCTATCGGCATCAACACGCCCTGCTGCACCAATGAAGATATTGTTGTCTCCATGTCGGGTTCTGCTTCCTTGGGGAAGTTATACTGCTTTTGGGGTCGGATCATGGGGTCCCCGTCTACGCTGACCTCAAACCCGGTGACCCTCCCACAGTCGTGCTTGTGGGTGGCAAATGCGGTCAGATTGTCTGACACAAATGCTTGCAAGTCCGTTGGGACGTCCGCGACCATAAGCTCAAGGTCGTAACCTCCTGATGGCTTCATGGTGCACAGGGTCCCCTTTCCTCCCTTCTCTGGGATCACGACTACCTTGCCTAACCCATTTGCGGCTCCCCAGAGACAGTGATTTCTAAGGTCCATGAGGATCCCGTGTTCCACCAAGAAATCAGACCCGAGGATGCCTTTACCACCCCCCTCATTCCACTTCATCAGGATACACGTCCATGTGGTGTGGAGTGCTCCCAAATGAATGGAGAGCGGGATGGAGAACGCGCCAGCCTGTTCTTTGCCTGTGAAACCCGCTAATGAGAATGGAGCCTGGGTAGACAGAGGTGAGGCAAAAGGTTTAGCTGTGTGGATCATGGTACATGATGCCCCCGTATCCAACAGGTAACTACCCTTTTCCTTCTCTACCTCCATTTCCACAAGGGGTCTTCTCCACGCGTCATAGCGGAGCGGACACAGGTAGACAGGCTGCGCGGGCTTTAGTCATTGGGGCGCTGCGGTTGGGGCTGGGGGAGCAACAGGGCCGTTGGCGACTGCCACCTTCCCCTGTGAGGTCATTAGAGACCGCATTGCCTCTAAAACTGACTCGATCGCATCGGGATGGATCGACACATCGGTTCCTTTCTCCCGGATGGGCGTTTGGGCTGGGGCTGAGGGAGCTTTTCCCTTTAAATCCTTCCAGGGATTTTTACAGTCCCGGCGCCAGTGACCTTCCTTCCCACACCCGTAACAACTATTCTTGGCTTGGGGAAGGCGATTCCCCTCCTGATGCCATTCCTTTTTAACAGGAGCTGCAGGCCTCACCTCATGCACCTTTCCCTTCGGGGGAGGCACTTCCTTACTCCTGCTGTTCCTGTAACCTATCGTGAGCTGATCAAGTACTATCTCCTCCGTGGTGCGGGGGTTATTGGGGTCAAACCATGTTTTGGCCTGCTCCCTCACCTGTGGCAAGCAATTCGTGACCAGGCACCGGAGCCAATGAGCCCTTTGACCAGCGTTCAGCCCGTCTCGGGCCGGCCCGCCCGGGCAGCTGCACCGATACACTGGCCACAACCTTCTGGCGAAAACCCATGGGGGCTCTCCCTCTAGCTGTACCGTCCTACCCAATCGGAGGAATGGACTTCCGTCATCTTCCCCCATAACCTCCATGACCTCGTCCCGTAAATCCTCATACTCCTTGTGCCCTCTCTTGCTCTTGTCAGAGAGACACTGGAGGATCGAGCTGTCCAGGGAGAACAGCAGCATTCTGGACTGCTCTCTCCCGTCGCAGTCATTAACTGCTGTGGTCTGCTCCACGTCCCTAAAATGGACGGAGGGATCTCCTGACTCGGAGAGTTTTGGGATGTGGCTTATCATTGCCCTTAGCTGTTGTGCGCTGTGGGGCATTACGATCTGATTCATGAGGGGTCCATCATCGCCATTTGCTTCGTCCGGACCGAGCCTCCGGTGTCGAGCGGGACACATCGGTGCCGGCTTCGACCCTACTACCTGGGGTTGCTCTACCTCAGGAATCTCTTCGACTAACTCCACCGTTTCCTCCCCAGCAACCCAAGACTCATCATAGCTGGGAGGTGCTGAGGGCTCGGTGGTTGGTACCCCAACTGCCTCTCGCGGAATCAGTCTTTTGAATTCCCTGGCTAACTGTAGATGGCTCGCTGGTGGGTTTATGAGACACACCAAGCCATTTGCCTTCACTAGGGCCATTCTCAGGTCCTCTAGCTCCCTTTGGCAAGCGCTATGGTCGGCGTTCTCAGACCTATCCTCGATGGCCATCTTGTACGCTGCTCTAGCTCCCAGAATACTCTCCTCCTGTGCCTTTACCTGCTGAGCTAGGCGGACACACCTGTCTCTTATTCTTCCTTCACTGGTCTTGGCCTCAGTGACCTGACACTCCAAGTAATCTATCTTGGTCTCATGGCGATTGGTTACGGAGTGGCATTCCTGATTCAGCGCGTTGAGCGATGCAATCAGTCTCTTTCCTCCCGCAACCTTTTCCTCTACTTCTGCTAGTAACCCTTTGATCTGGGCTGTCTGTGCTACAACGACTTGGTCCAAAAGCTGGACTTCCTTCTTGTAGCACATCAGCCAGACCGCTTTTTCTACAGATCTTTTGTGCTCTTTGCTTTCTGTCCACTTGATGGCTGCGTCTAGCAGGCGCCTATCTCTTAATAGGTCAGATATCCACTGTTTTGTAAGGTTTACCTTCCCAAAAACATAATCCGCTATTCTCTCATCCATCACATTTCGTTTATTCAGACCTTGATCTAAAACACTACATTCCTGCTGCCAAGGTCCTGCCGCGGTCGCCATCTCTTAATAGGGGGTTTCTCTTGCTTGCTCTGGTCTACTGCCAGGCTTCTTGCAATAATCACCTGTGAGTGGTTCAACCCACTCGCCCCTACGGTTCTAGACCTTGGACTTAGGTGCAGGGAGCTGTAGTGCAGAAAAACTCAATAGACCAGGTCGAATAGCATGAAATGGATGCCTTTCTTGAACAGTTTGCAGCATTATAAAATACATGTCATATGCACAGATTAAAGCAACTACAAGCATGCACACATCTATAAACTTAACTCTATAGAAATGGGGAACACACGGCACACCGTGAAAGGGGTAACACATTACAATTACCCCTAACCCCCTCCCCTAAACCTAACTAAGTTTCGATTTGAGGGACTTGGGATCATGCTCACCACTTTAAGAATTGCGAAAAAGGCTTTGCAGCCTTTCGACACAGCTTTCCGTCGTCACGTGGGTTTGGAAGCTTCTGGCGCAGCTTGTTTTCCTCTTGGTTCTCCTGCGATGAGCGCCCGCCGATGTGATGTTGAAGCACTGGAGTACCGGGCCCTGAGTGTCTTCTTCTCCGGCCTGGGTCGTCGATGATCTCCTGACAAAAGTACCCGGGCCTCCCTCGTCGTCTTTCCGTCGTGGCCGGGCCTTGCCTGGCCGAACACCGAACACGTTCCAAACCGAAATTGTTCCGAAGGTCCGAACCGAAGTGTTGCTTAGTTCCGATGGAGTCTGTCCCGAAGCGTACCGATGGAGAACTCACTGATGGACTTTACTCAATCCACAGTTATACCTTTTTGGAACATTCTTATCTCCCGCCAAATCATAGTCCTGTCTTTGTAATAATTTTGGCGGGCAGAACTCTCTGCAGGGGTGTTTTGTCTTCATAATGGGAGTTGGTGATAGCTTAACTGGCCTTCCTGGGCCGATAATGTCTTTGCTTTGTTACCGTAACTTGGTTTGTATATTGATCGGTCTGGAGATTGCCCTGGATGGCTGTTAAATGGCTTCTCTTTGTACAGTGTAATGGGCTAAAGCTTTCGTTCAATTGTCCGCCCATTTCTTGATGGGTCTCATCCTGCCACCCAAATCTGTCCTGTTCTTGTAATCTAATCAATATGTATGCTCAGTTCCATGAGTTTCGGCTTCCTGAAACTGGTTTCCGCGGGCTTTTAATGTCCTCAATCCACAAGCCTGTCTGGCTTGCAGTAACAGAAATTCAAATGGTCCCAGAAGCTGGTCACGAGGTCTGGCGGCCATTTTGTGTGCCCTTTTATTAAAGGTTCCTCTGTATAAGCTTCTTTTGGTCAATAAAGCTGTTTTATTAACCCTACTTTCCTACGTGATTATTTAATGAAAATTTTGCGAATCTTACAGCCACCCTCCACCCGTCTGTTGCTGCTGTCTCCTATTATGAGATAGCTTGGCCTGCAAGTAAAAGGGCGGCGTCTGAGTAAATATACAGCCATGGTCTTGCCTGATGTGCCTCCCATAGTTGAATAGCCCTTACTGTATGCAGCCATGGTCTTGCCTGATGTGCCTCCCATACGTGAATAGCCCTTACTGTATGCAAAGTGTGAATTGTGCGTGTGTGTTTCATGAGAGGGCCATAGATGTTGGATGAGTGTTGGGAATTGGGGTTTTAAGACCCTCTGGCCATAGAGTGAGGTTGAGATGGAGGGATGGAGAGGTATTGAAAAAAAGCCACTCACCCTGAAGACCCGAGTGAGCTCACTGAATTTTTTCTACATTGTATATGGGTCCTGGGCACCATGCTCCTGGAGGAGACGCTCTGTGCCACCTCCCTCCACACTCTTCTGTAATTGCACGGCAAAGGCCTCCTGCCACTCTCTGGGTACAGTATTGATCATCTGCGCTCCACCGCGCCAGCCAGAGCCTCCAAGGCCCGCTCGCTGAAGCGCTGTGCTTGCTCCCTGGCCCTCTCCATAGTCCTTGGCTGCAAGATTTAGGCACAGGTCTCTCCAGGCCGAAATTCAAGGCTCCAATGAGCAGGGTGTGGCTGGAGAGCAAGATCGACCCTCCCCTTTGGTGCTAGTGTGTCTGTGTTCCACCTCTAACTGACATCACCTCCGCTGCTCTCGCGCTCTGAGTTAGCACCTCGCTCCTTGGCCTTTGCACCTTAAGAGACGTGTGTAGCACCTGATTTCATGCTCCAATCAACTCCAGGGGTGATAAAAGCCAAGTTTGCAGTCGGAGGCGATAATTAGCGCCAGGCGCTAAACTTTGTGCACGGCCGATAATCACGCCCCAAACTGGGCAATACTGAATTTTTCCCCCACTGGGTCTTGACCTACACTGGAAGTTCCAGCTGAGCGTTGTAAGGGGCAGAACCTCTGCTTACCCCTCACAAGGCCAATAATACCAAGGAGGTAGGCAGGGCTGGGACAGGGCCTTGGGCCGCTTTAGCCCTCAATGGCTACCAAAGTACAATTGGCACAATTATGCCTGGTCTTACTAGGTGTATGAAAGCAGATGCCTAACATGGTGACTGTCACAACAAAGGGTTGTCAGCCCTTAAACAATAACTTCTGTGTCATTCAGGCCTGAGTAGGTTATTCAACAAGTTTTTATATATATTGATTCAACGGTGTTATAATACAACCGTCTTCAGATTACATTAAATGACAGGCAAGAAATACAAACCAGTAATACAACCTGGTTCCTAGATCCCGGATTGATCAGACCTGACCCGCTTGGCTGCCTACTTGACTATGGACTTCCGACCACCCTGAGAATTATAACTTTCAAAAGAGGAATGCTCTATCTTTATACTATTTGGCTGCCTTGGGCTGCATGCACTCATCTTCTGTTCTTTTCTTCTAGTCACATCTGTTAGCAAAATTGAACCCCATGGGATAAAAGGGGCAGTAGCAACATGGATACAAAATTGGCTAAGGGATAGAAAACAGAGAGTTGTTTTCGGACTGGAGGGAGGTATACAGAGGAGTTCCCCAAGTATTGGGATCACTGCTGTTTTTGATATACATTAATGACTTGCACTTGGGAGTACAGAGCACAATTTAGAAATTTGCAGAGGACACGAAACTTGGAAATGCAGTAAACAGTGAAGAAGATAATAATAGACTTCGAGAAGACATAGACAGGCTGGTGGAATGGGTGGACACATGGCAGATGAACTTCAATACAGAGAAGTGCGAGGTGATACATTTTGGTAGGAAGAATGAGGAGAGACCATACACACTAAATGGTACAATTTTAATGGGGGTGCAAGAACAGAGAAACTGGGGGCATGCTTGTGCACAAATCTTTGAAGGTGGTAGGACAGGTTAACAAAGCAGTTAATAAAGCAAATGGAATCCTGGGTTTTATAAATAGAGACATAGAGCTAAAAATTCAGGTGGTTTGCACCACCCATTAACACCACGAAATGTCATAAAAACAGCGGCCAGTGCTTTTCCGCCAGCTGGTGGCGGCTCCTGCGGCTGGCACCATTTTGCAAGGGCCAGTAGCACCACTGATAAATGAGATCGCCGGAGAGATTTAAATGAACGAGATTGTGACGTCAGTGAGTGTGCAACGCTCACGTGACGCCCGATCTGCAGCATTTGTTTTCACCATTCAACTTACTGGCATGCCTAAACAACAACAGGAAGAGCAGTGTTCAACAGCAGGAAGGAGGCTCCAGCAATGATATTTAAAGGGATCATCAGCAATCAGTTGCACCTGACATGGTTCTGCAGTTTGAGTGGCTCTGTGCTACTTTCTGCAACTCCAACAGCTTTCTTTACTTATTTCAAGGTTCATTGGTAACAGGGAGTGTTGTTGCAAAGCAGAACTCCCTCATTATTTTTTAAAGGCTTTTGCTCACAACACTTGCTCACAGTCATGGGGGCTGTACTGGCAGTTGGCATCGCCCTCCAGGATCTACGGCAGAGAGAGCAGAGGCAGCAAGGAAGACATGAACGTGCATGCAGAGGGATGAGGAGGTGGACCATGAGGACTCAACAGGAGGCCTTACACACCTAGGGTTTTACGACAGCACTTCTCCCACCTCCAATTAAGCGAGGAGCAGCATCTTAAGAGGCTCCGCTTCATGAAGTAGGTGGTCACAGAGCTCTGCCACCTCCTGCAACCAGACCTGCAGCCTCAGAGCAGGGTGACCACAACTCTCCCAGTGCTAGTCAAGGCCATTGTGGCCCTCAATTTCTTTGCCAGTGGATCCTTCCCATCTGCAATAGGAGACATAGCTAACATCTTGCAGTTCGCTGTCCATCGCTGCATCCGGGAGGTCAGTGAGACTCTCTACAACAGGAGAAAGGATTACATTGGCTTCTCTCTCAGCACAGAGAAGCAGGACAAGCCCACATGTGGCTTTGCCAGGATAGCGGCCTTCTCCATGGTGCAGGGCGCCATCGACTGCATGCATGTGGCTTTGTGGGCGTCACATAACAATCCTGAGATCTTCCATAACTGCAAAGGCTACCATTCACTTAATGTGCAGTTGGTGTGCGACCACACACACAGGGAATCCTCAATGTCAATGCCTGCTATCCTGGCAGCAGCCATGATGCCTTCATCCTGCGCTAGTCTGGTGTGCCAGCAATCTTCCAGCCACCACAACAAACTCAAGAGTGGCTGTTCGGAGACAGGGGCTATCCACTCTCCACCTGGCTCAAGACTCCCCTCCACAATCCCAGCACTCGTGCCCGGCACCCATATAATGAGAGCCATGCATCCACCAGGAACATCATCAAGCAGACCATCGGGCTACTGAAGCAACAGTTCTGCTGCCTTGACCACTCAGGAGGAGCCCTCCAGTACTCGCCAGAGCGAGTGTTCCATTTCATGGTGGTCTGTTGCATGCTTCACTACTTGGCAATTATGAGGGCACAGCCCTTGCCAGCAGGGATTGCGCCACCATCTCAGGAGGATGACAAGGGAGAGGAGCAGGAGGAGGATGAGGAGGAGGAGGACAAGGAGCAAGAGGAAGAGGAGGGAGGGAGGAGGCAGGCATCCAATCATCCATCCGAATGGGCTGTCTGTGAACAGCTCATCAGACTCCGATTCCAATGAATGAAACCCCAGATTTTTCGTTGCTCACCACTTCCCTATCCCTATCATACCATCCCTGTCTCGCAGAATATCACAGTGTTCTCCTAGGCACAAAACTGAAATGAGAGACACCACAAAAGATTCCAAATAAAATTAAGAAATTTATCAATAATCATATTACACATATTTACAATCATACTATTAACTAATCACCCTTGTGCAATCCCTTAGTGTCTGTCTTTCATGTGGGTTTTCCTAACCTAGTGCTCCTACGAAGTGCTCCCCCATTGGCTGCAGCATGGCTGGTGGAAGGCTGCTGAGCGTGGAAGCCTGCTGAGTGTGGAAGCCAGAAATGCATGCATAAGTAGTTTGAAAGTGAGAGAAGATTGTGGGCTGAGGGGGAAGTGGGATGTGAGAAGAAGGATTAGCAATGAATATACCGTTGTTGTCCCCAAGGGTTTCAACCTCGCCGGTTGCCATGGTGTCGATCACGTGGTGCCCAATGATCTGCAGTACTTGTTCCTCAAGCTGGCTTAATTTTTGAACGTCCGCCTGGCTGCCGCCGTTCTGCTCCTGCTCGCAGTGATTGTGAGCCACCTTGGCCTGCAAGAGAAAGAAGTGTTGAGTGAGTTTAGTGCAATGCATTTAGGTGATGTACCTGCCATAGTTGAATAGCTGTCAGTGTGTGCAAGGTATGAGATGTGGGTGTGAGTGTTGATAGGTGGAGATTGTTGCTTTGTGAGTGCTGGGGGGGGTGCATTGAGCAGTGTGTGAAGCTTATGGTGCAGATGGTGGGATGTGGCATTTGCTGAAGCCTTCACTCATCTTGTGAGGTCCTTAAACTTTTTCCTGCACTGGCTGTGGGTCCTGTGGACAACAGTGGTGGCTGTGACGTGGTTTACCATCTCACGTCACATGGTCTGGGATGTGTGTGGCGAGGGCCTCCTGCCAGTTTGTGGGTGCAGTACCACCCGCCTCCTCTCCACCGCAAATATCAATACATGTAGAGCTTCATCCAAGGACCTCCGGGCTCTCTCCCTCCATCTAGGATCTACCATGACGATTTCTAAATATCTCTTGATTTTCCTTAACCTTGTTTAGTTTGCTGGTGGGGCAGCTGAAGACCCAACCACCCTGATAATGAGGTGCTGCAGCATTAATGCACCTCCCCTTTAAGTAGTGGAAAAGCTTGTGGCAGCATGACTGTGAATTAGACTGGCCCTGATATTTATCCACCTGTTGGGTGTAAAGGCAATAAGTTTAGTGTATGTACCTTTAAGAGAGAACTACTTTTACAGCTCCTGTATACTGTAGTACCGGCAGTGACCACACCTGTATATAAGCCTTGAGCAGGCATCTGTACTGTTAGTCTTTAGACTACACTCCTCCAGTAAACACCTGTTGATTGTTAATCTGCAGCCTCCGTCTAGTTATTGAAGAACACCATACCTTAAGATTTACAGATACAACAGTGGCGACGAGGTCGATTTGAATCTACCTGCAACTCTGCATTTCCTTCCAAGGATTCGCTCCGGGAGGACAGTGGAAGAAGGTCGAGGCCAGAAGCACAGGTGTCGACCACGAGCAACCGCCCAGTCATCCGGCAGAGAGTGAACATTGCAGGGGAGGCTGTTAGAGCTGGGCTTGGTTCTCCAGCCACGACGATCCAGCAACAGACTGGCAACAGGTACAGCGCAGACCCTTCCCGGACAGCGGCGGCTGGAGCCGACCGATGGCACAGAAAAGGCCGAGCAGCGTCGACGGGGTAAGAGAGAGGGTAGAGCGCACAGGGCGCAGCCGGGGGTTGAAGACCAAGAGGCTTCGACGGAAAACAAAAAGAGAGAGAGGGTAAAGCACAGCCAGGGTTCAGGACCGAGCGGCGGCAACAAGAGAGGCGCACAGGAGAACGCGCAGAGCGCAGCCAGGGCTCAAGGGCTGAGCAGCATCCGCGGGGAAAGAAAGGGAACGCAAGAGACGCCAGTTGAGCCGCGGAGAAGAAGGGGAGACGCCATTTTTGAAGCCGCAGCGGAGAAGAAGGGCGAGCACGGGAAGAAAGGAAAGCGCGGGAGACGCCATTTTGAGCCAGCGGAGAAGAAGGGAGAGCGCGGGAGATGTCATTTTAGAAAGTCGAACCACACCCAGGGATGCCGAAGAGTGGCAGTGTCACTGCGTTCGAAAATGAAGTCGAAGATTGGGCGACATATGTGGAACGCATTGAGGTGTACTGCAAGGCGAATGAAGTGCCAGATGCCAGGAAAGCACTGGTTTTGTTGAATTCCATGGGTGCAAAAATGTATGGCCTACTGCGAAACCTAATAACGCCAGAGAAGCCAGTGGATAAGGAATTCGAAAGCATAGTGGAAATCCTACAGGACCACTTAAACCCCACACCGCTGCTGATAGCAGAATGATTTAAGTTCCACAAAAGGAACCAGCATAAAGATGAAAGTAATGCTGAGTATTTAACAGAACTGCGCAAGCTATCGAAACGCTGCCAGTTTGGAATGGGACTAGCAGATACGTTAAGGGACAAGTTTGTGTGTGGGCTTCAAAGTGAAGGAACCCAGAAACGGCTTCTATCAGAAAAGGATCTTACGCTGGACAAGGCTTTCAGCATGGCAGTATCACATGAAGCAGCCACATGGGGTGCTGCAGAGATACAACGGAGACCGCAAGAATATGGCACCAATGAAATGTCATATGGAGCAGGGAAGTGTTATTGCTGCGGCAGAACAACACACGACCAGAAGGATTGTTGGTTCAAGGACCAAGTGTGCAGACAGTGTGGAAAAGCAGGACACATAGCAAGAGTCTGCAGGTCAGGGAAGAAAACCAGCAGCAAGAAATCTCCACAGGAGAAGTACAAAAAGGTACATAAGGTGATGGACAGTAGTTCAGACGAACAGAAAAGTGATACAGACTCCGGAAGCAAGGAGCTGGGTTGTCTGAAACTACATAAGGTAATCAAAATGGAGGATCACCAGACTATCTGGGTCACGCTCAAGACAGACGGAGTCCAAGTGGAAATGGAATTGGACACAGAATCAGCCCTAACAGTCATAAACCGAAGGGACTACAAGCGGCTATTCTCAGATATACCCTTGAAAGCTACAGAGATTGTCTTGAAGACGTACACGGGGCAAAAAGTCTACGCCAAAGGAAAAATAAGGTTGAACGTGATATACAAAAGCCAGGAAATACCAAAAATGGACCTATATGTATTGCCAGATGAAGGACCACCACTACTAGGACGTGAATGGATCCGGAAGATACAATTAGATTGGCATTCCATACAGGCACTGAAGGTTGAGGCCAAAAAGGATGATGACGTCACACATGGCCGACTGTCAAAAATGCTAACTGACGCACAAGAAGTGATCCAGGAGGGACTCGGAACATTAAAAGGCATAACAGCGACGATTAAAATAGAGGAAAATGCAAGCCCAAAGCTTTTTAAGGCCAGACCGGTGCCTTATGCGATCCGACCAGCCATCGAAGCAGAGCTGGAAGGTTTGGAACGTTCAGGAGTACTGTCCAAAGTGGACTGGAGCGAGTGGGCTACACCCATCGTTCCTGTAATGAAGAGGTCATTGAGTAATACGCCTGGGGAACCAAAGAAGGTCCGCATCTGTGGGGATTTTAAGGTGACAGTGAACCCAGTCCTTCACACGGTACAATATCTGCTTCCACGGATTGAAGATATTTTTGCCTCGCTATCTGGAGGTAAACGCTTCACTAAGATTGATCTGGCCCAGGCGTACCTGCAAATGGAGGTAGAAGAAGCCTCGAAACAATACCTCATGATCAACACTCATAAAGGTCTCTACCAATACAACCGGCTGGTGTTCAGGGTAGCATCGGCTCCGGCTATTTGGCAAAGGGCAATGGATCAAGTCCTGCAAGTGATTCCAGGGACCCAGTGTTATTTGGACGACATCCTGGTCACGGGCGAAAATGACAGTGATCACCTCACCAACCTGGAGAAGGTGCTCACTAGATTAAAGGAATATGGGCTACGAGCTAATCGCCACAAGTGCGAGTTTTTCCAGAAGCAGATCTCGTATTGTGGCCACGTTATTGATGAAGAGGGGTTACATAAGTCCCCTGAAAAGATTGAGGCAGTAGTCAAGGCTCCAGCACCGGAAAATGTGTCACAACTGAGGTCGTCCCTCAGGCTGTTGAACTACTACCATAAGTTCTTACCAAATTTGTCTACAGTATTACACCCACTGAACACCCTACTGCAAATGGGGGTACCATAGACGTGGAATGACGAATGTAAATGAGCTTTCCAGAAGTGCAAAGGATTGATGACATCAAAAGAGGTGTTGGCCCATTTCAACCCAGCACTACCAATTCGGTTGGCGTGTGATGCATCACCCTATGGTATTGGAGCGGTGCTGTCGCGCAAATTCCCAGACGGGTTGGAGAGGCCAGTAGCCTTTGCGTCTCGGTAACTAACCTCAGCCGAGTGCAACTACACCCAGATTGACAGGGAGGCCCTCAGCCTAGTATGGGGAGTAAAAAAATTCAACCACTATCTGCATGGGCAGAAGTTCACGTTGCTGACTGACCACCAACCACTTGTCTCCATCTTTAATCCAAAGAAGGGCATTCCGGTGATGACTGCACAACGGCTACAAAGATGGTCCCTTTTTCTAGGGGCGAACCAATATGAAATAGAGTATAAGAGCACGAAACAGCATGCAAATGCTGATGGGCTATCACGCCTGCCACTGCCTACTGTGGAGAAAGCACCAGCAGTGGACCCTATCGAAATATTTTATTCGTCGATAATTGAACGCTTGCCAGTAACTAACGCGGATATAGAGAAGGAGACCCGAAATGATCCGACACTGTCTCGGGTATATGATTTGACGGTGAAGGGATGGCCAACACATGGCGACTCACTGTTGCCAGCATTCTCATCCAGAAGAGAACAGCTGTCAGTATGCCAGGGGACAGTGATGTGTGGATCCCGAGTGGTAATTCCACCCAAATTAAGGGAGAGAGTGCTCAATGAGCTTCACGAAGGCCATCTGGGAGGGGTGAAAATGAAAAGCCTTGCTAGGGCTTATGTGTGGTGGCCGGGGATCGATCAGCAAATCGAGGACCTAACAAAGAGCTGCTCAGGATGCCAGAAGGTCCAAAATGCACCACCACATGCCCCCTACACCCATGGGAGTGGCCCTCCTCTCCATGGCAATGGGTGCATATTGATTTTGCTGGTCCATTCATGGACTCAATGTTCTTAATAGCAGTGGATGTGCACTCGAAATGGCCTGAGGTGATCAAAATGTCCTCCACCACTACGGAGAAAACGATTGCAGTCCTACGGACCATATTTGCCAGGAACGGCTTGCCAGAGCAGATTTGCTCTGATAACGGACCACAGTTTGTGTCCGAAGAGTTTTGGAAATTTATGAGAAGGAATGGGGTAAGGCATTACACATCCGCCCTGTATCATCCAGCCACAAATGGATTGGCTGAGAGGTTCGTACAAACCTTTAAAAAGGCAATAAGGGCCATGTGCGATGATAACATTCCACTACAGCATAAGGTGGACAATTTCCTGTTAGCCTACAGAAATGCGACACATGCAGTTACCAACCAGACCCCGGCCATGATGTTCTTTAACCGAAGGTTGAGATCTCGTCTGGATTTGCTCAGACCAAATGTGCGAAGGAATGTTGAGGATAAGCAATTCCAGCACATCAATGAGAAGCCGATAAGGAGCTTCAATGTAGGACAACCAGTCTTGGGCCATGACTACCGAACAGAGAAATGGCAACCCGGAACGATATGCACACGGCAGGGGCCACTAACGTACACAGTGGATGTCGGGGAGAAAATTGTGAGACGCCACGTCGACCAGATCCTAGCGTCACAGGAACGAGTCAACCCCATGTCTCGCGTACCTGGGGATGACCCCGACATACCGGTAGCATCTAGCTCAGAAACAGTAGCAGTGGAAAGTGATGAACTAACCGACGAAAGGGGGCCAGAATCGCCTCCGCACCAAGAACAAGACACTCCGGAAAGGCGCTATCCAGAAAGGATCAGGAAGCCGCCCCAAAGACTGAATCTATAAATGGACTATTTCAGTTAAATGTGCATGTTAAAGTGTTAACTGTTATTTGAATGTTATGGGTACTGTTAATCTAAAAGGGGAGGAATTGTAGTGTATGTACCTTTAAGTGAGAACTACTTTTACAGCTCCTGTATACTGTAGTACCGGCAGTGACCACACCACATATGGGTGGAGCTTAAAAACAAAAAGGGGGCAAGCACTTTGCTGGGAGTGTACTATAGGCCTCCAAACAGTCAGGGGGAGATAGAGGAACAGATATGTAGGCAAATCTCAGAGAAATGTGCAAATAATAGGGTAATAATAATGGGGGATTTCAACTTCCCCAATATTAACTGGGATAGTCAGAGTGTGAAAGGCTGAGAGGGTGTAGAATTCTTAAAGTGCATCCAGGAGAGCTTTTTGAGCCAGCATGTAGAAAGTCCTACAAGAGATGGGGCGGTACTGGACCTAATTCTAGGAAATGTGGCCGGCCAAGTGGAAAAAGTGCTAGTAGGTGAGCACTTTGGTGACAGTGACCTTAATATGGTGAGATTTAAGGTGGTCATGGAAAAGGACAGGGATGGGCCGGAAATAAAGGTTCTAAATTGGGGGAAGGCCGATTTTAATAGGACAAGGCAGGATCTGGCCAAAATGGACTGGGATCAGCTACTTGTAGGAAAATCTGCATAGGAACAATGGGAGGCTTTCAGAAGGGAGATTGAGATCATACAATGGCAACATGTTCCCGTAAAGGTCAAGGGTGGTTCCAAAAACCACAGGGAACCTTGGATGTCAGGGGATATAAGAGAATGGATTAGGAAAAAAAGAAGGGCTTTTGGCAGATACAAAGGCTAAAGAGGGAGGAAGCCCTAGAGGAGTACAAAAAGTGCAGGGGGATACTTAAAAAAGAAATTAGGAGATCAAGGCGGGGCCATGAAATAACACTGGCGAGCAAAATAAAGGAAAATCCTAAGATGTTTTAAAAGTATATTAAGGGTAAGAGGATAACTAGGGAAAAAATAGGGCCCATTAGGGACAAAAGTGGCAATCTGTGTGTGGAGCCGGAAGATGTAGGGGGGGTTCTAAATGAATTTTTTGCATCTGTTTTCACTATGGAGAAGGAAGATGTAGACATAGGAATAGGGCGGGGGGACTGTGATATGCTCGAACATATTAACATCGAGAGGGAGATTGGCGGTTTTAGCAGGCCTAAAAATGGATAAATCCCCAGGCCCGGATGAAATGTATCCCAGGCTGCTGTGTGAGACAAAGGAGGAGATTGCGGGGGCTCTAACACATATATTCAGGATTTCTCTGGCCACAGGGGATGTGCCAGAGGACTGGAGAACCGCTAATGTAGTACCATTATTCAAGAAGGGTAGTAGGGAAAAACCGGGGAACTACAGGCCAGTGAGCCTAACATCAGTGGTAGGAAAATTATTGGAAAAAATTCTGAGGGACAAAATTAGTCTCCACTTGGAGAGGCAAGGATTAATCAGGGATAGTCAACATGGCTTTGTCAAGGGAAGATCATGTCTGACTAATTTGATTGAATTTTTTGAGGGGGTGACTAGGTGTGTGGATGAGGGTAACGCAGTGGATGTGGTATACATGGATTTCAGTAAGGCCTTCGATAAAGTCCCGCACAGGAGACTGGTCAAGAAGGTAAGAGCCCATGGAATCCAGGGTGCCTTGGCACATTGGATACAAAACTGGCTTAGTGGCAGAAGGCAGAGGGTTATGGTCGAAGGTTGTTTTTGTGACTGGAAGCCTGTGGCCAGTGGGGTGCCACAGGGATCGGTGCTGGGTCCCTTGCTGTTTGTGGTCTATATTAATGACTTGGATATGAATGTAAAAGGTATGATCAGTAAGTTCGCGGATGATACAAAAATTGGTAGGGTGGTAAATAGCGAGGAGGGTAGCCTCAGCCTGCAGGACGATATAGATGGGTTGGTCAGATGGGCGGAACAGTGGCAAATGGAATTTAACTCGGAAAAGTGCGAGGTGATGCACTTTGGGGGGACTAACAAGGCAAGGGAATACACAATGAATGGTAAGACCCTAGGCAAGACGGAGGGTCAGAGGGATCTGGGTGTGCAAGTACACAGATCCCTGAAGGTGGCGGAACAGGTGGATAAGGTGGTAAAAAAGGCATATGGGATACTTGCCTTCATTAGCCGAGGCATAGAATATAAGAGCAAGGAGGTTATGATGGAGCTGTATAAAACACTGGTTAGGCCACAGCTGGAATACTGTGTGCAGTTCTGGTCGCCACACTACAGGAAGGATGTGATCGCTTTGGAGAGGGTGCAGAGGAGATTCACCAGGATGTTACCAGGGCTGGAGCGCTTCAGCTATGAAGAGAGACTGGGCAGATTGGGTTTGTTTTCCTTGGAGCAGAGGAGGCTGAGGGGGGACATGATTGAGGTGTACAAAATTATGAAGGGCATGGATAGGATGGATACTGAGGAGCTTTTTCCCTTCGTTGAAGGGTCAATAACTAGGGGGCATAGATTCAAGGTAAAGGGCGGGAGGTTTAGAGGGGATTTGAGAAAGAACTTTTTCACCCAGAGGGTGGTTGGAGTCTGGAACTCACTGCCTGAAAGGGTTGTGGAGGCAGGAACCCTCACAACATTTAAGAAGCGTTTGGATGAGCACTTGAAATGCCATTGCATACAAGGCTACGGACCAAATGCTGGAATATGGGATTAGATTAGACAGGGCTTGATGGCCAGCGCGGACACGATGGGCCGAAGGGCCTCTATCCGTGCTGTATAACTCTATGACTCTATGACTCTATGACCTGTATATAAGCCTTGAGCAGGCATCTGTACTGTTAGTCTTTAGACTACCCTCCTCCAGTAAACACCTGTTGATTGTTAATCTGCAGCCTCCGTCTAGTTATTGAAGAACACCATACCTTAAGATTTACGGACTCAACAATAAGCATCAGTTTTAGAGCTGAAATCATGACTACAACCATGTTAATAATGAGTGAGAACGAATTTTGGGTGCTGCCTAAACAATTTTCAGGTGGCGCAGCTTAACCTCATTTAATCATAACATGGCTCATTTCTTGGCTATATCCAATTTCTAGGTGATAGGAGTACAAAAGGAAGTTATGCTAAACCTTTATAAAACACTAGTTCGGCCCCAGCTGGAGTATTGTGTCCAATTCTGGGCACCGCACTTTAGGAAGGACATGAGGGCTTTGGAGAGGGTGCGGAAGAGATTTTCTAGAATAGTTCCAGGAATGAGGGATTACAGTTACATGGATAGACTGGAGAAGCTGGGGTTGTTCTCCTGGAGTAGAGGAGATTTGATAGAGGTGTTTAAAATCATGAAGGATTTAGATAGAGTAAATAAAGAGGAACTGTTTCCAATGGCTGAAGGGTCGATAACCAGAGGGCACAGATTTAAGGTGATTGGCAAACGAAACATAGGTGACATTAGGGGAAACTTCTTTATGCAACAAGTGGTTAGGATTTGGAATGCACTGCCTGATAGGGCAGTGGATACAGATTCAATAGCCTTCAAAAGGGCATTGGATAAATACTTGAAGGAGAAAAAATTGCAGGGATATGGGGAAAGAGCGGGGAGTGGGATTAACTGGATTGCTTTTCGAAAGAGCCAGAGCAGACTCGATGGGCCAATGGCCTCCTTCTGTGCTGTACTATTCTATGATTCACTAAGTATCCCATCATGCTAACTTTGTGTTAGCTGACTGTGGATGGGTCATGCCACGTATTGCCATGTGACTGGAGAAACAATATGGACCTCTCAGGAATGCGTATGTTATCAGGGTAGCAGCTTACTTATGGCCTAGCATGGTGTCTTCAAATACTACAAATGCGAGCAGCTTTCCATGTTGGGTATGTGGGTCTCCTAGCAACCAGGTTTCTTATGTAGGTAAGGGCAATCTCTCGGCCTGGTGTTATCATAGTTGTGGAGACGTCAGCATTCTCTGTCTTTTAGCATTTTTTTGTTCACACGCAGGAACAAGATTCAACTCCCCACCTCATATAGTGATTAATAGCAACACTTGCTGGATAATAGCAAGTTTAATTGGTCAATATTTAAAACAGGAAAAGAAGGCTTTTGCCAGTCAGTGCATTGAACTGTTGCAAATATAGGACAGCAATTTCTGACAGATGGGATCGAGGATCGTAAGGGGGAATTTGCAATGGCCCGGAATTTGCGGTCAGCGGATGAATGGAGCTGGCCGTTCGTTACACTTACACTTGCCACAGAATTTCTGTGGGCTTTTACACTGCGATTTGTGGCTATAAGACAGTCAAAACAGCTCGGCACCCTCTACAGGGGATCTGGGACCTGTGTGAACAGGGAAAGCAGCAGTGTGTCTCTTCAAACAATTAGACTGAAGAATATGGGGGTAGGGCGGGAAAGTGGAGTTGAGACAGAAAAGCGGTTGAGAGGCTGCATTGAAGTCGGGAAACCCGGAAGAACGGGTTTCCCACAGGCCCTGCCGATTATAATGGCAGAACATGATTAACATTTTCTATCTCCATTTCCCAGCCGCAGCCAGCCAGATTGAGAGGCCTTCAGCAACAGGCTGTAGTTGGGGAGCAGAGAGGAGGGAGGGAGGGATCAGAGAGGCCTGGGGTGGTGGGGGGAGGAAGATCAGGAGTCCTGAGCCTGTAGGGTGCTTTTATGCACAGGCGTGTTCGGGTCAGTCAGCTTTGCCTCTGACTACCTTCCTTGAGCAGCTCGAATCGCTCGCCCCCTGGGTTCTAGACACCGGACTTAGATACAGGCAGCGATACAGAGAAAACTCAAGTAGACAGGTGGTTGGATGCAAACAAAACCAAGATTTTATTGAAGAGGTAAAAAACTTGATGCAATCTTATGGAAAATTATTAGTGTACACTTCTACAGGCAAAAATTATGAGAGAGTCATAATAGTACTATATACTTATACAGGGAATGGGGAACACATGGCACATCGAGGGAAACAACTATCTTAACAATCCCCTCATCCTTATCCCACCCCCTATACCTAACTAGGTTAATCTATGAGGGGTCAGAATTCATGCTCACCAATAAAAAGGGTTTGTTAGACTCAAAACAGCAGTTGGGTTCAGGGTTCGCTCTTGGTGCTCTCTGGAGCCTGCCGTCATCACGTGGGCTCCGGGTGCTGCAAGGGCGTTGTCCAGGTTCGAGTACCCCAAAGTTACAGTCTCTGCTTGGGTACTTTACCTTCCAGGGATGCTTCTTCGCCGACAGCTTGAGTTTGCCTGAAGATACTCGCAGGTCGGCTGAGGCTGAAGGCCCGATAATTCGAAGCCTACCCTCAGTTGGCCTTCCCCGGGTGTTCTTCCTCCTCCCCTCGTCGCGTCCCGCTTCGCCTGGCCTGAATTGCCCGTGTTAGCCTGACCCGGTGTGGGGGCGAGTCCAGATGGAGTTGGAGAGGGCACGGGCAAAGGCCAGGGGGTAAGCGCAGGACGGGGGAAAGAGCGGCAGCCACGAGGGCGAGAGGCTGAAGGACCGGGGAGCGGCGATACCGACAGCAGCCGAGCAGCAGTCTTCTTCTTCCAACGACTACGAATTGCTACCTTCATCGAAAAACCTTATCTGCCCGCCAAATCAGGTTAGTTCTTTGTTTTATTTTTGGCGGGCTAGTTAAAATAATGGTAGCAATCTATACTGATGGGTTTTTAGATGGCCGGTAATTGCATCTATCGGCCCGATAATGGACTCGTATTGTCCTGAAAGTCCTTGATGGGCTTGTCCAGCCTCAATGGATGTGTTTAATTTGTTTCTGATTATGTATGCAGACTGTTTGATGGCTTTAACTGTAGGCCTCAGTGAATTCAGATCTGCCACTAATTCGGTCTAATACATAATTCACAGTTTGCCTGGGTCCTAAATCACAAAATTCTCTTCACAGGAAATCTGCAGCCTTAGTTTCGATTTACCTCAAACAGCCTGGGCTGCAGAATCTATTTTGGAGACCCACCAGCTTTGTGCCATGAGGCACGGACGCCATCTTGGGTACACTTTTTAAATTCAAAAGAAACGTCCATGCCGGGTCCCTTTTATCGACAATAACCTTTGGGGAAATGCACAAATTTTGTGAATCTTTCATTCCCCCCTGTGATACTAAAACTTGCTTGAAGTATCATACTTTTTCCAGAGTGAGCAAAATTTTTCTGACCCTCCATCGTCAGCCTTCCCCTGTAATTATCTATCTAACACACCCACGACACATGCACTTCCCATTCCGCGAAAATGTAGTGTACATCAGAATACAAAGAGTAAAATTACAGGCTTTACACACACATCCAAGCATGGAGGGTCCCACACCCCTGCACCACTTGGTACACATATCTTTATTAAACCGCGTCGCAAAAGAAAACAACAAAAGAAAAACCTTTAATTTAAAAAAAACTAACACAAAGAAACAACAATTCTTCAATCGACTTAAACCGGCGTATCTTCCTCCACCTTTACATAATGTTCTTTTCAAAAGCTCTGGTTTCGGAATTCTGACCACCGAACTTTTCACCTTACACTGGATGCAAACTAAGTACAGCACTATACCTAACTGGCAAACCATGAGCATGTGAGAAGCCAGTCTGACCCACGAAGGGACCTCTATATTATTGAAAAGGTTCCACCAGGGTGGAGTCACAATATCCAATATCTTTGTCCCTATCTCTACTGTTTTCTGCTCGAGAGTGTAGAAATGTTTCTGTGAAACTATAATGGCTTTTAGAATTTTGGTCAAATGTTCAGGAAAAGGGGGAATTTCGTAGCCAAAGTGCGCTACGTACTTCTGCAAGTTTGTAAAATTCTCCTTCATAGTGAGGTGAACAGTGGAGGGTTCCGGGATGGGGACAATTCACTCCTGGTCCACTCGAACTTCTGCCTTTGGTTTAAAAGAGGAACTGCTGTCACTAACCGGGCATCAGCTGTGCTGTCCATGCTGGTAGTGGGATGCGCCGGAGGTGACACAGTAGTTCCCACCCCCTATATATTCTACCTGCTGTAAGATTCGAAATTTTCAGCAATAATCACGCAAGAAAACAGGATAAAATAAGACAGTTTATTGACCAAAGTAAGCTTGCACAGAAAAACCTTTGATAAAAGGGCATACAAAATGGCCGCCGGGCCTCGTGATCAGTTTTCTGGACCGTTTGATTTCTGTTACTGCAAGCCAGACAGGCTTGTGGATTGAAGACAGTAAGCCCGCGAAAGCCAGTATCGGGGAACCGAAACTCAGGGAAACAGCATACATATTCAATGGATTCTAAGTACAGGATGGGGCCCATCAAGATATGGGCGGACAATGCAAAAACACGTATACCCATTTAATGTACAAAGGAGAAACCGTTTAACAGCCATCAAGGAAAATCTCCAGACCGATCAATATGCGAACCGAGTCGCAGTGACAATGAAAAAGACATTAAAAGACATTATCGGCCAGGAAGGCCAGTTAAGTTATCACCGGCTCCCGTTACAAGACAAAGCGCCCCTGCAGAGATTTCTGCCCGCCAAAATTAATACAAAGACAGGACTATGATTTGGCGGGAGATAAGACTGTCCCAAAAGGGTATAACTATGGATTAAAAGTCCATCAAAAGTGTCGGAACGAACGGACGAATGAAGGACGGATGGTGATGGTTACACAGATCCAGGATCGGCGCCTCTTCTACCTCGGTAGCTTCGGAATCGATGAAGACGCTTCGTCTTTTTAAAGACGCTTCGGACGGACAATTTCGGTGAAAAGACAACGTGGTCGGTGTTCAGCCAGACAAGGCTCGGTGACGACGGGAAGACGATGAGGGTGGCCCGGGTACTGTTGTCGGGAGATCATCGACGACCCAGGCCGAAGGAGAAGACACCCTCTGGAAAGCCACCGAGCCAGGCGGGAGCGAGAAAGGTCCTCGACATACCATTCGGCCAGAGACCTTCAGATTCTCCCATTTGCATGCAGTTCTTCAGCAGCTTTTAGCAGATTCAACCTTGACGAGCGCTCATCGAGGCTGTGTCTACCCCACCGCCTTGAGAGAGAGAGAGAATATCGACTGCGCCAGAAGTTTCCAAATCCACGTGACGACGGAAAGCGGTGCCAAAAGGCTGCGAACCCCTTTTTTCGCGATTTTGCGAGTGGTGAGCATGATCCCAAGTTCCTCAGGTCGAAACTTAGTTTAAGTAAAGGGGAAGGAGTTAAGGGTAATCGTAATGTGTTTTCCCTTTTACGATGTGCCGTGTGTTCCCCATTTCCATAGAGTCAAGTTCATAAATTTGTGCATGATTGTAGTTACTTTAATCTGTGCCTATGACATGTATTTTGTAATGCTTCAAACTGTTTAAAAATAAAAGCATCCATTTCGTGCTATTCAACCTGGTCTATTGAGTCCTTTCTCTGCACTACAGTTCTCTGCACCTAAGTCCAAGGTCTAGAACCGTAGGGGGAGTGGGTCGAACCACTCAAGGGTAATTATTGCACAAAGCCTGGCAGGAGACCAGAACGAGCAAGAGAAACCCCCTACAGAAATGGCGACCGCGGCAGGACCTTGGCAGCAGGAAAGTAGTGTGTTAGATCAAGGTCTGAATAAACGAAATGTGATGGATGAAAGAATAGCGGATTATGTTTTTGGAAAAGTCAACCTCACAAAACAATGGATATCTGACCTATTAAGGGATAGGCGCCCGCTAGACGCAGCCATCAAGTGGACAGAGGGTAAAGAGCATAAGAAATCTGTTGAAAAGGCGGCCTGGCTGATGTGCTACAAGAAGCAAGTCCAGCTTTTGGACCAAGTCGTTGCAGCACAAACAGCTCAGATCAAAGCGTTGCTTACAGACGTAGAGGAAAAGGTTGCGGGAGGTCAAAAACTGATTGAATCGCTTAACGCGCTGAATCAGGAACGCCACTCCACAACTCGCTGCCACGAAACCTGGGTAGAGTATTTAAAATGTCAGGTCATTGAAGCCAAGGCCTGTGAAGGTAGAATGAGAGAGAGGTGTTTCCGTCTAGCTAAGCAGGTAGAGGCACAAGAGGAAAAACTTCTGGGAGCCAGGGCAGCATATAAGATGGCCATGGAGGATAGATCTGAGAGCACCGACCACAGCGCTTGCCGCCGGGAGCAAGAGAACCTGAGAACTGCCCTAGCCAAGGCAAACGGGTTGGTGTGTCTCATAAATCCGCCAGCGAGCCAGCTATTGCTAGCCAAGGAATCCAAAAGACCGATCCCACAAGAGATAGTTCAGGAACCAACCCCCGAACCCTCTGCGCCTCCTGCTTATGATGAGTCTTGGACTCCGGGAAAGGAAACGGAGACGGTAGATGAAGAGATTCTTGAGGTAGAGCAACACCAGATAGTAGAGTCGGGGCCGGCGCCGATGTGTCCAACTAGACACCGGAGGCTCGGTCCGAATGAAGACAATGGCGAGGATGGACCCCTTGTGAATCAGATCATAATGCCCCACAGCGCACAACAGCTGAGGGCAATGATAAGTCACACCCCAAAACTCTCCGAGTCAGGAGATCCCTCCATCCATTTTAGGGACGTGGAGCAGACCGCAGCAGTTAATGACTGCGACGGGGTTGAACAGTCTAAGATGCTGCTGTTCTCCCTGGACAGCTCGCTCCTCCAGTGTCTCCCTGACGAGAGTAAGAGAGGGCGCAGGGACTATGAGTTGCTACGGGACGAGACCCTGGAGATTATAGGAGAGGGTGACGGAACTCCGTTCCTCTGTTTAGAAAAGACAGTGCAGCTAGAGGGAGAACCCCCACGGGCTTTCGCCGGAAGGTTGTGGCCCGTGTATCGGCGCAGCTGCCCGGGAGGACCGGAACGGAACGCGCTAAATGATGAACAAAGGGCTCATTGGCTCCGGTGCCTGGTAGCAGGTTGCTTGCCAATAGTGAGGGAGCAGGCCAAAGCATGGTTTGATCCCACTAACGCCCGCTCCACGGAGGAACTAGTACTTGATCAGCTCACGATCAGTTACAGGAACAACAAGGGTAGGAAAACGCCTGTTTTAAAAGGAAAGGTGCATGAGGTGAGGCCCGCAGCTTCTGCTAAAAAGGAATGGCATCAGGAGGGAAATCGCCCTCCCCAAGCCAACAGCAGTTGTTACGGGTGTGGGAAGGAGGGTCATTGGCGCAAGGACTGTAGAAATCCATGGAAGGATAAGAGAGAGAGAGCGTTCGCCGCAGCCCAAGCCCGAGCCCAAGCCCAAGTCCAAGCCCACGGCCAGATCGTTGCCCCAGCACCAGTCCAAGCCCAAGCCCAGACCGCTGCCCCAGCACCAGCCCAGAACCCAACCGTAGTCCCTGCCCCAACAATAGGGGGTGGTGCGGATGTGGATCCCGCTGCGATCGAGTCAGTCTTGGAGACTATGCGGTCTCTGATGACCTGGCAGGGGAAGGTAGCGGTCGCCAACAGCCCTATCGCTCCCGAGACCCCAACCGAAACACCTAAATGACTGACGCCTGTGCAGCCCGTCTACTTGTGTCCGCTCCGCTATGACGCCTGGAGAAGACCTGTGGTGGAAATGGAGGTGGAAAGACAAAAGGGTAGTTACCTGTTGGATACGGGAGCTTCGTGTACCATGATCCACACAGATAAACCTTTTGCCTCACCTCTGTTCACCCAGGCTCCATACTTAGTAGCGGGTTTCACAGGCAGAGAACAGGCTGGCGCGTACTCCATCCCACTCTCCATTCATCTGGGAGCACTCCACACCACATGGACGTGTATCCTATTGAAGTGGAGTGAGGGGGGTGGAAAAGGCATCCTCGGGGCTGATTTCTTGGTGGAACACGGGATCCTCGTGGACCTGAGAAATCACTGTCTCTGGGGAGCCGAGAGCGGTTTAGGTAAGGTAGTCGTAATCCCAGGGAGGGAAGAAAAGGGGGCCCTGTGCACCATGAAGCCGTCAGGAGGTTACGATCTCGAGCTCATGGTAGCGAACGTCCCAACGGACTTGCAGGCGTGTGTGTCGGAAAATCTGACCGCGTTTGCCACCCACAAGCATGACTGTGGGAGAGTCACTGGGTTTGAAGTCAGCGTAGACGGGGACCCCATGATCCGACCCCAAAAGCAGTATAATTTCCCCAAGGAGGCAGAACCCGACATGGAGACCGCAATATCTTCATTGGTGCAGCAGGGCGTATTGAGAACAATAGCCACTCACGTGAACTCCCCATTATGGCCGGTAAAGAAGCCGGACAATTCGTGGAGAGCCACGGTGGACTACAGAGTCCTCAATAGTAACATCCCAGCCTGCGCACCCACGGTAGCAGCAGTTGCAGACCTAATAGGGAGTATTCCAGCATCGGCGACCACGTTCACGGTGCTGGACATCTCGAACGGTTTCTGGTCCATTCCACTGCGGCGGGAGGATCAGTACAAGTTTGCCTTTACTTTCAAAGGGCAACAGTACACTTGGAACTGCTTGCCACAGGGTTTTCACAACAGCCCCAGCATTTTCCATCAATGCATGGCGGGGAGTTTAAAAGAGTTTAGCCAGCCCAACCAGATAGTACAGTATGTGGACGACCTACTCCTGTTCACGGACACAAGGGAGGAGCACGGCCCACTATTAGCCGAATTATTGGAACTGTTAGAAAGGAAGGGTTTCAAAGTAAACCCGAAGAAAGCACAGATCGGCCAGCAGGAAGTCAAATTCCTGGGTCTGGCCATCCGCGCTGGGGAAAGAGCCATAGATAAGGCCAGAAGAGAATCAGTACAAGATCTGCCGATCCCCAACACAGTAACTGGTGTAAGGTCCTTTTTGGGATTGACCGGGTACTGCAGAGATTTCATCGAGGACTATGCTGCCACAGCAGCCCCGCTACTTCGACTCTTACACAAGGGAGTCGAGTGGTCTTGGGATGAGGGGTGCCAGGCAGCATTCGAGAAGTTGAAAAGAGATCTGCAGACCGCGCCAGCCCTAGGGGCCATAGATGGGGGAGAGGAGTTCTTCCTGGAGGTAGCCGCTAGTGGGGACAGCCTGAGCGCAGTGCTGCTCCAGGAGCGACACGGCCAGCTGAGACCGGTAGTTTATTCCTCCAGGGTGCTCACGGATATAGAGAGGAGTTTCTCCAATTGCGAACGGCATCTCCTGGCCACGCATTGGGCTGTGAACAGATCAGTGATCTTCACAGGAACCTCTCCCATCACGCTCCTCACCCATCACACCCCCACAAAGATGCTTCTGGATGGAAGGGTTAAGGATGGGACCGTAAGCAGCGCTCGGATTGCGCGCTGTACCCTCCTCCTTTCCCAGATGGATCTCAAAGTTAAAGGCCTCTGCGCGCCAAGGCTCGCAGCCAACACGGCATATCCCGGAACAGCCCATCGGTGTTCCGTAGAAGGGGTATGGGAGGTCAACATAGGCTTACGGGCCGGGATACACCCCACAGGCCGTGAAATCTACGTAGACGGTTCTAGCACTGTATCTGCTGGCGAACGACTCACAGGGTGTGGAGTTTATGACCCTGCGGCAAACATTGCCCTGGCAATTAAGCTCCCCAGCACTATGAGCGCACAGCAGGCTGAATTGTCCACGGTGGCGTACGTGGTTACCCACCCCGAGATTTTCCCAACCCCATACACGATTTGCTCAGACAGCATGTTCACATGCAATTCGTGTACGGAGTACCTCGCCATCTGGTCCCGACGCGGATATACCTCCGCGGACGGGCGGCCTTTAACAGTTAAGCCCTTGCTAGAAAAGATCCTGGCAGCTGTGGGAGAGGAAGGGGAGGCGTTCATCCATAAGGTGAAGGCTCATTCCACCACAGAACCCCGCAGTCAGGGCAACCAGCAGGCGGATGCGCTAGCCAGGGAGGGTGCCCGCAATGGCATTCTCTGGGACCCCTATGAACCCGGACCCGTGGCGGCGATCCAAGGCAGGGAGGGAATTCCAGGGAACACAGGGGTGACACCGCCCCCAGACCTAAAGACTGTCCAAACCCTGGATCCCGCCCTAAAAACAGTCCTAAAAGCCATCACAGAAGGCAAGCAGGTAGAGGGTCCGTACAGTACGGCAGCCCTCTCAGCCAAAGAAGGCATGCTGTTCCGAGAGGAGCAGTGGGTTGTGCCGCAGCAGCACCGGAGGGAATTCCTGCAACTGGCCCACGAGGGTCCAGGGGCGGGACACCCCGGGCCTGAGGTTACCTGGCAGCGGGTAGAGCAGGCGGGATGGTGGCCGGGACTTCGGGACGATGTCCGCGAATTCTGCACAAGCTGTCTTGTGTGCGCTGCAAACAACCCAGACCCCCACAAAAGGAAGGTGCCCATGGGGCACATCAGGAGGGTAGAGGGACCATGGCAGTCGATTCAGGTCGACTACATAGGGCCCCTGCCCGCCGCCCAGGGAGGATATAGGTACTGCCTTGTCCTGGTAGATGTGTTCACCAAATGGGTAGAAGCTTTCCCGTGCAGAACAGCTACGGCACTGGGCACTGCTAAGATCTTGATTCGGGAAGTTTTCTCACGGCGGGGACTCCCCCGTTTTGTAGATTCCGACTAAGGAAGTCAGTTCACCGGTCAAGTAATGCAGAACGCCCTCATGCTCTTGGGCATTGAGGGGAAGTGGCACGTGGCATACAATCCCCAGTCATCCGGGATTGTTGAACGCATGAATCGGACCCTCAAGGAAAAGCTGAGGAAAGAGACAATGGGCTCGCCCCAGAAATGGGCGGAGGTCCTGCCTTTAGTCCTCATGGGGATCCGAGCCAGCCAGTCCAAAAGTACGGGGTATTCCCCGCACGAATTAATGACTGGAAGAATCATGCGAACACCCACCCATGTACTAGCCCCGGTGCTCACTGAGGGCCAGCTCCGAGAGGTGAAACGAGACAAATTCGTCCAAACCCTTTTGGAGCGCCTGAAACAGATTTATGGGCAGTCGGCTGGGAACATGGGAAGACAGCACCAGGGAAATAGACTGTTACTGGAACCTCGTAAGCAACAAGAGTGGGTAGTCGGAGACCAGGTCATGGTCCGAAACTACGCCAGGGTAGGGAGTTTTGAACCATTGTACATGGGGCCTTACAGCATTGTGGACAAGGCCAGCCCCATGGTTTATGCAGTGAAGGTGCCCCGACATACCAAATGGTTTCACATTAATCAGTGTAAACTGTTTAAATCGGGTGCACAAGGGCCAACAAAAGGGACCAGGTCTGAGAACAAAGATCCTCAGCCTGTAACAGAGTCACCGACCACACAGGCTGGAACAGTAGCCTGCGTGAAGGGAGGGGCCACCCCATCGGAGTGGGAGGTCTCCCCTCTAGATTGGGATTCGGACGAGGAAGAGCCCGAACAGCTCGACCTCGCCTTAGACCCAATCACGGAGGAGGAAGAGTCAGAGGACGACGATCCCGCCCTCGACTCAAGCTTGGGGGAGGTAGGGAATGGGGGCGGAGACTCACTACCTGTAGGGACAGGTGAGGTGGAGTCGGAAGCCACAAATCCTGGCCCCGGGGGGGTGGAGCCTGAGGGAGGGGAGCTGGAACCGGCAGCTGTGGTGGAACCACAGGCTGTGACGGTGACAGTCCCAACCCCCGGTCCATCAGCCCCGGGAGCCCCACCCAAAGCAGCCCCTCGTAGGTCGACTCGAGTGCCCCAGCCCAGAAAGTTTTGGCCAGATTCTCCCCATTTTTCCCAACCTCGGTTTAGAGCAGCCCCAGGAAGGCATGGTTCCCGTTCAACAGCGACAGGCTGCGGGGGATCAAAGCCGAAGGCCAGTGCAGCCCCACCGCAGGGTGTGGCATGCTGCAGCCCTCACAGGGATTCAGTAGGCCGCCCCGCGGAGGGCGGCGCTGTACATAAGTTAAGTTAGGTAAATATGATGATAGTTTAAGGAATATAAAGTTTACGGTGTTAAGAAATGTTAAGAGTACAATTTTGAAGTCTGCCCGGTATGTGTGCTTGTTTAGGAGCGGGGTCCAGGAACCCGCGCGTCCATTTAATTAGGCCAGCACCTATTGGGAGCCCGGCTACATCATTTTATTGGTTACAGAAACCTGGGATATGATGAAAAAGATTCTCATCGTGTTCGTGGCGATCGGGTGCGGGTGGGCCTACCGAGGCCGCACCAAGGACGTCATCATCTTCGGGTGTTCCGGGGACACGGCCCCCATCGCAACGGATGGGACAGGGGAGCGAGAGGTTGAGGAAACCGCCACCTACTTCCATCAGGGGAGATGGCCAGGTTGGCTGGGGACGAATTCTACGGAATACTCCAGCAATTTCGGTTTTGCCTACCAAGAGACTTCGTTAACGTGCCCTCGGGTGAGGATCCTTGCACCCAGAGTCAGCGTTACCGTGGGAAAGAGGATCTGTCTGGTGTGTAATGGGAACGTACCACTAAGGCGATGGTGGTGGCTGCGAAAGTTGGGAAAGGACATGAGGAACTCTACGGTCGAGTGGGAGCGACTGGGTAATAATACCCATCGGACTATTACGGGGACTCACGGACAATTACGTGTGTGTTGGGACAAATGGTGGGAACCAGATGAAGGAATATATGTCTGTATGTGGGGTTCAAAACATATTTGCCCCAAGGGCGTATCCATCTTCTTCCAGAGGCAGTGGCAGGATGAAGGAAAGGGGATGAGATGGGATGTCAGCACTCGAGCGTGCGGAGCCCCATACTCCCCTATTCCGGTAAACGCCACTGAACTCATCACCCGCCCACGCTTCCGGTAGCACTAGCCCAGAAAGAAGGGTGCCCAACCACCACCAAGGGACCCGGGAATGGTTTAGTATTGGTACCCACCGGTCAGGTGCTGCACCAAGGGGTACACTACGCGGTGGCCTCAGTGATTTTAAACCTCACTGAGGTACGATTGCCGGAGTGGTGTCCCAAAGAAACGGAACAATTATACCAGGTCCTGTTAACCCGAATGTTTAGACAGTTTTACGAGTTTGACTTTGCCGACATCGACAAAGACAAATTATACACCACACCACCAGAAGTTTTGGATCGAGTCGGGAGGCAAAGAAGGGGTACAGTAAATGACATATTCACTGCTTTTAATACCGGGACATCTGTCGTCAACACTCTAGATAACGTGGAGCTGCAGACACAGATCAACGGTTTAAAAGCCCAGTTAAGGAACATACTGACAGACGAAAATAAGGTAGTGGGTTCTGAGTTACATGAGGACCAGGCCATGACACTACACTTTAAGGAAATAATAGCTGAGCTGGAGAAACACGCGAGAATGGTAAATGCGCTCATTAAGGAGCATCGGAATGCGTCCGATCAAGCTGCCAAAACGAGGCCTCTGTGCTATACGGGGCGTGGTTACTGGGCGAGGGCCGCAGTAATCTTGAGGATTTAAAACAGGGTTTGGTCCCGTCCTGGATCAGCAGCAAGCACTTGCAAGCGCTCCACCCTTTTGAGAATGCATTAAGCCCGTGCCAGCTCAGACTAGCTGCAGAAGCGTACCCGGTCCCAGTGGACTGCGGACGTTCGAATCATACTATCATGGGAATAGTGGTAAGAATGCCGGTGTTGGGTCCCGCAGCAAAGCCCGCCCCGGTATACAGGGTGGAGAACATTGGAGTCATTCAGGGGGGTGCACACATTCGTTACGCAGTGGTCCCGCCTTACGTCATCAGATGGGAGCGTACGATGACAGGCACCGACCTCTCGGGATGTCGGAGCCGGGGAGCACACATCATCCTGTGTCCCCAGCACTTGAATGCCTTTTTGAAACCACAGTGCGGGTTCAGAACCGCTAGCGCGAAGCCGATAAATTGCACCATGGAGGCAATGGCAGAGGACCATGTGCCCCCGCAGGTAGCATATATCGGGGGTGGGACATACTGCGTCACCACTGCAGCGCCTCACTACCGCTACGGACAACACGAGTGGTGTTCGATCAGTGATAGCAGTTTCTGTTTCAAACCAAGGGCCGAGGTTCAAGTGGCACAACAACGAATTGTCCCCATTCCTGCACCCTCCACCATTCACCTCACTGTCAAAGAGAATTTCACAGACTTGCAACGATTCGTCGCGCATTTTGGTTATGTCATTCCCCCTCTTCCCGAACACCTCACCAAGATTTTAAAAGCCGTTATAGTTTCACAGAAACATTTTTACACACTGGAGCAGAAGACTTTAGAGATAGGAAAAGACATATTGGACATAGCCATCCCACCATGGTGGGACTTGTTCACTAACATAGAGGTCCCGGCCTGGATTAGAATAGCATCCCACATCCTAGTAGTGTGTCAGGTTTTAATTGTGATATTTTTGCTATTCGTGCATTGCAAAAGAGGCAAATGCCTCCAGAGGCACGAGAACACAGGAGAATGGAGAGAACGCTATGTGCGAATGGGGGAAGAAGACACCCCACTTTAAGCTGCTAGTATTGAAGGTTAAGCGTCCCTCCATTTTTGATTTTGGCCATTTGCGTGTTTTTGTTTTAAGGATATGAATATTGTTATGTTATTAGTCGTTCTTAAGTTTTTGGATTAATAAAAGGTGTATGCAGGTGGTGCAAGGGGGTATCAACCCCTGCACATCTGACAGATGAATGTGTTATAGTTTAAGAAATGCTGCCTATGATTGTCCAAATGTGCAAAAAGGTAATTTTCCTTTTTTTCGGAAATGGGAACTGCATGTGTCGTGAGGGTCATAGATAGTTAAGTGCCAGGAATGTTTGGATGTGGGGAATCAGGGAAAATTTGCTCACCAAGGATTATTGATACCTCTAGCAAGCTATCAGTATCACAGGGGGGCCTGTAAGATTCGAAATTTTCAGCAATAATCACGCAAGAAAACAGGATAAAATAAGACAGTTTATTGACCAAAGTAAGCTTGCACAGAAAAACCTTTGATAAAAGGGCATACAAAATGGCCGCCGGGCCTCTTGATCAGTTTTCTGGACCGTTTGATTTCTGTTACTGCAAGCCAGACAGGCTTGTGGATTGAAGACAGTAAGCCCGCGAAAGCCAGTATCGGGGAACCGAAACTCAGGGAAACAGCATACATATTCAATGGATTCTAAGTACAGGATGGGGCCCATCAAGATATGGGCGGACAATGCAAAAACACGTATACCCATTTAATGTACAAAGGAGAAACCGTTTAACAGCCATCAAGGAAAATCTCCAGACCGATCAATATGCGAACCGAGTCGCAGTGACAATGAAAAAGACATTAAAAGACATTATCGGCCAGGAAGGCCAGTTAAGTTATCACCGGCTCCCGTTACAAGACAAAGCACCCCTGCAGAGATTTCTGCCCGCCAAAATTAATACAAAGACAGGACTATGATTTGGCGGGAGATAAGACTGTCCCAAAAGGGTATAACTATGGATTGAAAGTCCATCAAAAGTGTCGGAACGAACGGACGAACGAAGGATGGACGGTGACGGTTACACAGATCCAGGATCGGTGCCTCTTCTACCTCGGTAGCTTCGGAATTGATGAAGACGCTTCGTCTTTTTAAAGACGCTTCGGACGGACAATTTCGGTGAAAAGACAACGTGGTCGGTGTTCAGCCAGACAAGGCTCGGTGACGATGGGAAGACGACGAGGGTGGCCCGGGTACTGTTGTCGGGAGATCATCGACGACCCAGGCCAAAGGAGAAGACCCCCTCTGGAAAGCCACCGAGCCAGGCGGGAGCGAGAAAGGTCCTCGACATACCATTCGGCCAGAGACCTTCAGATTCTCCCATTTGCATGCAGTTCTTCAACAGTTTTTAGCTGATTCAACCTTGACGAGCGCTCATCGAGGCTGTGTCTACCCTGCCGCCTCGAGAGAGAGAGAATATCGACTGCGCCAGAAGTTTCCAAATCCACGTGACGACGGAAAGCGGTGCCAAAAGGCTGCGAACCCCTTTTTTCGCGATTTTGAGAGTGGTGAGCATGATCCCAAGTTCCTCAGGTCGAAACTTAGTTTAGGTATAGGGGAGGGAGTTAAGGGTAATCGTAATGTGTTTTCCCTTTTACGATGTGCCGTGTGTTCCCCATTTCCATAGAGTCAAGTTCATAAATTTGTGCATGATTGTAGTTACTTTAATCTGTGCCTATGACATGTATTTTGTAATGCTTCAAACTGTTTAAAAATAAAAGCATCCATTTCGTTCTATTCAACCTGGTCTATTGAGTCCTTTCTCTGCACTACAGTTCTCTGCATCTAAGTCCAAGGTCTAGAACCGTAGGGGGAGTGGGTCGAACCACTCAAGGGTAATTATTGCACAAAGCCTGGCAGGAGACCAGAACGAGCAAGAGAAACCCCCTACACTGCGGGGGAACATGGCCTTGTGCCATTGCCTCCATGGTGCAATTTATAGGCTTCGCGTCAGCAGCTCTGAACCCACACTGTGGCCTTGAGAAGGCATTCAAGTGCTGGGGACACAGGATTATGTGTGCTCCCCGGCTCCGGCACCCTGAGAGGTCAGTACCTGTCATAGGGTGCTCCCAATTAATGACTTAAGGCGGGACCGCTGTGAACCGAATGTGTGCACCCCCCTGAATGACTCCAATGTTCTCTACCCTGTATACCAGGGCAGGTCGGGCTGTCCTACCCATGACCAGCATCCTAACTACTACTCCCATGATTGTGTAGTTGGACCACCCACAATCCACGGGGACTGCATAGGCTTCGGAGGCTATCCGAAGTTGGCACGGGCTCAATGCATTCTCAAAAGGGTGGAGGGCTGCGAGGTGCTTGTTGCTAATCCAGGAGGGGACCAAACCTTGTTTTAAGTCCTCCAGGTTACTGTGACCCTCGCCCAGTAACCACGCCCCGTATAACACGCACACCTCATTCTGCGCAGCTTGGTCAGAAGCATTTCTGTCCTCCCTTATGAGAGCATTTACCGTCTTTGCATGCTTTTCCAACTCGGCTATAATCTCTTTTAAATGGACCGTCATGGCCTGGTCCTCATGCAACTCCAAGCCCACTACCTTGTTCTCATCCAGTAATATCCCTTTTAACTGTGTTTATAAACCATTTATCTGGGTCTGCAGCTCTATGTCACCCAAGCTGTTGATGACAGAGGACCCAGTGTTAAACGCAGTAAAAGCATCATTCCATACACCCCCTCTTTGTCTCCCTGGGTTACCCAAAAATTCCCAGCATGTGGCGTAGAGTTCGGTCTTGTTCACGTGGGCAAAATAGAACTCGTAAAACTTTTGGAACATGTCTTTTGATAGGGCCTGGTATAACTGCTCTGTTTCTTTGGGGCACCACTCCGGCAAATGTACCTCAGTGAGGTTTAGAATCACGGAGGCTACCGCGTAGTGTACCCCCTGGTACAGCATCTGATCGGTGGGGACTAGTACCAATCCATTCCCTGGTCCCTTGGCGGTGGTGGGGCAATCTTCCCTGGATAACCTCGCCGCCTGCACCGTGGGCGGGGGCTTAGGGGGCGGGTTACCAGCTCAGTGGCATTGACTGAGATCTGGGAATACGGGACCGCACACACCTTCCGGTTGGCATCCCACCTTATCCCCTTCCCGGTGTCGTGCCACTGCCGGTGGAACATAATGGATATGCCTGCGGGGCAGACTGTCTCTGACCCCCACATACAAATGTAAATCCCTTGGTCTGGTTCCCACCACTTGTTCCAGCACACACTCAGTCCTCCATGAGCCCCGGTAATTGTCCGATGGGTGTTATTCCCCAGGCGCTCCCATTCGACTTCGGGATTCCTCATGTCCTTGCTCAACTTACGGAGCCACCACCATCGGCCCAGTGGAATGTGTCCTTTGCATGTTAAGCATATTCGCTTTCCAGCGGTGACGCTGATCCTTGTGGAAATGACCCGCACTTGGGGGCACAGGAGGGAGGCTTTCCCGCACGTGAATCCGGTTTGGCTGGAGTACTGAGATGAATTGGACCCCAACCATCCTGGCCACCTTCCCTCGTGGAAGTAGACAGTGGTCTCCTCCGCATCCCGTTCGCCAATCCCATCGATCGCCAGGGGCGCCTTATCTCCCGAACACCCATAGATGTGGGAATCTTGGACGTCTCCCCTCCTCTCCTCGCTCATCCCAATTAGGGCAAATAGGACCACGATCCAGTCCATCCCAAACATCTTTCTGCAAACATGCAGCCAGGTCCCAAAGAGATTCTCTGGCTTGGTGAGGCATGGTCGGGTCCTCGACCCGAATATATACATTCTCAGCAGATTTCTTATTCTAACTACCCATCACCTTATCTAACCTAAGCTAAACACCCAAACTTAAGTTTAATAATTACACCTACTTAAACTTAAACTTAAACTATATCCATCCGCCGCCCATCTGTGGGCGGCCAGGCTAATCCCTGGTCGGACTGCGGCCCGCCGCTAACCCCGGTGTGACCACACCGTCCTTCACGGTTGGTCCCTCACAGCCCGAGGCTGTTGGCTGAGGACCTCTGTCCTTGGACCTCTCCCTGGCTCGAGGGGCGGCCCTTGGGAACTGGAGAGCTGGTGACCATGGCTTTCTCGGCTGTGGCGTCCACGGGGACTTTCTGGGGGCTTTGGCGGGTGGGGCTTTCTTGGCCACTGGGCATTTTACCCGAACCGCTGCTCCCTGAGGCTTGACCCATTCCGAACCTGGGCTGGGGGTAGGTAACTTTTTGCAGCCTGCTGCTGCGAGCTGAGAGTCTCTGCCCCCAGGTCCCATGGCTGGGTCCGGGGCGGGGTTTTCGACCTCAGGTCCCTCCCTCTCTACACCTGGGTTAGGGGCGGGGTTTTCGCCCTCAGGTCCCTCTCTCTCGTCTGGATCCCAGAAGAGTGGGGGCGTGTCCCAATCGATGGGCTGGATGGCCCCTCCCTTCAAGCAAGCCACAGCGCCTGCCTGTGTGGTCTGTGAACTCACTCGTGCTGCAGGCTGAGGATCTTTATCCTCAGACCTTACCCCGACTGGCTGTTTACCTCTTTCAGGCTGAAACAGTTTGCACTGGTCGATGTAACCAGCGGCCTGTTTTAGAACATGTGTTGAGGGCTCGCTCGCTGCCCCGAGCGGACCTTCTAGGGGCAGTCTTTTCTCTTTTTTCACCGGGACGGTCTTGCAGACGGGATCTTGGATCCAGACCCACTTCGGGTCCGGGGTCAAAACTACCCCCCCGTGTACCTCCCTTGTCCCGGACTGTGGCTTCTGTGCCTGCCCGATAAAGGTCTCGGGATTCTCCTTCCCCCGCCCTAACCATGGCCCTTTCTCCAGCGCGTACGGTCAGACCGAGGAATTTCACCTCCTGCTGGCCGATCTGCGACTTCTTGGGATTCACCTTGAAACCCTTCTGTTCTAACAACTCCAGCAGTTCGGCCAATAGTGGGCCATGCTCCTCTTTCGAATCAGTGAACAGGAGCAGGTCATCCACATATTGTACCAACTGTCCGGGCTGGCTAAAGTCCTTCAAACTGTCTGCCATACATTGATGGAAGATGCAGGGGCTATTATGGAAGCCTTGAGGCAAGCAGTTCCATGTGCACTGTTGCCCTTTAAACGTAAAGGCAAACTTGTACTGATCCTCCCTCCTTACAGGGATGGACCAGAACCCATTGGAAATATCCAGCACCGTGAAAGTGGTCGCGGATGCTGGGATGCTCCCGATCAGGTCGGCAACTGCTGCCACTGTGTGTGCACAGGCTGGGATGTTGCTATTGAGCACCCGATAGTCCACCGTGGCCTTCCAGGAATTGTCCGGTTTTCTAACCGGCCACAACGGAAAGTTCACATGGGTGGCTATCGGCCTCAGAACTCTCTGCCGTACTAACGAGGACATGGCTGCTTCCATGTCCGGCTCGGCTTCTCTGGGGAAGTTATGCTGTTTCTGTGGTCGGGCCATGGGGTCCCCGTCTACTCTGACCTCAAACCCTGTGACCCTCCCGCAGTCGTGTTTGTGCGTGGCAAATGCGGCCAGGTGGGCCTGCGCAAATGCCTGGAACTCTGGTGGGGTGTTGCTGGCCATGAACCCGAGGTTATAATCCTCTTTGGGCTTCATGGTGCAGAGGTTCCCCTTCCCTTCCTTACCCGGGATAACTACGATCTCACCATTCTTTACCTTTCCTGCCTCCCAGAGGCAGTGATTCCTTAAATCCACCAGGATCCCGTGACCTACGATAAAATCGGTCCCCAGGACGTCTCTTCCACCCTCCACTTCCCAATTCATCAGGACGCACGTCCATGTGGAGCGGAGCGGTCCTATCCAAATGGCAAGCGGGATGGAAACTGAGCCAGCCTGTTCCTTGCCCTTGAACCCCGATAGGCTGTATGGGACCTCGCTAGAGAGAGGTGAGGTAGTGGGGTTAGCTGAGTAGATCACGGTGCGTGATGCCCCCATGTCCAACAGGTAGGTCCCCGCGACCTTTTCCACCTCCATCTCCATCATGGGTCTCCTCCACTCATCATATCGGAGCGAGCACAGATACACAGGCTGCACCGGCTCTAGTCACTGTTGTGGGTGGGATGGGGCTGACGGGGTGATAGCACCGGTTGTGGCTGCTACTCTCCACTGGCCAGTCAGTAAGGACCTCATGGCGTCCAAAAGCGACTCAATCTCTGCGGAAGGGGCCCCTACCCCCGCCTTTTGGGCCGGGGCTGTGGGATGCTTTCCCTTGTTATCCTTCCAAGGGTTCTTACTCTCCTTCCGCCAGTGACCATCCTTCCCACACCCGTAACAATTGGTCTTTGTGTTGGGGGAGTTACTCCCTTCCTGGTGCCACTCTTCCCTACCCGGTCCGGGTTTTACCTCATGCAGCTTACCCTTGGGTGGGTGTGCATCGGCTCCTCTACCGTTTTTATAGGCCAGAGTGAGCTGTCTAATTACCGTGATCTCTGTTGTCTGGGGATCTTTGGGGTCGAACCAGGCTTCTGCCTTGGCCCGGATCTGTGGCAAGCTGTTCGCCACTAGACAACGGAGCCAATGCGTCAGAGAATCCCCGTTCAGGAATCCCCGGTCCCGCATCCCCGGGCGGGCTTTCCGGTATAGCGGCCACAACCGGTCCGCAAAAGACCTGTACCGTCTTCTCCACACGGGAGAAAGGACTTCCCTCATCCATCCCCATGGCCTCCAGAACCGCGTCTCCAAGCCCCTCGTACCCGCTCCGTCCCCTCTTACACTCTTCAGAGAGGGATTCGAGGAGATTACTCTCCAGGAAGAATAGCAGCATCTTGGCCTTTTCAGCGTCATTGCAGTCGTTGACGCTGGCGGCCTGTTCTATTTCCCTGAAGTGGATTGAGGGGTCTCCCTTGGCGGAAAGCTTTGCGATATGGTTGACCATAACCCTAAGCTGTTGGGTGTTAAAGGGTAATAGGAACTGGTTTTGGAGGGGTCCCTCATCTTCGCCATCGGCGGGTGGGCTGAACCTCCGATGCCGTGCTGGGCACATCGGCTCTGGTTCCGGCTTTTCGGGTGGGGGTTGCTCTACCTCCGCCTACACCTCTGGCTCCACTCTGGGCTCCACCCCCCCTTGCTGCCAAACCTCACTGAAACTTGGCGCTATGGGTAGTGGTCGTGAGGTCTCCTCTCTCTCAACCGGGTCGTCCCTAAACACTACCGGTGACACTGGAACTGCTCTCCCCTCGTTCTCCATAAAATCTGCCTGACCTGCCTTTGGGCTTATGAGGCATACCATGCCTTTTGCCTTCCGGCGGGTCCGGCTCAGATTGTCTATTTTCTCTTGGCAGGGGCCGTAGTCTGCCTCCTCAAACCCCTGTTCATCAGCATAATTGTAAGCGGCTTTTACCTCCTGTACTTTGTCTTCCTGTTCCCTAACCTGCCTTGCCATGCGTGCGGTTTTCTCCCGCAACCTTGACTCATTTCCCTTGACCTCGGTGACTTGGCATTGTAGGTATTCCAACTGGGCCTTGTGTTCCCTTACTAGATGTACTCTTTCTTGGTTCAAAGCCTGCAGAGCTACTAACAACTTTTCTCCCATGAGAGCCTTATCCTGGATCTCCAGGGCTGATTACCTTAACTCGATTGCCTGCGTGGAAACAAGCCCATCGAGAAGCTGGACCTGCTTTTTAAAGCACATCAGCCAAACTGCTTTCTCTAAGGACTTCATGTGTTCCTTTCCCTCTGTCGACTTGGCTGCTGCATTTACATGACGCCCAGCCTTTAACAGAGTGGTGATCCACTTCTTAGTGATATTCACCTTGCTAAACACATAATCAGAAATCGTTTCCTCCATCACGGCTTGCTCATCCAAACCACTGTCTACTGTATCGCAACCTTGTTGCCGGTGTCCTGCCACGGCCGCCATTTCTGTAGGGGGTTTTTGTGCACAGGCGTGTTCGGGTCAGTCAGCTTTGCCTCTGACTACCTTCCTTGAGTGGTTCGAATCGCTCGCCCCCTGGGTTCTAGACACCGGACTTAGATACAGGCAGCGATACAGTGAAAACTCGAGTAGACAGGTGGTTGGATGCAAACAAAACCAAGATTTTATTGAAGAGGAAAAAAACTTAATACAATCTTATGGAAAATTATTAGTGTGTGGCGGAGCCACTAAGAGACTCAGAACATTTGAGAATAATCTCTTTAACTGCATTGTAGTGCAGCCACGTACTGCACCTTTAAACTGTTTGTTAACCATACTGTATGTACCTTCCTATACTCTGCATGATGACGTCATGACGCCGATCACGTGACCGCCAGTGGCGCGAAGAACGCGATGACATCATGACGTCGGTTTCCAGAACCTTCCAGCAGTCTTCGAGTGCCTCGCAGCCTGAACAGACCTGTATGCATCTTCTCCTGTAGTTTACTAGTTAACTTCATTGTTATTAAACTTTGTTCTTTTGATTTACTGAGTCAAACTGCAATTATTCAGATAGGAACTACCGTTCGTACATTGGTGACCCCGATCTCGTTGAACAACTTTCGCTGAGATTCAAGAATGAACACGAATGCCGTCACCCTCAAACTTCCACAGTTCTGGGAACAACAGCCATCAGCATGGTTCTTCCAGGCAGAAGCCCAGTTCTCACTCCGAGAGATTACAGCAGATTCGACCCGTTATTTTCACATGGTCTCTGCTCTTGACAGCATCACGGCCTCGCGGGTCATCAGCCTCCTGGGCAATCCACCAGAAGAGGGCAAGTATGAGGCTCTTAAAACTCATTTGCTACAGGTGTTTGGTCTCAATAAGTCAGAGCGCGCATGCAGGCTTATCGCTATGCCCGGCCTCGGGGACTCAAAACCTTCTGAACTGATGAGCCAGATGCTCACGCTTTTGGGTTTGGAGCCCTAATGTTTTTTGTTCCGCGAACTTTTCCTTAACCAGCTACCAGAACCGGTTCAGACGGCCCTGGCCAATTCTCCGATCACGGACTGTGTAGAACTTGCAGCTGAGGCAGACAAGTTTTTTACTGTTGCGCAGCAGTATTGTGCAGCCATGAGGTGCCCTTCCCCCATGCGGGCGCAGCCCAGCCCTCCTTCTGCAGGCTGGTGTGCATACCACACCCGTTTTGGCACCAAAGCTCGATGCTGCCGCCCGCCCTGCAGTTTTTCGCCAAAAAAACCAAAAAACTTCACCAAGCCCGCGCCCTTCGGCAAAACTGACTGGGCCTAAAAAAAACGTCCACTTCACCATGGCGGTCAGTTCGGCGGGAAAGCTGCTGTACATCACGGATTCCATGACAGGGCGACGATTTTTGTGCGACACTGGATCCCAGTGCAGTATTCTGCCAGCTTCAAGGCTCGATCTGCAATCCGGCGGGCGCGGTCCACCCCTCGAGGCAGCTAATGGTGCGGATATCCGCACGTTCAGAAAACGGACAGTCAATTTAACCTTCAGCAGTCAGAGATTTGTTTGGGACTTTTTTGTTGCTAAAGTTTCGCAAGCTATCCTGGGGGCCGATTTTTTCTGCTCCAACGGCTTTCTGGTCGACGTCCAACACTGCTGACTCATAAATGCATCCACTTTCCATGCACTGCCGTGCCATCGCAGCACCACCACGTCCTGGTCAATTGCCTGTACGCTTGCAGCACAGGACGGGTTTACATGCCTGCTCAGGGAGTTTCCAGAGCTCACCAGGCCTACTTTTTCAGCAGCAGTCACGAGGCACGGAGTGGTGCATCACATCACGATGAAGGGACCGCCGGTTTATGCCCGGGCACGTCGGTTGGAACCAGGCAAGCTCACAGCGGCAAAAGCCGAGTTTTGCACCATGGAATGCCTCGGGATCGTCCAACGCTCCAATAACCCTTGGTCCTCCCCACTGCATATCGTCCCCAAACCAGGCGGTGGCTGGCGACCTTACGGGGATTACCGACGTCTAAATGAAGCCACTATACCGAACAGGTATCCAATACCTCATATCCAGGACTTTTCGGCCCATCTGGCTGGCAACTCCGTTTTCTCCAAGGCGGATCTCGTCCGCGGTTACCACCAAGTCCCGGTACACCCGCAAGATGTCCCCAAAACGGCGGCCATCACACCGTTCGGGCTTTTCAAATTCCTCCGAATGCCTTTCGGGTTGAAAAATGCAGCGCAGGCCTTCCAACGGCTCATGGACTCTGTGTTACGACATTTGCCCTTTCTTTTTGTTTACTTGGATGATATTCTCATCGCCAGTAGAGATTCGCAGGAACACCTACAGCATTTGCGCACACTTTTTGCCCGTCTCAGCCAGCACGGCCTCATCATCAACCCCACCAAATGCCAGTTTGGATTATCCAGCATCGATTTCCTGGGACACAAGATCACTTTGGACGGCGCTGTCCCACTGGCTACCAAGGTAGAAGCAGTTACAGCATTCCCACGGCCTCACACAGTCAAATCGCTGCAGGAGTTTCTGGGGATGGTGAATTTCTATCACCAGTTCATCCCCAAGGCAGCCCAGTTGATGCAGCCGCTGTACGAAGCGCTCAAAGGGAAGTCGGGAAAGGACGCTATCACTTGGACGCCGCCAATAGACCAGGCGTTCCTTAACACCAAGGCGGCGTTGGCAGACGCAACCATGCTTGCTCACCCGTTACCGGGCGCGACCATCACCCTCACTACAGATGCCTCCGATTATGCTATCGGGGCAGTTCAAGAGCAATGAGTGGTAGGACCCTAGGAAGTACAGAGGGTCAGAGGGACCTTGGTGTACATGTACATAGATCCCTGAAGGCAGCGGAACAGGTAGATAAGGTGGTTAAAAAGGCATATGGGATACTTGCCTTCATTAGCAGAGGCATAGAATATAAGAGCAGTGTTAAATCTGTGAGTTGTTCAAGTAATTAATACTCAGACTTAATCAGTAACAATAAAACAGGTCTTTACTGGTTGGAGGTAGGGACTACACGTAGGTCTTTACTTCATGCCCACAGGCGGGAACTGAGGGGAGATCAGTACCCACAGTACTATTTATACCCCTATGGCCAGGAGTGGTACTGCGTATCACTACGCCCAACAAGTAGTGCAGTCCTGTCCATAGGTTCAAAGTAGCACACATATTACATACACAACATTCCTCCCTTCCTAGCTTTACAGTCATCTCCCCATTTAACATAACGTAATAACATATATACATATATAACTTCAGGGTTACATAACAGAATAACATAGATACATAGATAACTTCATGTCAAAACAGATCACAGATTCAGTCTCTGCGGAAAACAGTTCACAGATTCAATCTCTGTGGTGGAGTCGGTTCACGTTGCTGGAGTGACTCATTCAATAGTCCTTCCATGGATTTAACAGTTTGAACTTCCGAACTGAATTGGCTCCGTTCGGAGGGACCACGTGTGTGATCTGGTAGAGGTAATAATGGTTCAGATGGGTCATCTTCTGTTTCGACTTTTCCTTTTCTGCTTCTTGGAGACTCTCTGGGCTCCACTGTCAGCTGCCAGCTGCATGCACAGTTCCTCCTTCTCTCCCTCCTTTTTCCGTAGTAGAGCCACCTTCTCCCGATGTTCCGTAGACTTTCGGTGCTCCTCCATGATTTCTGTATGGTGGGAGTCGAAGTTACAAGTTGGGCAGGACAGGACATAGTAATATTCGGTGTCGTCCTGATCTAGGCCAGCGAGAGGGTCTTCTATTTCCTCCATACCCAGCTGGGCGTTAGCCAGCTTTTGTTCCAAGTCCAGACATCTTTCCTGAAGAGACTTCTTCATGCGTACCTCTTCATCCAGCTTTTTCTGGGCTTTCAGCAAGTCGTTTACTAATGACCTCATTTGAGATTTTACTACTTCAACTTCTTTTGGAGATTGATTGATCGGACTATTCAATCCCTCTACCGGAGCAGCTGTTTCAGCGGTCTGTTGTTCTACGTTGACGTGAGTCAGCGTACTTTTGGCATCCAAGGGCTGCTCTGTTGCAGTCATCTCAGTCTGTGTTGCCACCTCAGCTCTTCCAATAACCTTTGAGAGCTCTGAACCCCTTTCGTTTGAATATTGAAGTTCGTGTTCAAGTTTTTCCCATTTCAGAGTCCTGTCCTTCAGCATATGCAGGAGTTGGCTGACCGTTAACTCCTCTGACATCAGACGTTTTGTGTGCTCCTGCTCCATTTTCTCCATCAGCTGCTTCTGTTGTCTTTCCAGATTCTCCAACTCTATATCAAAGAACTCTTTCGTTGCATTCAACTCTTGCTCAAAACGGCGAAGCATTTGTTCTAATTGCTGTTGTAGTTTGAAATGGAGTTGAGTTCGAGCCCGGTGTCCCTCAGAAATGGGCACATCAGTAGACTTGCCAGACTCAGAATCCACAGTTAAACTATGTTGTTGTTGCTCAGTGGAATTCTGTGCTGAAACTTTGTCTTTTGCACCTGAGTTGGGCTTACCATCATCCGTTCCAGAGTCTGGGCCGACTATTTTCACCGAGTTCGCACTCGTTATTGTTTGTAGGAAATGCCAGTCCATATTCATTTTCCTAATCCACTCCCGTCCTAGTAGTGGAGGACCTCCTTCAGATATCACATATAAGTCCATTATTTGACTGTCTTCGCCCTTGTGGACCACTGCAACCTCTATTTTCCCGATGGGGTACACTCTTTGCCCCGTGTATGTTTCCAATATAATCCCCGTATACTGTAGGGGAATATGTTGGAATAACTTTCCGTAATCTTTCTTATTTATGACCGTCAATGCCGATCCAGTGTCCAATTCCAGTTTTACTTGGACTCCTTCTATCTGAAGAGTGACCCAAATTGTCTGGAGGTCTGCACCCTTACCAGCGTTGAGTACTCTTAAGCTAGCCAGTTCATTACAGCTTAAGCTAGCCAGTTCATTACTGCTAGCGTCTGAATCGGACTCCTGTTCGGTCACCTTGTGTACCTTTGCGTATTTTCCTTGCGGTGACTTCTTGTTGCTGGTCTTCTTCCCTGACCTGCATACTCTAGCTATATGTCCAAGCCTACCACAAGTTCTACATTCTTGGTTTTTAAACCAACACTGGTTCTGATCATGCGTTGTCTTTCCACAACGATAACATTTGCCAGAACTCACACCCAATTTGTGTGCACTGAGCTCCGGTGACCGTAGCTGCATTACTGCCGTGCCTCTCGCTGCAGCTTCGTGTGCTGCTGCCATAGTGACCGCCTTCTCAAGCGTCAGCTCATTCTCCTCGAGCAGTCGCTTTTGTGTATCCTGTTTAAATAAACCACACACAAATTTGTCTCGAAGTGCCTCTTTCAGTCCCGTTCCAAACTGGCAATATTTCGCTAATTTACGCAATTCCAGCAAATAATCAGCATTGCTTTCATGCTGTAGCTGCCTTCTGTCGTAAAATTTAAATCGTTCCGCTAGCATCAGCGGCGTGGGGTTTAGATGATCTTTCAGGGCAGTAACAATCTCATCGAACGTCTTATCCGCCGGTTCATCTGGTGATAACAGGTGTTTCAATTGCCCGTATGTCTTCGCACCCATTAAATTTAATAATGTTAGAGCTTTATCTTGGTCACGAATTTTATTGGCCTTACAATAATTTTTTACTCTTTCAACATATATGGCCCAATCTTCGAGGTCACTATCAAAGGTGCTAATATTCCCGTGTTTAGGCATTGTAGATTTGCAATTTCTCAGATTTTATTTTCTTTACTTGTTATCAAAGATGGCGGCTTCCCGCTCTTGCCGTCGTCCTCCGCCCACAAAATGGCGGTTTTCCCGCGCTTGGCGGTCTTCACCCGTCCCCCGACGCCGTCTCCCTTCAGCCCCCGAGTGCGGCCCTTATCTTCGCCACGATCGCCCGAGTGCGGCCCTTATCAGCGGATGCGATCGCTGGATCGCGAAGCGGCTCTCGGCTCTTATCAGGAGATGCGATCGCTCTGTTGAAACGCCTCCCGCTCGAAGCGGCTCTCGCGCCCTATTCCTCCAGCTCCCCCAGCCCCGTTCGTGCGGCCAACGCGGTCGACTGCCTGTCGTGTCGCTGCCCGGCTCAGACAACGGCTTACCCACCACCAAGCTGGAGAAGAAGCTGACGGTCGCCGATGGAGGCTCCGAGGTCAGGATGTCTTCCAGTGGGGTGGAGAGGGTGGAAACCTCTCTGCAACGTCCTGGCTGTGGACGAAGCTGCCGTGGAGTGACTGCCGCAGGGTCCGAATCAGACTCGTCGCCAGTGTTAAATCTGTGAGTTGTTCAAGTAATTAATACTCAGACTTAATCAGTAACAATAAAACAGGTCTTTACTGGTTGGAGGTAGGGACTACACATAGGTCTTTACTTCATGCCCACAGGCGGGAACTGAGGGGAGATCAGTACCCACAGTACTATTTATACCCCTATGGCCAGGAGTGGTACTGCGTATCACTACGCCCAACAAGTAGTGCAGTCCTGTCCATAGGTTCAAAGTAGCACACATATTACATACACAACAAGCAGGGAGGTTATGATGGAGCTGTACCAAACGCTGGTGAGGCCACAGCTGGAGTACTGTGTGCAGTTCTGGTCGCCTCACTATAGGAAGGATGTGATTGCTTTGGAGAGGGTGCAGAGAAGATTCACCAGGATGTTACCTGGGATGGAGCGCCTCAGCTATGAAGAAAGACTCAACAGGCTGGGGTTGTTTTCCTTGGAGCAAAGGAGGCTGAGGGGGGACCTGATTGAGGTGTACAAAATGATGAGGGGCATAGATAGGGAAGATAAAGAGGAACTTTTCCCCTTAGTAGGGGGGTCAATAACAAGGGGGCATAGATTCAGGGTAAGGGGCAGGAGATTTAGAGGGGATTTGAGGAGGAACTTTTTCACCCAGAGGGTGGTTGGAAGCTGGAACTCACTGCCTGAAAGGGTGGTAGAGGCAGGAACCCTCACAACATTCAAGAAGCATTTGGATGGGCACTTGAAATGCCATTGCATACAAGGCTATGGACCAAATGCTGGAAAATGGGATTAGACTGGACAGGGATTGATGGACGGCGCAGACACGATGGGCCAAAGGGCCTCTTCCTGCGCTGTAAAACTCTATGACTCTATGGCTCTAATGGGTTGATGATGCGTGGCAGCCGTTAGCATTCTTCAGCCGCCAGCTTCGCAAGAACGAGCAAAAATATAACACTTTCGACAGGGAGTTGTTGGCCCTGATTTTAGCCGTCCGACACTTCCATTTTCTCCTAGAAGGGCGTCCGTTTACTGCATTCGTGAACCACAAGCCACTTACGTTCGCAATGGCAAAAACGACAGAGCCTTGGTCAGCCCACCAGCCGCGCCACCTCACCTTTATATCCGAGTTTACGACGGATCTGAGGCACGTGTCCGGCAAAGATAATCTCGTGGCCGATTGTCTCTCCCGTTCTCCAGTCCAGGCAGTCCACCTGGGTATCGATTTCGTTGGGTTGGCAGAAGAGCAACTGGCAGATCGCGAAGTACAGGCATACCGGACCACGCCTTCCAGTTGGCAGGTGGCCGATGTTAAGTTCCAGGCGGTGGGAACCACGCTTTTTGTGACACATCCATGGGAGTGCCCAGGCCCATCATGCCGTTGGAATGGCGTGAGAAAATTTTCCAGGCCATACATGGTTTATCGCACCCAGGGATGCGTGCTTCACAACGGCTAATGTCCCGTAAATTTGCCTGGAAAGGAATGCATTTGGACGTCGGGGACTGGACAAACCATTGCGTGGATTGTCAAAAAGCAAAAGTTAATCGCCATGTCAAAGCTCCACTGGCCGAATTTCCGGTGCCAGAACGTCGTTTCGACCACGTACACGTGTACCTAGTGGGTCCTCTTCCCGTTTCGCGAGGTTTCACACATCTCCTGACGGTAGTGGACCGTACCACCAGGTGGCCAGAGGTGATCCCATTGAGTGCTACTGCTGCATCAGACGTCTCCAGGGCGTTCGTTTCATCGTGGGTAGCTCGGTTTGGGGTACCATCCGACATCTCCTCTGACAGAGGCCCACAATTTACGTCAGAGTTGTGGACAGCAGTCGCGCAAGGATTGTGGGACAAGTTGCACCGCACCATCGCATACCATCCACAAGCGAATGGCCTGTGCGAGCAGTTCCATCGGTCGCTCAAGGCGTCACTCCTGGCCAGCTTGCGTGGTTCCAACTGGGTGGACAGGCTTCCCTGGGTGTTACTAGGCCTTCGAACAGCCCCCAAGGATGATCTCCAGTCTTCATCGGCCGAGTTAGTCTACGGCCAGCCACTTCGGGTACCAGGTGACTTTATCCCTTCACACACGGAATCGTGATCTGTGGCTCAGCAGCTCCTCCAGCATCAGGAGGTGGCCAAGAATTTCCTGCCTATTCCAACCTCGAATCACAACCTACAGAGGCCTCATGTCCCAGCAGAGCTCATGAGCTCTGAGTATGTTTTTATTCAGCAGGACGCTCACAGAGGCCTGTTAAAAGCACCTTATGCTGGACTGTTTCATGTCATCTCATCGGGTGAAAAAATTTTCACGGTGGACGTCGGCGGCAAACCAGATACCATCTCTATCGACCGACTTAAACCGGCCCATCTCGATCGGAGTGAACCAGTCGTTGTGGCTCAACCGCCTCGCCGTGGTCGACCTTCGTTGACCGCCGGACAAGCTCGGCACCAGCCCGCCAGTGAACCGCCTGCATCGGTTTCCACGTCGCCTACACTAGCACCGCTTGTTTCCTCCACGCCTGTCGTGCCGCTCCAGACGCAGCCAAGAAACGACTCATCCTTCAACACTCCATTCCCACTGCCTGAGTTTCGCCGTCACTCGACCAGGCTTATCAAGCCTCCTGTTCGTTTGACACTGTCTGTTAAAGAGCATTCTGGGGGGGCGCTTGTGGCGGAGCCACTAAGAGACTCAGAACATTTGAGAATAATCTCTTAACTGCATTGTAGTGCAGCCACGTACTGCACCTTTAAACTGTTTGTTAACCATACTGTATGTACCTTCCTATACTCTGCATGATGACGTCATGACGCCGATCACGAGACCGCCAGTGGCGCGAAGAACGCGATGACATCATGACGTCGGTTTCCAGAACCTTCCAGCAGTCTTCGAGTGCCTCGCAGCCTGAACAGACCTGTATGCATCTTCTCCTGTAGTTTACTAGTTAACTTCATTGTTATTAAACTTTGTTGTTTTGATTTACTGAGTCAAACTGCAATTATTCAGATAGGAACTACCGTTCCTACAAGTGTACAGTTCTACAGGCAAAAATTACAAGAGAGTCATAATAGTACTATACATATACAGGGAATGGGGAACACACAGCACATCGAGGGAAAACAACTATCTTAACAATCCTTATCCCACCCCCTATACCTAACTAGGTTAATCTATGAGGGGTCAGATTTCATGCTCACCAATAAAAAGGGTTTGTTAGACTCAAAGCAGCAGTTGGGTTTGGGGTTCGCTCTTGGTGCTCTCTGGAGCCTGCCGTTGTCACGTGGGCTCCGGGTGCTGCAAGGGCGTCGTCCAGGTTCGAATACCCCAAAGTTACAGTCTCTGCTTGGGTACTTTACCTTCCAGAGATGCTTCTTCGCCAACAGCTTGAGTTTGCCTGAAGATACTCGCAGGGCGGCTGAGGCTGAAGGCCTGATAATTCGAAGCCTACCCTCAGTTGGCCTTCCCCGGGTGGTCTTCCTCCTCCCCTCATCGCGTCCCGCTTCGCCTGGCCTGAATTGCCCGTGTTCGCCCGACCCGGTGTCGGGGCGAGTCCAGATGGATTTGGAGAGGGCACGGGCAAAGGCCAGAGGGTAGGCATGGGACGGGGGAAAGAGCGACAGCCACGAGGTCGAGGGTCTGAAGGACCGGGGAGCGGCGATACCGAAAGCAGCCGAGCAGCAGTCTTCCTCTTCCAATGACTACAACTTGCTACCTGGGGGCCGTCAATTATACCTTCGTCGAAAAACTTATCTGCCTGCCAAATCAGGTTAGTTCTTTGTTTAATTTTTGGTGGGCTAGTTAAAATAATGGTAGCAATCTATATTGACGGGTTTTTAGATGGTCGGTAATTGCATCTACCGGCCCAATAATGGACTCGTATTGTCCTGAAAGCCCTTGATGGGCTTGTCCAGCCTCAATGGATGTGTTTAATCTGTTTCCGATTATGTATGCAGACTGTTTGATGGCTTTAACTGTAGGCATCATTGAATTCAGATCTGCCACTAATTCGGCCTAATACATAATTCACAGTTTGTCTGGGTCCCAAATCACAAAGCTCTCTTCGCAGGAAATCTGCAGCCTTAGTATCGATTTCCCTCAAACTGCTTGGGCTGCAGAATCCATTTTGGAGACACGCCAGCTTTCTGCCACGAGGCATGGATGCCATTTTGGGTACCCTTTTCAATTTAAAAAGAAATGTCCATGCAGGGTCTCTTTTATCAATAATAACCTTCGGGCAAATGCACAAATTTTGCGAATCTTACAAGCCGGTGGATATTGTGGAGGCCAGAACAGGGGTAGGAAGATCAGGAGTCCTGAGCCGGGGAAGATCAGGAGACCTGAGCCGGTGAAGATCAGGAGTCCTGAGCCGGTGAAAATCAGGAATCCTGAGCCGGTAAAGATCAGGAGTCCTGAGCCGGGGGAGATCAGGAGACCTGAGATGGGGGAGATCAGGAGTCCTGAGCCGGGGGAGATCAGGAGTCCTGAGCCGGGGGAGATCAGGAGTCCTGAGCCAGGGGAGATCAGGAGTCCTGAGCTGGGGAAGATCATGAGTCCTGAGCCGGGGGAGATCAGGAGTCCAGAGCCGAGGAAGTTCAGGAGACCTGAGCGGTGAAGATCAGGAGTCCTGAGGCGGTGAAGATCAGGAGTCCTGAGCTGGGGGAGAACGGGAGTTCTGAGCCGGGGAAGATCAGAAGTCCTGAGCCAGGGAAGATCAGGAGTCCTGAGCCGGTGAAGATCAGGTGTCCTGAGCCGGTGAAGATCAGGAGTCCTGAGCCGGTGAAGATCGGGAGTCCTGAGCTGCGGAAGATCAGGAGTCCTGAGTCGGGGAAGATCAGGAGTCCTGAGACGGTGAAGATCAGGAGTCCTGAGATGGAGAAAATCAGGAGTCCTGAGCCGGGGAAGATCAGGAGTCCTGAGCCGGGGGAGATCAGGTGTCCTGAGATGGGGAGATCAGGAGACCAGAGATGGGGAAGATCAGGAGTCCTGAGCCGGGGAAGATCAGGAGTCCTGAGCTGGGGGAGATTGGGAGCCCTGAGCCGGTGAAGATCGGGAGTCCTGAGCCGGGGTAGATCAGGAGTCCTGAGTCGGTGAAGATCAGGAGTCCTGAGCTGTGGGAGATCAGGAGTCCTGAGTTGGGGAGATCAGGAGTCTTGAGCTGGGGGACATCAGGAGTCCTGATTAGGTGAGATTCAGGAGTACTGAGGGGGGGAGATGAGGAGTCCTGAGCTGGGGAGATCAGGACTCCTGAGCTAGAGGAGATCAGGAGTCCTGAGCCAGGGGAGATCAGGAGTCCTGAGCCGGGGAAGATCAGGAGTCCTGAGCCGGGGAAGATAAGGAGTCCTGAGCCGGGGGAGATCAGGAGACCTGAGCCGGGGAAGATCAAGATTCCTGATCAGGCTAAGATCTGGAGACCTGAGCCGGGAAGATCATGAGTCCTCAGCCGGGGGAGACCAGGAGTCCTGAGCCGGGGGAGTTCAGGAGTCCTGAGCCAGGGGAGTTCAGGAGTCCTGAGCCGGGGAAGATCAGGAGTCCTGAGCCGGGGAAGGTCAGGAGTCCTGAGCCGGGGGAGATCAGGAGTCCTGACCCGGGGGAGATCAGGAGTCCTGAGCCGGGGCACATCAGGAGTCCTGAGCCGGTGAAGATCGGGAGTCCTGAGCCGGGGGAGTTCGGGAGTCCTGAGCCGGGGGAGATCGGAAGTCCGGAGCCGGGGGAGTTCGGGAGTCCTGAGCCGGGGAAGATCAGCTGTCCTGAGACGGGGGAGATCACGAGTCCCGAGCCAGGGGAGATCGGGAGTCCTGAGCCGGTGAAGATCGGGAGACCTAAGCAGGGGGAGATTGGGAGTCCTGAGCCAAGGGAGATCGGGAGTCCGATCAGGGGGAGATCAGGAGCCTGAGTCGGGAATATCAGGAGTCCTGAGCTGGGGGTGATCACGAGTCCTGAGCCGGTGAAAATCAGCAGTCCAGAGCCAACGGAAATCGGGAGCCCTGAGCCGGTGAAGATCAGGAGTCCTGAGCCGGTGAAGAATAGGAGCCCTGAGCCGGGGGAGATCGGTAGTCCTGAGTCGGGGGAGATCAGGAATCCTGAGGGGGAGAAGATCAGGAGTACTGAGCCGGGGGAGATTGGGTGTCCTGAGTCAGGGAAGATCAGGAGTCCTGAGCCGGGGGAGATCAGGAGTCCTGTGCCGGGGAAGATCAGGAGACCTGAGCCAGTGAAGATCAGGCGTCATGAGACGGGGTCGATCAGGAGGCCTGAGCCGGAGGAGATCTGGAGTCCTCAGCCGGGTGAGATCAGGAGTCCTGAGACGGTGAAGGTCAGGAGTCCTGAGCTGGGGCAGATCAGGAGTCCTGAGCGGGGGGAGATCAGGAGTCCTGAGCCGGGGAAGATCAGGTGTCATGACCCGGGGGAGATCAGGAGTCCTGAGCCAGGTGAGATCAGCAGTCCTGAGCCGGGGAAGATCAGGAGTCCTGAGCAGGTGAAGATCAGGAGTCCTGAGCCGGTGAAGATTAGGTGTCCTGAGACGGGGAAGATCAGGAGTCTTGAGCCGGGGGAGATCAGGAGTCCTGTGTCGGGGAAGATCAGGAGTCCTGAGCCGGTGAAGATCGCGAGTCCTAGGCCGGTGAAGATCGCGAGTCCTGAGCCGGTAACGGTCGCGAGTCCTGAGCCGGTGAAGATTGCGATTCCTGAAACCGGTGAAGATCGCGAGTCCTGAGGCGGTGAAGATCGCGAGTCCTGAGCCGGTGCAGATCGGGAGTCATGAGCAGGTGCAGATCGGGAGTCGTGATCCAGTGCAGATCGGGAGTCTTGAGCCGGGTGAGATCGGGAGTCATGAGCCGGGAGAGATCGGGAGTCGTGAGCCGGGGAAGATTGGGAGTGCTGAGCCGGGGAAGATGGTGGAGTCCTGAGTCAGGGGTTATTGTGGAGGCCAGAACAGGGGTAGGAAGATCATGAGTCCTGAGCCAGGGAAGATCGGGAGTCCTGAGCCGGGGGAGATCGGGAGTCCTGAGCTGGGGGGAGATCGGGAGTCTTGAGCCGGGGAAGATCAGGAGTCCTGAGCTGGGGGAGATCGGGAGTCTTGAGTCGGGGAAGATCAGGAGTCCTGTGACAGGGGAGATCAGGAGTCCTGAGCCGGGGAAGATCAGGTGTCCTGAGCCGGGTGAGATCAGAAGTCCTGAGCCGGGGGAGATCAGGAGTCCTGAGCCGGGGAAGATCAGGAGTCCTGAGCCGGTGAAGATCAGGAGTCCTGAGCCGGTGAAGATCAGGAGTCCTGAGCAGGGGAAGGTCAGGAGTCCTGAGCCGGGGAAGATCAGGAGTCCTGAGCCGGGGGAGATCAGGAGTCCTGAGTCGGGGCACATCAGGAGTCCTTAGCCGGTGAAGATCGGGAGTCCTGAGCCGGGGGAGTTCGGGAGTCCTGAGCCGGGGTAGATCGGAAGACCTGAGCCGGGGGAGTTCGGGAGTCCTGAGCCGGGGAAGATCAGGTGTCCTGAGCCAGGGGAGATCACGAGTCCTGAGCCAGGGGAGATTGGGAGTCCTGAGCCGGTGAAGATCGGGAGCCCTAAGCCGGGGGAGATTGGGAGTCCTGAGCCAAGGGAGATCAGGAGTCCTGAGCAGGGGGAGATCAGGAGCCTGAGCCGGGGATGTCAGGAGTCCTGAGCTGGGGGTGATCACAAGTCCTGAGCCGGTGAAAATCAGCAGTCCAGAGCCGGGGGAAATCGGGAGTCCTGAGCCGGTGAAGATCAGGAGTCCTGAGCCGGTGAAGAATAGGAGTCCTGAGACGAGGGAGATCAGGAATACTGAGCCGGAGAAGATCAGCAGTCCTGAGCCGGGGGAGATCAGGAGTCCTGAGCCAGGGAACATCAGGAGTCCTGAGCCAGGGGAGATCAGGATTCCTGAGCCGGGGTAGATCAGGAGGCCTGAGCCGGAGGAGATCAGGAGTCCTCAGCCGGGGGAGATCACGAGTCCTGTGCCGGTGAAGATCAGGAGTCCTGAGCCGGTGAAGATCAGGAGACCTGAGCCAGGGCAGATCAGGAGTCCTGAGCGGGGGGAGATCAGGACTCCTGAGCCAGGGAAGATCAGGTGTCCTGAGCCAGGGGAGATCAGGAGTCCTGAGCCGGGTGAGATCGCGAGTCCTGAGCCGGTGCAGATCGGGAGTCGTTAGTAGGTGCAGATCGGGAGTCGTGATCCAGTGCAGATCGGGAGTCATGAGCCGGGTGAGATCGGGAGTCATGAGCCGGGAGAGATCGGGAGTCGTGAGCCGGGGAAGATCGTGAGTGCTGAGCCGGGGAAGATCGTGGAGTCCTGAGTCAGGGGTTATTGTGGAGGCCAGAACAGGGGTAGGAAGATCACGAGACCTGAGCCAGGGAAAATCGGGAGACCTGAGCCGGGGGAGATCGGGAGTCCTGAGCTGGGGGCAGATCGGGAGTCCTGTGCCGGGGTAGATCGGGAGACCTGAGCCGGTGAAGATCGGAAGTCCTGAGCCGGATGAGATTGGGAGTCCTGAGCCGGTGAAGGTCGGGAGTCCTGAGCCGGGGAGATCAGGAGTCCTGAGCCGGTGAAGGTCGGGAGTCCTGAGCGGGGGAGATCGGGCGACATGAGTCGGGGAAGATCGGAAGTCCTGAGCCGGGGGAGATCGGGAGTCTTGTGCCGGTGAAGATAGGGAGTCCTGAGCCGGCAGAGATCGGGAGTCATGAGCCGGAGGAGATCGGGAGTCCAGAGCCGGGGGACATCGGGAGTCCTGAGCCAGTGAAGATCGGGAGTCCTGAGCCAGTGAAGATCAGGAGTCCTGAGCCGGGGGAGAACGGGAGTCCTGAGCCAGTGAAGATCGGGAGTCCTGAGCCGGGGAAGATCAGGAGTCCTGAGCCGGTGAAGATCGGGAGTCCTGATGCGGTGAAGATCAGGAGTCCTGAGCTGGGGGAGATCGGGAGTCTTGAGCCGGGGAAGATCAGGAGTCCTGAGCCGGGGAAGATCAGGTGTCCTGAGCCGGGTGAGATCAGAAGTCCTGAGCCGGGGGAGATCAGGAGTCCTGAGCCGGGGAAGATTAGGAGTCCTGAGCCGGTGAAGATCAGGAGTCCTGAGCCGGTGAGGATCAGGAGTCCTGAGCCGGGGAAGATCAGGAGTCCTGAGCCGGGGAAGATCAGGAGTCCTGAGGTGGGGAAGATCAGGAGTCCTGAGCCGGGGGAGATCAGGAGTCCTGAGCCGGGGCACATCAGGAGTTCTTAGCCGGTGAAGATCGGGAGTCCTGAGCCGGGGGAGTTCGGGAGTCCTGAGCCGGGGGAGATCGGAAGACCTGAGCCGGGGGAGTTCGGGAGTCCTGATCCGGGGAAGATCAGGTGTCCTGAGCCGGGGGAGATCACGAGTCCTGAGCCAGGGGAGATCGGAAGACCTGAGCCGGGGGAGTTCGGGAGTCCTGATCCGGGGAAGATCAGGTGTCCTGAGCCGGGGGAGATCACGAGTCCTGAGCCGGTGAAGATCGGGTGACCTAAGCAGGGGGAGATTGGGAGTCCTGAGCCAAGGGAGGTCGGGAGTCCTGAGCAGGGGGAGATCAGGAGCCTGAGCCGGGAATATCAGGAGTCCTGAGCTGGGGGTGATCACAAGTCCTGAGCCGGTGAAAATCAGAAGTCCAGAGACGACGGAAACCGGGAGCCCTGAGCCGGTGAAGATCAGGAGTCCTGAGCCGGTGAAGAATAGGAGCCCTGAGCCGGGGGAGATCAGGAATACTGAGCCGGAGAAGATCAGCAGTCCTGAGCCGGGGGAGATCAGGAGCCCTGAGCCAGGGAACATCAGGAGTCCTGAGCCGGGGGAGATCAGGAGTCCTGAGCCGGAGAAGATCAGGAGTCCTGAGCCGGGGAAGATCAGGAGTCCTGAGCCGGGGGAGATCGGTAGTCCTGAGTCGGGGGAGATCAGGAATCCTGAGGGGGAGAAGATCAGGAGTACTGAGCCGGGGGAGATTGGGTGTCCTGAGTCAGGGAAGATCAGGAGTCCTGAGCCGGGGGAGATCAGGAGTCCTGAGCCGGGGGAGATCAGGAGTCCTGTGCTGGGGAAGATCAGGAGACCTGAGCCAGTGAAGATCAGGCGTCATGAGACGGGGTCGATCAGGAGGCCTGAGCCGGAGGAGATCTGGAGTCCTCAGCCGGGGTGAGATCAGGAGTCCTGTGCCTGGGAAGATCAGGAGTCCTGAGACGGTGAAGGTCAGGAGTCCTGAGCTGGGGCAGATCAGGAGTCCTGAGCGGGGGGAGATCAGGAGTCCTGAGCCGGGGAAGATCAGGTGTCATGACCCGGGGGAGATCAGGAGTCCTGAGCCGGGTGAGATCGGGAGTCATGAGCCGGAGGAGATCGGGAGTCCAGAGCAGGTGAAGATCAGGAGTCCTGAGCCGGTGAAGATTAGGTGTCCTGAGCCAGGGAAGATCAGGAGTCTTGAGCCAGGGGAGATCAGGAGTCCTGTGTCGGGGAAGATCAGGAGTCCTGAGCCGGTAACGATCGCGAGTCCTGAGCCGGTGAAGATTGCGATTCCTGAAACCGGTGAAGGTCGCGAGTCCTGAGGCGGTGAAGATCGCGAGTCCTGAGCCGGTGCAGATCGGGAGTCATGAGTAGGTGCAGATCGGGAGTCGTGATCCAGTGCAGATCGGGAGTCATGAACCGGGTGAGATCGGGAGTCATGAGCCGGGAGAGATCGGGAGTCGTGAGCCGGGGAAGATCGGGAGTGCTGAGCCGGGGAAGATGGTGGAGTCCTGAGTCAGGGGTTATTGTGGAGGCCAGAACAGGGGTAGGAAGATCATGAGTCCTGAGCCAGGGAAGATCGGGAGTCCTGAGCCGGGGGAGATCGGGAGTCCTGAGCTGGGGGGAGATCGGGAGTCTTTAGCCGGGGAAGATCAGGAGTCCTGAGCTGGGGGAGATCGGGAGTCTTGAGCCGGGGAAGATCAGGAGTCCTGTGACAGGGGAGATCAGGAGTCCTGAGCCGGGGAAGATCAGGAGTCCTGAGCCGGTGAAGATCAGGAGTCCTGAGCCGGTGAAGATCAGGAGTCCTGAGCCGGGGAAGATCATGAGTCCTGAGCAGGGGAAGATCAGGAGTCCTGAGCCGGGGAAGATCAGGAGTCCTGAGCCGGGGGAGATCAGGAGTCCTGAGCCGGGGCACATCAGGAGTCCTTAGCCGGTGAAGATCGGGAGTCCTGAGCCGGGGGAGTTCGGGAGTCCTGAGCCGGGGGAGATCGGAAGACCTGAGCCGGGGGAGTTCGGGAGTCCTGAGCTGGGGAAGATCAGGTGTCCTGAGCCAGGGGAGATCACGAGTCCTGAGCCAGGGGAGATTGGGAGTCCTGAGCCGGTGAAGATCGGGAGCCCTAAGCCGGGGGAGATTGGGAGTCCTGAGCCAAGGGAGATCAGGAGTCCTGAGCAGGGGGAGCTCCGGAGCCTGAGCCGGGAATGTCAGGAGTCCTGAGCTGGGGGTGATCACGAGTCCTGAGCCGGTGAAAATCAGCAGTCCAGAGCCAGGGGAAATCGGGAGTCCTGAGCCGGTGAAGATCAGGAGTCCTGAGCCGGTGAAGAATAGGAGTCCTGAGACGAGGGAGATCAGGAATACTGAGCCGGAGAAGATCAGCAGTCCTGAGCCGGGGGAGATCAGGAGTCCTGAGCCAGGGAACATCAGGAGTCCTGAGCCAGGGGAGATCAGGATTCCTGAGCCGGGGTAGATCAGGAGGCCTGAGCTGGAGGAGATCAGGAGTCCTCAGCCGGGGGAGATCACGAGTCCTGTGCCGGTGAAGATCAGGAGTCCTGAGCCGGTGAAGATCAGGAGTCCTGAGCCAGGGCAGATCAGGAGTCCTGAGCCAGGTGAGATCGCGAGTCCTGAGCCGGTGCAGATCGGGAGTCGTTAGCAGGTGCAGATCGGGAGTCGTGATCCAGTGCAGATCGGGAGTCATGAGCCGGGTGAGATCGAGAGTCATGAGCCGGGAGAGATCGGGAGTCGTGAGCCGGGGAAGATCGGGAGTGCTGAGCCGGGGAAGATCGTGGAGTCCTGAGTCAGGGGTTATTGTGGAGGCCAGAACAGGGGTAGGAAGATCACGAGTCCTGAGCCAGGGAAAATCGGGAGACCTGAGCCGGGGGAGATCGGGCGTGCTGAGCTGGGGGCAGATCGGGAGTCCTGTGCCGGGGTAGATCGGGAGACCTGAGCCGGTGAAGATCGGAAGTCCTGAGACGGATGAGATTGGGAGTCCTGAGCCGGTGAAGGTCGGGAGTCCTGAGCCGGGGGAGATCGGGAGTCCTGAGCCGGTGAAGGTCGGGAGTCCTGAGCGGGGGAGATCGGGCGTCATGAGTCGGGGAAGATCGGAAGTCCTGAGCCGGGGGAGATCGGGAGTCTTGTGCCGGTGAAGATAGGGAGTCCTGAGCCGGCAGAGATCGGGAGTCATGAGCCGGAGGAGATCGGGAGTCCAGAGCCGGGGGACATCGGGAGTCCTGAGCCAGTGAAGATCGGGAGTCCTGAGCCAGGGTAGATCAGGACTCCTGAGCCAGTGAAGATCAGGAGTCCTGAGGTGGGGGAGATCGGGAGTCCTGAGCCAGTGAAGATCGGGAGTCCTGAGCCGGGGAAGATCAGGAGTCCTGAGCCGGTGAAGATCGGGAGTCCTGATGCGGTGAAGATCAGGAGTCCTGAGCTGGGGGAGATCGGGAGTCTTGAGCCGGGGAAGATCAGGAGTCCTGAGACAGGGGAGATCAGGAGTCCTGAGCCGGGGAAGATCAGGTGTCCTGAGCCGGGTGAGATTGGGAGTCCTGAGCCAAGGGAGATCAGTAGTCCTGAGCAGGGGGAGATCAGGAGCCTGAGCCGGGAATATCAGGAGTCCTGAGCTGGGGGTGATCACGAGTCCTGAGCCGGTGAAAATCAGCAGTCCAGAGCTGGGGGAAATCGGGAGTCCTGAGCCGGTGAAGATCAGGAGTCCTGAGCCCGTGAAGGATAGGTGTCCTGAGCCGAGGGAGATCAGGAATACTGAGCCGGAGAAGATCAGCAGTCCTGAGCCAGGGGAGATCGGGTGTCCTGAGCCGGGGGAGATCAGGAGTCCTGAGCCGGGGGAGATCAGGAGGCCTGAGCCGGAGGAGATCAGGAGTCCTCAGCCAGGGGAGATCAGGAGTCCTGTGCCGGTGAAGATCAGTAGTCCTGAGCCGGAGAAGATCAGCAGTCCTGAGCCAGGGGAGATCGGGTGTCCTGAGCCGGAGGAGATCAGGAGTCCTCAGCCGGGGGAGATCAGGAGTCCTGTGCCGGTGAAGATCAGGAGTCCTGAGCCGGTGAAGATCAGGAGTCCTGAGCCGGGGCAGATCAGGATCCTGAGCGGGGGGAGATCAGGAGTCCTGAGCCGGGGAAAATCAGGTGTCCTGAGCCGGGGGAGATCAGGAGTCCTGAGCCGGGTGAGATCGGCAGTCGTGAGCCGGGGAAGATCCGGAGTGCTGAGCCGGGGAAGATCGTGGAGTCCTGAGTCAGGGGTTATTGTGGAGGCCAGAACAGGGGTAGGATGATCACGAGTCCTGAGCCAGGGAAAATCGGGAGTCCTGAGCCGGGGGAGATCGGGAGTCCTGAGCTGGGGGCAGATCGGGAATCCTGTGCCGGGGTAGATCGGGAGACCTGAGCCGGTGAAGATCGGGAGTCCTGAGCCGGATGAGATTGGGAGTCCAGAGCCGGTGAAGGTCGGGAGTTCTGAGCCGGGGGAGATCGGGAGTCCTGAGCCGGGGAAGATTGGGAGTCCAGAGCCGAGGGACATCGGAAGTCCTGAGCCAGTGAAAATCGGGAGTCCTGAGCCAGGGTAGATCAGGACTGCTGAGCTGGTGAAGATCAGGAGTCCTGAGCCGGGGGAGATCGGGAGTCCTGAGCCAGTGAAGATCGGGAGTCCAGAGCCGGGGAAGATCAGGAGTCGTGAGCCGGTGAAGATTGGATGTCCTGATGCGGTGAAGACCAGGAGTCCTGAGCTGGTGGAGATCGGGAGTCTTGAGCCGGGGAAGATCAGGAGTCCTGAGACAGGGGAGATCAGGAGTCCGAGCCGGGGAAGATCAGGTGTCCTGAGCCGGGTGAGATCAGGAGTCCTGAGCCGGGGAAGATCAGGAGTCCTGAGCCGGTGAAGATCAGGAGTCCTGAGCCGGGGAAGATCAGGAGTCCTGAGCCGGGGAAGATCAGGAGTCCTGAGCCAGGGGAGATCAGGAGTCCTGAGCCGGGGCACATCAGGAGTCCTGAGCCGGTGAAGATCGGGACTCCTGAGCCGGGGGAGTTCAGGAGTCCTGAGCCGGGGAAGATTGGGAGTCCTTAGCCGGGGGAGATCGGGAGTCTTGTGCCGGTGAAGATAGGGAGTCCTGAGCCGGGGGAGATCGGGAGTACTGAGCCGGAGGAGATCGGGAGTCCAGAGCCGGGGGACATCGGAAGTCCTGAGCCAGTGAAAATCGGGAGTCCTGAGCCAGGGTAGATCAGGACTGCTGAGCTGGTGAAGATCAGGAGTCCTGAGCCGGGGGAGATCGGGAGTCCTGAGCCAGTGAAGATCGGGAGTCCAGAGCCGGGGAAGATCAGGAGTCGTGAGCCGGTGAAGATTGGATGTCCTGATGCGGTGAAGACCAGGAGTCCTGAGCTGGTGGAGATCGGGAGTCTTGAGCCGGGGAAGATCAGGAGTCCTGTGACAGGGGAGATCAGGAGTCCTGAGCCGGGGAAGATCAGGAGTCCTGAGCCGGTGAAGATCAGGAGTCCTGAGCCGGTGAAGATCAGGAGTCCTGAGCCGGGGAAGATCATGAGTCCTGAGCAGGGGAAGATCAGGAGTCCTGAGCCGGGGAAGATCAGGAGTCCTGAGCTGGGGGAGATCAGGAGTCCTGAGCCGGGGCACATCAGGAGTCCTTAGCCGGTGAAGATCGGGAGTCCTGAGCCGGGGGAGTTCGGGAGTCCTGAGCCGGGGGAGATCGGAAGACCTGAGCCGGGGGAGTTCGGGAGTCCTGAGCTGGGGAAGATCAGGTGTCCTGAGCCAGGGGAGATCACGAGTCCTGAGCCAGGGGAGATTGAGAGTCCTGAGCCGGTGAAGATCGGGAGCCCTAAGCCGGGGGAGATTGGGAGTCCTGAGCCAAGGGAGATCAGGAGTCCTGAGCAGGGGGAGCTCCGGAGCCTGAGCCGGGAATGTCAGGAGTCCTGAGCTGGGGGTGATCACGAGTCCTGAGCCGGTGAAAATCAGCAGTCCAGAGCCAGGGGAAATCGGGAGTCCTGAGCCGGTGAAGATCAGGAGTCCTGAGCCGGTGAAGAATAGGAGTCCTGAGACGAGGGAGATCAGGAATACTGAGCCGGAGAAGATCAGCAGTCCTGAGCCGGGGGAGATCAGGAGTCCTGAGCCAGGGAACATCAGGAGTCCTGAGCCAGGGGAGATCAGGATTCCTGAGCTGGGGTAGATCAGGAGGCCTGAGCTGGAGGAGATCAGGAGTCCTCAGCCGGGGGAGATCACGAGTCCTGTGCCGGTGAAGATCAGGAGTCCTGAGCCGGTGAAGATCAGGAGTCCTGAGCCAGGGCAGATCAGGAGTCCTGAGCCAGGTGAGATCGCGAGTCCTGAGCCGGTGCAGATCGGGAGTCGTTAGCAGGTGCAGATCGGGAGTCGTGATCCAGTGCAGATCGGGAGTCATGAGCCGGGTGAGATCGAGAGTCATGAGCCGGGAGAGATCGGGAGTCGTGAGCCGGGGAAGATCGGGAGTGCTGAGCCGGGGAAGATCGTGGAGTCCTGAGTCAGGGGTTATTGTGGAGGCCAGAACAGGGGTAGGAAGATCACGAGTCCTGAGCCAGGGAAAATCGGGAGACCTGAGCCGGGGGAGATCGGGCGTGCTGAGCTGGGGGCAGATCGGGAGTCCTGTGCCGGGGTAGATCGGGAGACCTGAGCCGGTGAAGATCGGAAGTCCTGAGACGGATGAGATTGGGAGTCCTGAGCCGGTGAAGGTCGGGAGTCCTGAGCCGGGGGAGATCGGGAGTCCTGAGCCGGTGAAGGTCGGGAGTCCTGAGCGGGGGAGATCGGGCGTCATGAGTCGGGGAAGATCGGAAGTCCTGAGCCGGGGGAGATCGGGAGTCTTGTGCCGGTGAAGATAGGGAGTCCTGAGCCGGCAGAGATCGGGAGTCATGAGCCGGAGGAGATCGGGAGTCCAGAGCCGGGGGACATCGGGAGTCCTGAGCCAGTGAAGATCGGGAGTCCTGAGCCAGGGTAGATCAGGACTCCTGAGCCAGTGAAGATCAGGAGTCCTGAGGTGGGGGAGATCGGGAGTCCTGAGCCAGTGAAGATCGGGAGTCCTGAGCCGGGGAAGATCAGGAGTCCTGAGCCGGTGAAGATCGGGAGTCCTGATGCGGTGAAGATCAGGAGTCCTGAGCTGGGGGAGATCGGGAGTCTTGAGCCGGGGAAGATCAGGAGTCCTGAGACAGGGGAGATCAGGAGTCCTGAGCCGGGGAAGATCAGGTGTCCTGAGCCGGGTGAGATTGGGAGTCCTGAGCCAAGGGAGATCAGTAGTCCTGAGCAGGGGGAGATCAGGAGCCTGAGCCGGGAATATCAGGAGTCCTGAGCTGGGGGTGATCACGAGTCCTGAGCCGGTGAAAATCAGCAGTCCAGAGCTGGGGGAAATCGGGAGTCCTGAGCCGGTGAAGATCAGGAGTCCTGAGCCCGTGAAGGATAGGTGTCCTGAGCCGAGGGAGATCAGGAATACTGAGCCGGAGAAGATCAGCAGTCCTGAGCCAGGGGAGATCGGGTGTCCTGAGCCGGGGGAGATCAGGAGTCCTGAGCCGGGGGAGATCAGGAGGCCTGAGCCGGAGGAGATCAGGAGTCCTCAGCCAGGGGAGATCAGGAGTCCTGTGCCGGTGAAGATCAGTAGTCCTGAGCCGGAGAAGATCAGCAGTCCTGAGCCAGGGGAGATCGGGTGTCCTGAGCCGGAGGAGATCAGGAGTCCTCAGCCGGGGGAGATCAGGAGTCCTGTGCCGGTGAAGATCAGGAGTCCTGAGCCGGTGAAGATCAGGAGTCCTGAGCCGGGGCAGATCAGGATCCTGAGCGGGGGGAGATCAGGAGTCCTGAGCCGGGGAAAATCAGGTGTCCTGAGCCGGGGGAGATCAGGAGTCCTGAGCCGGGTGAGATCGGCAGTCGTGAGCCGGGGAAGATCCGGAGTGCTGAGCCGGGGAAGATCGTGGAGTCCTGAGTCAGGGGTTATTGTGGAGGCCAGAACAGGGGTAGGATGATCACGAGTCCTGAGCCAGGGAAAATCGGGAGTCCTGAGCCGGGGGAGATCGGGAGTCCTGAGCTGGGGGCAGATCGGGAATCCTGTGCCGGGGTAGATCGGGAGACCTGAGCCGGTGAAGATCGGGAGTCCTGAGCCGGATGAGATTGGGAGTCCAGAGCCGGTGAAGGTCGGGAGTCCTGAGCCGGGGGAGATCGGGAGTCCTGAGCCGGGGAAGATTGGGAGTCCAGAGCCGGGGGACATCGGAAGTCCTGAGCCAGTGAAAATCGGGAGTCCTGAGCCAGGGTAGATCAGGACTGCTGAGCTGGTGAAGATCAGGAGTCCTGAGCCGGGGGAGATCGGGAGTCCTGAGCCAGTGAAGATCGGGAGTCCAGAGCCGGGGAAGATCAGGAGTCGTGAGCCGGTGAAGATTGGATGTCCTGATGCGGTGAAGACCAGGAGTCCTGAGCTGGTGGAGATCGGGAGTCTTGAGCCGGGGAAGATCAGGAGTCCTGAGACAGGGGAGATCAGGAGTCCGAGCCGGGGAAGATCAGGTGTCCTGAGCCGGGTGAGATCAGGAGTCCTGAGCCGGGGAAGATCAGGAGTCCTGAGCCGGTGAAGATCAGGAGTCCTGAGCCGGGGAAGATCAGGAGTCCTGAGCCGGGGAAGATCAGGAGTCCTGAGCCAGGGGAGATCAGGAGTCCTGAGCCGGGGCACATCAGGAGTCCTGAGCCGGTGAAGATCGGGACTCCTGAGCCGGGGGAGTTCAGGAGTCCTGAGCCGGGGAAGATTGGGAGTCCTTAGCCGGGGGAGATCGGGAGTCTTGTGCCGGTGAAGATAGGGAGTCCTGAGCCGGGGGAGATCGGGAGTACTGAGCCGGAGGCGATCGGGAGTCCAGAGCCGGGGGACATCGGAAGTCCTGAGCCAGTGAAAATCGGGAGTCCTGAGCCAGGGTAGATCAGGACTGCTGAGCTGGTGAAGATCAGGAGTCCTGAGCCGGGGGAGATCGGGAGTCCTGAGCCAGTGAAGATCGGGAGTCCAGAGCCGGGGAAGATCAGGAGTCGTGAGCCGGTGAAGATTGGATGTCCTGATGCGGTGAAGACCAGGAGTCCTGAGCTGGTGGAGATCGGGAGTCTTGAGCCGGGGAAGATCAGGAGTCCTGAGACAGGGGAGATCAGGAGTCCGAGCCGGGGAAGATCAGGTGTCCTGAGCCGGGTGAGATCAGGAGTCCTGAGCCGGGGAAGATCAGGAGTCCTGAGCCAGTGAAGATCAGGAGTCCTGAGCCGGGGAAGATCAGGAGTCCTGAGCCAGGGGAGATCAGGAGTCCTGAGCCGGGGCACATCAGGAGTCTTGAGCCGGTGAAGATCGGGACTCCTGAGCCGGGGGAGTTCGGGAGTCCTGAGCCGGGGGAGATCGGAAGTCCTGAGCCGGGGGAGTTCGGGAGTCCTGAGCCGGGGAAGATCAGGTGTCCTGAGCCGGGGGAGATCACGAGTCCTGAGCGAGGGGAGATCGGGAGTCCTGAGCCGGTGATGATCGGGAGTCCTAAGCCGGGGGAGATTGGGAGTCCTGAGCCAAGGTAGATCAGGAGTCCTTAGCAGGGGGAGATCAGGAGCCTGAGCCGGGAATATCAGGAGTCCTGAGCTGGGGGTGATCACGAGTCCTGAGCCGGTGAAAATCAGCAGTCCAGAGCTGGGGGAATTCGGGAGTCCTGAGCCGGTGAAGATCAGGAGTCCTGAGCCGGTGAAGAATAGGAGTCCTGAGCCGAGGGAGATCAGGAATACTGAGCCGGAGAAGATCAGCAGTCCTGAGCCAGGGGAGATAGGGTGTCCTGAGCCAGGGAAGATCAGCATTCCTGAGCTGGGGGAGATCAGGAGTCCTGAGCCAGGGAACGTCAGGAGTCCTGAGCCGGGGGAGATCAGGAGTCCTGAGCCGGGGAAGATCAGGAGTCCTGAGCTGGTGAAGATCAGGAGTCCTGAGCCGGGGCAGATCAGGAGTCCTGAGTGGGGGGAGACCAGGAGTCCTGAGCCGGGGAAGATCAGGAGTCCTGAGCCGGTGAAGATTAGGAGTCCTTAGCCGGGGAAGATCAGGAGTCCTGAGCCGGGGGAGATCAGGAGTCCTGAGCCGGGGAAGATCAGGAGTCCTGAGCCGGTGAAGATCGCGAGTCCTAGGCCGGTGAAGATCGCGAGTCCTGAGCCGCTAAAGATCGCGAGTCCTGAGCTGGTGAAGATCGCGATTCCTGAAACCGGTGAAGATCGCGAGTCCTGAGCCGGTGAAGATCGCGAGTCCTGAGCCGATGCAGATCGGGAGTCGTGAGCTGGTGCACATCGGGAGTCGTGATCCAGTGCAGATCGGGAGTCGTGAGCCGGGTGAGATCGGGAGTCATGAGCCGGAGATCGGGAGTCATGAGCCGGGGAAGATCGGGAGTGCTGAGAAGGGGAAGATCGTGGAGTCCTGAGTCAGGGTTTATTGTGGAGGCCAGAACAGGGGTAGGAAGGTCACGAGTCCTGAGCCAGGGAAGATCGGGAGTCATGAGCCGGGGGAGATCGGGAGTCCTGAGCTGGGGGGAGATCGGGAGTCTTGTGCCGGGGTAGATCGGGAGACCTGAGCCGGTGAAGATCGGGAGTCCTGAGGCGGATGAGATGGGGAGTCCTGAGCCGGTGAAGATCGGGAGTCCTGAGCCGCGGGAGATCGGGAGTCCTGAGCCGGGGAAGATCGGGAGTCCTGAGCCGGGGGAGATCGGGAGTCTTGTGCTGGTGAAGATAGGGAGTCTTGAGCCGGGGGAGATCGGGAGTCCAGAGCCGGGGGACATAGGGAGTCCTGAGCCAGTGAAGGTCGGGAGTCCTGAGCCAGGGTAGATCAGGAGTCCTGAGCCGGTGAAGATCAGGAGTCCTGAGCCGGGGGAGATCGGGAGTCCTGAGATGGGGGAGATCAGGAGTGCTGACCCGGGGAAGATCAGGAGTCCTGAGTCAGGGGATATTGTGGAGGCCAGAACAGGGGTAGGAAAATCAGGACTCCTGAGCTGGTGAAGATCAGGAGTCCTGAGCCGGGGGAGATCGGGAGTCCTGAGCCAGTGAAGATCGGGAGTCCAGAGCCGGGGAAGATCAGGAATCCTGAGCCGGTGAAGATCGGAAGTCCTGATGCGGTGAAGACCAGGAGTCCTGAGCTGGGGGAGATCGGGAGTCTTGAGCCGGGGAAGATCAGGAGTCCTGAGACAGGGGAGATCAGGAGTCCTGAGCCGGGGAAGATCAGGAGTCCTGAGCCGGTAAAGATCAGGAGTCCTGAGCCGGGGAAGATCAGGAGTCCTGAGCCGGGGAAGATCAGGAGACCTGAGCCGGGGAAGATCAGGAGTCCTGAGCCGGGGGAGATCAGGAGTCCTGAGCTGGGGCACATCAGGAGTCCTGAGCCGGTGAAGATCGGGACTCCTGAGCCGGGGGAGTTCGGGAGTCCTGAGCCGGGGGAGATCGGAAGTCCTGAGCCGGGGGATTTCGGGAGTCCTGAGCCGGGGAAGATCAGGTGTCCTGAGCCGGGGGAGATCACGAGTCCTGAGCCAGGGTAGATCGGGAGTCCTGAGCCGGTGATGATCGGGAGTCCTAAGCCGGGGGAGATTGGGAGTCCTGAGCCAAGGTAGATCAGGAGTCCTGAGCAGGGGGAGATCAGGAGCCTGAGCCGGGAATATCAGCAGTCCTGAGCTGGGGGTGATCACGAGTCCTGAGCTAGTGAAAATCAGCAGTCCAGAGCCGGGGGAATTCGGGAGTCCTGAGCCGGTGAAGATCAGAAGTCCTGAGCCGGTGAAGAATAGGGGTCCTGAGCCGAGGGAGATCAGGAATACTGAGCCGGAGAAGATCAGCAGTCCTGAGCCAGGGGAGATCGGGTGTCCTGAGCCAGGGAAGATCAGCATTCCTGAGCTGGGGGAGATCAGGAGTCCTGAGCCAGGGAACATCAGAAGTCCTGAGCCGGGGGAGATCAGGAGTCCTGAGCCGGGCAAGATCAGGAGCCTGAGCTGGTGAAGATCAGGAGTCCTGAGCCGGGGCAGATCAGGAGTCCTGAGTGGGGGGAGATCAGGAGTCCTGAGCCGGGGAAGATCAGGTGTCCTGAGCCGGGGGAGATCAGGAGTCCTGAGCCGGGTGAGATCAGCAGTCCTGAGCCGGGGAAGATCAGGAGTCCTGAGCAGGTGAAGGTCAGGAGTCCTGAGCTGGTGAAGATTAGGAGGGTGAAGATTAGGAGTCCTTAGCCGGGGAAGATCAGGAGTCCTGAGCCGGGGGAGATCAGGAGTCCTGAGCCGGGGAAGATCAGGAGTCCTGAGCCGGTGAAGATCGCGAGTCCTAGGCCGGTGAAGATCGCGAGTCCTGAGCCGGTAAAGAACGCGAGTCCTGAGCTGGTGAAGATCGCGATTCCTGAAACCGGTGAAGATCGCGAGTCCTGAGCCGGTGAAGATCGCGAGCCCTGAGCCGGTGCAGATCGCGAGTCCTGAGACGGTGCAGATCGCGAGTCCTGAGCCGGTGCAGATCGGGAGTCGTGAGCTGGTGCACATCGGGAGTCGTGATCCAGTGCAGATCGGGAGTCGTGAGCCGGGTGAGATTGGGAGTGCTGAGAAGGGGAGGATCGTGGAGTCCTGAGTCAGGGTTTATTGTGGAGGCCAGAACAGGGGTAGGAAGATCACGAGTCCTGAGCCAGGGAAGATCAGGAGTCATGAGCCGGGGGAGATCGGGAGTCCTGAGCTGGTTGGAGATCGGGTGTCCTGTGCCGGGGTAGATCGGGAGACCTGAGACGGTGAAGATCGGGAGTCCTGAGGCGGATGAGATTGGGAGTCCTGAGCCGGTGAAGATCGGGAGTCCTGAGCCGGGGGAGATCGGGAGTCCTGAGCCGGGGAAGATCGGGAGTCCTGAGCCGGGGGAGATCGGGAGTCTTGTGCCGGTGAAGATAGGGAGTCTTGAGCCGGGGGAGATCGGGAGTCCAGAGCCGGGGGACATAGGGAGTCCTGAGCCAGTGAAGATCGGGATTCCTGAGCCAGGGTAGATCAGGAGTCCTGAGCCGGTGAAGATCAGGAGTCCTGAGCCGGGGGAGATCGGGAGTCCTGAGATGGGGGAGATCAGGAGTGCTGACCCGGGGAAGATCAGGAGTCCTGAGTCAGGGGATATTGTGGAGGCCAGAACAGGGGTAGGAAAATCAGGAGTCCTGAGCCTGTGACGATCACGAGTCCTGAGTCAGTGAAGATCACGTATCCTGAGCCGGTGAAGTTCACGAGTCCTGAGCCAGTGAAGATAACGAGGCCTGAGCCGGGGAAGATCAGGATTCCTGATCCGGTGAAGTTCAGGAGTCCTGAGCCGGGGGGAGATCAGGAGCCCTGAGCCGGTGAAGATCAGGACTCCTGAGCCGGGGGAGATCAGGACTCCTGAGCCGGGGGAGATCAGGAGTCCTGAGCCACGGAAGATCAGGTGTCCTGAGCCGGGGAAGATCAGGAGTCCTGAGCCGTGGGAGATCAGGAGTCCTGAGCCGGGGGAGATCAGGAGTCCTGAGCCGGGGGAGATCAGGAATCCTGAGCCGGGGGAGATCAGGAATCCTGAGCCAGTGTAGATCAGGAGTTCTGAGCCGGGGAAGATCAGGAGTCCTGATCCGGTGAAGTTCAGGAGCCCTGAGCCGGGGGGAGATCAGGAGCCCTGAGCCGGTGAAGATCAGGACTCCTGAGCTGGGGGAGATCAGGTGTCCTGAGCCGGGGGAGATCAGGAGTCCTGAGCCACGGAAGATCAGGAGTCCTGAGCCGTGGGAGATCAGGAGTCCTGAGCCGGGGGAGATCAGGAGTCCTGAGCCGGGGGAGATCAGGAATCCTGAGCCGGGGGAGATCAGGAATCCTGAGCCGGTGTAGATCAGGAGTCCTGAGCCGGGGAAGATCAGGGGTCCTGAGCCGGGCGAGATCAGGAGTCCTGAGCCGGGGGAGATCAGGAGGCCTGAGCCGGAGGAGATCAGGAGTCCTGTGCCGGTGAAGATCAGGAGTCCTGAGCCGGTGAAGATCAGGAGTCCTGAGCCAGGGCAGATCAGGATCCTGAGCGGGGGGAGATCAGGAGTCCTGAGCCGGGGAAAATCAGGTGTCCTGAGCCGGGGGAGATCAGGAGTCCTGAGCCGGGTGAGATCGGCAGTCGTGAGCCGGGGAAGATCCGGAGTGCTGAGCCGGGGAAGATCGTGGAGTCCTGAGTCAGGGGTTATTGTGGAGGCCAGAACAGGGGTAGGATGATCACGAGTCCTGAGCCAGGGAAAATCGGGAGTCCTGAGCCGGGGGAGATCGGGAGTCCTGAGCTGGGGGCAGATCGGGAATCCTGTGCCGGGGTAGATCGGGAGTCCTGAGCCAGATGAGATTGGGAGTCCAGAGCCGGTGAAGGTCGGGAGTCCTGAGCCGGGGGAGATCGGGAGTCCTGAGCCGGGGAAGATTGGGAGTCCTTAGCCGGGGGAGATCGGGAGTCTTGTGCCGGTGAAGATAGGGAGTCCTGAGCCGGGGGAGATCGGGAGTACTGAGCCGGAGGAGATCGGGAGTCCAGAGCCGGGGGACATCGGAAGTCCTGAGCCAGTGAAAATCGGGAGTCCTGAGCCAGGGTAGATCAGGACTGCTGAGCTGGTGAAGATCAGGAGTCCTGAGCCGGGGGAGATTAGGAGTCCTTAGCCGGGGAAGATCAGGAGTCCTGAGCCGGGGGAGATCAGGAGTCCTGAGCCGGGGAAGATCAGGAGTCCTGAGCCGGTGAATATCGCGAGTCCTAGGCCGGTGAAGATCGCGAGTCCTGAGCCGCTAAAGATCGCGAGTCCTGAGCTGGTGAAGATCGCGATTCCTGAAACTGGTGAAGATCGCGAGTCCTGAGCCGGTGAAGATCGCGAGTCCTGAGCCGATGCAGATCGGGAGTCGTGAGCTGGTGCACATCGGGAGTCGTGATCCAGTGCAGATCGGGAGTCGTGAGCCGGGTGAGATCGGGAGTCATGAGCCGGAGATCGGGAGTCATGAGCCGGGGAAGATCGGGAGTGCTGAGAAGGGGAAGATCGTGGAGTCCTGAGTCAGGGTTTATTGTGGAGGCCAGAACAGGGGTAGGAAGGTCACGAGTCCTGAGCCAGGGAAGATCGGGAGTCATGAGCCGGGGGAGATCGGGAGTCCTGAGCTGGGGGGAGATCGGGAGTCTTGTGCCGGGGTAGATCGGGAGACCTGAGCCGGTGAAGATCGGGAGTCCTGAGGCGGATGAGATGGGGAGTCCTGAGCCGGTGAAGATCGGGAGTCCTGAGCCGCGGGAGATCGGGAGTCCTGAGCCGGGGAAGATCGGGAGTCCTGAGCCGGGGGAGATCGGGAGTCTTGTGCTGGTGAAGATAGGGAGTCTTGAGCCGGGGGAGATCGGGAGTCCAGAGCCGGGGGACATAGGGAGTCCTGAGCCAGTGAAGGTCGGGAGTCCTGAGCCAGGGTAGATCAGGAGTCCTGAGCCGGTGAAGATCAGGAGTCCTGAGCCGGGGGAGATCGGGAGTCCTGAGATGGGGGAGATCAGGAGTGCTGACCCGGGGAAGATCAGGAGTCCTGAGTCAGGGGATATTGTGGAGGCCAGAACAGGGGTAGGAAAATCAGGACTCCTGAGCTGGTGAAGATCAGGAGTCCTGAGCCGGGGGAGATCGGGAGTCCTGAGCCAGTGAAGATCGGGAGTCCAGAGCCGGGGAAGATCAGGAATCCTGAGCCGGTGAAGATCGGAAGTCCTGATGCGGTGAAGACCAGGAGTCCTGAGCTGGGGGAGATCGGGAGTCTTGAGCCGGGGAAGATCAGGAGTCCTGAGACAGGGGAGATCAGGAGTCCTGAGCCGGGGAAGATCAGGAGTCCTGAGCCGGTAAAGATCAGGAGTCCTGAGCCGGGGAAGATCAGGAGTCCTGAGCCGGGGAAGATCAGGAGTACTGAGCCGGGGAAGATCAGGAGTCCTGAGCCGGGGGAGATCAGGAGTCCTGAGCTGGGGCACATCAGGAGTCCTGAGCCGGTGAAGATCGGGACTCCTGAGCCGGGGGAGTTCGGGAGTCCTGAGCCGGGGGAGATCGGAAGTCCTGAGCCGGGGGAGATCAGGAGTCCTGAGCCGGGGGAGATCAGGAATCCTGAGCCGGGGGAGATCAGGAATCCTGAGCCAGTGTAGATCAGGAGTTCTGAGCCGGGGAAGATCAGGAGTCCTGATCCGGTGAAGTTCAGGAGCCCTGAGCCGGGGGGAGATCAGGAGCCCTGAGCCGGTGAAGATCATGACTCCTGAGCTGGGGGAGATCAGGTGTCCTGAGCCGGGGGAGATCAGGAGTCCTGAGCCACGGAAGATCAGGAGTCCTGAGCCGTGGGAGATCAGGAGTCCTGAGCCGGGGGAGATCAGGAGTCCTGAGCCGGGGGAGATCAGGAATCCTGAGCCGGGGGAGATCAGGAATCCTGAGCCGGTGTAGATCAGGAGTCCTGAGCCGGGGAAGATCAGGGGTCCTGAGCCGGGCGAGATCAGGAGTCCTGAGCCGGGGGAGATCAGGAGGCCTGAGCCGGAGGAGATCAGGAGTCCTCAGCCGGGGGAGATCAGGAGTCCTGTGCCGGTGAAGATCAGTAGTCCTGAGCCGGAGAAGATCAGCAGTCCTGAGCCAGGGGAGATCGGGTGTCCTGAGCCGGAGGAGATCAGGAGTCCTCAGCCGGGGGAGATCAGGAGTCCTGTGCCGGTGAAGATCAGGAGTCCTGAGCCGGTGAAGATCAGGAGTCCTGAGCCGGGGCAGATCAGGATCCTGAGCGGGGGGAGATCAGGAGTCCTGAGCCGGGGAAAATCAGGTGTCCTGAGCCGGGGGAGATCAGGAGTCCTGAGCCGGGTGAGATCGGCAGTCGTGAGCCGGGGAAGATCCGGAGTGCTGAGCCGGGGAAGATCGTGGAGTCCTGAGTCAGGGGTTATTGTGGAGGCCAGAACAGGGGTAGGATGATCACGAGTCCTGAGCCAGGGAAAATCGGGAGTCCTGAGCCGGGGGAGATCGGGAGTCCTGAGCTGGCGGCAGATCGGGAATCCTGTGCCGGGGTAGATCGGGAGTCCTGAGCCGGATGAGATTGGGAGTCCAGAGCCGGTGAAGGTCGGGAGTCCTGAGCCGGGGGAGATCGGGAGTCCTGAGCCGGGGAAGATTGGGAGTCCTTAGCCGGGGGAGATCGGGAGTCTTGTGCCGGTGAAGATAGGGAGTCCTGAGCCGGGGGAGATCGGGAGTACTGAGCCGGAGGAGATCGGGAGTCCAGAGCCGGGGGACATCGGAAGTCCTGAGCCAGTGAAAATCGGGAGTCCTGAGCCAGGGTAGATCAGGACTGCTGAGCTGGTGAAGATCAGGAGTCCTGAGCCGGGGGAGATTAGGAGTCCTTAGCCGGGGAAGATCAGGAGTCCTGAGCCGGGGGAGATCAGGAGTCCTGAGCCGGGGAAGATCAGGAGTCCTGAGCCGGTGAAGATCGCGAGTCCTAGGCCGGTGAAGATCGCGAGTCCTGAGCCGCTAAAGATCGCGAGTCCTGAGCTGGTGAAGATCGCGATTCCTGAAACCGGTGAAGATCGCGAGTCCTGAGCCGGTGAAGATCGCGAGTCCTGAGCCGATGCAGATCGGGAGTCGTGAGCTGGTGCACATCGGGAGTCGTGATCCAGTGCAGATCGGGAGTCGTGAGCCGGGTGAGATCGGGAGTCATGAGCCGGAGATCGGGAGTCATGAGCCGGGGAAGATCGGGAGTGCTGAGAAGGGGAAGATCGTGGAGTCCTGAGTCAGGGTTTATTGTGGAGGCCAGAACAGGGGTAGGAAGGTCACGAGTCCTGAGCCAGGGAAGATCGGGAGTCATGAGCCGGGGGAGATCGGGAGTCCTGAGCTGGGGGGAGATCGGGAGTCTTGTGCCGGGGTAGATCGGGAGACCTGAGCCGGTGACGATCGGGAGTCCTGAGGCGGATGAGATGGGGAGTCCTGAGCCGGTGAAGATCGGGAGTCCTGAGCCGCGGGAGATCGGGAGTCCTGAGCCGGGGAAGATCGGGAGTCCTGAGCCGGGGGAGATCGGGAGTCTTGTGCTGGTGAAGATAGGGAGTCTTGAGCCGGGGGAGATCGGGAGTCCAGAGCCGGGGGACATAGGGAGTCCTGAGCCAGTGAAGGTCGGGAGTCCTGAGCCAGGGTAGATCAGGAGTCCTGAGCCGGTGAAGATCAGGAGTCCTGAGCCGGGGGAGATCGGGAGTCCTGAGATGGGGGAGATCAGGAGTGCTGACCCGGGGAAGATCAGGAGTCCTGAGTCAGGGGATATTGTGGAGGCCAGAACAGGGGTAGGAAAATCAGGACTCCTGAGCTGGTGAAGATCAGGAGTCCTGAGCCGGGGGAGATCGGGAGTCCTGAGCCAGTGAAGATCGGGAGTCCAGAGCCGGGGAAGATCAGGAATCCTGAGCCGGTGAAGATCGGAAGTCCTGATGCGGTGAAGACCAGGAGTCCTGAGCTGGGGGAGATCGGGAGTCTTGAGCCGGGGAAGGTCAGGAGTCCTGAGACAGGGGAGATCAGGAGTCCTGAGCCGGGGAAGATCAGGAGTCCTGAGCCGGTAAAGATCAGGAGTCCTGAGCCGGGGAAGATCAGGAGTCCTGAGCCGGGGAAGATCAGGAGTCCTGAGCCGGGGAAGATCAGGAGTCCTGAGCCGGGGGAGATCAGGAGTCCTGAGCTGGGGCACATCAGGAGTCCTGAGCCGGTGAAGATCGGGACTCCTGAGCCGGGGGAGTTCGGGAGTCCTGAGCCGGGGGAGATCGGAAGTCCTGAGCCGGGGGAGTTCGGGAGTCCTGAGCCGGGGAAGATCAGGTGTCCTGAGCCGGGGGAGATCACGAGTCCTGAGCCAGGGTAGATCGGGAGTCCTGAGCCGGTGATGATCGGGAGTCCTAAGCCGGGGGAGATTGGGAGTCCTGAGCCAAGGTAGATCAGGAGTCCTGAGCAGGGGGAGATCAGGAGCCTGAGCCGGGAATATCAGCAGTCCTGAGCTGGGGGTGATCACGAGTCCTGAGCTAGTGAAAATCAGCAGTCCAGAGCCGGGGGAATTCTGGAGTCCTGAGCCGGTGAAGATCAGGAGTCCTGAGCCGGTGAAGAATAGGAGTCCTGAGCCGAGGGAGATCAGGAATACTGAGCCGGAGAAGATCAGCAGTCCTGAGCCAGGGGAGATCGGGTGTCCTGAGCCAGGGAAGATCAGCATTCCTGAGCTGGGGGAGATCAGGAGTCCTGAGACAGGGAACATCAGAAGTCCTGAGCCGGGGGAGATCAGGAGTCCTGAGCCGGGGAAGATCAGGAGCCTGAGCTGGTGAAGATCAGGAGTCCTGAGCCGGGGCAGATCAGGAGTCCTGAGTGGGGGGAGATCAGGAGTCCTGAGCCGGGGAAGATCAGGTGTCCTGAGCCGGGGGAGATCAGGAGTCCTGAGCCGGGTGAGATCAGCAGTCCTGAGCCGGGGAAGATCAGGAGTCCTGAGCAGGTGAAGGTCAGGAGTCCTGAGCTGGTGAAGATTAGGAGGGTGAAGATTAGGAGTCCTTAGCCGGGGAAGATCAGGAGTCCTGAGCCGGGGGAGATCAGGAGTCCTGAGCCGGGGAAGATCAGGAGTCCTGAGCCGGTGAAGATCGCGAGTCCTAGGCCGGTGAAGATCGCGAGTCCTGAGCCGGTAAAGAACGCGAGTCCTGAGCTGGTGAAGATCGCGATTCCTGAAACCGGTGAAGATCGCGAGTCCTGAGCCGGTGAAGATCGCGAGCCCTGAGCCGGTGCAGATCGCGAGTCCTGAGACGGTGCAGATCGCGAGTCCTGAGCCGGTGCAGATCGGGAGTCGTGAGCTGGTGCACATCGGGAGTCGTGATCCAGTGCAGATCGGGAGTCATGAGCCGGGTGAGATTGGGAGTGCTGAGAAGGGGAGGATCGTGGAGTCCTGAGTCAGGGTTTATTGTGGAGGCCAGAACAGGGGTAGGAAGATCACGAGTCCTGAGCCAGGGAAGATCAGGAGTCATGAGCCGGGGGAGATCGGGAGTCCTGAGCTGGGGGGAGATCGGGTGTCCTGTGCCGGGGTAGATCGGGAGACCTGAGACGGTGAAGATCGGGAGTCCTGAGGCGGATGAGATTGGGAGTCCTGAGCCGGTGAAGATCGGGAGTCCTGAGCCGGGGGAGATCGGGAGTCCTGAGCCGGGGAAGATCGGAAGTCCTGAGCCGGGGGAGATCGGGAGTCTTGTGCCGGTGAAGATAGGGAGTCTTGAGCCGGGGGAGATCGGGAGTCCAGAGCCGGGGGACATAGGGAGTCCTGAGCCAGTGAAGATCGGGATTCCTGAGCCAGGGTAGATCAGGAGTCCTGAGCCGGTGAAGATCAGGAGTCCTGAGCCGGGGGAGATCGGGAGTCCTGAGATGGGGGAGATCAGGAGTGCTGACCCGGGGAAGATCAGGAGTCCTGAGTCAGGGGATATTGTGGAGGCCAGAACAGGGGTAGGAAAATCAGGAGTCCTGAGCCTGTGACGATCACGAGTCCTGAGTCAGTGAAGATCACGTATCCTGAGCCGGTGAAGTTCACGAGTCCTGAGCCAGTGAAGATAACGAGGCCTGAGCCGGGGAAGATCAGGATTCCTGATCCGGTGAAGTTCAGGAGTCCTGAGCCGGGGGGAGATCAGGAGCCCTGAGCCGGTGAAGATCAGGACTCCTGAGCCGGGGGAGATCAGGAATCCTGAGCCGGGGGAGATCAGGAGTCCTGAGCCACGGAAGATCAGGTGTCCTGAGCCGGGGAAGATCAGGAGTCCTGAGCCGTGGGAGATCAGGAGTCCTGAGCCGGGGGAGATCAGGAGTCCTGAGCCGGGGGAGATCAGGAATCCTGAGCCGGGGGAGATCAGGAATCCTGAGCCAGTGTAGATCAGGAGTTCTGAGCCGGGGAAGATCAGGAGTCCTGATCCGGTGAAGTTCAGGAGCCCTGAGCCGGGGGGAGATCAGGAGCCCTGAGCCGGTGAAGATCAGGACTCCTGAGCTGGGGGAGATCAGGTGTCCTGAGCCGGGGGAGATCAGGAGTCCTGAGCCACGGAAGATCAGGAGTCCTGAGCCGTGGGAGATCAGGAGTCCTGAGCCGGGGGAGATCAGGAGTCCTGAGCCGGGGGAGATCAGGAATCCTGAGCCGGGGGAGATCAGGAATCCTGAGCCGGTGTAGATCAGGAGTCCTGAGCCGGGGAAGATCAGGGGTCCTGAGCCGGGCGAGATCAGGAGTCCTGAGCCGGGGGAGATCAGGAGGCCTGAGCCGGAGGAGATCAGGAGTCCTCAGCCGGGGGAGATCAGGAGTCCTGTGCCGGTGAAGATCAGTAGTCCTGAGCCGGAGAAGATCAGCAGTCCTGAGCCAGGGGAGATCGGGTGTCCTGAGCCGGAGGAGATCAGGAGTCCTCAGCCGGGGGAGATCAGGAGTCCTGTGCCGGTGAAGATCAGGAGTCCTGAGCCGGTGAAGATCAGGAGTCCTGAGCCGGGGCAGATCAGGATCCTGAGCGGGGGGAGATCAGGAGTCCTGAGCCGGGGAAAATCAGGTGTCCTGAGCCGGGGGAGATCAGGAGTCCTGAGCCGGGTGAGATCGGCAGTCGTGAGCCGGGGAAGATCCGGAATGCTGAGCCGGGGAAGATCGTGGAGTCCTGAGTCAGGGGTTATTGTGGAGGCCAGAACAGGGGTAGGATGATCACGAGTCCTGAGCCAGGGAAAATCGGGAGTTCTGAGCCGGGGGAGATCGGGAGTCCTGAGCTGGGGGCAGATCGGGAATCCTGTGCCGGGGTAGATCGGGAGTCCTGAGCCGGATGAGATTGGGAGTCCAGAGCCGGTGAAGGTCGGGAGTCCTGAGCCGGGGGAGATCGGGAGTCCTGAGCCGGGGAAGATTGGGAGTCCTTAGCCGGGGGAGATCGGGAGTCTTGTGCCGGTGAAGATAGGGAGTCCTGAGCCGGGGGAGATCGGGAGTACTGAGCCGGAGGAGATCGGGAGTCCAGAGCCGGGGGACATCGGAAGTCCTGAGCCAGTGAAAATCGGGAGTCCTGAGCCAGGGTAGATCAGGACTGCTGAGCTGGTGAAGAGCAGGAGTCCTGAGCCGGGGGAGATCGGGAGTCCTGAGCCAGTGAAGATCGGGAGTCCAGAGCCGGGGAAGATCAGGAATCCTGAGCCGGTGAAGATCGGAAGTCCTGATGCGGTGAAGACCAGGAGTCCTGAGCTGGGGGAGATCGGGAGTCTTGAGCCGGGGAAGATCAGGAGACCTGAGACAGGGGAGATCAGGAGTCCTGAGCCGGGGAAGATCAGGAGTCCTGAGCCGGTAAAGATCAGGAGTCCTGAGCCGGGGAAGATCAGGAGTCCTGAGCCGGGGAAGATCAGGAGTCCTGAGCCGGGGAAGATCAGGAGTCCTGAGCCGGGGGAGATCAGGAGTCCTGAGCTGGGGCACATCAGGAGTCCTGAGCCGGTGAAGATCGGGACTCCTGAGCCGGGGGAGTTCGGGAGTCCTGAGCCGGGGGAGATCGGAAGTCCTGAGCCGGGGGAGTTCGGGAGTCCTGAGCCGGGGAAGATCAGGTGTCCTGAGCCGGGGGAGATCACGAGTCCTGAGCCAGGGTAGATCGGGAGTCCTGAGCCGGTGATGATCGGGAGTCCTAAGCCGGGGGAGATTGGGAGTCCTGAGCCAAGGTAGATCAGGAGTCCTGAGCAGGGGGAGATCAGGAGCCTGAGCCGGGAATATCAGCAGTCCTGAGCTGGGGGTGATCACGAGTCCTGAGCTAGTGAAAATCAGCAGTCCAGAGCCGGGGGAATTCGGGAGTCCTGAGCCGGTGAAGATCAGGAGTCCTGAGCCGGTGAAGAATAGGAGTCCTGAGCCGAGGGAGATCAGGAATACTGAGCCGGAGAAGATCAGCAGTCCTGAGCCAGGGGAGATCGGGTGTCCTGAGCCAGGGAAGATCAGCATTCCTGAGCTGGGGGAGATCAGGAGTCCTGAGCCAGGGAACATCAGAAGTCCTGAGACGGGGGAGATCAGGAGTCCTGAGCCGGGGAAGATCAGGAGTCCTGAGCCGGGGGAGATCAGGAGTCCTGAGCCGGGGAAGATCAGGAGTCCTGAGCCGGTGAAGATCGCGAGTCCTAGGCCGGTGAAGATCGCGAGTCCTGAGCCGCTAAAGATCGCGAGTCCTGAGCTGGTGAAGATTGCGATTCCTGAAACCGGTGAAGATCGCGAGTCCTGAGCCGGTGAAGATCGCGAGTCCTGAGCCGATGCAGATCGGGAGTCGTGAGCTGGTGCACATCGGGAGTCGTGATCCAGTGCAGATCGGGAGTCGTGAGCCGGGTGAGATCGGGAGTCATGAGCCGGAGATCGGGAGTCATGAGCCGGGGAAGATCGGGAGTGCTGAGAAGGGGAAGATCGTGGAGTCCTGAGTCAGGGTTTATTGTGGAGGCCAGAACAGGGGTAGGAAGGTCACGAGTCCTGAGCCAGGGAAGATCGGGAGTCATGAGCCGGGGGAGATCGGGAGTCCTGAGCTGGGGGGAGATCGGGAGTCTTGTGCCGGGGTAGATCGGGAGACCTGAGCCGGTGAAGATCGGGAGTCCTGAGGCGGATGAGATGGGGAGTCCTGAGCCGGTGAAGATCGGGAGTCCTGAGCCGCGGGAGATCGGGAGTCCTGAGCCGGGGAAGATCGGGAGTCCTGAGCCGGGGGAGATCGGGAGTCTTGTGCCGGTGAAGATAGGGAGTCTTGAGCCGGGGGAGATCGGGAGTCCAGAGCCGGGGGACATAGGGAGTCCTGAGACAGTGAAGGTCGGGAGTCCTGAGCCAGGGTAGATCAGGAGTCCTGAGCCGGTGAAGATCAGGAGTCCTGAGCCGGGGGAGATCGGGAGTCCTGAGATGGGGGAGATCAGGAGTGCTGACCCGGGGAAGATCAGGAGTCCTGAGTCAGGGGATATTGTGGAGGCCAGAACAGGGGTAGGAAAATCAGGACTCCTGAGCTGGTGAAGATCAGGAGTCCTGAGCCGGGGGAGATCGGGAGTCCTGAGCCAGTGAAGATCGGGAGTCCAGAGCCGGGGAAGATCAGGAATCCTGAGCCGGTGAAGATCGGAAGTCCTGATGCGGTGAAGACCAGGAGTCCTGAGCTGGGGGAGATCGGGAGTCTTGAGCCGGGGAAGATCAGGAGTCCTGAGACAGGGGAGATCAGGAGTCCTGAGCCGGGGAAGATCAGGAGTCCTGAGCCGGTAAAGATCAGGAGTCCTGAGCCGGGGAAGATCAGGAGTCCTGAGCCTGGGAAGATCAGGAGTCCTGAGCCGGGGAAGATCAGGAGTCCTGAGCCGGGGGAGATCAGGAGTCCTGAGCTGGGGCACATCAGGAGTCCTGAGCCGGTGAAGATCGGGACTCCTGAGCCGGGGGAGTTCGGGAGTCCTGAGCCGGGGGAGATCGGAAGTCCTGAGCCGGGGGAGTTCGGGAGTCCTGAGCCGGGGAAGATCAGGTGTCCTGAGCCGGGGGAGATCACGAGTCCTGAGCCAGGGTAGATCGGGAGTCCTGAGCCGGTGATGATCGGGAGTACTAAGCCGGGGGAGATTGGGAGTCCTGAGCCAAGGTAGATCAGGAGTCCTGAGCAGGGGGAGATCAGGAGCCTGAGCCGGGAATATCAGCAGTCCTGAGCTGGGGGTGATCACGAGTCCTGAGCTAGTGAAAATCAGCAGTCCAGAGCCGGGGGAATTCGGGAGTCCTGAGCCGGTGAAGATCAGGAGTCCTGAGCCGGTGAAGAATAGGAGTCCTGAGCCGAGGGAGATCAGGAATACTGAGCCGGAGAAGATCAGCAGTCCTGAGCCAGGGGAGATCGGGTGTCCTGAGCCAGGGAAGATCAGCATTCCTGAGCTGGGGGAGATCAGGAGTCCTGAGCCAGGGAACATCAGAAGTCCTGAGCCGGGGGAGATCAGGAGTCCTGAGCCGGGGAAGATCAGGAGCCTGAGCTGGTGAAGATCAGGAGTCCTGAGCCGGGGCAGATCAGGAGTCCTGAGTGGGGGGAGATCAGGAGTCCTGAGCCGGGGAAGATCAGGTGTCCTGAGCCGGGGGAGATCAGGAGTCCTGAGCCGGGTGAGATCAGCAGTCCTGAGCCGGGGAAGATCAGGAGTCCTGAGCAGGTGAAGGTCAGGAGTCCTGAGCTGGTGAAGATTAGGAGGGTGAAGATTAGGAGTCCTTAGCCGGGGAAGATCAGGACTCCTGAGCCGGGGGAGATCAGGAGTCCTGAGCCGGGGAAGATCAGGAGTCCTGAGCCGGTGAAGATCGCGAGTCCTAGGCCGGTGAAGATCGCGAGTCCTGAGCCGGTAAAGAACGCGAGTCCTGAGCTGGTGAAGATCGCGATTCCTGAAACCGGTGAAGATCGCGAGTCCTGAGCCGGTGAAGATCGCGAGCCCTGAGCCGGTGCAGATCGCGAGTCCTGAGACGGTGCAGATCGCGAGTCCTGAGCCGGTGCAGATCGGGAGTCGTGAGCTGGTGCACATCGGGAGTCGTGATCCAGTGCAGATCGGGAGTCGTGAGCCGGGTGAGATTGGGAGTGCTGAGAAGGGGAGGATCGTGGAGTCCTGAGTCAGGGTTTATTGTGGAGGCCAGAACAGGGGTAGGAAGATCACGAGTCCTGAGCCAGGGAAGATCAGGAGTCATGAGCCGGGGGAGATCGGGAGTCCTGAGCTGGGGGGAGATCGGGTGTCCTGTGCCGGGGTAGATCGGGAGACCTGAGACGTTGAAGATCGGGAGTCCTGAGGCGGATGAGATTGGGAGTCCTGAGCCGGTGAAGATCGGGAGTCCTGAGCCGGGGGAGATCGGGAGTCCTGAGCCGGGGAAGATCGGAAGTCCTGAGCCGGGGGAGATCGGGAGTCTTGTGCCGGTGAAGATAGGGAGTCTTGAGCCGGGGGAGATCGGGAGTCCAGAGCCGGGGGACATAGGGAGTCCTGAGCCAGTGAAGATCGGGATTCCTGAGCCAGGGTAGATCAGGAGTCCTGAGCCGGTGAAGATCAGGAGTCCTGAGCCGGGGGAGATCGGGAGTCCTGAGATGGGGGAGATCAGGAGTGCTGACCCGGGGAAGATCAGGAGTCCTGAGTCAGGGGATATTGTGGAGGCCAGAACAGGGGTAGGAAAATCAGGAGTCCTGTGCCTGTGACGATCACGAGTCCTGAGTCAGTGAAGATCACGTATCCTGAGCCGGTGAAGTTCACGAGTCCTGAGCCAGTGAAGATAACGAGGCCTGAGCCGGGGAAGATCAGGATTCCTGATCCAGTGAAGTTCAGGAGTCCTGAGCCGGGGGGAGATCAGGAGCCCTGAGCCGGTGAAGATCAGGACTCCTGAGCCGGGGGAGATCAGGAATCCTGAGCCGGGGGAGATCAGGAGTCCTGAGCCACGGAAGATCAGGTGTCCTGAGCCGGGGAAGATCAGGAGTCCTGAGCCGTGGGAGATCAGGAGTCCTGAGCCGGGGGAGATCAGGAGTCCTGAGCCGGGGGAGATCAGGAATCCTGAGCCGGGGGAGATCAGGAATCCTGAGCCAGTGTAGATCAGGAGTTCTGAGCCGGGGAAGATCAGGAGTCCTGATCCGGTGAAGTTCAGGAGCCCTGAGCTGGGGGGAGATCAGGAGCCCTGAGCCGGTGAAGATCAGGACTCCTGAGCTGGGGGAGATCAGGTGTCCTGAGCCGGGGGAGATCAGGAGTCCTGAGCCACGGAAGATCAGGAGTCCTGAGCCGTGGGAGATCAGGAGTCCTGAGCCGGGGGAGATCAGGAGTCCTGAGCCGGGGGAGATCAGGAATCCTGAGCCGGGGGAGATCAGGAATCCTGAGCCGGTGTAGATCAGGAGTCCTGAGCCGGGGAAGATCAGGGGTCCTGAGCCGGGCGAGATCAGGAGTCCTGAGCCGGGGGAGATCAGGAGGCCTGAGCCGGAGGAGATCAGGAGTCCTCAGCCGGGGGAGATCAGGAGTCCTGTGCCGGTGAAGATCAGTAGTCCTGAGCCGGAGAAGATCAGCAGTCCTGAGCCAGGGGAGATCGGGTGTCCTGAGCCGGAGGAGATCAGGAGTCCTCAGCCGGGGGAGATCAGGAGTCCTGTGCCGGTGAAGATCAGGAGTCCTGAGCCGGTGAAGATCAGGAGTCCTGAGCCGGGGCAGATCAGGATCCTGAGCGGGGGGAGATCAGGAGTCCTGAGCCGGGGAAAATCAGGTGTCCTGAGCCGGGGGAGATCAGGAGTCCTGAGCCGGGTGAGATCGGCAGTCGTGAGCCGGGGAAGATCCGGAGTGCTGAGCCGGGGAAGATCGTGGAGTCCTGAGTCAGGGGTTATTGTGGAGGCCAGAACAGGGGTAGGATGATCACGAGTCCTGAGCCAGGGAAAATCGGGAGTCCTGAGCCGGGGGAGATCGGGAGTCCTGAGCTGGGGGCAGATCGGGAATCCTGTGCCGGGGTAGATCGGGAGTCCTGAGCCGGATGAGATTGGGAGTCCAGAGCCGGTGAAGGTCGGGAGTCCTGAGCCGGGGGAGATCGGGAGTCCTGAGCCGGGGAAGATTGGGAGTCCTTAGCCGGGGGAGATCGGGAGTCTTGTGCCGGTGAAGATAGGGAGTCCTGAGCCGGGGGAGATCGGGAGTACTGAGCCGGAGGAGATCGGGAGTCCAGAGCCAGGGGACATCGGAAGTCCTGAGCCAGTGAAAATCGGGAGTCCTGAGCCAGGGTAGATCAGGACTGCTGAGCTGGTGAAGAGCAGGAGTCCTGAGCCGGGGGAGATCGGGAGTCCTGAGCCAGTGAAGATCGGGAGTCCAGAGCCGGGGAAGATCAGGAATCCTGAGCCGGTGAAGATCGGAAGTCCTGATGCGGTGAAGACCAGGAGTCCTGAGCTGGGGGAGATCGGGAGTCTTGAGCCGGGGAAGATCATGAGTCCTGAGACAGGGGAGATCAGGAGTCCTGAGCCGGGGAAGATCAGGAGTCCTGAGCCGGTAAAGATCAGGAGTCCTGAGCCGGGGAAGATCAGGAGTCCTGAGCCGGGGAAGATCAGGAGTCCTGAGCCGGGGAAGATCAGGAGTCCTGAGCCGGGGGAGATCAGGAGTCCTGAGCTGGGGCACATCAGGAGTCCTGAGCCGGTGAAGATCGGGACTCCTGAGCCGGGGGACTTCGGGAGTCCTGAGCCGGGGGAGATCGGAAGTCCTGAGCCGGGGGAGTTCAGGAGTCCTGAGCCGGGGAAGATCAGGTGTCCTGAGCCGGGGGAGATCACGAGTCCTGAGCCAGGGTAGATCGGGAGTCCTGAGCCGGTGATGATCGGGAGTCCTAAGCCGGGGGAGATTGGGAGTCCTGAGCCAAGGTAGATCAGGAGTCCTGAGCAGGGGGAGATCAGGAGCCTGAGCCGGGAATATCAGCAGTCCTGAGCTGGGGGTGATCACGAGTCCTGAGCTAGTGAAAATCAGCAGTCCAGAGCCGGGGGAATTCGGGAGTCCTGAGCCGGTGAAGATCAGGAGTCCTGAGACGGTGAAGAATAGGAGTCCTGAGCCGAGGGAGATCAGGAATACTGAGCCGGAGAAGATCAGCAGTCCTGAGCCAGGGGAGATCGGGTGTCCTGAGCCAGGGAAGATCAGCATTCCTGAGCTGGGGGAGATCAGGAGTCCTGAGCCAGGGAACATCAGAAGTCCTGAGCCGGGGGAGATCAGGAGTCCTGAGCCGGGGAAGATCAGGAGCCTGAGCTGGTGAAGATCAGGAGTCCTGAGCCGGGGCAGATCAGGAGTCCTGAGTGGGGGGAGATCAGGAGTCCTGAGCCGGGGAAGATCAGGTGTCCTGAGCCGGGGGAGATCAGGAGTCCTGAGCCGGGTGAGATCAGCAGTCCTGAGCCGGGGAAGATCAGGAGTCCTGAGCAGGTGAAGGTCAGGAGTCCTGAGCTGGTGAAGATTAGGAGGGTGAAGATTAGGAGTCCTTAGCCGGGGAAGATCAGGAGTCTTGAGCCGGGGGAGATCAGGAGTCCTGAGCCGGGGAAGATCAGGAGTCCTGAGCCGGTGAAGATCGCGAGTCCTAGGCCGGTGAAGATCGCGAGTTCTGAGCCGGTAAAGAACGCGAGTCCTGAGCTGGTGAAGATCGCGATTCCTGAAACCGGTGAAGATCGCGAGTCCTGAGCCGGTGAAGATCGCGAGCCCTGAGCCGGTGCAGATCGCGAGTCCTGAGACGGTGCAGATCGCGAGTCCTGAGCCGGTGCAGATCGGGAGTCGTGAGCTGGTGCACATCGGGAGTCGTGATCCAGTGCAGATCGGGAGTCGTGAGCCGGGTGAGATTGGGAGTGCTGAGAAGGGGAGGATCGTGGAGTCCTGAGTCAGGGTTTATTGTGGAGGCCAGAACAGGGGTAGGAAGATCACGAGTCCTGAGCCAGGGAAGATCAGGAGTCATGAGCCGGGGGAGATCGGGAGTCCTGAGCTGGGGGGAGATCGGGTGTCCTGTGCCGGGGTAGATCGGGAGACCTGAGCCGGTGAAGATCGGGAGTCCTGAGGCGGATGAGATTGGGAGTCCTGAGCCGGTGAAGATCGGGAGTCCTGAGCCGGGGGAGATCGGGAGTCCTGAGCCGGGGAAGATCGGGAGTCCTGAGCCGGGGGAGATCGGGAGTCTTGTGCCGGTGAAGATAGGGAGTCTTGAGCCGGGGGAGATCGGGAGTCCAGAGCCGGGGGACATAGGGAGTCCTGAGCCAGTGAAGATCGGGAGTCCTGAGCCAGGGTAGATCAGGAGTCCTGAGCCGGTGAAGATCAGGAGTCGTGAGCCGGGGGAGATCGGGAGTCCTGAGATGGGGGAGATCAGGAGTGCTGACCCGGGGAAGATCAGGAGTCCTGAGTCAGGGGATATTGTGGAGGCCAGAACAGGGTTAGGAAAATCAGGAGTCCTGAGCCTGTGACGATCACGAGTCCTGAGTCAGTGAAGATCACGTATCCTGAGCCGGTGAAGTTCACGAGTCCTGAGCCAGTGAAGATAACGAGGCCTGAGCCGGGGAAGATCAGGATTCCTGATCCGGTGAAGTTCAGGAGTCCTGAGCCGGGGGGAGATCAGGATCCCTGAGCCGGTGAAGATCAGGACTCCTGAGCCGGGGGAGATCAGGAATCCTGAGCCGGGGGAGATCAGGAGTCCTGAGCCACGGAAGATCAGGTGTCCTGAGCCGGGGAAGATCAGGAGTCCTGAGCCGTGGGAGATCAGGAGTCCTGAGCCGGGGGAGATCAGGAGTCCTGAGCCGGGGGAGATCAGGAATCCTGAGCTGGGGGAGATCAGGAATCCTGAGCCAGTGTAGATCAGGAGTTCTGAGCCGGGGAAGATCAGGAGTCCTGATCCGGTGAAGTTCAGGAGCCCTGAGCCGGGGGGAGATCAGGAGCCCTGAGCCGGTGAAGATCAGGACTCCTGAGCTGGGGGAGATCAGGTGTCCTGAGCCGGGGGAGATCAGGAGTCCTGAGCCACGGAAGATCAGGAGTCCTGAGCCGTGGGAGATCAGGAGTCCTGAGCCGGGGGAGATCAGGAGTCCTGAGCCGGGGGAGATCAGGAATCCTGAGCCGGGGGAGATCAGGAATCCTGAGCCGGTGTAGATCAGGAGTCCTGAGCCGGGGAAGATCAGGGGTCCTGAGCCGGGCGAGATCAGGAGTCCTGAGCCGGGGGAGATCAGGAGGCCTGAGCCGGAGGAGATCAGGAGTCCTCAGCCGGGGGAGATCAGGAGTCCTGAGCCGGAGAAGATCAGCAGTCCTGAGCCAGGGGAGATCGGGTGTCCTGAGCCGGAGGAGATCAGGAGTCCTCAGCCGGGGGAGATCAGGAGTCCTGTGCCGGTGAAGATCAGGAGTCCTGAGCCGGTGAAGATCAGGAGTCCTGAGCCGGGGCAGATCAGGATCCTGAGCGGGGGGAGATCAGGAGTCCTGAGCCGGGGAAAATCAGGTGTCCTGAGCCGGGGGAGATCAGGAGTCCTGAGCCGGGTGAGATCGGCAATCGTGAGCCGGGGAAGATCCGGAGTGCTGAGCCGGGGAAGATCGTGGAGTCCTGAGTCAGGGGTTATTGTGGAGGCCAGAACAGGGGTAGGATGATCACGAGTCCTGAGCCAGGGAAAATCGGGAGTCCTGAGCCGGGGGAGATCGGGAGTCCTGAGCTGGGGGCAGATCGGGATTCCTGTGCCGGGGTAGATCGGGAGACCTGAGCCGGTGAAGATCGGGAGTCCTGAGCCGGATGAGATTGGGAGTCCAGAGCCGGTGAAGGTCGGGAGTCCTGAGCCGGGGGAGATCGGGAGTCCTGAGCCGGGGAAGATTGGGAGTCCTTAGCTGGGGGAGATCGGGAGTCTTGTGCCGGTGAAGATAGGGAGTCCTGAGCCGGGGGAGATCGGGAGTACTGAGCCGGAGGAGATCGGGAGTCCAGAGCCGGGGGACATCGGAAGTCCTGAGCCAGTGAAAATCGGGAGTCCTGAGCCAGGGTAGATCAGGACTGCTGAGCTGGTGAAGATCAGGTGTCCTGAGCCGGGGGAGATCGGGAGTCCTGAGCCAGTGAAGATCGGGATTCCAGAGCCGGGGAAGATCAGGAGTCGTGAGCCGGTGAAGATTGGATGTCCTGATGCGGTGAAGACCAGGAGTCCTGAGCTGGTGGAGATCGGGAGTCTTGAGCCGGGGAAGATCAGGAGTCCTGAGACAGGGGAGATCAGGAGTCCGAGCCGGGGAAGATCAGGTGTCCTGAGCCGGGTGAGATCAGGAGTCCTGAGCCGGGGAAGATCAGGAGTCCTGAGCCGGTGAAGATCAGGAGTCCTGAGCCGGGGAAGATTGGGAGTCCTTAGCCGGGGGAGATCGGGAGTCTTGTGCCGGTGAAGATAGGGAGTCCTGAGCCGGGGGAGATCGGGAGTACTGAGCCGGAGGAGATCGGGTGTCCAGAGCCGGGGGACATCGGAAGTCCTGAGCCAGTGAAAATCGGGAGTCCTGAGCCAGGGTAGATCAGGACTGCTGAGCTGGTGAAGATCAGGAGTCCTGAGCCGGGGGAGATCGGGAGTCCTGAGCCAGTGAAGATCGGGAGTCCAGAGCCGGGGAAGGTCAGGAGTCGTGAGCCGGTGAAGATTGGATGTCCTGATGCGGTGAAGACCAGGAGTCCTGAGCTGGTGGAGATCGGGAGTCTTGAGCCGGGGAAGATCAGGAGTCCTGAGACAGGGGAGATCAGGAGTCCGAGCCGGGGAAGATCAGGTGTCCTGAGCCGGGTGAGATCAGGAGTCCTGAGCCGGGGAAGATCAGGAGTCCTGAGCCGGTGAAGATCAGGAGTCCTGAGCCGGGGAAGATCAGGAGTCCTGAGCCGGGGGAGATCAGGAGTCCTGAGCCGGGGGAGTTCGGGAGTCCTGAGCCGGGGGAGATCGGAAGTCCTGAGCCGGGGGAGTTCGCGAGTCCTGAGCCGGGGAAGATCAGGTGTCCTGAGCCGGGGGAGATCACGAGTCCTGAGCGAGGGGAGATCGGGAGTCCTGAGCCGGTGATGATCGGGAGTCCTAAGCCGGGGGAGATTGGGAGTCCTGAGCCAAGGTAGATCAGGAGTCCTTAGCAGGGGGAGATCAGGAGCCTGAGCCGGGAATATCAGGAGTCCTGAGCTGGGGGTGATCACGAGTCCTGAGCCGGTGAAAATCAGCAGTCCAGAGCTGGGGGAATTCGGGAGTCCTGAGCCGGTGAAGATCAGGAGTCCTGAGCCGGTGAAGAATAGGAGTCCTGAGCCGAGGGAGATCAGGAATACTGAGCCGGAGAAGATCAGCAGTCCTGAGCCAGGGGAGATAGGGTGTCCTGAGCCAGGGAAGATCAGCATTCCTGAGCTGGGGGAGATCAGGAGTCCTGAGCCAGGGAAAGTCAGGAGTCCTGAGCCGGGGGAGATCAGGAGTCCTGAGCCGGGGAAGATCAGGAGTCCTGAGCTGGTGAAGATCAGGAGTCCTGAGCCGGGGCAGATCAGGAGTCCTGAGTGGGGGGAGACCAGGAGTCCTGAGCCGGGGAAGATCAGGAGTCCTGAGCCGGTGAAGATTAGGAGTCCTTAGCCGGGGAAGATCAGGAGTCCTGAGCCGGGGGAGATCAGGAGTCCTGAGCCGGGGAAGATCAGGAGTCCTGAGCCGGTGAAGATCGCGAGTCCTAGGCCGGTGAAGATCGCGAGTCCTGAGCCGCTAAAGATCGCGAGTCCTGAGCTGGTGAAGATCGCGATTCCTGAAACCGGTGAAGATCGCGAGTCCTGAGCCGGTGAAGATCGCGAGTCCTGAGCCGATGCAGATCGGGAGTCGTGAGCTGGTGCACATCGGGAGTCGTGATCCAGTGCAGATCGGGAGTCGTGAGCCGGGTGAGATCGGGAGTCATGAGCCGGAGATCGGGAGTCATGAGCCGGGGAAGATCGGGAGTGCTGAGAAGGGGAAGATCGTGGAGTCCTGAGTCAGGGGTTATTGTGGAGGCCAGAACAGGGGTAGGATGATCACGAGTCCTGAGCCAGGGAAAATCGGGAGTCCTGAGCCGGGGGAGATCGGGAGTCCTGAGCTGGGGGCAGATCGGGATTCCTGTGCCGGGGTAGATCGGGAGACCTGAGCCGGTGAAGATCGGGAGTCCTGAGCCGGATGAGATTGGGAGTCCAGAGCCGGTGAAGGTCGGGAGTCCTGAGCCGGGGGAGATCGGGAGTCCTGAGCCGGGGAAGATTGGGAGTCCTTAGCCGGGGGAGATCGGGAGTCTTGTGCCGGTGAAGATAGGGAGTCCTGAGCCGGGGGAGATCGGGAGTACTGAGCCGGAGGAGATCGGGAGTCCAGAGCCGGGGGACATCGGAAGTCCTGAGCCAGTGAAAATCGGGAGTCCTGAGCCAGGGTAGATCAGGACTGCTGAGCTGGTGAAGATCAGGTGTCCTGAGCCGGGGGAGATCGGGAGTCCTGAGCCAGTGAAGATCGGGATTCCAGAGCCGGGGAAGATCAGGAGTCGTGAGCCGGTGAAGATTGGATGTCCTGATGCGGTGAAGACCAGGAGTCCTGAGCTGGTGGAGATCGGGAGTCTTGAGCCGGGGAAGATCAGGAGTCCTGAGACAGGGGAGATCAGGAGTCCGAGCCGGGGAAGATCAGGTGTCCTGAGCCGGGTGAGATCAGGAGTCCTGAGCCGGGGAAGATCAGGAGTCCTGAGCCGGTGAAGATCAGGAGTCCTGAGCCGGGGAAGATTGGGAGTCCTTAGCCGGGGGCGATCGGGAGTCTTGTGCCGGTGAAGATAGGGAGTCCTGAGCCGGGGGAGATCGGGAGTACTGAGCCGGAGGAGATCGGGTGTCCAGAGCCGGGGGACATCGGAAGTCCTGAGCCAGTGAAAATCGGGAGTCCTGAGCCAGGGTAGATCAGGACTGCTGAGCTGGTGAAGATCAGGAGTCCTGAGCCGGGGGAGATCGGGAGTCCTGAGCCAGTGAAGATCGGGAGTCCAGAGCCGGGGAAGGTCAGGAGTCGTGAGCCGGTGAAGATTGGATGTCCTGATGCGGTGAAGACCAGGAGTCCTGAGCTGGTGGAGATCGGGAGTCTTGAGCCGGGGAAGATCAGGAGTCCTGAGACAGGGGAGATCAGGAGTCCGAGCCGGGGAAGATCAGGTGTCCTGAGCCGGGTGAGATCAGGAGTCCTGAGCCGGGGAAGATCAGGAGTCCTGAGCCGGTGAAGATCAGGAGTCCTGAGCCGGGGAAGATCAGGAGTCCTGAGCCGGGGGAGATCAGGAGTCCTGAGCCGGGGCACATCAGGAGTCCTGAGCCGGTGAAGATCGGGACTCCTGAGCCGGGGGAGTTCGGGAGTCCTGAGCCGGGGGAGATCGGAAGTCCTGAGCCGGGGGAGTTCGCGAGTCCTGAGCCGGGGAAGATCAGGTGTCCTGAGCCGGGGGAGATCACGAGTCCTGAGCGAGGGGAGATCGGGAGTCCTGAGCCGGTGATGATCGGGAGTCCTAAGCCGGGGGAGATTGGGAGTCCTGAGCCAAGGTAGATCAGGAGTCCTTAGCAGGGGGAGATCAGGAGCCTGAGCCGGGAATATCAGGAGTCCTGAGCTGGGGGTGATCACGAGTCCTGAGCCGGTGAAAATCAGCAGTCCAGAGCTGGGGGAATTCGGGAGTCCTGAGCCGGTGAAGATCAGGAGTCCTGAGCCGGTGAAGAATAGGAGTCCTGAGCCGAGGGAGATCAGGAATACTGAGCCGGAGAAGATCAGCAGTCCTGAGCCAGGGGAGATAGGGTGTCCTGAGCCAGGGAAGATCAGCATTCCTGAGCTGGGGGAGATCAGGAGTCCTGAGCCAGGGAAAGTCAGGAGTCCTGAGCCGGGGGAGATCAGGAGTCCTGAGCCGGGGAAGATCAGGAGTCCTGAGCTGGTGAAGATCAGGAGTCCTGAGCCGGGGCAGATCAGGAGTCCTGAGTGGGGGGAGACCAGGAGTCCTGAGCCGGGGAAGATCAGGAGTCCTGAGCCGGTGAAGATTAGGAGTCCTTAGCCGGGGAAGATCAGGAGTCCTGAGCCGGGGGAGATCAGGAGTCCTGAGCCGGGGAAGATCAGGAGTCCTGAGCCGGTGAAGATCGCGAGTCCTAGGCCGGTGAAGATCGCGAGTCCTGAGCCGCTAAAGATCGCGAGTCCTGAGCTGGTGAAGATCGCGATTCCTGAAACCGGTGAAGATCGCGAGTCCTGAGCCGGTGAAGATCGCGAGTCCTGAGCCGATGCAGATCGGGAGTCGTGAGCTGGTGCACATCGGGAGTCGTGATCCAGTGCAGATCGGGAGTCGTGAGCCGGGTGAGATCGGGAGTCATGAGCCGGAGATCGGGAGTCATGAGCCGGGGAAGATCGGGAGTGCTGAGAAGGGGAAGATCGTGGAGTCCTGAGTCAGGGTTTATTGTGGAGGCCAGAACAGGGGTAGGAAGGTCACGAGTCCTGAGCCAGGGAAGATCGGGAGTCATGAGCCGGGGGAGATCGGGAGTCCTGAGCTGGGGGGAGATCGGGAGTCTTGTGCCGGGGTAGATCGGGAGACCTGAGCCGGTGAAGATCGGGAGTCCTGAGGCGGATGAGATGGGGAGTCCTGAGCCGGTGAAGATCGGGAGTCCTGAGCCGCGGGAGATCGGGAGTCCTGAGCCGGGGAAGATCGGGAGTCCTGAGCCGGGGGAGATCGGGAGTCTTGTGCCGGTGAAGATAGGGAGTCTTGAGCCGGGGGAGATCGGGAGTCCAGAGCCGGGGGACATAGGGAGTCCTGAGACAGTGAAGGTCGGGAGTCCTGAGCCAGGGTAGATCAGGAGTCCTGAGCCGGGGGAGATCGGGAGTCCTGAGATGGGGGAGATCAGGAGTGCTGACCCGGGGAAGATCAGGAGTCCTGAGTCAGGGGATATTGTGGAGGCCAGAACAGGGGTAGGAAAATCAGGACTCCTGAGCTGGTGAAGATCAGGAGTCCTGAGCCGGGGGAGATCGGGAGTCCTGAGCCAGTGAAGATCGGGAGTCCAGAGCCGGGGAAGATCAGGAATCCTGAGCCGGTGAAGATCGGAAGTCCTGATGCGGTGAAGACCAGGAGTCCTGAGCTGGGGGAGATCGGGAGTCTTGAGCCGGGGAAGATCAGGAGTCCTGAGACAGGGGAGATCAGGAGTCCTGAGCCGGGGAAGATCAGGAGTCCTGAGCCGGTAAAGATCAGGAGTCCTGAGCCGGGGAAGATCAGGAGTCCTGAGCCGGGGAAGATCAGGAGTCCTGAGCCGGGGAAGATCAGGAGTCCTGAGCCGGGGGAGATCAGGAGTCCTGAGCTGGGGCACATCAGGAGTCCTGAGCCGGTGAAGATCGGGACTCCTGAGCCGGGGGAGTTCGGGAGTCCTGAGCCGGGGGAGAACGGAAGTCCTGAGCCGGGGGAGTTCGGGAGTCCTGAGCCGGGGAAGATCAGGTGTCCTGAGCCGGGGGAGATCACGAGTCCTGAGCCAGGGTAGATCGGGAGTCCTGAGCCGGTGATGATCGGGAGTCCTAAGCCGGGGGAGATTGGGAGTCCTGAGCCAAGGTAGATAAGGAGTCCTGAGCAGGGGGAGATCAGGAGCCTGAGCCGGGAATATCAGCAGTCCTGAGCTGGGGGTGATCACGAGTCCTGAGCTAGTGAAAATCAGCAGTCCAGAGCCGGGGGAATTCGGGAGTCCTGAGCCGGTGAAGATCAGGAGTCCTGAGCCGGTGAAGAATAGGAGTCCTGAGCCGAGGGAGATCAGGAATACTGAGCCGGAGAAGATCAGCAGTCCTGAGCCAGGGGAGATCGGGTGTCCTGAGCCAGGGAACATCAGAAGTCCTGAGCCGGGGTAGATCAGGAGTCCTGAGCCGGGGAAGATCAGGAGCCTGAGCTGGTGAAGATCAGGAGTCCTGAGCCGGGGCAGATCAGGAGTCCTGAGTGGGGGGAGATCAGGAGTCCTGAGCCGGGGAAGATCAGGTGTCCTGAGCCGGGGGAGATCAGGAGTCCTGAGCCGGGTGAGATCAGCAGTCCTGAGCCGGGGAAGATCAGGAGTCCTGAGCAGGTGAAGGTCAGGAGTCCTGAGCTGGTGAAGATTAGGAGGGTGAAGATTAGGAGTCCTTAGCCGGGGAAGATCAGGACTCCTGAGCCGGGGGAGATCAGGAGTCCTGAGCCGGGGAAGATCAGGAGTCCTGAGCCGGTGAAGATCGCGAGTCCTAGGCCGGTGAAGATCGCGAGTCCTGAGCCGGTAAAGAACGCGAGTCCTGAGCTGGTGAAGATCGCGATTCCTGAAACCGGTGAAGATCGCGAGTCCTGAGCCGGTGAAGATCGCGAGCCCTGAGCCGGTGCAGATCGCGAGTCCTGAGACGGTGCAGATCGCGAGTCCTGAGCCGGTGCAGATCGGGAGTCGTGAGCTGGTGCACATCGGGAGTCGTGATCCAGTGCAGATCGGGAGTCGTGAGCCGGGTGAGATTGGGAGTGCTGAGAAGGGGAGGATCGTGGAGTCCTGAGTCAGGGTTTATTGTGGAGGCCAGAACAGGGGTAGGAAGATCACGAGTCCTGAGCCAGGGAAGATCAGGAGTCATGAGCCGGGGGAGATCGGGAGTCCTGAGCTGGGGGGAGATCGGGTGTCCTGTGCCGCGGTAGATCGGGAGACCTGAGCCGGTGAAGATCGGGAGTCCTGAGGCGGATGAGATTGGGAGTCCTGAGCCGGTGAAGATCGGGAGTCCTGAGCCGGGGGAGATCGGGAGTCCTGAGCCGGGGAAGATCGGGAGTCCTGAGCCGGGGGAGATCGGGAGTCTTGTGCCGGTGAAGATAGGGAGTCTTGAGCCGGGGGAGATCAGGAGTCCAGAGCCGGGGGACATAGGGAGTCCTGAGCCAGTGAAGATCGGGAGTCCTGAGCCAGGGTAGATCAGGAGTCCTGAGCCGGTGAAGATCAGGAGTCCTGAGCCGGGGGAGATCGGGAGTCCTGAGATGGTGGAGATCAGGAGTGCTGACCCGGGGAAGATCAGGAGTCCTGAGTCAGGGGATATTGTGGAGGCCAGAACAGGGGTAGGAAAATCAGGATTCCTGAGCCTGTGACGATCACGAGTCCTGAGTCAGTGAAGATCACGTATCCTGAGCCGGTGAAGTTCACGAGTCCTGAGCCAGTGAAGATAACAAGGCCTGAGCCGGGGAAGATCAGGATTCCTGATCCGGTGAAGTTCAGGAGTCCTGAGCCGGGGGGAGATCAGGAGCCCTGAGCCGGTGAAGATCAGGACTCCTGAGCCGGGGGAGATCAGGAATCCTGAGCCGGGGGAGATCAGGAGTCCTGAGCCACGGAAGATCAGGTGTCCTGAGCCGGGGAAGATCAGGAGTCCTGAGCCGTGGGAGATCAGGAGTCCTGAGCCGGGGGAGATCAGGAGTCCTGAGCCGGGGGAGATCAGGAATCCTGAGCCGGGGGAGATCAGGAATCCTGAGCCAGTGTAGATCAGGAGTTCTGAGCCGGGGAAGATCAGGAGTCCTGATCCGGTGAAGTTCAGGAGCCCTGAGCCGGGGGGAGATCAGGAGCCCTGAGCCGGTGAAGATCAGGACTCCTGAGCTGGGGGAGATCAGGTGTCCTGAGCCGGGGGAGATCAGGAGTCCTGAGCCACGGAAGATCAGGAGTCCTGAGCCGTGGGAGATCAGGAGTCCTGAGCCGGGGGAGATCAGGAGTCCTGAGCCGGGGGAGATCAGGAATCCTGAGCCGGGGGAGATCAGGAATCCTGAGCCGGTGTAGATCAGGAGTCCTGAGCCGGGGAAGATCAGGGGTCCTGAGCCGGGCGAGATCAGAAGTCCTGAGCCGGGGAAGATCAGGAGTCCTGAGCCGGTGAAGATCGTGACTCCTAGGCCAGTGAAGTTCGCGAGTCCTGAGCCGATGAAGATCGCGAGTCCCGAGCCGGTGCAGATTGCGAGTCCTGAGCCGGTGCAGATCGCGAGTCCTGAGCCGGTGCAGATCGGGAGTCGTGAGCAGGTGCAGATCGGGAGTCGTGATCCAGTGCAGATCGGGAGTCGTGAGCCGGATGAGATTGGGAGTCGTGAGCCGGGGGAGATCGGGAGTGATGAGCCGGGGAAGATCGGGTGTCCTGAGCCGGGTAAGATCGGGTGTCCTGAGCCGGGGGAGATCGGGAGTCTTTATCACAGAAATCACAGAAACCTCACAGTACAGATAGAGGCCATTTCGGCCCATCGAGCCTGCACCGACACATTTCCCACCCGATCCCCGTAACCCCTACACCAACACATATCCCACCCTATCCCTGTAACCCCACGTATTTAATCCCCCTAACACTAAGGGTCAATTTTTATCATGGCCAATCAACCTAACACCGCACATCTTTGGACTGTGGGAGGAAACCGGAGCACCCGGAGAAAACCCAGTCGGGGGAGATCAGGAGTCCTGTGCTGGGGTAGATCGGGAGACCTGAGCCGGTGAAGATCGGGAGTCCTGAGCCGGATGAGATTGGGAGACCTGAGCCGGTGAAGATCGGGAGACCTGAGCCAGGGTACATCAGGAGTCCTGAGCCGTTGAAGATCAGGGGTCCTGAGCCGGGGGAGATCAGGAGTCCTGAGCCAGGGGAGATCAGGAGTCCTGACCCAGGGAAGATCAGGAGACCTGTGTCAGGGGATATTGTGGAGGCCAGAACAGGGGTCGGAAAATCAGGAGTCCTGAGCCTGTGAAGATCACGAGTCCTGAGCCGGTGAAGATCACAAGTCCTGAGCCGGTGAAGTTCACGAGTCCTGAGCCGGTGAAGATCACGAGTCCTGAGCCGGGGCAGATCAGGAGTCCTGAGCCGGGGAAGATCAGAAGTCCTGAGCCGAGGGAGATCAGGAGGCCTGAGCCGGGAAGATCAGGAGTCCTGAGCCAGGGGAGATCACGAGTCCTGAGCTGGTGGAGAACAAGAGACCTGAGCCGGGGGCGATCAGGAATCCTGAGCCAGGGGAGATCAGGAGTCCTGTGACGGGGTAGATCAGGAGTCCTGTGACAGGGTAGATCAGGAGTCCTGAGCCGGGGCACATCAGGAGACCTGAGCTGGTGAAGATCGGGAGTCCTGAGCCGGGGGAGATCGGGAGTCCTGAGCCGGGGAAGGTCCGGTGTCCTGAGCCGGGGGAGGTCACGAGTCCTGAGCCGGGGAGATCGGGAGTCCTGAGCCGGTGCAGATCGGGAGTCCTGAGCCGGGGGAGATCGGGAGTCCAGAGCCGGTGAAGATCGCGAGCCCTGAGCCGGTGAAGATCGTAAGTCCTGAGCCAGTGAAGATCGCGAGTCCTGAGCCGGTGAATATCGCGAGTCCTGAGCTGGTGAAGATCGCGATTCCTGAGCAGGTGAAGATCGCGAGGCCTGAGCCGGTGAAGATCACGAGTGCTGAGCCGGTGAAGATCACGAGTCCTAAGCCGGTGAAGATCGCGAGTCCTGAGCCGGTGATGGTCGCGAGTCCTGAGCCGGTGCAGATCGGGAGTCGTGAGCCGGTGAAGATCGCGAGTCCTGAGCTGGTGAAGATCGCGAGTCCTGAGCCGGTGAAGATCGCGAGTCCTGAGCCGGTGAAGATCGTGAGTCCTGAGCCGGTGAAGATCGCGAGTCCTGAGCCGGTGCAGATCGCGAGTCCTGAGCCGGTGCAGATCGGGAGTCGTGAGCTGGTGCAGATCGGGAGTCGTGAGCTGGTGCAGATCACGAGTCCTGAGCCGGTGCAAATCGGAAGTCATGTGCCGGGGGGCGATTGGTAGTCGTGAGCCAGGGGAGATCGGGAGTCGTGAGCCGGGGGTGATCGGGAGTCCTGAGCCGGGGAAGATCGGGAGTCCTGAGCCGGGGGAGATCGGGATACCTGAGCCAGTGAAGATCAGGAGTCCTGAGCCAGGGTAGATCAGGAGTCCTGAGCCGGTGAAGATCACGAGTCCTGAGATGGTGAAGATCATGAATCCTGAGCCGGGGAAGATCAGGAGTCCTGAGCCGGGGAAGATCAGAAGTCCTGAGCCGGGGGAGATCAGGAGTCCTGAGCCGGGGTAGATCAGGAGGCCTGAGCCAGAGGAGATCAGGAGTCATGAGCCGGGGGAGATCAGGAGTCCTGAGCCAGAGGAGACCAGTAGTCCTGAGTCGGGGGAGATCAGGAGTCCTGTGCCGGGGAAGATCAGGAGTCCTGAGCCGGTGAAGATCAGGAGTCCGGAGCCAGGGCAGATCAGGTGTCCTGAGCCGGTGAAGATCAGGAGTCCTGAGCCGGGGAAGATCAGGAGTCCTGAGCCGGTGAAGTTCAGGAGCCCTGATCCGGGGGAGATCAGGATCCTGAGCCGGGGGAGATCAGGAGTCCTGAGCCGGGGGAGATCAGGAGTCCTGAGCCGGTGAAGATCAGGAGTCCTGAGCCGGGGGAGATCAGGATCCTGAGCCGGGGGAGATCAGGAGTCCTGAGCCGGGGGAGATCAGGAGTCCTGAGCCGGGAAAGCTCAGGAGTCCTGAGCCGCGGGAGATCAGGAGTCCTGAGCCGGGTGAGTTCAGGCGTCCTGAGCCGGGGAGATCAGGAGTCCAGAGCCATGGAAGATCAGGAGTCCTGAGCCGGGGAGATCAGGAGTCCTGAGCCATGGGAGATCAGGAGTCCTGTGCCGCGGGACATCAGGAGTCCTGAGCCGCGGGAGATCAGGAGTCCTGAGCCGGGTGAGTTCAGGCGTCCTGAGCTGGGGGAGATCAGGAGTCCTGAGCCGTTGAAGATCAGAGGGCCTGAGCCGCGGTAGATCAGGAGGCCTGAGCCGGAGGAGATCAGGAGTCCTGAGCCAGGGGAGATCAGGAGTCCTGTGCCGGGGAAGATCAGGAGTCCTGAGCCGGGGGAGATCAGGAGTCCTGAGCCACGAAAGATCAGGAGTCCTGAGCCGCGGTAGATCAGGAGGCCTGAGCCGGAGGAGCTCAGGAGTCCTGAGCTGGTGAAGATCAGGAGTCCTGAGCCGTTGAAGATCAGGAGTCCTGATCTGGTGAAGTTCAGGAGCCCTGAGCCGGGGGGAGATCAGGAGCCCTGAGCCGGTGAAGATCAGGACTCCTGAGCTGGGGGAGATCAGGTGTCCTGAGCCGGGGGAGATCAGGAGTCCTGAGCCACGGAAGATCAGGAGTCCTGAGCCGTGGGAGATCAGGAGTCCTGAGCCGGGGGAGATCAGGAGTCCTGAGCCGGGGGAGATCAGGAATCCTGAGCCGGGGGAGATCAGGAATCCTGAGCCGGTGTAGATCAGGAGTCCTGAGCCGGGGAAGATCAGGGGTCCTGAGCCGGGCGAGATCAGAAGTCCTGAGCCGGGGAAGATCAGGAGTCCTGAGCCGGTGAAGATCGTGACTCCTAGGCCAGTGAAGTTCGCGAGTCCTGAGCCGATGAAGATCGCGAGTCCCGAGCCGGTGCAGATTGCGAGTCCTGAGCCGGTGCAGATCGCGAGTCCTGAGCCGGTGCAGATCGGGAGTCGTGAGCAGGTGCAGATCGGGAGTCGTGATCCAGTGCAGATCGGGAGTCATGAGCCGGATGAGATTGGGAGTCGTGAGCCGGGGGAGATCGGGAGTGATGAGCCGGGGAAGATCGGGTGTCCTGAGCCGGGTAAGATCGGGTGTCCTGAGCCGGGGGAGATCGGGAGTCTTTATCACAGAAATCACAGAAACCTCACAGTACAGATAGAGGCCATTTCGGCCCATCGAGCCTGCACCGACACATATCCCACCCGATCCCCATAACCCCTACACCAACACATATCCCACCCTATCCCTGTAACCCCACGTATTTAATCCCCCTAACACTAAGGGTCAATTTTTATCATGGCCAATCAACCTAACCCGCACATCTTTGGACTGTGGGAGGAAACCGGAGCACCCGGAGAAAACCCAGTCGGGGGAGATCAGGAGTCCTGTGCTGGGGTAGATCGGGAGACCTGAGCCGGTGAAGATCGGGAGTCCTGAGCCGGATGAGATTGGGAGACCTGAGCCGGTGAAGATCGGGAATCCTGAGACGGGGGCGATCGGGAGTCCTGAGCCGGGCAAGATCGGGAGTCCTGAGCCGGGGGAGATGGGGAGTCCAGAGCCGGGGGACATCGGGAGTCCTGAGCCAGTGAAGATCGGGAGTCCTGAGCCAGGGTACATCAGGAGTCCTGAGCCGTTGAAGATCAGGGGTCCTGAGCCGGGGGAGATCAGGAGTCCTGAGCCAGGGGAGATCAGGAGTCCTGACCCAGGGAAGATCAGGAGACCTGTGTCAGGGGATATTGTGGAGGCCAGAACAGGGGTCGGAAAATCAGGAGTCCTGAGCCTGTGAAGATCACGAGTCCTGAGCCGGTGAAGATCACAAGTCCTGAGCCGGTGAAGTTCACGAGTCCTGAGCCGGTGAAGATCACGAGTCCTGAGCCGGGGCAGATCAGGAGTCCTGAGCCGGGGAAGATCAGAAGTCCTGAGCCGAGGGAGATCAGGAGGCCTGAGCCGGGAAGATCAGGAGTCCTGAGCCAGGGGAGATCACGAGTCCTGAGCTGGTGGAGAACAAGAGACCTGAGCCGGGGGCGATCAGGAATCCTGAGCCAGGGGAGATCAGGAGTCCTGTGACGTGGTAGATCAGGAGTCCTGTGACAGGGTAGATCAGGAGTCCTGAGCCGGGGCACATCAGGAGACCTGAGCTGGTGAAGATCGGGAGTCCTGAGCCGGGGGAGATCGGGAGTCCTGAGCCGGGGAAGGTCCGGTGTCCTGAGCCGGGGGAGGTCACGAGTCCTGAGCCGGGGAGATCGGGAGTCCTGAGCCGGTGAAGATCGGGAGTCCTGAGCCGGGGGAGATCGGGAGTCCAGAGCCGGTGAAGATCGCGAGCCCTGAGCCGGTGAAGATCGTAAGTCCTGAGCCAGTGAAGATCGCGAGTCCTGAGCCGGTGAATATCGCGAGTCCTGAGCTGGTGAAGATCGCGATTCCTGAGCAGGTGAAGATCGCGAGGCCTGAGCCGGTGAAGATCACGAGTGCTGAGCCGGTGAAGATCACGAGTCCTAAGCCGGTGAAGATCGCGAGTCCTGAGCCGGTGATGGTCGCGAGTCCTGAGCCGGTGCAGATCGGGAGTCGTGAGCCGGTGAAGATCGCGAGTCCTGAGCTGGTGAAGATCGCGAGTCCTGAGCCGGTGAAGATCGCGAGTCCTGAGCCGGTGAAGATCGTGAGTCCTGAGCCGGTGAAGATCGCGAGTCCTGAGCCGGTGCAGATCGCGAGTCCTGAGCCAGTGCAGATCGGGAGTCGTGAGCTGGTGCAGATCACGAGTCCTGAGCCGGTGCAAATCGGAAGTCATGTGCCGGGGGGCGATTGGTAGTCGTGAGCCAGGGGAGATCGGGAGTCGTGAGCCGGGGGTGATCGGGAGTCCTGAGCCGGGGAAGATCGGGAGTCCTGAGCCGGGGGAGATCGGGATACCTGAGCCAGTGAAGATCAGGAGTCCTGAGCCAGGGTAGATCAGGAGTCCTGAGCCGGTGAAGATCACGAGTCCTGAGATGGTGAAGATCATGAATCCTGAGCCGGGGAAGATCAGGAGTCCTGAGCCGGGGAAGATCAGAAGTCCTGAGCCGGGGGAGATCAGGAGTCCTGAGCCGGGGTAGATCAGGAGGCCTGAGCCAGAGGAGATCAGGAGTCATGAGCCGGGGGAGATCAGGAGTCCTGAGCCGGAGGAGATCAGTAGTCCTGAGTCGGGGGAGATCAGGAGTCCTGTGCCGGGGAAGATCAGGAGTCCTGAGCCGGTGAAGATCAGGAGTCCGGAGCCAGGGCAGATCAGGTGTCCTGAGCCGGTGAAGATCAGGAGTCCTGAGCCGGGGAAGATCAGGAGTCCTGAGCCGGTGAAGTTCAGGAGCCCTGATCCGGGGGAGATCAGGATCCTGAGCCGGGGGAGATCAGGAGTCCTGAGCCGGGGGAGATCAGGAGTCCTGAGCCGGTGAAGATCAGGAGTCCTGAGCCGGGGGAGATCAGGATCCTGAGCCGGGGGAGATCAGGAGTCCTGAGCCGGGGGAGATCAGGAGTCCTGAGCCGGGAAAGCTCAGGAGTCCTGAGCCGCGGGAGATCAGGAGTCCTGAGCCGGGTGAGTTCAGGCGTCCTGAGCCGGGGAGATCAGGAGTCCAGAGCCATGGAAGATCAGGAGTCCTGAGCCGGGGAGATCAGGAGTCCTGAGCCATGGGAGATCAGGAGTCCTGTGCCGCGGGACATCAGGAGTCCTGAGCCGCGGGAGATCAGGAGTCCTGAGCCGGGTGAGTTCAGGCGTCCTGAGCTGGGGGAGATCAGGAGTCCTGAGCCGTTGAAGATCAGAGGGCCTGAGCCGCGGTAGATCAGGAGGCCTGAGCCGGAGGAGATCAGGAGTCCTGAGCCAGGGGAGATCAGGAGTCCTGTGCCGGGGAAGATCAGGAGTCCTGAGCCGGGGGAGATCAGGAGTCCTGAGCCACGAAAGATCAGGAGTCCTGAGCCGCGGTAGATCAGGAGGCCTGAGCCGGAGGAGCTCAGGAGTCCTGAGCTGGTGAAGATCAGGAGTCCTGAGCCGTTGAAGATCAGGAGTCCTGATCTGGTGAAGTTCAGGAGCCCTGAGCCGGGGGGAGATCAGGAGCCCTGAGCCGGTGAAGATCAGGACTCCTGAGCTGGGGGAGATCAGGTGTCCTGAGCCGGGGGAGATCAGGAGTCCTGAGCCACGGAAGATCAGGAGTCCTGAGCCGTGGGAGATCAGGAGTCCTGAGCCGGGGGAGATCAGGAGTCCTGAGCCGGGGGAGATCAGGAATCCTGAGCCGGGGGAGATCAGGAATCCTGAGCCGGTGTAGATCAGGAGTCCTGAGCCGGGGAAGATCAGGGGTCCTGAGCCGGGCGAGATCAGAAGTCCTGAGCCGGGGAAGATCAGGAGTCCTGAGCCGGTGAAGATCGTGACTCCTAGGCCAGTGAAGTTCGCGAGTCCTGAGCCGATGAAGATCGCGAGTCCCGAGCCGGTGCAGATTGCGAGTCCTGAGCCGGTGCAGATCGCGTCCTGAGCTGGTGCAGATCGGGAGTCGTGAGCAGGTGCAGATCGGGAGTCGTGATCCAGTGCAGATCGGGAGTCGTGAGCCGGATGAGATTGGGAGTCGTGAGCCGGGGGAGATCGGGAGTGATGAGCCGGGGAAGATCGGGTGTCCTGAGCCGGGTAAGATCGGGTGTCCTGAGCCGGGGGAGATCGGGAGTCTTTATCACAGAAATCACAGAAACCTCACAGTACAGATAGAGGCCATTTCGGCCCATCGAGCCTGCACCGACACATATCCCACCCGATCCCCATAACCCCTACACCAACACATATCCCACCCTATCCCTGTAACCCCACGTATTTAATCCCCCTAACACTAAGGGTCAATTTTTATCATGGCCAATCAACCTAACCCGCACATCTTTGGACTGTGGGAGGAAACCGGAGCACCCGGAGAAAACCCAGTCGGGGGAGATCAGGAGTCCTGTGCTGGGGTAGATCGGGAGACCTGAGCCGGTGAAGATCGGGAGTCCTGAGCCGGATGAGATTGGGAGACCTGAGCCGGTGAAGATCGGGAATCCTGAGACGGGGGCGATCGGGAGTCCTGAGCCGGGCAAGATCGGGAGTCCTGAGCCGGGGGAGATGGGGAGTCCAGAGCCGGGGGACATCGGGAGTCCTGAGCCAGTGAAGATCGGGAGTCCTGAGCCAGGGTACATCAGGAGTCCTGAGCCGTTGAAGATCAGGGGTCCTGAGCCGGGGGAGATCAGGAGTCCTGAGCCAGGGGAGATCAGGAGTCCTGACCCAGGGAAGATCAGGAGACCTGTGTCAGGGGATATTGTGGAGGCCAGAACAGGGGTCGGAAAATCAGGAGTCCTGAGCCTGTGAAGATCACGAGTCCTGAGCCGGTGAAGATCACAAGTCCTGAGCCGGTGAAGTTCACGAGTCCTGAGCCGGTGAAGATCACGAGTCCTGAGCCGGGGCAGATCAGGAGTCCTGAGCCGGGGAAGATCAGAAGTCCTGAGCCGAGGGAGATCAGGAGGCCTGAGCCGGGAAGATCAGGAGTCCTGAGCCAGGGGAGATCACGAGTCCTGAGCTGGTGGAGAACAAGAGACCTGAGCCGGGGGCGATCAGGAATCCTGAGCCAGGGGAGATCAGGAGTCCTGTGACGGGGTAGATCAGGAGTCCTGTGACAGGGTAGATCAGGAGTCCTGAGCCGGGGCACATCAGGAGACCTGAGCTGGTGAAGATCGGGAGTCCTGAGCCGGGGGAGATCGGGAGTCCTGAGCCGGGGAAGGTCCGGTGTCCTGAGCCGGGGGAGGTCACGAGTCCTGAGCCGGGGAGATCGGGAGTCCTGAGCCGGTGCAGATCGGGAGTCCTGAGCCGGGGGAGATCGGGAGTCCAGAGCCGGTGAAGATCGCGAGCCCTGAGCCGGTGAAGATCGTAAGTCCTGAGCCATTGAAGATCGCGAGTCCTGAGCCGGTGAATATCGCGAGTCCTGAGCTGGTGAAGATCGCGATTCCTGAGCAGGTGAAGATCGCGAGGCCTGAGCCGGTGAAGATCACGAGTGCTGAGCCGGTGAAGATCACGAGTCCTAAGCCGGTGAAGATCGCGAGTCCTGAGCCGGTGATGGTCGCGAGTCCTGAGCCGGTGCAGATCGGGAGTCGTGAGCCGGTGAAGATCGCGAGTCCTGAGCTGGTGAAGATCGCGAGTCCTGAGCCGGTGAAGATCGCGAGTCCTGAGCCGGTGAAGATCGTGAGTCCTGAGCCGGTGAAGATCGCGAGTCCTGAGCCGGTGCAGATCGCGAGTCCTGAGCCGGTGCAGATCGGGAGTCGTGAGCTGGTGCAGATCACGAGTCCTGAGCCGGTGCAAATCGGAAGTCATGTGCCGGGGGGCGATTGGTAGTCATGAGCCAGGGGAGATCGGGAGTCGTGAGCCGGGGGTGATCGGGAGTCCTGAGCCGGGGAAGATCGGGAGTCCTGAGCCGGGGGAGATCGGGATACCTGAGCAGGGGGACATCGGGAGTCCAGAGCCGGGGGACATCGGGAGTCCTGAGCCAGTGAAGATCAGGAGTCCTGAGCCAGGGTAGATCAGGAGTCCTGAGCCGGTGAAGATCACGAGTCCTGAGATGGTGAAGATCATGAATCCTGAGCCGGGGAAGATCAGGAGTCCTGAGCCGGGGAAGATCAGAAGTCCTGAGCCGGGGGAGATCAGGAGTCCTGAGCCGGGGTAGATCAGGAGGCCTGAGCCAGAGGAGATCAGGAGTCATGAGCCGGGGGAGATCAGGAGTCCTGAGCCGGAGGAGATCAGGAGTCCTGAGTCGGGGGAGATCAGGAGTCCTGTGCCGGGGAAGATCAGGAGTCCTGAGCCGGTGAAGATCAGGAGTCCGGAGCCAGGGCAGATCAGGTGTCCTGAGCCGGTGAAGATCAGGAGTCCTGAGCCGGGGAAGATCAGGAGTCCTGAGCCGGTGAAGTTCAGGAGCCCTGATCCGGGGGAGATCAGGATCCTGAGCCGGGGGAGATCAGGAGTCCTGAGCCGGGGGAGATCAGGAGTCCTGAGCCGGTGAAGATCAGGAGTCCTGAGCCGGGGGAGATCAGGATCCTGAGCCGGGGGAGATCAGGAGTCCTGAGCCGGGGGAGATCAGGAGTCCTGAGCCGGGAAAGCTCAGGAGTCCTGAGCCGCGGGAGATCAGGAGTCCTGAGCCGGGTGAGTTCAGGCGTCCTGAGCCGGGGAGATCAGGAGTCCAGAGCCATGGAAGATCAGGAGTCCTGAGCCGGGGAGATCAAGAGTCCTGAGCCATGGGAGATCAGGAGTCCTGTGCCGCGGGACATCAGGAGTCCTGAGCCGGGTGAGTTCAGGCGTCCTGAGCCGGGGAGATCAGGAGTCCAGAGCCATGGAAGATCAGGAGTCCTGAGCCGGGGTGATCAGGAGTCCTGAGCCGTGGGAGATCAGGAGTCCTGTGCCGCGGGACATCAGGAGTCCTGAGCCGCGGGAGATCAGGAGTCCTGAGCCGGGTGAGTTCAGGCGTCCTGAGCTGGGGGAGATCAGGAGTCCTGAGCCGTTGAAGATCAGAGGGCCTGAGCCGCGGTAGATCAGGAGGCCTGAGCCGGAGGAGCTCAGGAGTCCTGAGCTGGTGAAGATCAGGAGTCCTGAGCCGTTGAAGATCAGAGGGCCTGAGCCGCGGTAGATCAGGAGGCCTGAGCCGGAGGAGATCAGGAGTCCTGAGCCAGGGGAGATCAGGAGTCCTGTGCCGGGGAAGATCAGGAGTCCTGAGCCGGTGAAGATCAGGAGTCCTGAGCCGGGGGAGATCAGGAGTCCTGAGCCACGGATGATCAGGTGTCCTGAGCCGGGGAAGTTCAGGGCCTAGAATTTCATTAAGGCGCCGGCAGCTTTGCGGCCAGTTACCACCTAAAGAGGGCTTCTGCGCCAATACAGGAGTTTGCGCTGATATTCAGCGCAGCGGTAATGGCGGCGGTAGCCGTTAGCGCTGCGCCAGCACCGATGACATCATCGGTGTGCGCAGTGCCCCGGTTACGCCCCGATACCGTCCCGATCCCCATATTTAGTTGCGGCCGCCTCTTCCGCAGCGGCCGCAAACAGCGACCAGAAAGCGGGGCCGTACTGTAGCCTTAGTGGGGCGCTTTAAGGTGGAGGTGAGGCCGGCCGATTTTTCGGCGGCCGCCTGCCCGCACCTCCTTCCCCGGCCTCATCCACGCCCCCCCCCCGCGGCATTGCCGGCTGCTTTCCGCGAACCCGGCACTTCTCCGTGGTGCCGGACTACTTTGCCGGCACAATCCAGCGGCGACCTCCCCGTGGCAGGCACCTCCCCCTTAAGAGAAGGAGGAGGCCTGCAGTACCGCAGCCTGCCGCTCCGCAGCGGTTGGCGCAGCGGCGTCTATAGCGCTGAAATTCAGTTTCAGCGCCCCAAGCGGGGGCGGGTACACGCTGGAATAGCGCCCGGTTCCGAATTGGGGCGCAAAAACTGAATATCTGACGGTCACAACTGGCTCGGCGCCCAGCGCTAACTTTTGGGCGCTAGCCAGCTGGCGGGGCCACAGTGAATTTCTAGGCCCAGGAGTCCTGAGCCGTGAGAGATCAGGAGTCCTGAGCCGGGGGAGATCAGGAGTCCTGAGCCGGGGGAGATCAGGAGTCCTGAGCCGGGGAAGATCAGGTGTCCTGAGCCGGGTGATATCAGGAGTCCTGAGCCGGGGGAGATCAGGAGTCCTGAGCCGGGGAAGATCAGGCATCCTGAGCCGGTGAAGATCAGGAGTCCTGAGCCGATAAAGATCAGGAGTCCTGAGCCGGGGAAGATCAGGAGTCCTGAGCCGGGGAAGATCAGGAGTCCTGAGCCGGGGGAGATAAGGAGTCCTGAGCCGGGGGAGTTCAGGAGTCCTGAGCCGGTGAAGATCGGAAGTCCTGAGCCGGGGGAGATCGGGAGTCCTGAGCCGGGGAAGATCATGTGTCCTGAGCCGGGGGAGATCACGAGTCCTGAGCCGGGGGAGATCGGGAGTCTTGTGCCGGTGAAGATAGAGAGTCCTGAGCCGGGGGAGATCGGGAGTCCAGAGCCGGGGGACAGAGGGAGTCCTGAGCCGGTGAAGATCGGGAGTCCTGAGCCAGGGTAGATCAGGAGTCCTGAGCCGGTGAAGATCACGAGTCCTGAGTCGGTGAAGATCACGTATCCTGAGCCGGTGAAGTTCACGAGTCCTGAGCCAGTGAAGATAACGAGGCCTGAGCCGGGGAAGATCAGGAGTCCTGAGCCGGGGAAGATCAGGAGTCCTGATCCGGTGAAGTTCAGGAGCCCTGAGCCGGGGGGAGATCAGGAGCCCTGAGCCGGTGAAGATCAGGACTCCTGAGCCGGGGGAGATCAGGAGTCCTGAGCCGGGGGAGATCAGAAGTCCTGAGCCACGGAAGATCAGGTGTCCTGAGCCGGGGAAGTTCAGGAGTCCTGAGCCATGGGAGATCAGGAGTCCTGAGCCGGGGGAGATCAGGAGTCCTGAGCTGGGGGAGATCAGGAATCCTGAGCCGGGGGAGATCAGGAATCCTGAGCCGGTGTAGATCAGGAGTCCTGAGCCGGGGAAGATCAGGGGTCCTGAGCCGGGCGAGATCAGAAGTCCTGAGCCGGTGAAGATCGTGACTCCTAGGCCAGTGAAGTTCGCGAGTCCTGAGCCGATGAAGATCGCGAGTCCTGAGCCGGTGCAGATTGCGAGTCCTGAGACAGTGCAGATCGCGAGTCCTGAGCCGGTGCAGATCGGGTGTCGTGAGCAGGTGCAGATCGGGAGTCGTGATCCAGTGCAGATCGGGAGTCGTGAGCCGGGTGAGATCGGGAGTCGTGAGCCGGGGGAGATCGGGAGTCATGAGCCGGGGAAGATCGGGAGTGCTGAGCCGGGGAAGATCGTGGAGTCCTGAGTCAGGGGTTATTGTGGAGGCCAGAACAGGGGTTGGAAAATCACGAGTCCTGAGCCGGGTAAGATCGGGTGTCCTGAGCCGGGGGAGATCGGGAGTCTTGAGTCAGGGGAGATCAGGAGTCCTGTGCTGGGGTAGATCGGGAGACCTGAGCCGGTGAAGATCGGGAGTCCTGAGCCGGATGAGATTGGGAGACCTGAGCCGGTGAAGATCTGGAATCCTGAGCCGGGGGAGATCGGGAGTCCTGAGCCGGGCAAGATCGGGAGTTCTGAGCCGGTGCAGATCGGGATTCGTGAGCCGGTGAAGATCGCGAGTCCTGAGCTGGTGAAGATCGCGAGTCCTGAGCCGGTGAAGATCGCGAGTCCTGAGCCGGTGAAGATCGTGAATACTGAGCCGGTGAAGATCGCGAGTCCTGAGCCGGTGCAGATCACGAGTCCTGAGCCGGTGCAGATCGGGAGTCGTGAGCTGGTGCAGATCATGAGTCATGAGCCGGTGCAAATCGGGAGTCGTGTGCCGGGGGGCGATTGGTAGTCGTGAGCCAGGGGAGATTGGGAGTCGTGAGCCGGGGGTGATCGGGTGTCCTGAGCCAGGGAAGATCGGGAGTCCTGAGCCGGGGGAGATCGGGAGACCTGAGCAGGGGGAGATCGGGAGTCCAGAGCCGGGGGACATCGGGAGTCCTGAGCCAGTGAAGATCAGGAGTCCTGAGCCAGGTTAGATCAGGAGTCCTGAGCCGGTGAAGATCACGAGTCCTGAGATGGTGAAGATCATGAGTCCTGAGCCGGGGAAGATCAGGAGTCCTGAGCCGGGGAAGATCAGAAGTCCTGAGCCGGGGGAGATCAGGAGTCCTGAGCCGGGGTAGATCAGGAGGCCTGAGCCGGATGAGATCAGGAGTCATGAGCCGGGGGAGATCAGGGGTCCTGTGCCGGGGAAGATCAGGAGTCCTGAGCCGGTGAAGATCAGGAGTCCGGAGCCAGGGCAGATCAGGTGTCCTGAGCCGGTGAAGATCAGGAGTCCTGAGCCGGGGAAGATCAGGAGTCCTGAGCCGGTGAAGTTCAGGAGCCCTGAGCCGGGGGAAGATCAGGAGTCCTGAGCCGGTGCAGATTGCGAGTCCTGAGCCGGTGCAGATCACGAGTCCTGAGCCAGTGCAGATCGGGAGTCGTGAGCTGGTGCAGATCATGAGTCATGAGCCGGTGCAAATCGGGAGTCGTGTGCCGGGGGGCGATTGGTAGTCGTGAGCCAGGGGAGATCGGGAGTCGTGAGCCGGGGGTGATCGGGTGTCCTGAGCCAGGGAAGATCGGGAGTCCTGAGCCGAGGGAGATCGGGAGACCTGAGCAGGGGGAGATCGGGAGTCCAGAGCCGGGGGACATCGGGAGTCCTGAGCCAGTGAAGATCAGGAGTCCTGAGCCAGGTTAGATCAGGAGTCCTGAGCCGGTGAAGATCACGAGTCCTGAGATGGTGAAGATCATGAGTCCTGAGCCGGGGAAGATCAGGAGTCCTGAGCCGGGGAAGATCAGAAGTCCTGAGCCGGGGGAGATCAGGAGTCCTGAGCCGGGGTAGATCAGGAGGCCTGAGCCGGATGAGATCAGGAGTCATGAGCCGGGGGAGATCAGGAGTCCTGTGCCGGGGAAGATCAGGAGTCCTGAGCCGGTGAAGATCAGGAGTCCGGAGCCAGGGCAGATCAGGTGTCCTGAGCCGGTGAAGATCAGGAGTCCTGAGCCGGGGAAGATCAGGAGTCCTGAGCCGGTGAAGTTCAGGAGCCCTGAGCCGGGGGAAGATCAGGAGTCCTGAGCCGGTGAAGATCAGGAGTCCTGAGCCGGGGTAGATCAGGAGTCCTGAGCCGGGGAAGATCAGGAGTCCTGAGCCGGGGTAGATCAGGAGTCCTGAGCCGGGGGAGATCAGGAGTCCTGAGCCGGGAAAGCTCAGGAGTCCTGAGCCGTGGGAGATCAGGAGTCCTGAGCCGCGGGAGATCAGGAGTCCTGAGCCGGGGGAGATCAGGAGCCCTGAGCCGGGGAAGATCACAAGTCCTGAGCTGGGGGAGCTCAGGAGTCCTGAGCTGGTGAAGATCAGGAGTCCTGAGCCGTTGAAGATCAGAGGGCCTGAGCCGCGGTAGATCAGGAGGCCTGAGCCGGAGGAGATCAGGAGTCCTGAGCCGAGGGAGATCAGGAGTCCTGTGCCGGGGAAGATCAGGAGTCCTGAGCTGGTGAAGATCAGGAATCCTGAGCCGGGGCAGATCAGGAGTCCTGAGCCGGGGAAGATCAGGAGTCCTGAGCCGGGGAAGATCAGGAGCCCTGAGCCTGGGGAGATCAGGAGCCCTGAGCCGGTGAAGATCAGGAGTCCTGTGCCGGGGGAGATCAGGAGTCCTGAGCCACGGATGATCAGGTGTCCTGAGCCGGGGAAGTTCAGGGCCTAGAAATTCATTAAGGCGCTGGCAGCTTTGCGGCCAGTTACCGCCTAAAGAGGGCTTCTGCGCCAATACAGGAGTTTGCGCTGATATTCAGTGCAGCGGTAATGGCGGCGGTAGCCGTTAGCGCAGCGCCGGCACCGATGACATCATCGGTGTGCACAGTGCCCCGGTTACGCCCCAATACCGGCCCGATCCCTATATTTAGTTGCGGCCGCCTCTTCCGCAGCGGCCGCAAACAGCGACCAGAAAGCGGGGCCGTACTGTAGCCTTAGTGGGGCGCTTTAAGGTGGAGGTGCGGCCGGCCGCTTTTTCGGCGGCCGCCTGCCCGCACCTCCTTCCCCGGCCTCCTCCACCCCCCCCCCGCGGCATTGCCGGCTGCTTTCCGCGAACCCGGCACTTCTCCGTGGTGTCGGGCTCATTTGCCGGCACAATCCAGCGGCGATCTCCCCGTGGCAGGCACCTCCCCCTTAAGAGAAGGAGGAGGCCTGCAGTACCGCAGCCTGCCGCTCCGCAACGGTTGGCGCAGCGGCGTCTAGAGCGCTGAAATTCAGTTTCAGCGCCCCAAGCGGGGGCGGGTACACCCTGGAAGAGCGCCCGGTTCCGAATTGTGGCGCAAAAACTGAATATCTGACGGTAGCAACTGGCTCGGCGCCCAGCGCTAACTTTTGGGCGCTTGCCAGCTGGCGGGGCCATAGTGAATTTCTAGGCCCAGGAGTCCTGAGCCGTGAGAGATCAGGAGCCCTGAGCCGGGGGAGATCAGGAGTCCTGAGCCGGGGGAGATCAGGAGTCCTGAGCCGGGGAAGATCAGGTGTCCTGAGCCGGGTGATATCAGGAGTCCAGAGCCGGTGAAGATCAGGAGTCCTGAGACGGGGAAGATCAGGAGTCCTGAGCCGGGGAAGATCAGGAGTCCTGAGCCGGGGGAGATCAGGAGTCCTGATCCGGGGCACATCAGGAGTCCTGAGCCGGTGAAGATCGGGAGTCCTGAGCCGGGGGAGTTCAGGAGTCCTGAGGCGGGGGAGATCGGAAGTCCTGAGCTGGGGGAGATCGGGAGTCCTGAGCCGGGGAAGATCATGTGTCCTGAGCCGGGGGAGATCACGAGTCCTGTGCCGGGGGAGATCAGGAGTCCTGTGCCGGGGAAGATCAGGAGTCCTGAGCCGGTGAAGATCAGGAGTCCTGAGCCGGTGAAGATCAGGAGTCCGGAGCCGGGGCAGATCAGGAGTCCTGAGCCGGTGAATATCAGGAGCCCTGAGCCGGGTAAGATCAGGAGTCCTGAGCCGGTGAAGTTCATGATCCCTGAGCCGGGGGAAGATCAGGAGTCCTGAGCCGGTGAAGATCAGGAGTCCTGAGCCGGGGGAGTTCAGGCGTCCTGAGCCGGGGGAGATCAGGAGTCCTGAGCCGGGGAAGATCAGGTGTACTGAGCCAGGGGAGATCAGGAGTCCTGAGCCAGGGGAGATCAGGAGTCCTGAGCCGGGGAAGATCAGGAGTCCTGAGCCGGTGAAGATCAGGAGTCCTGAGCCGGGGGAGTTCGGGAGTCCTGAGCCGCGGGAGATCGGAAGTCCTGAGCCGGGGGAGATCGGGAGTCCTGAGCCGGGGAAGATCATGTGTCCTGAGCCGGGGGAGATCACGAGTCCTGAGCCGGGGGAGATCGGGAGTCCTGAGCCGGGGGAGATCAGGAGTCCTGAGCTGGGGGTGATCACGAGTCCTGAGCCGGTGAAAATCAGCAGTCCAGAGCCGGTGGAAATTGGGAGTCCTGAGCCGGTGAAGATCAGGAGTCCTGAGCCGGTGAAGAATAGAAGTCCTGAGTCGGGAAGGTCACGAGTCCTGAGCTGGAAAAATCATGTGTCCTGAGCCGAGGGAGATCAGGAGCCCTGAGTCGGGGGAGATCAGGAGCCCTGAGCCGGGGGAGATCAGGAGCCCTGAGCCGGGGGAGATCAGCAGTCCTCAGCCAGGGAAGATCAGGAGCTCTGAGCCGGGGAAGATCAGGTGTCCTGAGCAGGGAAGATCAGGAGTCCTGAGCCGGGGGAGCTCAGGAGCCCTGAGCCGGGGAAGATCACATGTCCTGAGCTGGGGGAGATCAGGAGTCCTGAGCCGGTGAAGATCAGGAGCCCTGAGCCATTGAAGATCAGGAGTCCTGAGCCGGGGAAGATCAGGAGTCCTGAGCCGGTGAAGATCAGGAGTCCTGAGCCGGGGAAGATCAGGAGTCCTGAGCCGGTGAAGATCAGGAGTCCTGAGCCAGGGAACATCAGCAGTCCTGAGCCGGGGGAAATTGGGAGTCCTGAGCCGGTGAAGATCAGGAGTCCTGAGCTGGAAAAATCATGTGTTCTGAGCCGAGGGAGATCAGGAGCCCTGAGCCGGGGGAGAAATGGATCCCTGAGTCGGGGGAGATCAGGAGCCCTGAGCCGGGGGAGATCAGGAGCTCTGAGCCGGGGGAGATCAGCAGTCCTCAGCCAGGGGAGATCAGGAGTCCTGAGCCGGGGGAGGTCAGGTGTCCTGACCCAGGGAAGATCAGGAGTCCTGAGCCGGGGAAGATCAGGTGTCCTGAGCAGGGAAGATCAGGAGTCCTGAGCAGGGAAGATCAGGAGTCCTGAGCCAGGGGAGATAGGGAGTCCTGAGCCGGTGAAGATCAGGAGTCCTGAGCCGGTGAAGATCAGGAGTCCTGAGCCGGTGAAGATCAGGAGTCCTGAGCCGTTGAAGATCAGGAGTCCTGAGCCGGGGAAGATCAGGAGTCCTGAGCCGGTGAACATCAGGGCCTAGAAATTCAGTATAGCCACTTTTGGGGCGGTAAAGTCGGGCGGGCGCTAAAGTTTGCGCCCGCCGGAAAGTGGAGGCCACTTCGCCGATATTCAGTATGTGCTGCCTCTCCCTCTAACTTAACCTCACTGTATGTATTTAACTTACTTATATATGTATAACCTACCTGTTGGGGCCGTTGCCCCTTTAACTTACCTTTTAGGGCCATTGCCCCTTTAAGACGCGCCTTAGCGTGCTGACGTCACGTCACGTACAACGTAGCGTGCTGACGTCACGGCACGTATGACGTGACGTGCGTGAGGCGGCTGCCGGCCCGACTCGGCCTTCCAGAAAGGCTGCCGGCACAGCCCGGCCTAGCGTCTTTGGCCGCATCTACCAGCCGCCGGGAGCGACGCGATCTTCCGCTCCCGCGGCAAGCATCGGCTCAGCCTGGCCTCCAGCTCCCGCTCCCGACTTCGGCCTCCACGGCCAGAAACGCGACCACGCGCATCACGTGACGCCCCAAGCGCGGACAACGCTACCGAGCGTGATGAGGTCATCACGCTCCCCACAGGACTGCTACGTAGTCCTCGTGGAGTCCTCGCTGGGACACAGACCTACACCACGGTGCTCCTACAGCAGCACAGGCTCTGGGCAGTTGTATTGTCCCCATGCTTGAGTCTTGGAAATTGTTTGTCTGTAAGTATTTTAGAATGCTATGGATGATTAATGTGCACTGTATGTTGTAGAAAATGTTTAGTTGTAACTTTTCTCTGCCTAGCTGATTAACTAGTAGCTGTATTTTCATACACTATGTACAGGGCTAATTTAAAGAGAATGCCTCCCAGTTTACTAAATGTACTGTGTTGCTCAGGCGTACCTAAATCTGTGTATACATATCAGTTATGCGCCTGTATACTAATGTGTGCTTCCATTTCTGTGTTGTATTTCAGTTTTACAATTAGAATCGTTCAGTAAAGTGTTACAAGAAAAGTCAAGCCTTGTGATTTTATTGGAAGATATCGAGTTGTTCGCTATCTGTCTAGCTCTGCATAGAATCGCGTTGCGAGGGCAGAACAGTAAAAAGACAACAGCACAGCGGGCTCAAGCGCAGGAAGATACCACTCAGCTACCATGAGTCTACGCTCAGGAAAACAATATACCCTAGAGGACGTCGACCAGTCAAGCGAGAAGCATGAGCCTCTCCTAGCAAACGATGCCAAGTCACAGCCCTCTAAAGTATCCCCTAGGTCATCTCGGCGGTCCAGCAGACCGTCGTCATCGACAGCTTCTGCAGCCGCCAAAGCACGTGCCAAGGCAAAAGCTGCCCAGGCTCAATTGTCCTTCGCTGAAAAAGAAGCTGACCTTATGAAGCAGAGAGCCGACCTCGAAGCTAGTATGATGAAGCAGAAAGCTGACCTTATGAAGCAGAGAGCCGACCTCGACGCTAGTGTGATGAAGCAGAGAGCTGACCTCGACGCTAGTGTGATGAAGCAGACAGCACAGTCCTCTAAAGTATCCACTAGATCATCTCGGCAGTCCAGCAGACCGTCGTCATCGACAGCTTCTGCAGCCGCCAAAGCACGTGCCAAGGCAAAAGCTGCCCAGGCTCAATTGGCCCTTGCTGAAAAAGAAGCTAGGGTTATGAAGCAGAGAGCTGACCTCGCTGCCAGTCTCCACATTCTCCAAAGCCAGAGAGCTGCCGCTGCCGCTAAAGCTAAAGCCGCAGCTTATGAAGAAGGTGAGGAGAATGAAGGCGGGGAGCCCAGCCAGGAAACATATGTTCTGGGACAGCCCCTCAGTCCAGTGCAACGTACAAGTGAGTGTGTCCAACAACACTCCAAATTGTTCTCCAAGGAAACATCCAACTATCTCAACGCAGAACCAGCTACTCAACACAGTAGCAAACAGCCTGTTTTTGGAGACACTGAGCTTAAAGGAGAAGAAACAAGCAAGACTTACCTACAGAGACCTCCACAGCACTCGGCCAATCCAGCCAAGCAGTCCTCACCCGAGCCACAGGGTACACAGGACCTCGCTGGGTGCCTTATCCGCCGAGAGTTGTTGAGTTCGGGCCTTCTGGAGTTAGATGGCCGTCCTGAAAGTTGTTGGTCATGGAAAGAGCCCAACCTGAGACTACACAAGGTAGCATCGAACAGTGGACAGGTGATGGAAGCCTTCCCTGCAGAGGACCGTGCCAAGGATCTGAAGGATTTGCACCTTGGAGTGGATCCTCCCCCCCTTCAACGGAGCCTGGGGCTCTCCTGGAACCTGGAAACAGACAGCGTCACATTCCTGGTGTCCCGTGAAGAAAGGCCATTCACACGGAGAGACATCCTGTCCACAGTCAACAGTTTGTACGACCCTTTGGGGTTCGTAGCTCCCATAACAATGCAAGGAAAAGCATTTGTACGGGAACTCTCATCGGATCAGAGTGAGTGGGATGCTCCACTCCTCCCTGAAAAAGAAGCAAAATGGAACCTACAGTTGATCAGAGACAAGATTGACATCGATGTGGGCGCCGTCAAGTTCTTCACGGACAGCAAGATTGTACTTGGTTACATCCACAACTCCACAAGAAGGTTTTACGTGTATGTTTCCAACTGGGTGACTCGTATCAGACGATCCACTCACCCTGACCAGTGGTGCTATGTCCCCACGGACCTGAACCCTGCAGACCATGCTACCAGGTCTATACCAGCAGCACACCTACAGCAAAGCAGTTGGTTCTCGGGCCCTTCTTTCCTGTCTAATGTCAACACAGAGGAGACTCCTGAGTCCAATCCCTTCACCCTTGTGGAGCCTGAAGCTGATACCGAGATTCGGCCTGAAGTTACGACCCTGGTCACCAAAGCCTCAGAATCTCAGTTGGGCTCACAAAGCTTCGAGCGATTCTCAAGCTGGAGAACACTCTGCCGAACCACAGCCCGACTCATTCATGTAGCAGCATCCTTCAAGGGGAATTCGGACAACATAGAACGCAAAGGATGGAAATGTTCTAAAGAAGTATCCAGCACAAGTGAGCCATCACAAGCCAAAGGTGTGATCATTCGCTCTGTCCAGCATGATGTCTTCAAGGAGGAATTCAAATGTCTTGAAGAGGGACAGACATTCCCCAAGCAAAGAGGAGAGTATTTGTCCACCCTACAGAGCCGTAGGAAATGGACAGAAGACAAGCCAAACGTCAAAGTGAGAGACGTTGTCTTGCTGAAAGACAGCCAAGCACGCAGAAATGAATGGCCAGTGGGCCTGGTTGTCAAAACTCTGCCGACCAGGGACAAGAGGGTCCGCAAGGTGGAGGTGAAGATTGTCAAGGAGGGGCCTATCAAAGTGTTTCTGAGGCCAGTCTCAGAGATCCTCCTTTCTGAAGTAACCTAGAGAACGAACTCTGAGTATGTTGCAGCCAAAGGACGTTTTCTTCAGGTTTATTTTGTATCTGTAGTGGTACAATGGAATTGTACCAAGCGGGGAGTGTGCTGCCTCTCCCTCTAACTTAACCTCACTGTATGTATTTAACTTACTTATATATGTATAACCTACCTGTTGGGGCCGTTGCCCCTTTAACTTACCTTTTAGGGCCATTGCCCCTTTAAGACGCGCCTTAGCGTGCTGACGTCACGTCACGTACAACGTAGCGTGCTGACGTCACGGCACGTATGACGTGACGTGCGTGAGGCGGCTGCCGGCCCGACTCGGCCTTCCAGAAAGGCTGCCGGCACAGCCCGGCCTAGCGTCTTTGGCCGCATCTACCAGCCGCCGGGAGCGACGCGATCTTCCGCTCCCGCGGCAAGCATCGGCTCAGCCTGGCCTCCAGCTCCCGCTCCCGACTTCGGCCTCCACGGCCAGAAACGCGACCACGCGCATCACGTGACGCCCCAAGCGCGGACAACGCTACCGAGCGTGATGAGGTCATCACGCTCCCCACAGGACTGCTACGTAGTCCTCGTGGAGTCCTCGCTGGGACACAGACCTACACCACGGTGCTCCTACAGCAGCACAGGCTCTGGGCAGTTGTATTGTCCCCATGCTTGAGTCTTGGAAATTGTTTGTCTGTAAGTATTTTAGAATGCTATGGATGATTAATGTGCACTGTATGTTGTAGAAAATGTTTAGTTGTAACTTTTCTCTGCCTAGCTGATTAACTAGTAGCTGTATTTTCATACACTATGTACAGGGCTAATTTAAAGAGAATGCCTCCCAGTTTACTAAATGTACTGTGTTGCTCAGGCGTACCTAAATCTGTGTATACATATCAGTTATGCGCCTGTATACTAATGTGTGCTTCCATTTCTGTGTTGTATTTCAGTTTTACAATTAGAATCGTTCAGTAAAGTGTTACAAGAAAAGTCAAGCCTTGTGATTTTATTGGAAGATATCGAGTTGTTCGCTATCTGTCTAGCTCTGCATAGAATCGCGTTGCGAGGGCAGAACACAGTAGCTTTGGCCAAGGAGTTTGCTCGAGCGCTAAAACTGGCGTTGCACCCCTATCTTTAGGCGCTAAGCCGGCGGTGCAGACTGATACCGCCGAGGCCGGGCGCAGCGCAGGTGCGGTCATGTTTTGATTGACAGCAGACACCCTGGCGCCGGCCAGCTCTTAAAGGGGAAAGGTCGACTTGGTCTGCTGCCACGCCCTGGATACTGCAGCCCTCCAGCTAGGCCTAAACACTGCTGCTGGAGAGAAATAGCGCCAGCAAGGATGCAGAGGGCCCGTGAGCGAGCGCAGCGCTTCTCTGCCCATGATTTGAAGGTGCTGGTTAGGGCTTTGGAGAAGAGAAGAGATATCTTGTTCCCGGACAGTGGCAAGAAGGCTCCCAAGAGGCTGTACAGGAGAGCCTGGAGGGAAATCGGCCAGAGGGTCACAGCCAACAGCGATGTCCCCAGGACTGGTGACCAATGCCGGAAAAAGTTTAACGACCTCACTCGGGTGGTCAGGGTGAGTACCCTTTCCAGTGTCCTCCTCATCCTTGCATGTGCACCTCACATTATGGGCAAAGGGACCTCAAAGGCCTAATGGCCAGCCCTCCTCCAGCAGCTATGGCACTGGCATGAACATCAATAGCACTTTCTGCACTTTACACACTGGCCAAGCTATTCGACCATGGGAGGCAGTGCACACAACAACAGGGCACCACACTGGCCAAGCTATTCCACCATGGGAGGCAGTGCACACAACAGCAGGGCACCACACTGTACTTAGAAGCCGTCCTTTCTCTTGCAGGCCAAGCTGGCCGAGAATCTGAAGAGCCGGACTGTCACTGGGGGAGGCCGTGCCCAGTTCCAGGAGCTCAGTGACCTGGAGGAGCGCGTGGGTCGACTCATGGGTGCCCGGGTGATTGGCCCCGTTGCAATTGGAGATGCCGACCCTGTGCTGGGCCCCAATGGTAAGGACATGACCGTTTGGACCTCTCTCGTTCCCCTTGCGCTTCAGATCTACATCCTTTGCCACTGTCCGACCAATGCGCATAATGCCACCACTCATGCCTCCCTCGCTGATGCCCTGTCCTCACTCTAAAGCTACTCTTGTGCCTTTCTGCTTTCAGCTGGTGAGGAGGAGGTCCCTGAAGCTGCGAGTGTCAGTCCCTCGGAAGAGGAGGACGACGAGGAGCAAGAGGAAGGCGGCACATCGGGGGAACCCTCATCCGCGCCAGGGGATGGCAATGGAGGGGACACATCTTGCCTGGAGGAGAGCCAGGGGGAAGTGTTGCAGGGGGGTGTAGCTCCTGTGCCCAGTGGCGTCCAGCCACGCGGGAAGGGTCGGGCAGCACGGCTGCCTTCTCCCCAGAGGGGGGAAGTGTTGCAGGGGAGTGTAGCTCCTGTGCCCAGTGGCATCCTGCCACGCGGGAAGGGTCGGACAGCTCGGCGGCCTTCTCCCCAGAGGGGGGAAGTGTTGCAGGGGAGTGCAGTTGCTGGGCCCAGTGGCGTCCAGCCACGCGGGAAGGGTCGGGCAGCCCGGCGGCCTTCTCCCCAGAGGGAGAGTCCGGCCTCCAGTCCGGAGACGGTCCTCGCCCAGGAGGTGCGCCTCCTTGATCAAATGTCCACGGACTCGGATCGTCGCCACACCGAGTTCATGGGGGTTGTGACACGGTTGCCTGAGGCCATTGAGTCCCTGGCTCATAGTGTGGCCGATTTCGGGGCCTCACAGGCCAGGGGTTTCGAACAACTCGCGGCAGCACAGGCCAGGGGTCTCGAACAATTCGGGGCATCACAGGACGCGAGTCGGGCAGAATTCAGGGCATCACAGGACGCGAGTCGGTCCGAATTCAGGGCAGCACAGGCAGCGAGTGGAGAGTTGACGAGTGGTGCCGTGCAGTCACTGGCTGGTCTGATGCGGGCACAGACCAGGGCAGTACGGACACTCACTGCTGCCACACTCGCTGTGTCACGCACGCATCGCCAGGGCACCCGCCGCGCTGCTGCAGCACAGCGGTCTGGCCTTCACCAGATTGCTGCGCTTGCTGCAGTGCCAGCCCGGCCGACTGCCAGTGTCTCTGGCGACCAGCGAGCGCCTGGCATCAGCCAGCTTGACCCCATTGCTGCAGCTGCCACTGCCACTCCCCCAGCAAAGCTGCGACGAGCTGCTGGAGAGACTGATGCTGCCCAGCCACAGCTGCAGCAGTCAGCAGCCGGCCCCTCCAGGGCCGGAGCTCGTCTAGGCCAACCCCCAAGGGCATCTGCCGTCACGCATTGTGCCCCTCAGGAGCCTTCCCCCAGCCTTGCAACACCCACAGGGCCCAGGTTGAGGCGGAGCAGCAGGTCGGCCAGGGGCCGGAAAAGCCTGGACAAGGACTCGCCCTCTCGGCACACAAAGTAGAGTGTGTTGCCAAATGTTTTTTTATATGGGGGTGTTTGTGTTCCATATGGGGGGGGTTTATTTTGGTAAGGCCGAAGATGAAGGCAAATGTTTTTTTATATGGGGGTGTTTGTGTTCTGTATGGGGGGGTTTGTCTTGGTAAGTCCGAGGATGAAGGCCATTTGGATGGACAAGTTTTGTTATTCCTCCCCAGGTTGTGGGAGTGACATATGTTTTTGACTGTTTTTTGGGGGTCTTGCCTGTTTTTGGGTTTCATGTGGGAAGGGCCCTGAGTTTGTTCAATAAAGCTTTTTATTTATTCAGCTTGTCCATGTGTGGTGTTTCAAGTGGTTGTTGCGTTAACCAGCTGAGGGCTTGCGGAGCGGCTGCATTCATGTGCCTTCATTGCCACAAGCCATTCCCTGACAGGGGGCGTAGAAGTGTCGTTCAATAAGCTGCCGACGGACGGCCCCTGGACATTGTGGCTCCCTCCTGGGCTGGTACTCCTCCTCCTCCTCCTCATGGTCCTCCTGCTCGCCCTCCTGAGGTGGTGGTCCAACATGAGGTGGCAGTGCCTGAGTCCTGCGGATAGCCAGGTTGTGCAGCATGCAGCAAACGACGACGAACTGGGAGACTCTATCCGGCGAATACTGTAGAGATCCGCCGGAACGATCCAGGCAGCGGAACCGTTGCTTGAGGACGCCAATCGTTTGCTCTATGATGTTCCTTGTGGCTTGATGGCTTTCGTTGTATGCCTCCTCAGCAGGGGTCCTGGGCGCGCGGAGCGGGGTCATGAGCCATGTACACAAAGGATAGCCTTTGTCCCCGATAAGCCATCCTCTTGGGGGAGGCTGTGCCTGGAACATGTCAGCCACAGTAGTCTGGCGCAGGATAAATGCATCATGGCTGCTGCCTGGAAAGCGGGCATTGACAGCTAGGATGCGCTGCCTGTGGTCACACACCAGCTGTACATTGAGGGAATGGTAGCCCTTCCGGTTGCGGTAATCCTCGGCATTGTCGATAGGTGCCCGCATAGCCACATGCGTGCAGTCAATGGCGCCCTGCACCATGGGGAAGTCGGCGATCCTCGCAAATCCGACTGCACGCTGCTCCTGCCTCTCTAGGGTCATGGGGAAGGAGATGAATTGGTGTCTCCTTGTGAAAAGGGCATCGGTGACCTGCCAGATGCAGCGATGCACGGCGAACTGGGAGATGTTCGCTGTGTCCCCAGCAGCGGCTTGGAAGGAGCCGCTTGCATAAAAGTTCAGAGCCACCGTGACCTTCACTTCCACCGACAGAGACATCCTGCACATCAGCTGTGGACGCAGATCTCTGTGAAGCAGCTGGCAGATCTCTGCAACCACCTCCCTTCTGAAGCGCAGCCTCTTAACACAATGCGCGGCAGTCATGGTGAGATAGGACACCTGCTGGCGGTATTCCCTGAGTGGGTAAGGCCTACGTTGCCGACGCCTGATGGCCCCTCTGCGTCTAGGCATGGCTGCCCCTCTCACACAGCATCTGCGAGCCCTTCGCACATAATGCTGGAACTGAGGGTTGGAACCCCATGCAGCCCCCATAATATACTTGCAAACAGTGAAATCACAATGAGTCAAATTTCCAAGCTCTGGTCAGAAGCCAAAAATACCTCTCCTATGTTGTCCCAAATCAGTAAGGTCTCTTCCTTGGTCTCTGTCCAGAAATCCGTAGCACTAAAGTCATTGCAGCAAAATGGTTGGCCTTTATAGTTCAGTCTAAGTGCCCTTTAATTAGCGCTCCCCGAGGCCCGCAGGGCCTCTGCTGCGTTCCACTTCACAGTTCTTAACAGCGCCGCACCCACATTGGGCGGGCGCCACTGAAGTTCCGGTTTGGGGCGCACAAACGGCGTTGCACGACGAAATGACGTCATAAGCTGCGCGCGCAGCTGAGCGCGCGCAAACACTTTGCGCCGGCGCTAAATGTCAACTGAAGTTGGGCGTAGGTGCAGATCGGTCTGCGCCCGGGCGCTAAGTGCCTAGCGCTCGAGATCTACTCCTCTTATGGTGCTAACGGCTGGCGAACGCAACTGAATTTCTAGGCCCAGGAGTCCTGAGCCAGGGAACATCAGGGGTCCTGAGCCGGGGGAGATCAGAAGTCCCGAGCCGGGGAAGATCAGCAGTCCTGAGCTGGGGAAGATCAGGAGTCCTGAGCCGGGGGAGATTGGTAGTCCTGAGCCGGGGGAGATCAGGAAACCTGAGCCGGAGAAGATCAGGAGTCCTGAGCTGGGGGAGATCAGGTGTCCTGAGCCAGGGAATATCAGGAGTCCTGAGCCGGGGGAGGTCAGGAGTCCTGAGCCAGTGGAGTTTAGGAGTCCTGTGCCGGGGAAGATCAGGAGACCTGAGCCAGTGAAGATCAGGAGTCATGAGCCGGGGTAGATCAGGAGGCCTGAGCTGGAGGAGATCAGGAGTCCTGTGCCGGGGAAGATTAGGAGTCCTGAGCCGGTGAAGATCAGGAGTCCTGAGCCGGGGCATATCAGGAGTCCTGAGCCGGGGCATATCAGGAGTCCTGAGCCGGGGAAGATCAGGAGTCCTGAGCCGGGGAAGATCAGGTGTCCTGAGCCGGTGAAGTTCAGGAGCCCTGAGCCTGGGGGAGATCAGCAGTCCTGAGCCGGTGAAGATCAGGAGTCCTGAGCCGGGGGAGATCAGGGCCTAGAAATTCAGTTGGGCGCGCCAGCCGTTAGCGCCTTAGGAAGAGTAGATCTCGAGCGCTAGGTGCTTAGCACCCGGGCGCAGCGCGATCTGCGCCTCGCCCCAACTTCAGTGCACATTTAGCGCCGGCGCAAAGTCTTAGCGCGCGCCCTGCTGCGCGTGCAGATCATGACCTCATTTCCTAGTGCAACGCCCTTTGTGCGCCCCAAACCGGAACTTCACTCGCGCCAGCCCATTGTGCGCCGGGCGGCCCTAACGACTGTGAAGTGGAATGGTACACAGCCGAGGCGGGCCGCGGGGAGCGCTAATTAAAGGGCACTTACCCTGCACTATAAAGGCCAGCCATTTTGCAGCATTCGCTCTTGTGCAACGGTTTTTTGGAGAGAGACCAAGGAGGAGAGCTTACTGGTTTGGACCAACACTAGGACAGGTATTTTTGGCTCAGGCCAGAGCTTAGCAATTATCTTTGCCTTCATTGAGAACTCAGTGTTTGCCAGCATATAATGGGGGCTGCATTGGGTGCCAACGCTGACTTTCAGCCTTATGCCAGAAGGGCTTACAGACGCCGTGAGAGAGTGGCAGCCCTGGCTAGACGCAGAGGGGGCAACAGGCGTCGCCAACTGAGGCCTTACCCACCCAGGTTATACCGCCAGCAGTCCTCCTATCTGACCATGTCTGCCGCGATGTGTGTTAGGAGGCTGCGATTCAGAAGGGAGGTGGTTGCAGACATCTGCCAGCTGCTTCACAGAGATCTGCAGCCACAGCTGATGCGCAGGACGTCTCTGTCGGTGGCAGTGAAGGTGACGGTGGCTCTCAACTTCTATGCCACCGGCTCCTTCCAATCCGCTGCTGGGGACATCGCTAACATCTCCCAGTTCGCCGTGCATTGCTGCATCTGCCAGGTGACCGATGCCCTTTTCAGAAGGAGACATCAATTCATCTCCTTCCCCATGACCCTGGACAAGCAGCAGCGGCGTGCAGTGGGATTTGCAAGAATAGCGGGCTTCCCCATGGTGCAGGGCGCCATTGACTGCACGCAAGTGGCTTTGCGGGCACCTCTGGAGCTTGCCGAGGATTACCGCAACCGGAAGGGCTACCATTCCCTCAACGTACAGCTGGTGTGTGACCACAGGCAGCGCATCCTAGCTGTCAATGCCCGCTTTCCAGGCAGCAGCCACGATGCCTTTATCCTGCGACAGACAACTGTGGCTGACATGTTCCAGGCACAGCCTCACCCAAGAGGATGGCTTATCGGAGACAAAGGCTATCCTTTGTGTACCTGGCTCATGACCCCGCTCCGCGCGCCCACAACCCCTGCTGAAGAGGCATACAACGAGAGCCATCAAGCGACTAGGAACATCATAGAACAAACAATCGGCATCCTCAAGCAACGGTTCCGCTGTCTCGATCGCTCCGGGGGAGCCCTCCAGCATTCGCAGGAGCGAGTCTCCCAATTCGTCATCGTTTGCTGCATGCTGCACAACCTGGCTATCTGCAGGACTCAGGCACTGCCACCTCACGTTGGACCACCACCTCAGGAGGAGGAGCAGGAGGAGCATGAGGAGGAGGAGGACGAGGAGTACCAGCCCAGGAGGGAGGCAGAAGGTCCAAGGGCCGCCCGTCGGCGGCTTATTGAACGTCACTTCTAGGCCCCCTGTCAGGGAATGGCTTGTGCCAATGAAAGAACATGATTGCAGCCACTCCGCAAGCCCTCAGCCGATTAAGGCAACAAACACTTCAAAGATCAAACATGGACAATTTTAATAAATAAAATGCTTTATTGTACAAACTCAGGGCCCTTCCCACATGAAAACCAAAAACAGACGAAACCCCCAAAAAACACTCAAACACATTACTCGCTCCCACAACCTGGAGAAGATTAACAAAACAGTGCATCTAAAATGGCCGTCATCCTCGGCCTTCATAAAAAACAAACATCACATCCTCGGCCTTCAAAAAACAAACATCCAATTCTCGGCCTTCAAAAACAAACATCCAATTCTCGGCCTCAAAAAACAAACATCCAATTCTCGGCCTCAAAAAACAAACACAACTGGCCACACATTCGACTTTTTGGCCCGCTCGGGCGATGCCTTGGCCATCTTTGTGTGGCCCCTGCCCGCCCTGCTGCTCCTCCTCAAAGTAAGGCCATTGGCTGCTGCAAGGCTGGGGGCAGGCTCCTGAGGGGCACATGTCGTGACGGCAGATGCCCTTGGGGGTCGGCCTAGTCGAGGTCTGGCCGTCGAGCGGGTGGCTGTTGAATGCTGCAGCTGTGGCTGGCCAGCATCAGTCGCTGCAGCAGCTCCTGGCAGCTCCACTGGGGGAGTGGCAGTGGCGGTTGGAGGAATGGGGGCAAGCTGGTGGATGGCAGGCGCTCGCTGGTCGCCTGAGACACTGGCACTCGCCCGGGCCAGCACTGCAGCATGCGCACCAATCTGCCGAGGGACAGACCGATGTGCTGCTGCGGCACGCCGGGTGCCCTGGCGATGCCTGGCTGACACAGCGAGTGTGGCAGCAGTGAGTGCCCGTGTTGACCTGTTCAGTGACCTCATCAGAGCACCCAGTGACTGCACGGCACCACTGATCAGCTGCCCACTCGCTGCCTGAGCTGCCCCAAATGCCACCCGACTCGCTGCCTGATCTGCCCCGAATGCCGCCCGACTCGCTGCCTGCTCTGCCCCGAATTCCGCCAAACTGATGGCCTGTGAGGCCCCGACATCGGTCACACTCCGAGAGAGGGACTCGATGGCCTCAGGCAACCGTGCCACTACCCCCATGAGCTCCGTGTGCCGGTGCTCCGAGTCCACGGACAAGTCCTCGAGGCGTTCCATCTCCTCGGCGAAGACCATCTCCGGACTGGAGGCCGGACTCTCCCTCTGGGGAGAAGGCCACCGAGCTGGCCGACCCTTCCTGCGTTGCTGGACGCCGCTGGGCCCAGCAATTGGACTCCCCTCCGACCCTTCCCCCCTCTGGGGAGAAGGCCGCCGAGCTGGCTGACCCTTCCTGCGTTGCTGGATGCCGCTGGGCCCAGCAATTGGACTCCCCTCTGACCCTTCCCCCCTCTGGGGAGAAGGCCGCTGAGCTTCCACCCTCTCCCGCGTTTCTACAGGCCGCAGGTCCCATGAGCTCCCCTCCCCTCCGACACTTCCGCCACGCTCCCCTCCAGGGAAGACGTGTCCCCTACATTCGCATGGGTTGCCGCGGCTGAGGGTTTCCCTAATGGGCCGCCTTCCTCTTGTTCCTCCTCCTCCTCCTCTTCTGAGGGGCTGTCACTGGCAAGTTCAGGGACCTCCTCCTCACCATCTGAAAGCAGGAAGGCACAAGAGTAGCTTTAGAGTGAGGAGAGGGCGTCAGCGAGGAATGCATGAGTGGTGGCATTCAGCGCATTGGTCGGACAGTGCCAAAGGATGTAGATCTGATGTGCAAGTGGGACGAGAGAGGTCCAAAAGGTGATGTCCTTACCATTGGTGCCCAGAACAGGGTCGGCATCTCCACATGCAACGGGGCCAATCACCCGGCCACCCATGATGCGCTCCACGCGATGTTGCAGCTCGGTGAGCGGCTGGATCTGGGGTCGGCCTCCCCCAGTCGCAGCCTGGCTCTACTTATTATTGGCCAGCTTGGCCTGCAAGAGAAAGGACGGCCTCTAAGTACAGTGTGTAGCCCTGATCTTGTGTGCACTGCCTCCCATGGTGGAATAGCCTGGCCAGTGTGTCGCCCTGATCTTGTGTGCACTGCCTCCCATGGTGGAATAGCCTGGCCAGTGTGTCGCCCTGATCTTGTGTGCACTGCCTCCCATGGTGGAATAGCCTGGCCAGTGTGTAGCCCTAATCTTGTGTGCACTGCATCCCATGGTGGAATAGCTTGGCCAGTGTGTTAAGTGCAGAATGTGCAATTGATGTTCATGCCTGTCCCATAGCTGCTGCATGAGGGCTGGCCATTAGGCCTTTCAGGTCCCTTTGCCCAAAATGTGAGGTGCACATGCAAGGATGAGGAGGACACTGGAAAGGGTACTCACCCTGACAATCCGAGTGAGGTCATTAAACTTTTTGCGGCATTGGACACCGGTCCTGGGGACCTCGCTGTTGGCTGACACCTTGCTGGCGACATGCCTCCAGGCTTTCCGGCAGACGCGGACCGGTGCCTTCCTGCCATTGTCCAGGTACAAAATATGGCGCTTCTTCTCCACAGCACCAACCAGCACACTCAGATCAAGCTCTGAGAAGCGCTGCACTCATTCACGGGCCTTCTGCATGGCTTCAGGCGCTATTTGAGTCCAGCAGCAGTGTTCAGGCCTAGCTGGAGGGCTCCACTATCCAGGGCGTGGCAGCAGACCAAGTCAACCCTTCCCCCTTAAGAGCTGGCCGGCGCCAGGGTTTCTGCTGTCAATCATGAGATTGCCGCAGCTGCGCTGCGCCCGGCCTGGGCGCTCTCGCTCAGCACCTCCGGCTTAGCACCTAAAGAGAGGCGTGCAGCACCAGTTTTAGCGCTTGAGCAAACTCTTAGGGCGAAGCTAATGAATATCGGAGAAGTGGCCTCGATTTTGCGCCGGGCGCAAACTTTAGCGGCCGCCCGACTTCACCGCCCCAAAAGTGGCTACAATGAATTTCTAGGCCCAGGAGTCCTGAGCCACGGAAGATCAGGTGTCCTGAGCCGGGGGAGATCAGGAGTCCTGAGCTGGGGAAGATCAGGAGTACTGAGCCGGTGCAGATCGCGAGTCCTGAGCCGGAGCTGATCGGGAGTCCTGAGCCGGTGCAGTTCGGGAGTCCTGAGCCGGTGCAGATCGGGAGTCGTGAGCAGGTGCAGATCGGGAGTCGTGATCCAGTGCAGATCGGGAGTCGTGAGCCGGGTGAGATCGGGAGTCGTGAGCCGGGGGAGATCGGGTGTCGTGAGCCGGGGAAGATCGGGAGTGCTGAGCCGGGGAAGATCGTGGAGTCCTAAGTCAGGGGTTATTGTGGAGGCCAGAACAGGAGTAGGAAGATCACGAGTCCTGAGCCGGGGAAGATCGGGAGTCCTGAGCCGGGGGAGATCGGGAGTCCTGAGCAGGGGGGAGATCGGGAGTCCTGTGCCGGGGTAGATCGGGAGGTCTGAGCCAGTGAAGATCGGGAGTCCTGAGCCGGATGAGATTGGGAGTACTGAGCCGGTGAAGATCGGGAGTCCTGAGCCGGGGGAGATCGGGAGTCCTGAGCCGGCGAAGATCGGGAGACCTGAGACGGGGGAGATCAGGAGTCTTGTGCCGGTGAAGGTAGGGAGTCCTGAGCCGGGGGAGATCGGGAGTCCTGAGACGGGGGAGATCGGGAGTCCAGAGCTGGGGGCATCGGGAGTCCTGAGCCAGTGAAGATCGGGAGTCCTGAGCCAGGGTAGATCAGGAGGCCTGAGCCGGAGAAGATCAGGAGTCCTGAGCCGGGGGAGATCAGGTGTCCTGTGCCGGGGAAGATCAGGAGTCCTGAGCCGGTGAAGATCAGGAGTCCTGAGCCGGGGCAGATCAGGAGTCCTGAGCCGGGGCAGATCAGGAGTCCTGAGCCGGGGAAGATCAGGAGTCCTGAGCCGGAGAAGATCAGGTGTCCTCAGTCGGTGAAGTTCAGGAGCACTGAGTCGGGGGAGATCAGGTGTCCTGAGCCGGGGGAGATCAGGTGTCCTGAGCCGGGGGAGATCAGGAGTCCTGAGTCAGTGAAGATCAGGAGTCCTGAGACGGTGAAGTTCAGGAGTCCTGAGCCGTGGCACATCAGGTGTCCTGAGCCGGTGAAGATTGGGAGTCCTGAGCCGGGGGAGTTCGGGAAACCTGAGCCGGGGGAGATCGGAAGTCCTGAGCCGGGGGAGATCGGGAGTCCTGATCTGGTGGAGATCGGGAGTCCTAAGCCGGGGGAGATCGGGAGTCCTGAGCCGAGGGAGATCGGGAGTCCTGAGCCGAGGGAGATCAGGAGTCCTGAGCCTGGAATATCAGGAGTCCTGAGCTGGGGGTGATCACGAGTCCTGAGCCGGTGTAAATCAGCAGTCCAGAGCCGGGGGAAATTGGGAGTCCTGAGCCGGTGAAGTTCAGGAGTCCTGAGCCGGTGAAGAATAGGAGACCTGAGCCGGGAAGTTCACGAGTCCAGAGCCGGAAAAATCATGTGTCCTGAGCCGAGGGAGATCAGGAGCCCTGAGCCGGGAGAGATCAGGATCCCTGAGTCGGGGGAGATCAGGAGCCCTGAGCCGGTGAAGATCAGGAGTCCTGAGCCGGTGAAGAATAGGAGTCCTAAGCCGGGAAGTTCACGAGTCCTGAGCCGGAAAAATCATGTATCTTGAGCCGAGGGAGATCAGGAGCCCTGAGCCGGGAGAGATCAGGATCCCTGAGTCGGGGGAGATCAGGAGCCCTGAGCCGGGGGAGATCGGCAGTCCTCAGCCAGGGGAGACCAGGAGTCCTGAGCCGGGGGAGTTCAGGTGTCCTGACCCAGGGAAGATCAGGAGTCCTGAGCCGGGGAAGATCAGGTGTCCTGAGCAGGGAAGATCAGGAGTCCTGAGCCAGGGGAGATCGGTAGTCCTGAGCCACGGGAGCTCAGGAGCCCTGAGCCGGGGAAGATCACAAGTCCTGAGCTGGGGGAGATCAGGAGTCCTGAGCTGGTGAAATCAGGAGTCCTGAACCGTTGAAGATCAGGAGATCTGAGCCGGGGAAGATCAGGAGTCCTGAGCCGGTGAAGATCAGGAGTCCTGAGCCAGGGAACATCAGGAGTCCTGAGCCAGGGGAGATCAGGAGTCCTTAGCCGGGGAAGATCAGCAGTCCTGAGCCGGGGAAGATCAGGAGTCATGAGCCGGGGGAGATCGGTTGTCCTGAGCCAGGGAAGATCAGGAGTCCTGAACTGGTGGAGATCAGGAGTCCTGAGCCAGGGGAGTCCAGGAGTCCTGTGCCGGGGAAGATCAGGAGCCCTGAGCCAGTGAAGATCAGGAGTCATGAGCCGGGGGAGATCAGGAGGCCTGAGCTGGAGGGGATCAGGATTCCTGAGCCGGGGGAGATCAGGAGTCCTGTGCCGGGGAAGATCAGGAGTCCTGAGCCGGGAAAGATCAGGAGTCCTGAGCCGGGGAAGATCAGGTGACCTGAGCCGGTGAAGTTCAGGAGCCCTGAGCCGGGGGGGAGATCAGGAGTCCTGAGCCGGTGAAGATCAGGAGTCCTGAGCCGGGGGAGATCGGGAGTCCTGAGCCACGGAAGATCAGGTGTCCTGAGCCAGGGGAGATCAGGAGTCCTGAGCCGGGGGAGATCAGGAGTCCTGAGCCAGGGAAGATCAGGAGTCCTGAGCCGGTGAAGAGCAGGAGTCATGAGTCGGGGAAGATCAGGAGTCCTGAGCCGGGGAAAATCAGGAGTCCTGAGCTGGTGAAGATCGCGACTCCTAGGCCAGTGAAGATCGCGAGACCTGAGCCGGTAAAGTTCGCGAGTCCTGAGCCGGTGAAGATCGCGATTCCTGAAACTGGTGAAGATCGCGAGTCCTGAGCCGGTGAAGATCGTGAGTCCTGAGCCGGTGCAGATCGCGAGTCCTGAGCCGGTGCAGATCGCGAGTCCTGAGCCAGTGCAGATCGGGAGTCGTGAGCCGGGTGAGATCGGGAGTCGTGAGCCGGGGGAGATCGGGAGTCGTGAGCCGGGGAAGATCGGGAGTGCTGAGCCAGGTGGGATCAGGAGCCCTGAGCCAGGGAGATCAGGAGCCTGAGCTGGGGAAGATGAGGAGTCCTGAGCCGGTGAAGATCAGGAGTCCTATGCCGGGGAAGATCAGGAGTCCTGAGCAGGGGAAGATCAGGTGTCCTGAGCCGGGTGACATCAGGAGTCCTGAGCTGGGGGGAGATCGGGAGACCTGTGCCGGGTTAGATCGGGAGACCTGAGCCGGTGAAGATCGGGAGTCCTGAGCCGGATGAGATTGGGAGTCCTGAGCCGGTGAAGATTGGGAGTACTGAGCCGGGGGAGATCGTGAGTCCTAAGCCGGTGAAGATCGGGAGTCCTGAGCCGGGGGAGATCGGGAGTCCAGAGCCGGGGGACATCGGGAGTCCTGAGCCAGTGAAGATCGGGAGTCCTGAGCCATTGAAGATCAGGACTCCTGAGCCATTGAAGATCAGGAGTCCTGAGCCGGAGGAGATCAGGAGTCCTGAGCCGGGGGAGATCAGGTGTCCTGTGCCGGGGAAGATTAGGAGTCCTGAGCCGGTGAAGATCAGGAGTCCTGAGTCGGGGCAGATCAGGAGTCCTGAGCCGGGGAAGATCAGGAGTCCTGAGCCGGAGAAGCTCAGGTGTCCTGAGTCGGTGAATTTCAGGAGTCCTGAGCCGGTGAAGATCAGGAGTCCTGAGCCGGGGGAGATCAGGAGTCCTGAGCCACGGAAGATCAGGTGTCCTGAGCCTGGGAAGATCAGGTGTCCTGAGCCGGGTGAGATCAGGAGTCCTGAGCCGGGGAAGATCAGGAGTCCTGAGCCGGGGAAGATCAGGAGTCCTGAGCAGGGGAAGATCAGGAGTCCTGAGCCGCGGCACATCAGGAGTACTGAGCCGGTGAAGATTGGGAGTCCTGAGCCGGGGGAGTTCGGGAAACCTGAGCTGGGGGAGATCGGAAGTCCTGAGCCGGGGGAGATCGGGAGTCCTGAGCCGGTGGAGATCGGGAGTCCTAAGCCGGGGGAGATCGGGAGACCTGAGCCGAGGGAGATCGGGAGTCCTGAGCAGGGGGAGATCAGGAGTCCTGAGCTTGGAATATCAGTAGTCCTGAGCTGGGGGTGATCACGAGTCCTGAGCCGGTGAAAATCAGCAGTCCAGAGCCGGGGGAAATTGGGAGTCCTGAGCCGGTGAAGATCAGGAGTCCTGAGCCGGTGAAGAATAGGAGTCCTGAGCCGGGAAGTTCACGAGTCCTGAGCCGGATAAATCATGTGTCCTGAGCCGAGGGAGATCAGGAGCCCTGATCTGGGAGAGATCAGGATCCCTGAGGCGGGGAGATCAGGAGCCCTGAGCCGGGTGAGATCAGGAGCCCTGAGCCGGGGGTGATCAGCAGTCCTGAGCCGGGGGAGTTCAGGTGTCCTGACACAGGGAAGATCAGGAGTCCTGAGCTGGGGGAGATCAGGAGTCCTGAGCTGGTGAAATCAGGAGTCCTGAGCCGTTGAAGATCAGGAGTTCTGAGCCGGGGAAGATCAGGAGTCCTGAGCCGGTGAAGATCAGGAGTCCTGAGCCAGGGAACATCAGGAGTCCTGAGCCAGGGGAGATCAGGAGTCCTTAGCCGGGGAAGATCAGCAGTCCTGAGCCGGGGAAGAACAGGAGTCATGAGCCGGGGGAGATCGGTTGTCCTGAGCCGGGGGAGATCAGGAATCCTGAGCCGGAGAGGATCAGGAGTCCTGAGCCGGGGCAGATCAGGAGTCCTGAGCCGGGGAAGATCAGGAGTCCTGAGCCGGAGAAGCTCAGGTGCCCTGAATCAGTGAAGTTCAGGAGTCCTTAGCCGGTGAAGATCAGGAGTCCTGAGCCACGGAAGATCAGTTGTCCTGAGCTGGGGGAGATCAGGAGTCCTGAGCCGGTGAAGATCAGGAGTCCTGAGCCAGGGAATATCAGGAGTCCTGAGCCAGGGGAGATCAGGAGTCCTGAGCCGGTGAAGATCAGGAGTCCTGAGCCAGGGAACATCAGGAGTCCTGAGCCAGGGGAGATCAGGAGTCCTTAGCCGGGGAAGATCAGCAGTCCTGAGCCGGGGAAGATCAGGAGTCATGAGCCGGGGGAGATCGGTTGTCCTGAGCCAGGGAAGATCAGGAGTCCTGAACTGGTGGAGATCAGGAGTCCTGAGCCAGGGGAGTCCAGGAGTCCTGTGCCGGGGAAGATCAGGAGCCCTGAGCCAGTGAAGATCAGGAGTCATGAGCCGGGGGAGATCAGGAGGCCTGAGCTGGAGGGGATCAGGATTCCTGAGCCGGGGGAGATCAGGAGTCCTGTGCCGGGGAAGATCAGGAGTCCTGAGCCGGGAAAGATCAGGAGTCCTGAGCCGGGGAAGATCAGGTGACCTGAGCCGGTGAAGTTCAGGAGCCCTGAGCCGGGGGGGAGATCAGGAGTCCTGAGCCGGTGAAGATCAGGAGTCCTGAGCCGGGGGAGATCGGGAGTCCTGAGCCACGGAAGATCAGGTGTCCTGAGCCAGGGGAGATCAGGAGTCCTGAGCCGGGGGAGATCAGGAGTCCTGAGCCAGGGAAGATCAGGAGTCCTGAGCCGGTGAAGAGCAGGAGTCATGAGTCGGGGAAGATCAGGAGTCCTGAGCCGGGGAAAATCAGGAGTCCTGAGCTGGTGAAGATCGCGACTCCTAGGCCAGTGAAGATCGCGAGACCTGAGCCGGTAAAGTTCGCGAGTCCTGAGCCGGTGAAGATCGCGATTCCTGAAACTGGTGAAGATCGCGAGTCCTGAGCCGGTGAAGATCGTGAGTCCTGAGCCGGTGCAGATCGCGAGTCCTGAGCCGGTGCAGATCGCGAGTCCTGAGCCAGTGCAGATCGGGAGTCGTGAGCCGGGTGAGATCGGGAGTCGTGAGCCGGGGGAGATCGGGAGTCGTGAGCCGGGGAAGATCGGGAGTGCTGAGCCAGGTGGGATCAGGAGCCCTGAGCCAGGGAGATCAGGAGCCTGAGCTGGGGAAGATCAGGAGTCCTGAGCCGGTGAAGATCAGGAGTCCTGAGCCGGGGAAGATCAGGAGTCCTGAGCAGGGGAAGATCAGGTGTCCTGAGCCGGGTGAGATCAGGAGTCCTGAGCTGGGGGGAGATCGGGAGACCTGTGCCGGGTTAGATCGGGAGACCTGAGCCGGTGAAGATCGGGAGTCCTGAGCCGGATGAGATTGGGAGTCCTGAGCCGGTGAAGATTGGGAGTACTGAGCCGGGGGAGATCGTGAGTCCTAAGCCGGTGAAGATCGGGAGTCCTGAGCCGGGGGAGATCGGGAGTCCAGAGCCGGGGGACATCGGGAGTCCTGAGCCAGTGAAGATCGGGAGTCCTGAGCCATTGAAGATCAGGACTCCTGAGCCATTGAAGATCAGGAGTCCTGAGCCGGAGGAGATCAGGAGTCCTGAGCCGGGGGAGATCAGGTGTCCTGTGCCGGGGAAGATTAGGAGTCCTGAGCCGGTGAAGATCAGGAGTCCTGAGTCGGGGCAGATCAGGAATCCTGAGCCGGGGAAGATCAGGAGTCCTGAGCCGGAGAAGCTCAGGTGTCCTGAGTCGGTGAATTTCAGGAGTCCTGAGCCGGTGAAGATCAGGAGTCCTGAGCCGGGGGAGATCAGGAGTCCTGAGCCACGGAAGATCAGGTGTCCTGAGCCTGGGAAGATCAGGAGTCCTGAGTCGTGAGAGATCAGGAGTACAGAGCCGGGGGAGATTAGGAGTCCTGAGCCAGGGAAGATCAGGAGTCCTGAGCCGGGGAAGATCAGGTGTCCTGAGCCGGGTGAGATCAGGAGTCCTGAGCCGGGGAAGATCAGGAGTCCTGAGCCGGGGAAGATCAGGAGTCCTGAGCAGGGGAAGATCAGGAGTCCTGAGCCGCGGCACATCAGGAGTACTGAGCCGGTGAAGATTGGGAGTCCTGAGCCGGGGGAGTTCGGGAAACCTGAGCTGGGGGAGATCGGAAGTCCTGAGCCGGGGGAGATCGGGAGTCCTGAGCCGGTGGAGATCGGGAGTCCTAAGCCGGGGGAGATCGGGAGACCTGAGCCGAGGGAGATCGGGAGTCCTGAGCAGGGGGAGATCAGGAGTCCTGAGCTTGGAATATCAGTAGTCCTGAGCTGGGGGTGATCACGAGTCCTGAGCCGGTGAAAATCAGCAGTCCAGAGCCGGGGGAAATTGGGAGTCCTGAGCCGGTGAAGATCAGGAGTCCTGAGCCGGTGAAGAATAGGAGTCCTGAGCCGGGAAGTTCACGAGTCCTGAGCCGGATAAATCATGTGTCCTGAGCCGAGGGAGATCAGGAGCCCTGATCTGGGAGAGATCAGGATCCCTGAGGCGGGGAGATCAGGAGCCCTGAGCCGGGTGAGATCAGGAGCCCTGAGCCGGGGGTGATCAGCAGTCCTGAGCCGGGGGAGATCAGGTGTCCTGACACAGGGAAGATCAGGAGTCCTGAGCTGGGGGAGATCAGGAGTCCTGAGCTGGTGAAATCAGGAGTCCTGAGCCGTTGAAGATCAGGAGTTCTGAGCCGGGGAAGATCAGGAGTCCTGAGCCGGTGAAGATCAGGAGTCCTGAGCCAGGGAACATCAGGAGTCCTGAGCCAGGGGAGATCAGGAGTCCTTAGCCGGGGAAGATCAGCAGTCCTGAGCCGGGGAAGAACAGGAGTCATGAGCCGGGGGAGATCGGTTGTCCTGAGCCGGGGGAGATCAGGAATCCTGAGCCGGAGAAGATCAGGAGTCCTGAGCCGGGGCAGATCAGGAGTCCTGAGCCGGGGAAGATCAGGAGTCCTGAGCCGGAGAAGCTCAGGTGCCCTGAATCAGTGAAGTTCAGGAGTCCTTAGCCGGTGAAGATCAGGAGTCCTGAGCCACGGAAGATCAGTTGTCCTGAGCTGGGGGAGATCAGGAGTCCTGAGCCGGTGAAGATCAGGAGTCCTGAGCCAGGGAATATCAGGAGTCCTGAGCCAGGGGAGATCAGGAGTCCTGAGCCGGTGAAGATCAGGAGTCCTGAGCCAGGGAACATCAGGAGTCCTGAGCCAGGGGAGATCAGGAGTCCTTAGCCGGGGAAGATCAGCAGTCCTGAGCCGGGGAAGATCAGGAGTCATGAGCCGGGGGAGATCGGTTATCCTGAGCCGGGGGAGATCAGGAATCCTGAGCCGGAGAAGATCAGGAGTCCTGAGCCGGGGCAGATCAGGAGTCCTGAGCCGGGGAAGATCAGGAGTCCTGAGCCGGAGAAGCTCAGGAGTCCTGAGCCGGTGAAGATCAGGAGTCCTGAGCCGGGGGAGATTAGGAGTCCTGAGCCACGGAAGATCAGGTGTCCTGAGCCGGGGAAGTTCAGGTGTCCGGAGCCGGGTGAGATTAGGAGTCCTGAGCCGGTGGAGATCAGGGGTCTTGAGCCGGGGAAGATCAGGAGTCCTGAGCCGGTGAAGATCAGGAGTCCTGAGCCGGGGAAGATCAGGAGTCCTGAGCCGGGGAAGATCAGGAGTCCTGAGCAGGGGAAGATCAGGAGTCCTGAGCCGGGGCACATCAGGAGTACTGAGCCGGTGAAGATTGGGAGTCCTGAGCCGGGGGAGTTCGGGAAACCTGAGCTGGGGGAGATCGGAAGTCCTGAGCCGGGGGAGATCGGGAGTCCTGAGCCGGTGGAGATCGGGAGTCCTAAGCCGAGGGAAACCGGGAGACCTGAGCCGAGGGAGATCGGGAGTCCTGAGCAGGGGGAGCTCAGGAGTCCTGAGCCTGGAATATCAGGAGTCCTGAGCTGGGGGTGATCACGATTCCTGAGCCGGTGAAAATAAGCAGTCCAGAGCCGGGGGAAATTGGGAGTCCTGAGCCGGTGAAGATCAGGAGTCCTGAGCCGGTGAAGAATAGGAGTCCTGAGCCGGGAAGTTCACGAGTCCTGAGCCGGATAAATCATGTGTCCTGAGCCGAGGGAGATCAGGAGCCCTGAGCCGGGAGAGATCAGGATCCCTGAGTCGGGGAGATCAGGAGCCCTGAGTCGGGGGAGATCAGGAGCCCTGAGCCGGGGGAGGTCAGGTGTCCTGACACAGGGAAGATCAGGAGTCCTGAGCCGGGGAAGATCAGGTGTCCTGAGCAGGGAAGATCAGGAGTCCTGAGCCAGGGGAGATCGGGAGTCCTGAGTCGGGGGAGCTCAGGAGCCCTGAGCCGGGGAAGATCACAAGTTCTGAGCTGGGGGAGATCAGGAGTCCTGAGCTGGTGAAATCAGGAGTCCTGAGCCATTGAAGATCAGGAGTTCTGAGGGGGGAAGATCAGGAGTCCTGAGCCGGTGAAGGTCAGGAGTTCTGAGCCGGGGAACATCAGGAGTCCTGAGCCAGGGGAGAGCAGGAGTCCTTAGCCAGGGAAGATCAGCAGTCCTGAGCCGGGGAAGATCAGGAGTCATGAGCCGGGGGAGATCGGTTGTCCTGAGCCGGGGGAGATCAGGAATCCTGAGCCGGAGAAGATCAGGAGTCCTGAGCCGGGGCAGATCAGGAGTCCTGAGCCGGGGAAGATCAGGAGTCCTGAGCCGGAGAAGCTCAGGTGTCCTGAGTCAGTGAAGTTCAGGAGTCCTTAGCCGGTGAAGATCAGGAGTCCTGAGCCGGGGGAGATCAGGAGTCCTGAGCCACGGAAGATCAGTTGTCCTGAGCTGGGGGAGATCAGGAGTCCTGAGCCGGTGAAGATCAGGAGTACTGAGCCAGGGAACATCAGGAGCCCTGAGCCAGGGGAGATCAGGAGTCCTGAGCCGGTGAAGATCAGGAGTCCTGAGCCAGGGAACATCAGGAGTCCTGAGCCAGGGGAGATCAGGAGTCCTTAGCCGGGGAAGATCAGCAGTCCTGAGCCGGGGAAGATCAGGAGTCATGAGCCGGGGGAGATCGGTTGTCCTGAGCCGGGGGAGATCAGGAATCCTGAGCCGGAGAAGATCAGGAGTCCTGAGCCGGGGCAGATCAGGAGTCCTGAGCCGGGGAAGATCAGGAGTCCTGAGCCGGAGAAGCTCAGGAGTCCTGAGCCGGTGAAGATCAGGAGTCCTGAGCCGGGGGAGATTAGGAGTCCTGAGCCACGGAAGATCAGGTGTCCTGAGCCGGGGAAGATCAGGAGTCCTGAGCCGGAGGAGATCAGGAGCCCTGAGCCAGGGAAGATCAGGAGTCCTGAGCCGGTGAAGATCAGGAGTCCTGAGCCGGTGAAGATCAGGAGTCCTGAGCCGGGGAAGATCAGGAGTCCTGAGCCGGGGAAGATCAGGAGTCCTGAGCAGGGGAAGATCAGGTGTCCGGAGCCGGGTGAGATTAGGAGTCCTGAGCCGGTGGAGATCAGGGGTCTTGAGCCGGGGAAGATCAGGAGTCCTGAGCCGGTGAAGATCAGGAGTCCTGAGCCGGGGAAGATCAGGAGTCCTGAGCCGGGGAAGATCAGGAGTCCTGAGCAGGGGAAGATCAGGAGTCCTGAGACGGGGCACATCAGGAGTACTGAGCCGGTGAAGATTGGGAGTCCTGAGCCGGGGGAGTTCGGGAAACCTGAGCTGGGGGAGATCGGAAGTCCTGAGCCGGGGGAGATCGGGAGTCCTGAGCCGGTGGAGATCGGGAGTCCTAAGCCGGGGGAGACCGGGAGACCTGAGCCGAGGGAGATCGGGAGTCCTGAGCAGGGGGAGCTCAGGAGTCCTGAGCCTGGAATATCAGGAGTCCTGAGCTGGGGGTGATCAAGAGTCCTGAGCTGGTGAAAATAAGCACTCCAGAGCCGGGGGAAATTGGGAGTCCTGAGCCGGTGAAGATCAGGAGTCCTGAGCCGGTGAAGAATAGGAGTCCTGAGCCGGGAAGTTCACGAGTCCTGAGCCGGATAAATCATGTGTCCTGAGCCGAGGGAGATCAGGAGCCCTGAGCCGGGAGAGATTAGGATCCCTGAGTCGGGGAGATCAGGAGCCCTGAGCCGGGGGAGATCAGGAGCCCTGAGCCGGGGGTGATCAGCAGTCCTGAGCCGGGGGAGGTCAGGTGTCCTGACACAGGGAAGATCAGGAGTCCTGAGCCGGGGAAGATCAGGTGTCCTGAGCAGGGAAGATCAGGAGTCCTGGGCCAGGGGAGATAGGGAGTCCTGAGTCGGGGGAGCTCAGGAGCCCTGAGCCGGGGAAGATCACAAGTCCTGAGCTGGGGGAGATCAGGAGTCCTGAGCTGGTGAAATCAGGAGTCCTGAGCCGTTGAAGATCAGGAGTTCTGAGCCGGGGAAGATCAGGAGTCCTGAGCCGGTGAAGGTCAGGAGTTCTGAGCCAGGGAACATCAGGAGTCCTGAGCCAGGGGAGATCAGGAGTCCTTAGCCAGGGAAGATCAGCAGTCCTGAGCCGGGGAAGATCAGGAGTCATGAGCCGGGGGAGATCGGTTGTCCTGAGCCGGGGGAGATCAGGAATCCTGAGCCGGAGAAGATCAGGAGTCCTGAGCCGGGGGAGTTCAGGAGTCCTGTGCCGGGGACGATCAGGAAACCTGAGCCAGTGAAGATCAGGAGTCATGAGCCGGGGTAGATCAGGAGGCCTGAGCTGGAGGAGATCAGGATTCCTGAGCCGGGGGAGATCAGGAGTCCTGAGCCGGGGAAGATCAGGAGTCCTGAGCCGGGGAAGATCAGGTGGCCTGAGCCGGTGAAGTTCAGGAGCCCTGAGCCGGGGGGGGAGATCAGGAGACCTGAGCCGGTGAAGATCAGGTGTCCTGAGCCGGGGGAGATCGGGAGTCCTGAGCCACGGAAGATCAGGAGTTCTGAGCCGGGGAAGATCAGGAGTCCTGAGCCGGTGAAGATCAGGAGTCCTGAGCCAGGGAAGATCAGGAGTCCAGAGACGGTGAAGAGCAGGAGTCATGAGCCGGGGAAAATCAGGAGTCCTGAGTCGGGGAAAATCAGAAGTCCTGAGCTGGTGAAGATCGCGAGTCCTAGGCCAGTGAAAATCGCGAGACCTGAGCCGGTAAAGATCGCGAGTCCTGAGCCGGTGAAGATCGCGATTCCTGAAACTGGTGAAGATCGCGAGTCCTGAGCCGGTGAAGATCGTGAGTCCTGAGCTGGTGCAGATCGCGAGTCCTGAGCCGGTGCAGATCGCGAGTCCTGAGCTAGTGCAGATCGGGAGTCGTGAGCAGGTGCAGATCGGGAGTCATGATCCAGTGCAGATCAGGAGTCGTGAGCCGGGTGAGATCGGGAGTCGTGAGCTGGGGGAGATCGGGAGTCGTGAGCCGGGGAAGATCGGGAGTGCTGAGCCGGGTGAGATCAGGAGCCCTGAGCCGGGGGAGATCAGGAGTCCTGAGCCGGGGAAGATCAGGAGTCCTGAGCCAGTGAAGATCAGGATTCCTGAGCCGGGGAGGATCAGGAGTCCTGAGCAGGGGAAGATCAGGTGTCCTGAGCCGGGTGACATCAGGAGTCCTGAGCCGGGGAAGATCAGGAGTCCTGAGCCGGAGAAGATCAGGTGTCCTGAGTCGGTGAAGTTCAGGTGTCCTGAGCCGGTGAAGATCAGGAGTCCTGAGCCGGGGGAGATCAGGAGTCCTGAGCCACGGAAGATCAGGTGTCCTGAGCCGGGGAAGATCAGGAGTCCTGAGTCGTGAGAGATCACAAGTACAGAGTCGGGGGAGATCAGGAGTCCTGAGCTGGGGGAGATCAGGAGTCCTGAGCTGGTGAAATCAGGAGTCCTGAGCCGTTGAAGATCAGGAGTTCTGAGCCGGGGAAGATCAGGAGTCCTGAGCCGGTGAAGGTCAGGAGTTCTGAGCCAGGGAACATCAGGAGTCCTGAGCCAGGGGAGATCAGGAGTCCTTAGCCAGGGAAGGTCAGCAGTCCTGAGCCGGGGAAGATCAGGAGTCATGAGCCGGCGGAGATCGGTTGTCCTGAGCCGGGGGAGATCAGCAATCCTGAGCCGGAGAAGATCAGGAGTCCTGAGCCGGGGGAGATCGGGTATCCTGAGCCAGGGAAGATCAGGAGTCCTGAGCCGGGGGAGATCAGGAGTCCTGAGCCGGGGGAGTTCAGGAGTCCTGTGCTGGGGACGATCAGGAAACCTGAGCCAGTGAAGATCAGGAGTCATGAGCCGGGGTAGATCAGGAGGCCTGAGCTGGAGGAGATCAGGATTCCTGAGCCGGGGGAGATCAGGAGTACTGAGCCGGGGAAGATCAGGAGTCCTGAGCCGGGGAAGATCAGGTGGCCTGAGCCGGTGAAGTTCAGGAGCCCTGAGCCGGGGGGGGAGATCAGGAGACCTGAGCCGGTGAAGATCAGGTGTCCTGAGCCGGGGGAGATCGGGAGTCCTGAGCCACGGAAGATCAGGAGTTCTGAGCCGGGGAAGATCAGGAGTCCTGAGCCGGTGAAGATCAGGAGTCCTGAGCCAGGGAAGATCAGGAGTCCAGAGACGGTGAAGAGCAGGAGTCATGAGCCGGGGAATATCAGGAGTCCTGAGCCGGGGAAAATCAGAAGTCCTGAGCTGGTGAAGATCGCGAGTCCTAGGCCAGTGAAAATCGCGAGACCTGAGCCGGTAAAGATCGCGAGTCCTGAGCCGGTGAAGATCGCGATTCCTGAAACTGGTGAAGATCGCGAGTCCTGAGCCGGTGAAGATCGTGAGTCCTGAGCTGGTGCAGATCGCGAGTCCTGAGCCGGTGCAGATCGCGAGTCCTGAGCTAGTGCAGATCGGGAGTCGTGAGCAGGTGCAGATCGGGAGTCATGATCCAGTGCAGATCAGGAGTCGTGAGCCGGGTGAGATCGGGAGTCGTGAGCTGGGGGAGATCGGGAGTCGTGAGCCGGGGAAGATCGGGAGTGCTGAGCCGGGTGAGATCAGGAGCCCTGAGCCGGGGGAGATCAGGAGTCCTGAGCCGGGGAAGATCAGGAGTCCTGAGCCAGTGAAGATCAGGATTCCTGAGCCGGGGAGGATCAGGAGTCCTGAGCAGGGGAAGATCAGGTGTCCTGAGCCGGGTGACATCAGGAGTCCTGAGCCGGGGAAGATCAGGAGTCCTGAGCCGGAGAAGATCAGGTGTCCTGAGTCGGTGAAGTTCAGGTGTCCTGAGCCGGTGAAGATCAGGAGTCCTGAGCCGGGGGAGATCAGGAGTCCTGAGCCACGGAAGATCAGGTGTCCTGAGCCGGGGAAGATCAGGAGTCCTGAGTCGTGAGAGATCACAAGTACAGAGTCGGGGGAGATCAGGAGTCCTGAGCCGGGGAAGATCAGGAGTCCTGAGCCGGGGGAGATCAGGGGTCCTGAGCCGGGTGAGATCAGCAGTCCTGAGCCGGGGGAGATCAGGGGTCCTGAGCCGGGGAAGATCAGGAGTCCTGAGCCGGTGGAGATCGGGAGTCCTAAGCCGGGGGAGATCGGGAGACCTGAGCCGAGGGAGATCGGGAGTCCTGAGCAGGGGGAGATCAGGAGTCCTGAGCCTGGAATATCAGGAGTCCTGAGCTGGGGGTGATCACGAGTCCTGAGCCGGTGAAAATCAGCAGTCCAGAGCCGGGGGAAATTGGGAGTCCTGAGCCGGTGAAGATCAGGAGTCCTGAGCCGGTGAAGAATAGGAGTCCTGAGCCGGGAAGTTCACGAGTCCTGAGCTGGATAAATCATGTGTCCTGAGCCGAGGGAGATCAGGAGCCCTGAGCCGGGAGAGATCAGGAGGTCTGAGCCGGGGGAGTTCAGGTGTCCTGACACAGGGAAGATCAGGAGTCCTGAGCCGGGGAAGATCAGGTGTCCTGAGCAGGGAAGATCAGGAGTCCTGAGGCAGGGGAGCTCAGGAGCCCTGAGCCGGGGAAGATCACAAGTCCTGAGCTGGGGGAGATCAGGAGTCCTGAGCTGGTGAAATCAGGAGTCCTGAGCCGTTGAAGATCAGGAGTTCTGAGCCGGGGAAGATCAGGAGTCCTGAGCCGGTGAAGATCAGGAGTCCTGAGCCAGGGAACATCAGGAGTCCTGAGCCAGGGGAGATCAGGAGTCCTTAGCCGGGGAAGATCAGCAGTCCTGAGTCGGGGAAGATCAGGAGTCATGAGCCGGGGGAGATCGGTTGTCCTGAGCCGGGGGAGATCAGGAATCCTGAGCCGGAGAAGATCAGGAGTCCTGAGCCGGGGCAGATCAGGAGTCCTGAGCCGGGGAAGATCAGGTGTCCTGAGTCGGTGAAGTTCAGGAGTCCTGAGCCGGTGAAGATCAGGAGTCCTGAGCTGGGGGAGATCAGGAGTCCTGAGCCACGGAAGATCAGGTGTCCTGAGCTGGGGGAGATCAGGAGTCCTGAGCTGGTGAAATCAGGAGTCCTGAGCCGGTGAAGATCAGGAGTCCTGAGCCGGGGGAGATTAGGAGTCCTGAGCCACGGAAGTTCAGGTGTCCTGAGCCGGGGAAGATCAGGAGTCCTGAGTCATGAGAGATCAGGAGTACAGAGCCGGGGGAGATCAGGAGTCCTGAGCCAGGGAAGATCAGGAGTCCTGAGCCGGTGAAGATCAGGAGTCCTGAGCCGGTGAAGATCAGAAGTCCTGAGCCGGGGAAGATCAGGAGTCCTGAGCCGGGGAAGATCAGGAGTCCTGAGCAGGGGAAGATCAGGTGTCCGGAGCCGGGTGAGATTAGGAGTCCTGAGCCGGTGGAGATCAAGGGTCCTGAGCCGGGGAAGATCAGGAGTCCTGAGCTGGTGAAGATCAGGAGTCCTGAGCCGGTGAAGATCAGGAGTCCTGAGCCGGGGAAGATCAGGAGTCCTGAGCCGGGGAAGATCAGGAGTCCTGAGCAGGGGAAGATCAGGAGTCCTGAGTCATGAGAGATCAGGAGTACAGAGCCGGGGGAGATCAGGAGTCCTGAGCCAGGGAAGATCAGGAGTCCTGAGCCGGTGAAGATCAGGAGTCCTGAGCCGGTGAAGATCAGGAGTCCTGAGCCGGGGAAGATCAGGAGTCCTGAGCCGGGGAAGATCAGGAGTCCTGAGCAGGGGAAGATCAGGTGTCCGGAGCCGGGTGAGATTAGGAGTCCTGAGCCGGTGGAGATCAAGGGTCCTGAGCCGGGGAAGATCAGGAGTCCTGAGCCGGTGAAGATCAGGAGTCCTGAGCCGGTGAAGATCAGGAGTCCTGAGCCGGGGAAGATCAGGAGTCCTGAGCCGGGGAAGATCAGGAGTCCTGAGCAGGGGAAGATCAGGAGTACTGAGCCGGGGCACATCAGGAGTACTGAGCCGGTGAAGATTGGGAGTCCTGAGCCGGGGGAGTTCGGGAAACCTGAGCTGGGGGAGATCGGAAGTCCTGAGCCGGGGGAGATCGGGAGTCCTGAGCCGGTGGAGATCGGGAGTCCTAAGCCGGGGGAGATCGGGAGACCTGAGCCGAGGGAGATCGGGAGTCCTGAGCAGGGGGAGCTCAGGAGTCCTGAGCCGGTGAAAATCAGCAGTCCAGAGCCGGGGGAAATTGGGAGTCCTGAGCCGGTGAAGATCAGGAGTCCTGAGCCGGTGAAGAATAGGAGTCCTGAGCCGGGAAGTTCACGAGTCCTGAGCCGGATAAATCATGTGTCCTGAGCCGAGGGAGATCAGGAGCCCTGAGCCGGGAGAGATCAGGATCCCTGAGTCGGGGAGATCAGGAGCCCTGAGCCGGGGGTGATCAGCAGTCCTGAGCCGGGGGAGGTCAGGTGTCCTGACACAGGGAAGATCAGGAGTCCTGAGCCGGGGAAGATCAGGTGTCCTGAGCAGGGAAGATCAGGAGTCCTGAGCCAGGGGAGATAGGGAGTCCTGAGCCGGGGGAGCTCAGGAGCCCTGAGCCGGGGAAGATCACAAGTCCTGAGCTGGGGGAGATCAGGAGTCCTGAGCTGGTGAAATCAGGAGTCCTGAGCCGTTGAAGATCAGGAGTTCTGAGCCGGGGAAGATCAGGAGTCCTGAGCCGGTGAAGGTCAGGAGTTCTGAGCCAGGGAACATCAGGAGTCCTGAGCCAGGGGAGATCAGGAGTCCTTAGCCGGGGAAGATCAGCAGTCCTGAGCCGGGGAAGATCAGGAGTCATGAGCCGAGGGAGATCGGTTGTCCTGAGTCAGGGGAGATCGGGTGTCCTGAGCCAGGGAAGATCAGGAGTCCTGAGCCGGGGGAGATCAGGAGTCCTGAGCCGGGGGAGTTCAGGAGTCCTGTGCCGGGGAAGATCAGGAGACCTGAGCCAGTGAAGATCAGGAGTCATGAGCCGGGGTAGATCAGGAGGCCTGAGCTGGAAGAGATCAGGATTCCTCAGCCGGGGAAGATCAGGAGTCCTGAACCGGGGAAGATCAGGAGTCCTGTGCCGGGGAAGATCAGGTGACCTGAGCCGGTGAAGTTCAGGAGCCCTGAGCCGGGGGGGGAGATCAGGAGTCCTGAGCCGGTGAATCACAGAATCACAGAAACCCCACAGTGCAGATAGAGGCCATTTCGGCCCATCGAGCCTGCACCGACACATATCCCACCCGATCCCCGTAACCCCTACACCAACACCTATCCCTGTAACCCCACGTATTTAATCCCCCTAACACTAAGGGTCAATTTATCATAGCCAATCAACCTAACCCGCACATCTTTGGACTGTGGGAGGAAACCGGAGCACCCGGAGGAAACCCACGCAAACACGGGGAGAATGTGCAAACTCCACACAGACAGTCGCCCGAGGCCGGATTCGAACCCGGGTCTCTAGCGCTGTGAGGCAACAGTGCTAACCACTGTGCCACCGTGCTGAGCCGGGGGAGATCGGGAGTCCTGAGCCACGGAAGATCAGGTGTCCTGAGCCGGGGGAGATCAGGAGTCCTGAGCCGGGGGAGATCAGGAGTCCTGAGCCAGGGAAGATCAGGAGTCCTGAGTCGGGGTAGATCAGGAGTCCTGAGCCGGGGAAAATCAGGAGTCCTGAGCTGGTGAAGATCGCGAGTCCTAGGCCAGTGAAAATCGCGAGACCTGAGCCGGTAAAGAACGCGAGTCCTGAGCCGGTGAAGATCGCGATTCCTGAAAATGGTGAAGATCGCGAGTCCTGAGCCGGTGAAGATCGTGAGTCCTGAGCCGGTGCAGATCGCGAGTCCTGAGCCGGTGCAGATCGCGAGTCCTGAGCCAGTGCAGATCGGGAGTCGTGAGCAGGTGCAGATCGGGAGTCATGATACAGTGCAGATCGGGAGTCGTGAGCCGGGTGAGATCGGGAGTCGTGAGCTGGGGGAGATCGGGAGTCGTGAGCCGGGGAAGATCGGGAGTGCTGAGCCGGGTGAGATCAGGAGCCCTGAGCCGGGGGAGATCAGGAGTCCTGAGCCGGGGAAGATCAGGAGTCCTGAGCCGGTGAAGATCAGGAGTCCTGAGCCGGGGAGGATCAGGAGTCCTGAGCAGGGGAAGATCAGGTGTCCTGAGCCGGGTTGAGATCAGGAGTCCTGAGCCGGGGAAGATCAGGAGTCCTGAGCCGGAGAATATCAGGTGTCCTGAGTCGGTGAAGTTCAGGTGTCCTGAGCCGGTGAAGATCAGGAGTCCTGAGCCGGGGGAGATCAGGAGTCCAGAGCCACGGAAGATCAGGTGTCCTGAGCCGGGGAAGATCAGGAGTCCTGAGTCGTGAGAGATCACAAGTACAGAGCCGGGGGAGATCAGGAGTCCTGAGCCGGAGAAGATCAGGAGTCCTGAGCCGGGGGAGATCAGGGGTCCTGAGCCGGGTGAGATCAGGAGTCCTGAGCCGGGGGAGATCAGGGGTCCTGAGCCGGGGAAGATCAGGAGTCCTGAGCTGGTGAAGATCAGGAGTCCTGAGCCGGTGAATATCAGGAGTCCTGAGCCGGGGAAGATCAGGAGTCATGAGCCGGGGAAGATCAGGAGTCCTGAGCAGGGGAAGATCAGGAGTCCTGAGCCGGGGCACATCAGGAGTACTGAGCCGGTGAAGATTGGGAGTCCTGAGCCGGGGGAGTTCGGGAAACCTGAGCCGGGGGAGATCGGAAGTCCTAAGCTGGGGGAGATCGGGAGTCCTGAGCCGGTGGAGATCGGGAGTCCTAAGCCGGGGGAATCGGGAGACCTGAGCCGAGGGAGATCGGGAGTCCTGAGCAGGGGGAGATCAGGAGTCCTGAGCCTGGAATATCAGGAGTCCTGAGCTAGGGGTGATCACGAGTCCTGAGCCAGTGAAAATCAGCAGTCCAGAGCCGGGGGAAATTGGGAGTCCTGAGCCGGTGAAGATCAGGAGTCCTGAGCCGGTGAAGAATACGAGTCCTGAGCCGGGTAGTTCACGAGTCCTGAGCCGGATAAATCATGTGTCCTGAGCCGAGGGAGATCAGGAGCCCTGAGCCGGGAGAGATCAGGATCCCTGAGTTGGGGGAGATCATGAGCCCTGAGCCGGGGGAGATCAGGAGCCCCGAGCCGGGGGAGATCAGCAGTCCTGAGCCGGGGGAGTTCAGGTGTCCTGACACAGGGAAGATCAGGAGTCCTGAGCCGGGGAAGATCAGGTGTCCTGAGCAGGGAAGATCAGGAGTCCTGAGCCAGGGGAGATAGGGAGTCCTGAGCCGGGGGAGATCAGGAGCCCTGAGCCGGGGAAGATCACAAGTCCTGAGCTGGGGGAGATCAGGAGTCCTGAGCTGGTGAAATCAGGAGTCCATAGCCGTTGAAGATCAGGAGTTCTGAGCCGGGGAAGATCAGGAGTCCTGAGCCGGTGAAGATCAGGAGTCCTGAGCCAGTGAAGATCGCGATTCCTGAAACTGGTGAAGATCGCGAGTCCTGAGCCGGTGAAGATCGTGAGTCCTGAGCTGGTGCAGATCGCGAGTCCTGAGCCGGTGCAGATCGCGAGTCCTGAGCTAGTGCAGATCGGGAGTCGTGAGCAGGTGCAGATCGGGAGTCATGATCCAGTGCAGATCAGGAGTCGTGAGCCGGGTGAGATCGGGAGTCGTGAGCTGGGGGAGATCGGGAGTCGTGAGCCGGGGAAGATCGGGAGTGCTGAGCCGGGTGAGATCAGGAGCCCTGAGCTGGGGGAGATCAGGAGTCCTGAGCCGGGGAATATCAGGAGTCCTGAGCCGGTGAAGATCAGGATTCCTGAGCCGGGGAGGATCAGGAGTCCTGAGCAGGGGAAGATCAGGTGTCCTGAGCCGGGTGACATCAGGAGTCCTGAGCCGGGGAAGATCAGGAGTCCTGAGCCGGAGAAGATCAGGTGTCCTGAGTCAGTGAAGTTCAGGTGTCCTGAGCCGGTGAAGATCAGGAGTCCTGAGCCGGGGGAGATCAGGAGTCCTGAGTCGTGAGAGATCACAAGTAAAGAGTCGGGGGAGATCAGGAGTCCTGAGCCGGGGAAGATCAGGAGTCCTGAGCCGGGGGAGATCAGGGGTCCTGAGCCGGGTGAGATCAGGAGTCCTGAGCCGGGGGAGATCAGGGGTCCTGAGCCGGGGAAGATCAGGAGTCCTGAGCCGGTGGAGATCGGGAGTCCTAAGCCGGGGGAGATCGGGAGACCTGAGCCGAGGGAGATCGGGAGTCCTGAGCAGGGGGAGATCAGGAGTCCTGAGCCTGGAATATCAGGAGTCCTGAGCTGGGGGTGATCACGAGTCCTGAGCCGGTGAAAATCAGCAGTCCAGAGCCGGGGGAAATTGTGAGTCCTGAGCCGGTAAAGATCAGGAGTCCTGAGCCGGTGAAGAATAGGAGTCCTGAGCCGGGAAGTTCACGTGTCCTGAGCTGGACAAATCATGTGTCCTGAGCCGAGGGAGATCAGGAGCCCTGAGCCGGGAGAGATCAGGATCCCTGAGGCGGGTAGATCAGGAGCCCTGAGCCGGGGGAGATCAGGAGGTCTGAGCCGGGGGAGTTCAGGTGTCCTGACACAGGGAAGATCAGGAGTCCTGAGCCGGGGAAGATCAGGTGTCCTGAGCAGGGAAGATCAGGAGTCCTGAGCCAGGGGAGCTCAGGAGCCCTGAGCCGGGGAAGATCACAAGTCCTGAGCTGGGGGAGATCAGGAGTCCTGAGCTGGTGAAATCAGGAGTCCTGAGCCGTTGAAGATCAGGAGTTCTGAGCCGGGGAAGATCAGGAGTCCTGAGCCGGTGAAGATCAGGAGTCCTGAGCCAGGGAACATCAGGAGTCCTGAGCCAGGGGAGATCAGGAGTCCTTAGCCGGGGAAGATCAGCAGTCCTGAGTCGGGGAAGATCAGGAGTCATGAGCCGGGGGAGATCGGTTGTCCTGAGCCGGGGGAGATCAGGAATCCTGAGCCGGAGAAGATCAGGAGTCCTGAGCCGGGGCAGATCAGGAGTCCTGAGCCGGGGAAGATCAGGTGTCCTGAGTCGGTGAAGTTCAGGAGTCCTGAGCCGGTGAAGATCAGGAGTCCTCAGCTGGGGGAGATCAGGAGTCCTGAGCCACGGAAGATCAGGTGTCCTGAGCTGGGGGAGATCAGGAGTCCTGAGCTGGTGAAATCAGGAGTCCTGAGCCGGTGAAGATCAGGAGTCCTGAGCCGGGGGAGATTAGGAGTCCTGAGCCACGGAAGATCAGGTGTCCTGAGCCGGGGAAGATCAGAAGTCCCGAGTCATGAGAGATCAGGAGTACAGAGCCGGGGGAGATCAGGAGTCCTGAGCCAGGGAAGATCAGGAGTCCTGAGCCGGTGAAGATCAGGAGTCCTGAGCCGGTGAAGATCAGGAGTCCTGAGCCGGGGAAGATCAGGAGTCCTGAGCCGGGGAAGATCAGGAGTCCTGAGCAGGGGAAGATCAGGTGTCCGGAGCCGGGTGAGATTAGGAGTCCTGAGCCGGTGGAGATCAAGGGTCCTGAGCCGGGGAAGATCAGGAGTCCTGAGCCGGTGAAGATCAGGAGTCCTGAGCCGGTGAAGATCAGGAGTCCTGAGCCGGGGAAGATCAGGAGTCCTGAGCCGGGGAAGATCAGGAGTCCTGAGCAGGGGAAGATCAGGAGTACTGAGCCGGGGCACATCAGGAGTACTGAGCCGGTGAAGATTGGGAGTCCTGAGCCGGGGGAGTTCGGGAAACCTGAGCTGGGGGAGATCGGAAGTCCTGAGCCGGGGGAGATCGGGAGTCCTGAGCCGGTGGAGATCGGGAGTCCTAAGCCGGGGGAGATCGGGAGACCTGAGCCGAGGGAGATCGGGAGTCCTGAGCAGGGGGAGCTCAGGAGTCCTGAGCCTGGAATATCAGGAGTCCTGATCTGGGGGTGATCACGAGTCCTGAGCCGGTGAAAATCAGCAGTCCAGAGCCGGGGGAAATTGGGAGTCCTGAGCCGGTGAAGATCAGGAGTCCTGAGCCGGTGAAGAATAGGAGTCCTGAGCCGGGAAGTTCACGAGTCCTGAGCCGGATAAATCATGTGTCCTGAGCCGAGGGAGATCAGGAGCCCTGAGCCGGGAGAGATCAGGATCCCTGGGTCGGGGAGATCAGGAGCCCTGAGCCGGGGGAGATCAGGAGCCCTGAGCCGGGGGAGGTCAGGTGTCCTGACACAGGGAAGATCAGGAGTCCTGAGCCGGGGAAGATCAGGTGTCCTGAGCAGGGAAGATCAGGAGTCCTGAGCCAGGGGAGATAGGGAGTCCTGAGCCGGGGGAGCTCAGGAGCCCTGAGCCGGGGAAGATCACAAGTCCTGAGCTGGGGGAGATCAGGAGTCCTGAGCTGGTGAAATCAGGAGTCCTGAGCCGTTGAAGATCAGGAGTTCTGAGCCGGTGAAGATCAGGAGTCCTGAGCCGGTGAAGATCAGGAGTCCTGAGCCGGGGAAGATCAGGAGTCCTGAGCCGGGGAAGATCAGGAGTCCTGAGCAGGGGAAGATCAGGTGTCCGGAGCCGGGTGAGATTAGGAGTCCTGAGCCGGTGGAGATCAAGGGTCCTGAGCCGGGGAAGATCAGGAGTCCTGAGCCGGTGAAGATCAGGAGTCCTGAGCCGGTGAAGATCAGGAGTCCTGAGCCGGGGAAGATCAGGAGTCCTGAGCCGGGGAAGATCAGGAGTCCTGAGCAGGGGAAGATCAGGAGTACTGAGCCGGGGCACATCAGGAGTACTGAGCCGGTGAAGATTGGGAGTCCTGAGCCGGGGGAGTTCGGGAAACCTGAGCTGGGGGAGATCGGAAGTCCTGAGCCGGGGGAGATCGGGAGTCCTGAGCCGGTGGAGATCGGGAGTCCTAAGCCGGGGGAGATCGGGAGACCTGAGCCGAGGGAGATCGGGAGTCCTGAGCAGGGGGAGCTCAGGAGTCCTGAGCCTGGAATATCAGGAGTCCTGAGCTGGGGGTGATCACGAGTCCTGAGCCGGTGAAAATCAGCAGTCCAGAGCCGGGGGAAATTGGGAGTCCTGAGCCGGTGAAGATCAGGAGTCCTGAGCCGGTGAAGAATAGGAGTCCTGAGCCGGGAAGTTCACGAGTCCTGAGCCGGATAAATCATGTGTCCTGAGCTGAGGGAGATCAGGAGCCCTGAGCCGGGAGAGATTAGGATCCCTGAGTCGGGGAGATCAGGAGCCCTGAGCCGGGGGAGATCAGGAGCCCTGAGCCGGGGGTGATCAGCAGTCCTGAGCCGGGGGAGGTCAGGTGTCCTGACACAGGGAAGATCAGGAGTCCTGAGCCGGGGAAGATCAGGTGTCCTGAGCAGGGAAGATCAGGAGTCCTGAGCCAGGGGAGATAGGGAGTCCTGAGCCGGGGGAGCTCAGGAGCCCTGAGCCGGGGAAGATCACAAGTCCTGAGCTGGGGGAGATCAGGAGTCCTGAGCTGGTGAAATCAGGAGTCCTGAGCCGTTGAAGATCAGGAGTTCTGAGCCGGGGAAGATCAGGAGTCCTGAGCCGGTGAAGGTCAGGAGTTCTGAGCCAGGGAACATCAGGAGTCCTGAGCCAGGGGAGATCAGGAGTCCTTAGCCGGGGAAGATCAGCAGTCCTGAGCCGGGGAAGATCAGGAGTCATGAGCCGAGGGAGATCGGTTGTCCTGAGTCAGGGGAGATCGGGTGTCCTGAGCCAGGGAAGATCAGGAGTCCTGAGCCGGGGGAGATCAGGAGTCCTGAGCCGGGGGAGTTCAGGAGTCCTGTGCCGGGGAAGATCAGGAGACCTGAGCCAGTGAAGATCAGGAGTCATGAGCCGGGGTAGATCAGGAGGCCTGAGCTGGAAGAGATCAGGATTCCTCAGCCGGGGAAGATCAGGAGTCCTGAACCGGGGAAGATCAGGAATCCTGAGCCGGGGAAGATCAGGTGACCTGAGCCGGTGAAGTTCAGGAGCCCTGAGCCGGGGGGGGAGATCAGGAGTCCTGAGCCGGTGAAGATCAGGTGTCCTGAGCCGGGGGAGATCGGGAGTCCTGAGCCACGGAAGATCAGGTGTCCTGAGCCGGGGGAGATCAGGAGTCCTGAGCCGGGGGAGATCAGGAGTCCTGAGCCAGGGAAGATCAGGAGTCCTGAGTCGGGGAAGATCAGGAGTCCTGAGCCGGGGAAAATCAGGAGTCCTGAGCTGGTGAAGATCGCGAGTCCTAGGCCAGTGAAAATCGCGAGACCTGAGCCGGTAAAGATCGCGAGTCCTGAGCCGGTGAAGATCGCGATTCCTGAAAATGGTGAAGATCGCGAGTCCTGAGCCGTTGAAGATCGTGAGTCCTGAGCCGGTGCAGATCGCGAGTCCTGAGCCGGTGCAGATCGCGAGTCCTGAGCCAGTGCAGATCGGGAGTCGTGAGCAGGTGCAGATCGGGAGTCATGATACAGTGCAGATCGGGAGTCGTGAGCCGGGTGAGATCGGGAGTCATGAGCTGGGGGAGATCGGCAGTCGTGAGCCGGGGAAGATCGGGAGTGCTGAGCCGGGTGAGATCAGGAGCCCTGAGCCGGGGGAGATCAGGAGTCCTGAGCCGGGGAAGATCAGGAGTCCTGAGCCGGTGAAGATCAGGAGTCCTGAGCCGGGGAGGATCAGGAGTCCTGAGCAGGGGAAGATCAGGTGTCCTGAGCCGGGTTGAGATCAGGAGTCCTGAGCCGGGGTAGATCAGGAGTCCTGAGCCGGAGAATATCAGGTGTCCTGAGTCGGTGAAGTTCAGGTGTCCTGAGCCGGTGAAGATCAGGAGTCCTGAGCCGGGGGAGATCAGGAGTCCAGAGCCACGGAAGATCAGGTGTCCTGAGCCGGGGAAGATCAGGAGTCCTGAGTCGTGAGAGATCACAAGTACAGAGCCGGGGGAGATCAGGAGTCCTGAGCCGGAGAAGATCAGGAGTCCTGAGCCGGGGGAGGTCAGGGGTCCCGAGCCGGGTGAGATCAGGAGTCCTGAGCCGGGGGAGATCAGGGGTCCTGAGCCGGGGAAGATCAGGAGTCCTGAGCCAGTGAAGATCAGGAGTCCTGAGCCGGTGAATATCAGGAGTCCTGAGCCGGGGAAGATCAGGAGTCATGAGCCGGGGAAGATCAGGAGTCCTGAGCAGGGGAAGATCAGGAGTCCTGAGCCGGGGCACATCAGGAGTACTGAGCCGGTGAAGATTGGGAGTCCTGAGCCGGGGGAGTTCGGGAAACCTGAGCCGGGGGAGATCGGAAGTCCTAAGCTGGGGGAGATCGGGAGTCCTGAGCCGCTGGAGATCGGGAGTCCTAAGCCGGGGGAATCGGGAGACCTGAGCCGAGGGAGATCGGGAGTCCTGAGCAGGGGGAGATCAGGAGTCCTGAGCCGGTGGAGATCGGGAGTCCTAAGCCGGGGGAATCGGGAGACCTGAGCCGAGGGAGATCGGGAGTCCTGAGCAGGGGGAGATCAGGAGTCCTGAGCCTGGAATATCAGGAGTCCTGAGCTGGGGGTGATCACGAGTCCTGAGCCAGTGAAAATCAGCAGTCCAGAGCCGGGGGAAATTGGGAGTCCTGAGCCGGTGAAGATCAGGAGTCCTGAGCCGGTGAAGAATACGAGTCCTGAGCCGGGTAGTTCACGAGTCCTGAGCCGGATAAATCATGTGTCCTGAGCCGAGGGAGATCAGGAGCCCTGAGCCGGGAGAGATCAGGATCCCTGAGTTGGGGGAGATCATGAGCCCTGAGCCGAGGGAGATCAGGAGCCCCGAGCCGGGGGAGATCAGCAGTCCTGAGCCGGGGGAGTTCAGGTGTCCTGACACAGGGAAGATCAGGAGTCCTGAGCCGGGGAAGATCAGGTGTCCTGAGCAGGGAAGATCAGGAGTCCTGAGCCAGGGGAGATAGGGAGTCCTGAGCCGGGGGAGATCAGGAGCCCTGAGCCGGGGAAGATCACAAGTCCTGAGCTGGGGGAGATCAGGAGTCCTGAGCTGGTGAAATCAGGAGTCCATAGCCGTTGAAGATCAGGAGTTCTGAGCCGGGGAAGATCAGGAGTCCTGAGCCGGTGAAGATCAGGAGTCCTGAGCCAGGGAACATCAGGAGTCCTGAGCCAGGGGAGATCAGGAGTCCTTAGCCGGGGAAGATCAGCAGTCCGGAGCCGGGGAAGATCAGGAGTCATGAGCCGGGGGAGATCGGTTGTCCTGAGCCGGGGGAGATCAGGAATCCTGAGCCGGAGAAGATCAGGAGTCCTGAGCCGGGGGAGATCGGGTGTCCTGAGCCAGGGAAGATCAGGAGTCCTGAGCCGGGGCAGATCAGGAGTCCTGAGCCGGGGGAGTTCAGGAGTCCTGTGCCAGGGAAGATCAGGAAACCTGAGCCGGTGAAGATCAGGAGTCCTCAGCTGGGGGAGATCAGGAGTCCTGAGCCACGGAAGATCAGGTGTCCTGAGCTGGGGGAGATCAGGAGTCCTGAGCTGGTGAAATCAGGAGTCCTGAGCCGGTGAAGATCAGGAATCCTGAGCCGGGGGAGATTAGGAGTCCTGAGCCACGGAAGATCAGGTGTCCTGAGCCGGGGAAGATCAGGAGTCCCGAGTCATGAGAGATCAGGAGTACAGAGCCGGGGGAGATCAGGAGTCCTGAGCCAGGGAAGATCAGGAGTCCTGAGCCGGTGAAGATCAGGAGTCCTGAGCCGGTGAAGATCAGGAGTCCTGAGCTGGGGAAGATCAGGAGTCCTGAGCCGGGGAAGATCAGGAGTCCTGAGCAGGGGAAGATCAGGTGTCCGGAGCCGGGTGAGATTAGGAGTCCTGAGCCGGTGGAGATCAAGGGTCCTGAGCCGGGGAAGATCAGGAGTCCTGAGCCGGTGAAGATCAGGAGTCCTGAGCCGGTGAAGATCAGGAGTCCTGAGCCGGGGAAGATCAGGAGTCCTGAGCCGGGGAAGATCAGGAGTCCTGAGCAGGGGAAGATCAGGAGTACTGAGCCGGGGCACATCAGGAGTACTGAGCCGGTGAAGATTGGGAGTCCTGAGCCGGGGGAGTTCGGGAAACCTGAGCTGGGGGAGATCGGAAGTCCTGAGCCGGGGGAGATCGGGAGTCCTGAGCCGGTGGAGATCGGGAGTCCTAAGCCGGGGGAGATCGGGAGACCTGAGCCGAGGGAGATCGGGAGTCCTGAGCAGGGGGAGCTCAGGAGTCCTGAGCCTGGAATATCAGGAGTCCTGAGCTGGGGGTGATCACGAGTCCTGAGCCGGTGAAAATCAGCAGTCCAGAGCCGGGGGAAATTGGGAGTCCTGAGCCGGTGAAGATCAGGAGTCCTGAGCCGGTGAAGAATAGGAGTCCTGAGCCGGGAAGTTCACGAGTCCTGAGCCGGATAAATCATGTGTCCTGAGCCGAGGGAGATCAGGAGCCCTGAGCCGGGAGAGATCAGGATCCCTGAGTCGGGGAGATCAGGAGCCCTGAGCCGGGGGAGATCAGGAGCCCTGAGCCGGGGGTGATCAGCAGTCCTGAGCCGGGGGAGGTCAGGTGTCCTGACACAGGGAAGATCAGGAGTCCTGAGCCGGGGAAGATCAGGTGTCCTGAGCAGGGAAGATCAGGAGTCCTGAGCCAGGGGAGATAGGGAGTCCTGAGCCGGGGGAGCTCAGGAGCCCTGAGCCGGGGAAGATCACAAGTCCTGAGCTGGGGGAGATCAGGAGTCCTGAGCTGGTGAAATCAGGAGTCCTGAGCCGTTGAAGATCAGGAGTTCTGAGCCGGGGAAGATCAGGAGTCCTGAGCCGGTGAAGGTCAGGAGTTCTGAGCCAGGGAACATCAGGAGTCCTGAGCCAGGGGAGATCAGGAGTCCTTAGCCGGGGAAGATCAGCAGTCCTGAGCCGGGGAAGATCAGGAGTCATGAGCCGAGGGAGATCGGTTGTCCTGAGTCAGGGGAGATCGGGTGTCCTGAGCCAGGGAAGATCAGGAGTCCTGAGCCGGGGGAGATCAGGAGTCCTGAGCCGGGGGAGTTCAGGAGTCCTGTGCCGGGGAAGATCAGGAGACCTGAGCCAGTGAAGATCAGGAGTCATGAGCCGGGGTAGATCAGGAGGCCTGAGCTGGAAGAGATCAGGATTCCTCAGCCGGGGAAGATCAGGAGTCCTGAACCGGGGAAGATCAGGAGTCCTGAGCCGGGGAAGATCAGGTGACCTGAGCCGGTGAAGTTCATGTGCCCTGAGCCGGGGGGGGAGATCAGGAGTCCTGAGCCGGTGAAGATCAGGTGTCCTGAGCCGGGGGAGATCGGGAGTCCTGAGCCACGGAAGATCAGGTGTCCTGAGCCGGGGGAGATCAGGAGTCCTGAGCCGGGGGAGATCAGGAGTCCTGAGCCAGGGAAGATCAGGAGTCCTGAGTCGGGGAAGATCAGGAGTCCTGAGCCGGGGAAAATCAGGAGTCCTGAGCTGGTGAAGATCGCGAGTCCTAGGCCAGTGAAAATCGCGAGACCTGAGCCGGTAAAGATCGCGAGTCCTGAGCCGGTGAAGATCGCGATTCCTGAAAATGGTGAAGATCGCGAGTCCTGAGCCGTTGAAGATCGTGAGTCCTGAGCCGGTGCAGATCGCGAGTCCTGAGCCGGTGCAGATCGCGAGTCCTGAGCCAGTGCAGATCGGGAGTCGTGAGCAGGTGCAGATCGGGAGTCATGATACAGTGCAGATCGGGAGTCGTGAGCCGGGTGAGATCGGGAGTCATGAGCTGGGGGAGATCGGGAGTCGTGAGCCGGGGAAGATCGGGAGTGCTGAGCCGGGTGAGATCAGGAGCCCTGAGCCGGGGGAGATCAGGAGTCCTGAGCCGGGGAAGATCAGGAGTCCTGAGCCGGTGAAGATCAGGAGTCCTGAGCCGGGGAGGATCAGGAGTCCTGAGCAGGGGAAGATCAGGTGTCCTGAGCCGGGTTGAGATCAGGAGTCCTGAGCCGGGGAAGATCAGGAGTCCTGAGCCGGAGAATATCAGGTGTCCTGAGTCGGTGAAGTTCAGGTGTCCTGAGCCGGTGAAGATCAGGAGTCCTGAGCCGGGGGAGATCAGGAGTCCAGAGCCACGGAAGATCAGGTGTCCTGAGCCGGGGAAGATCAGGAGTCCTGAGTCGTGAGAGATCACAAGTACAGAGCCGGGGGAGATCAGGAGTCCTGAGCCGGAGAAGATCAGGAGTCCTGAGCCGGGGGAGGTCAGGGGTCCCGAGCCGGGTGAGATCAGGAGTCCTGAGCCGGGGGAGATCAGGGGTCCTGAGCCGGGGAAGATCAGGAGTCCTGAGCCAGTGAAGATCAGGAGTCCTGAGCCGGTGAATATCAGGAGTCCTGAGCCGGGGAAGATCAGGAGTCATGAGCCGGGGAAGATCAGGAGTCCTGAGCAGGGGAAGATCAGGAGTCCTGAGCCGGGGCACATCAGGAGTACTGAGCCGGTGAAGATTGGGAGTCCTGAGCCGGGGGAGTTCGGGAAACCTGAGCCGGGGGAGATCGGAAGTCCTAAGCTGGGGGAGATCGGGAGTCCTGAGCCGGTGGAGATCGGGAGTCCTAAGCCGGGGGAATCGGGAGACCTGAGCCGAGGGAGATCGGGAGTCCTGAGCAGGGGGAGATCAGGAGTCCTGAGCCGGTGGAGATCGGGAGTCCTAAGCCGGGGGAATCGGGAGACCTGAGCCGAGGGAGATCGGGAGTCCTGAGCAGGGGGAGATCAGGAGTCCTGAGCCTGGAATATCAGGAGTCCTGAGCTGGGGGTGATCACGAGTCCTGAGCCAGTGAAAATCAGCAGTCCAGAGCCGGGGGAAATTGGGAGTCCTGAGCCGGTGAAGATCAGGAGTCCTGAGCCGGTGAAGAATACGAGTCCTGAGCCGGGTAGTTCACGAGTCCTGAGCCGGATAAATCATGTGTCCTGAGCCGAGGGAGATCAGGAGCCCTGAGCCGGGAGAGATCAGGATCCCTGAGTTGGGGGAGATCATGAGCCCTGAGCCGGGGGAGATCAGGAGCCCCGAGCCGGGGGAGATCAGCAGTCCTGAGCCGGGGGAGTTCAGGTGTCCTGACACAGGGAAGATCAGGAGTCCTGAGCCGGGGAAGATCAGGTGTCCTGAGCAGGGAAGATCAGGAGTCCTGAGCCAGGGGAGATAGGGAGTCCTGAGCCGGGGGAGATCAGGAGCCCTGAGCCGGGGAAGATCACAAGTCCTGAGCTGGGGGAGATCAGGAGTCCTGAGCTGGTGAAATCAGGAGTCCATAGCCGTTGAAGATCAGGAGTTCTGAGCCGGGGAAGATCAGGAGTCCTGAGCCGGTGAAGATCAGGAGTCCTGAGCCAGGGAACATCAGGAGTCCTGAGCCAGGGGAGATCAGGAGTCCTTAGCCGGGGAAGATCAGCAGTCCGGAGCCGGGGAAGATCAGGAGTCATGAGCCGGGGGAGATCGGTTGTCCTGAGACGGGGGAGATCAGGAGACCTGAGCCAGTGAAGATCAGGAGTCATGAGCCGGGGTAGATCAGGAGGCCTGAGCTGGAAGAGATCAGGATTCCTCAGCCGGGGAAGATCAGGAGTCCTGAACCGGGGAAGATCAGGAGTCCTGAGCCGGGGAAGATCAGGTGACCTGAGCCGGTGAAGTTCAGGAGCCCTGAGCCGGGGGGGGAGATCAGGAGTCCTGAGCCGGTGAAGATCAGGTGTCCTGAGCCGGGGGAGATCGGGAGTCCTGAGCCACGGAAGATCAGGTGTCCTGAGCCGGGGGAGATCAGGAGTCCTGAGCCGGGGGAGATCAGGAGTCCTGAGCCAGGGAAGATCAGGAGTCCTGAGTCGGGGAAGATCAGGAGTCCTGAGCCGGGGAAAATCAGGAGTCCTGAGCTGGTGAAGATCGCGAGTCCTAGGCCAGTGAAAATCGCGAGACCTGAGCCGGTAAAGATCGCGAGTCCTGAGCCGGTGAAGATCGCGATTCCTGAAAATGGTGAAGATCGCGAGTCCTGAGCCGTTGAAGATCGTGAGTCCTGAGCCGGTGCAGATCGCGAGTCCTGAGCCGGTGCAGATCGCGAGTCCTGAGCCAGTGCAGATCGGGAGTCGTGAGCAGGTGCAGATCGGGAGTCATGATACAGTGCAGATCGGGAGTCGTGAGCCGGGTGAGATCGGGAGTCGTGAGCCGGGGAAGATCGGGAGTGCTGAGCCGGGTGAGATCAGGAGCCCTGAGCCGGGGGAGATCAGGAGTCCTGAGCCGGGGAAGATCAGGAGTCCTGAGCCGGTGAAGATCAGGAGTCCTGAGCCGGGGAGGATCAGGAGTCCTGAGCAGGGGAAGATCAGGTGTCCTGAGCCGGGTTGAGATCAGGAGTGCTGAGCCGGGGTAGATCAGGAGTCCTGAGCCGGAGAATATCAGGTGTCCTGAGTCGGTGAAGTTCAGGTGTCCTGAGCCGGTGAAGATCAGGAGTCCTGAGCCGGGGGAGATCAGGAGTCCAGAGCCACGGAAGATCAGGTGTCCTGAGCCGGGGAAGATCAGGAGTCCTGAGTCGTGAGAGATCACAAGTACAGAGCCGGGGGAGATCAGGAGTCCTGAGCCGGAGAAGATCAGGAGTCCTGAGCCGGGGGAGGTCAGGGGTCCCGAGCCGGGTGAGATCAGGAGTCCTGAGCCGGGGGAGATCAGGGGTCCTGAGCCGGGGAAGATCAGGAGTCCTGAGCCAGTGAAGATCAGGAGTCCTGAGCCGGTGAATATCAGGAGTCCTGAGCCGGGGAAGCTCAGGAGTCATGAGCCGGGGAAGATCAGGAGTCCTGAGCAGGGGAAGATCAGGAGTCCTGAGCCGGGGCACATCAGGAGTACTGAGCCGGTGAAGATTGGGAGTCCTGAGCCGGGGGAGTTTGGGAAACCTGAGCCGGGGGAGATCGGAAGTCCTAAGCTGGGGGAGATCGGGAGTCCTGAGCCGGTGGAGATCGGGAGTCCTAAGCCGGGGGAATCGGGAGACCTGAGCCGAGGGAGATCGGGAGTCCTGAGCAGGGGGAGATCAGGAGTCCTGAGCCGGTGGAGATCGGGAGTCCTAAGCCGGGGGAATCGGGAGACCTGAGCCGAGGGAGATCGGGAGTCCTGAGCAGGGGGAGATCAGGAGTCCTGAGCCTGGAATATCAGGAGTCCTGAGCTGGGGGTGATCACGAGTCCTGAGCCAGTGAAAATCAGCAGTCCAGAGCCGGGGGAAATTGGGAGTCCTGAGCCGGTGGAGATCGGGAGTCCTAAGCCGGGGGAATCGGGAGACCTGAGCCGAGGGAGATCGGGAGTCCTGAGCAGGGGGAGATCAGGAGTCCTGAGCCGGTGGAGATCGGGAGTCCTAAGCCGGGGGAATCGGGAGACCTGAGCCGAGGGAGATCGGGAGTCCTGAGCAGGGGGAGATCAGGAGTCCTGAGCCTGGAATATCAGGAGTCCTGAGCTGGGGGTGATCACGAGTCCTGAGCCAGTGAAAATCAGCAGTCCAGAGCCGGGGGAAATTGGGAGTCCTGAGCCGGTGAAGATCAGGAGTCCTGAGCCGGTGAAGAATACGAGTCCTGAGCCGGGTAGTTCACGAGTCCTGAGCCGGATAAATCATGTGTCCTGAGCCGAGGGAGATCAGGAGCCCTGAGCCGGGAGAGATCAGGATCCCTGAGTTGGGGGAGATCATGAGCCCTGAGCCGAGGGAGATCAGGAGCCCCGAGCCGGGGGAGATCAGCAGTCCTGAGCCGGGGGAGTTCAGGTGTCCTGACACAGGGAAGATCAGGAGTCCTGAGCCGGGGAAGATCAGGTGTCCTGAGCAGGGAAGATCAGGAGTCCTGAGCCAGGGGAGATAGGGAGTCCTGAGCCGGGGGAGATCAGGAGCCCTGAGCCGGGGAAGATCACAAGTCCTGAGCTGGGGGAGATCAGGAGTCCTGAGCTGGTGAAATCAGGAGTCCATAGCCGTTGAAGATCAGGAGTTCTGAGCCGGGGAAGATCAGGAGTCCTGAGCCGGTGAAGATCAGGAGTCCTGAGCCAGGGAACATCAGGAGTCCTGAGCCAGGGGAGATCAGGAGTCCTTAGCCGGGGAAGATCAGCAGTCCGGAGCCGGGGAAGATCAGGAGTCATGAGCCGGGGGAGATCGGTTGTCCTGAGCCGGGGGAGATCAGGAATCCTGAGCCGGAGAAGATCAGGAGTCCTGAGCCGGGGGAGATCGGGTGTCCTGAGCCAGGGAAGATCAGGAGTCCTGAGCCGGGGCAGATCAGGAGTCCTGAGCCGGGGGAGTTCAGGAGTCCTGTGCCAGGGAAGATCAGGAAACCTGAGCCGGTGAAGATCAGGAGTCCTCAGCTGGGGGAGATCAGGAGTCCTGAGCCACGGAAGATCAGGTGTCCTGAGCTGGGGGAGATCAGGAGTCCTGAGCTGGTGAAATCAGGAGTCCTGAGCCGGTGAAGATCAGGAGTCCTGAGCCGGGGGAGATTAGAAGTCCTGAGCCACGGAAGATCAGGTGTCCTGAGCCGGGGAAGATCAGGAGTCCCGAGTCATGAGAGATCAGGAGTACAGAGCCGGGGGAGATCAGGAGTCCTGAGCCAGGGAAGATCAGGAGTCCTGAGCCGGTGAAGATCAGGAGTCCTGAGCCGGTGAAGATCAGGAGTCCTGAGCCGGGGAAGATCAGGAGTCCTGAGCCGGTGAAGATCAGGAGTCCTGAGCCGGTGAAGATCAGCAGTCCTGAGCCGGGGAAGATCAGGAGTCATGAGCCGAGGGAGATCGGTTGTCCTGAGTCAGGGGAGATCGGGTGTCCTGAGCCAGGGAAGATCAGGAGTCCTGAGCCGGGGGAGATCAGGAGTCCTGAGCCGGGGGAGTTCAGGAGTCCTGTGCCGGGGAAGATCAGGAGACCTGAGCCAGTGAAGATCAGGAGTCATGAGCCGGGGTAGATCAGGAGGCCTGAGCTGGAAGAGATCAGGATTCCTCAGCCGGGGAAGATCAGGAGTCCTGAACCGGGGAAGATCAGGAGTCCTGAGCCGGGGAAGATCAGGTGACCTGAGCCGGTGAAGTTCAGGAGCCCTGAGCCGGGGGGGGAGATCAGGAGTCCTGAGCCGGTGAAGATCAGGTGTCCTGAGCCGGGGGAGATCGGGAGTCCTGAGCCACGGAAGATCAGGTGTCCTGAGCCGGGGGAGATCAGGAGTCCTGAGCCGGGGGAGATCAGGAGTCCTGAGCCAGGGAAGATCAGGAGTCCTGACTCGGGGAAGATCAGGAGTCCTGAGCCGGGGAAAATCAGGAGTCCTGAGCTGGTGAAGATCGCGAGTCCTAGGCCAGTGAAAATCGCGAGACCTGAGCCGGTAAAGATCGCGAGTCCTGAGCCGGTGAAGATCGCGATTCCTGAAAATGGTGAAGATCGCGAGTCCTGAGCCGTTGAAGATCGTGAGTCCTGAGCCGGTGCAGATCGCGAGTCCTGAGCCGGTGCAGATCGCGAGTCCTGAGCCAGTGCAGATCGGGAGTCGTGAGCAGGTGCAGATCGGGAGTCATGATACAGTGCAGATCGGGAGTCGTGAGCCGGGTGAGATCGGGAGTCGTGAGCCGGGGAAGATCGGGAGTGCTGAGCCGGGTGAGATCAGGAGCCCTGAGCCGGGGGAGATCAGGAGTCCTGAGCCGGGGAAGATCAGGAGTCCTGAGCCGGTGAAGATCAGGAGTCCTGAGCCGGGGAGGATCAGGAGTCCTGAGCAGGGGAAGATCAGGTGTCCTGAGCCGGGTTGAGATCAGGAGTGCTGAGCCGGGGTAGATCAGGAGTCCTGAGCCGGAGAATATCAGGTGTCCTGAGTCGGTGAAGTTCAGGTGTCCTGAGCCGGTGAAGATCAGGAGTCCTGAGCCGGGGGAGATCAGGAGTCCAGAGCCACGGAAGATCAGGTGTCCTGAGCCGGGGAAGATCAGGAGTCCTGAGTCGTGAGAGATCACAAGTACAGAGCCGGGGGAGATCAGGGGTCCCGAGCCGGGTGAGATCAGGAGTCCTGAGCCGGGGGAGATCATGGGTCCTGAGCCGGGGAAGATCAGGAGTCCTGAGCCAGTGAAGATCAGGAGTCCTGAGCCGGTGAATATCAGGAGTCCTGAGCCGGGGAAGCTCAGGAGTCATGAGCCGGGGAAGATCAGGAGTCCTGAGCAGGGGAAGATCAGGAGTCCTGAGCCGGGGCACATCAGGAGTACTGAGCCGGTGAAGATTGGGAGTCCTGAGCCGGGGGAGTTTGGGAAACCTGAGCCGGGGGAGATCGGAAGTCCTAAGCTGGGGGAGATCGGGAGTCCTGAGCCGGTGGAGATCGGGAGTCCTAAGCCGGGGGAATCGGGAGACCTGAGCCGAGGGAGATCGGGAGTCCTGAGCAGGGGGAGATCAGGAGTCCTGAGCCGGTGGAGATCGGGAGTCCTAAGCCGGGGGAATCGGGAGACCTGAGCCGAGGGAGATCGGGAGTCCTGAGCAGGGGGAGATCAGGAGTCCTGAGCCTGGAATATCAGGAGTCCTGAGCTGGGGGTGATCACGAGTCCTGAGCCAGTGAAAATCAGCAGTCCAGAGCCGGGGGAAATTGGGAGTCCTGAGCCGGTGGAGATCGGGAGTCCTAAGCCGGGGGAATCGGGAGACCTGAGCCGAGGGAGATCGGGAGTCCTGAGCAGGGGGAGATCAGGAGTCCTGAGCCGGTGGAGATCGGGAGTCCTAAGCCGGGGGAATCGGGAGACCTGAGCCGAGGGAGATCGGGAGTCCTGAGCAGGGGGAGATCAGGAGTCCTGAGCCTGGAATATCAGGAGTCCTGAGCTGGGGGTGATCACGAGTCCTGAGCCAGTGAAAATCAGCAGTCCAGAGCCGGGGGAAATTGGGAGTCCTGAGCCGGTGAAGATCAGGAGTCCTGAGCCGGTGAAGAATACGAGTCCTGAGCCGGGTAGTTCACGAGTCCTGAGCCGGATAAATCATGTGTCCTGAGCCGAGGGAGATCAGGAGCCCTGAGCCGGGAGAGATCAGGATCCCTGAGTTGGGGGAGATCATGAGCCCTGAGCCGAGGGAGATCAGGAGCCCCGAGCCGGGGGAGATCAGCAGTCCTGAGCCGGGGGAGTTCAGGTGTCCTGACACAGGGAAGATCAGGAGTCCTGAGCCGGGGAAGATCAGGTGTCCTGAGCAGGGAAGATCAGGAGTCCTGAGCCAGGGGAGATAGGGAGTCCTGAGCCGGGGGAGATCAGGAGCCCTGAGCCGGGGAAGATCACAAGTCCTGAGCTGGGGGAGATCAGGAGTCCTGAGCTGGTGAAATCAGGAGTCCATAGCCGTTGAAGATCAGGAGTTCTGAGCCGGGGAAGATCAGGAGTCCTGAGCCGGTGAAGATCAGGAGTCCTGAGCCAGGGAACATCAGGAGTCCTGAGCCAGGGGAGATCAGGAGTCCTTAGCCGGGGAAGATCAGCAGTCCGGAGCCGGGGAAGATCAGGAGTCATGAGCCGGGGGAGATCGGTTGTCCTGAGCCGGGGGAGATCAGGAATCCTGAGCCGGAGAAGATCAGGAGTCCTGAGCCGGGGGAGATCGGGTGTCCTGAGCCAGGGAAGATCAGGAGTCCTGAGCCGGGGCAGATCAGGAGTCCTGAGCCGGGGGAGTTCAGGAGTCCTGTGCCAGGGAAGATCAGGAAACCTGAGCCGGTGAAGATCAGGAGTCCTCAGCTGGGGGAGATCAGGAGTCCTGAGCCACGGAAGATCAGGTGTCCTGAGCTGGGGGAGATCAGGAGTCCTGAGCTGGTGAAATCAGGAGTCCTGAGCCGGTGAAGATCAGGAGTCCTGAGCCGGGGGAGATTAGAAGTCCTGAGCCACGGAAGATCAGGTGTCCTGAGCCGGGGAAGATCAGGAGTCCCGAGTCATGAGAGATCAGGAGTACAGAGCCGGGGGAGATCAGGAGTCCTGAGCCAGGGAAGATCAGGAGTCCTGAGCCGGTGAAGATCAGGAGTCCTGAGCCGGTGAAGATCAGGAGTCCTGAGCCGGGGAAGATCAGGAGTCCTGAGCCGGTGAAGATCAGGAGTCCTGAGCCGGTGAAGATCAGCAGTCCTGAGCCGGGGAAGATCAGGAGTCATGAGCCGAGGGAGATCGGTTGTCCTGAGTCAGGGGAGATCGGGTGTCCTGAGCCAGGGAAGATCAGGAGTCCTGAGCCGGGGGAGATCAGGAGTCCTGAGCCGGGGGAGTTCAGGAGTCCTGTGCCGGGGAAGATCAGGAGACCTGAGCCAGTGAAGATCAGGAGTCATGAGCCGGGGTAGATCAGGAGGCCTGAGCTGGAAGAGATCAGGATTCCTCAGCCGGGGAAGATCAGGAGTCCTGAACCGGGGAAGATCAGGAGTCCTGAGCCGGGGAAGATCAGGTGACCTGAGCCGGTGAAGTTCAGGAGCCCTGAGCCGGGGGGGGAGATCAGGAGTCCTGAGCCGGTGAAGATCAGGTGTCCTGAGCCGGGGGAGATCGGGAGTCCTGAGCCACGGAAGATCAGGTGTCCTGAGCCGGGGGAGATCAGGAGTCCTGAGCCGGGGGAGATCAGGAGTCCTGAGCCAGGGAAGATCAGGAGTCCTGACTCGGGGAAGATCAGGAGTCCTGAGCCGGGGAAAATCAGGAGTCCTGAGCTGGTGAAGATCGCGAGTCCTAGGCCAGTGAAAATCGCGAGACCTGAGCCGGTAAAGATCGCGAGTCCTGAGCCGGTGAAGATCGCGATTCCTGAAAATGGTGAAGATCGCGAGTCCTGAGCCGTTGAAGATCGTGAGTCCTGAGCCGGTGCAGATCGCGAGTCCTGAGCCGGTGCAGATCGCGAGTCCTGAGCCAGTGCAGATCGGGAGTCGTGAGCAGGTGCAGATCGGGAGTCATGATACAGTGCAGATCGGGAGTCGTGAGCCGGGTGAGATCGGGAGTCATGAGCTGGGGGAGATCGGGAGTCGTGAGCCGGGGAAGATCGGGAGTGCTGAGCCGGGTGAGATCAGGAGCCCTGAGCCGGGGGAGATCAGGAGTCCTGAGCCGGGGAAGATCAGGAGTCCTGAGCCGGTGAAGATCAGGAGTCCTGAGCCGGGGAGGATCAGGAGTCCTGAGCAGGGGAAGATCAGGTGTCCTGAGCCGGGTTGAGATCAGGAGTCCTGAGCCGGGGAAGATCAGGAGTCCTGAGCCGGAGAATATCAGGTGTCCTGAGTCGGTGAAGTTCAGGTGTCCTGAGCCGGTGAAGATCAGGAGTCCTGAGCCGGGGGAGATCAGGAGTCCAGAGCCACGGAAGATCAGGTGTCCTGAGCCGGGGAAGATCAGGAGTCCTGAGTCGTGAGAGATCACAAGTACAGAGCCGGGGGAGATCAGGAGTCCTGAGCCGGAGAAGATCAGGAGTCCTGAGCCGGGGGAGGTCAGGGGTCCCGAGCCGGGTGAGATCAGGAGTCCTGAGCCGGGGGAGATCAGGGGTCCTGAGCCGGGGAAGATCAGGAGTCCTGAGCCAGTGAAGATCAGGAGTCCTGAGCCGGTGAATATCAGGAGTCCTGAGCCGGGGAAGATCAGGAGTCATGAGACGGGGAAGATCAGGAGTCCTGAGCAGGGGAAGATCAGGAGTCCTGAGCCGGGGCACATCAGGAGTACTGAGCCGGTGAAGATTGGGAGTCCTGAGCCGGGGGAGTTCGGGAAACCTGAGCCGGGGGAGATCGGACGTCCTAAGCTGGGGGAGATCGGGAGTCCTGAGCCGGTGGAGATCGGGAGTCCTAAGCCGGGGGAATCGGGAGACCTGAGCCGAGGGAGATCGGGAGTCCTGAGCAGGGGGAGATCAGGAGTCCTGAGCCGGTGGAGATCGGGAGTCCTAAGCCGGGGGAATCGGGAGACCTGAGCCGAGGGAGATCGGGAGTCCTGAGCAGGGGGAGATCAGGAGTCCTGAGCCTGGAATATCAGGAGTCCTGAGCTGGGGGTGATCACGAGTCCTGAGCCAGTGAAAATCAGCAGTCCAGAGCAGGGGGAAATTGGGAGTCCTGAGCCGGTGAAGATCAGGAGTCCTGAGCCGGTGAAGAATACGAGTCCTGAGCCGGGTAGTTCACGAGTCCTGAGCCGGATAAATCATGTGTCCTGAGCCGAGGGAGATCAGGAGCCCTGAGCCGGGAGAGATCAGGATCCCTGAGTTGGGGGAGATCATGAGCCCTGAGCCGGGGGAGATCAGGAGCCCCGAGCCGGGGGAGATCAGCAGTCCTGAGCCGGGGGAGTTCAGGTGTCCTGACACAGGGAAGATCAGGAGTCCTGAGCCGGGGAAGATCAGGTGTCCTGAGCAGGGAAGATCAGGAGTCCTGAGCCAGGGGAGATAGGGAGTCCTGAGCCGGGGGAGATCAGGAGCCCTGAGCCGGGGAAGATCACAAGTCCTGAGCTGGGGGAGATCAGGAGTCCTGAGCTGGTGAAATCAGGAGTCCATAGCCGTTGAAGATCTGGAGTTCTGAGCCGGGGAAGATCAGGAGTCCTGAGCCGGTGAAGATCAGGAGTCCTGAGCCAGGGAACATCAGGAGTCCTGAGCCAGGGGAGATCAGGAGTCCTTAGCCGGGGAAGATCAGCAGTCCGGAGCCGGGGAAGATCAGGAGTCATGAGCCGGGGGAGATCGGTTGTCCTGAGACGGGGGAGATCAGGAATCCTGAGCCGGAGAAGATCAGGAGTCCTGAGCCGGGGGAGATCGGGTGTCCTGAGCCAGGGAAGATCAGGAGTCCTGAGCCGGGGCAGATCAGGAGTCCTGAGCCGGGGGAGTTCAGGAGTCCTGTGCCAGGGAAGATCAGGAAACCTGAGCCAGTGAAGATCAGGAGTCATGAGCCGGGGTAGATCAGGAGGCCTGAGCTGGAAGAGATCAGGATTCCTCAGCCGGGGAAGATCAGGAGTCCTGAACCGGGGAAGATCAGGAGTCCTGAGCCGGGGAAGATCAGGAGTCATGAGCCGAGGGAGATCGGTTGTCCTGAGTCAGGGGAGATCGGGTGTCCTGAGCCAGGGAAGATCAGGAGTCCTGAGCCGGGGGAGATCAGGAGTCCTGAGCCGGGGGAGTTCAGGAGTCCTGTGCCAGGGAAGATCAGGAGACCTGAGCCAGTGAAGATCAGGAGTCATGAGCCGGGGTAGATCAGGAGGCCTGAGCTGGAAGAGATCAGGATTCCTCAGCCGGGGAAGATCAGGAGTCCTGAGCCGGGGGAGATCGGGAGTCCTGAGCCACGGAAGATCAGGTGTCCTGAGCCGGGGGAGATCAGGAGTCCTGAGCCGGGGGAGATCAGGAGTCCTGAGCCAGGGAAGATCAGGAGTCCTGAGTCGGGGAAGATCAGGAGTCCTGAGCCGGGGAAAATCAGGAGTCCTGAGCTGGTGAAGATCGCGAGTCCTAGGCCAGTGAAAATCGCGAGACCTGAGCCGGTAAAGATCGCGAGTCCTGAGCCGGTGAAGATCGCGATTCCTGAAAATGGTGAAGATCGCGAGTCCTGAGCCGTTGAAGATCGTGAGTCCTGAGCCGGTGCAGATCGCGAGTCCTGAGCCGGTGCAGATCGCGAGTCCTGAGCCAGTGCAGATCGGGAGTCGTGAGCAGGTGCAGATCGGGAGTCATGATACAGTGCAGATCGGGAGTCGTGAGCCGGGTGAGATCGGGAGTCATGAGCTGGGGGAGATCGGGAGTCGTGAGCCGGGGAAGATCGGGAGTGCTGAGCCGGGTGAGATCAGGAGCCCTGAGCCGGGGGAGATCAGGAGTCCTGAGCCGGGGAAGATCAGGAGTCCTGAGCCGGTGAAGATCAGGAGTCCTGAGCCGGGGAGGATCAGGAGTCCTGAGCAGGGGAAGATCAGGTGTCCTGAGCCGGGTTGAGATCAGGAGTCCTGAGCCGGGGTAGATCAGGAGTCCTGAGCCGGAGAATATCAGGTGTCCTGAGTCGGTGAAGTTCAGGTGTCCTGAGCCGGTGAAGATCAGGAGTCCTGAGCCGGGGGAGATCAGGAGTCCAGAGCCACGGAAGATCAGGTGTCCTGAGCCGGGGAAGATCAGGAGTCCTGAGTCGTGAGAGATCACAAGTACAGAGCCGGGGGAGATCAGGAGTCCTGAGCCGGAGAAGATCAGGAGTCCTGAGCCGGGGGAGGTCAGGGGTCCCGAGCCGGGTGAGATCAGGAGTCCTGAGCCGGGGGAGATCAGGGGTCCTGAGCCGGGGAAGATCAGGAGTCCTGAGCCAGTGAAGATCAGGAGTCCTGAGCCGGTGAATATCAGGAGTCCTGAGCCGGGGAAGATCAGGAGACATGAGCCGGGGAAGATCAGGAGTCCTGAGCAGGGGAAGATCAGGAGTCCTGAGCCGGGGCACATCAGGAGTACTGAGCCGGTGAAGATTGGGAGTCCTGAGCCGGGGGAGTTCGGGAAACCTGAGCCGGGGGAGATCGGAAGTCCTAAGCTGGGGGAGATCGGGAGTCCTGAGCCGGTGGAGATCGGGAGTCCTAAGCCGGGGGAATCGGGAGACCTGAGCCGAGGGAGATCGGGAGTCCTGAGCAGGGGGAGATCAGGAGTCCTGAGCCTGGAATATCAGGAGTCCTGAGCTGGGGGTGATCACGAGTCCTGAGCCAGTGAAAATCAGCAGTCCAGAGCCGGGGGAAATTGGGAGTCCTGAGCCGGTGAAGATCAGGAGTCCTGAGCCGGTGAAGAATACGAGTCCTGAGCCGGGTAGTTCACGAGTCCTGAGCCGGATAAATCATGTGTCCTGAGCCGAGGGAGATCAGGAGCCCTGAGCCGGGAGAGATCAGGATCCCTGAGTTGGGGGAGATCATGAGCCCTGAGCCGAGGGAGATCAGGAGCCCCGAGCCGGGGGAGATCAGCAGTCCTGAGCCGGGGGAGTTCAGGTGTCCTGACACAGGGAAGATCAGGAGTCCTGAGCCGGGGAAGATCAGGTGTCCTGAGCAGGGAAGATCAGGAGTCCTGAGCCAGGGGAGATAGGGAGTCTTGAGCCGGGGGAGATCAGGAGCCCTGAGCCGGGGAAGATCACAAGTCCTGAGCTGGGGGAGATCAGGAGTCCTGAGCTGGTGAAATCAGGAGTCCATAGCCGTTGAAGATCAGGAGTTCTGAGCCGGGGAAGATCAGGAGTCCTGAGCCGGTGAAGATCAGGAGTCCTGAGCCAGGGAACATCAGGAGTCCTTAGCCGGGGAAGATCAGCAGTCCGGAGCCGGGGAAGATCAGGAGTCATGAGCCGGGGGAGATCGGTTGTCCTGAGCCGGGGGAGATCAGGAATCCTGAGCCGGAGAAGATCAGGAGTCCTGAGCCGGGGGAGATCGGGTGTCCTGAGCCAGGGAAGATCAGGAGTCCTGAGCCGGGGCAGATCAGGAGTCCTGAGCCGGGGGAGTTCAGGAGTCCTGTGCCAGGGAAGATCAGGAAACCTGAGCCGGTGAAGATCAGGAGTCCTGAGCTGGGGGAGATCAGGAGTCCTGAGCCACGGAAGATCAGGTGTCCTGAGCCGGGAAGATCAGGAGTCCCGAGTCATGAGAGATCAGGAGTACAGAGCCGGGGGAGATCAGGAGTCCTGAGACAGGGAAGATCAGGAGTCCTGAGCCGGTGAAGATCAGGAGTCCTGAGCCGGTGAAGATCAGGAGTCCTGAGCCGGGGAAGATCAGGAGTCCTGAGCCGGGGAAGATCAGGAGTCCTGAGCAGGGGAAGATCAGGTGTCCGGAGCCGGGTGAGATTAGGAGTCCTGAGCCGGTGGAGATCAAGGGTCCTGAGCCGGGGAAGATCAGGAGTCCTGAGCCGGTGAAGATCAGGAGTCCTGAGCCGGTGAAGATCAGGAGTCCTGAGCCGGGGAAGATCAGGAGTCCTGAGCCGGGGAAGATCAGGAGTCCTGAGCAGGGGAATATCAGGAGTACTGAGCCGGGGCACATCAGGAGTACTGAGCCGGTGAAGATTGGGAGTCCTGAGCCGGGGGAGTTCGGGAAACCTGAGCTGGGGGAGATCGGAAGTCCTGAGCCGGGGGAGATCGGGAGTCCTGAGCCGGTGGAGATCGGGAGTCCTAAGCCGGGGGAGATCGGGAGACCTGAGCCGAGGGAGATCGGGAGTCCTGAGCAGGGGGAGCTCAGGAGTCCTGAGCCTGGAATATCAGGAGTCCTGATCTGGGGGTGATCACGAGTCCTGAGCCGGTGAAAATCAGCAGTCCAGAGCCGGGGGAAATTGGGAGTCCTGAGCCGGTGAAGATCAGGAGTCCTGAGCCGGTGAAGAATAGGAGTCCTGAGCCGGGAAGTTCACGAGTCCTGAGCCGGATAAATCATGTGTCCTGAGCCGAGGGAGATCAGGAGCCCTGAGCCGGGAGAGATCAGGATCCCTGAGTCGGGGAGATCAGGAGCCCTGAGCCGGGGGAGATCAGGAGCCCTGAGCCGGGGGTGATCAGCAGTCCTGAGCCGGGGGAGGTCAGGTGTCCTGACACAGGGAAGATCAGGAGTCCTGAGCCGGGGAAGATCAGGTGTCCTGAGCAGGGAAGATCAGGAGTCCTGAGCCAGGGGAGATAGGGAGTCCTGAGCCGGGGGAGCTCAGGAGCCCTGAGCCGGGGAAGATCACAAGTCCTGAGCTGGGGGAGATCAGGAGTCCTGAGCTGGTGAAATCAGGAGTCCTGAGCCGTTGAAGATCAGGAGTTCTGAGCCGGGGAAGATCAGGAGTCCTGAGCCGGTGAAGGTCAGGAGTTCTGAGCCAGGGAACATCAGGAGTCCTGAGCCAGGGGAGATCAGGAGTCCTTAGCCGGGGAAGATCAGCAGTCCTGAGCCGGGGAAGATCAGGAGTCATGAGCCGAGGGAGATCGGTTGTCCTGAGTCAGGGGAGATCGGGTGTCCTGAGCCAGGGAAGATCAGGAGTCCTGAGCCGGGGGAGATCAGGGGTCCTGAGCCGGGGGAGTTCAGGAGTCCTGTGCCGGGGAAGATCAGGAGACCTGAGCCAGTGAAGATCAGGAGTCATGAGCCGGGGTAGATCAGGAGGCCTGAGCTGGAAGAGATCAGGATTCCTCAGCCGGGGAAGATCAGGAGTCCTGAACCGGGGAAGATCAGGAGTCCTGAGCCAGGGAAGATCAGGTGACCTGAGCCGGTGAAGTTCAGGAGCCCTGAGCCGGGGGGGGAGATCAGGAGTCCTGAGCCGGTGAAGATCAGGTGTCCTGAGCCGGGGGAGATCGGGAGTCCTGAGCCACGGAAGATCAGGTGTCCTGAGCCGGGGGAGATCAGGAGTCCTGAGCCGGGGGAGATCAGGAGTCCTGAGCCAGGGAAGATCAGGAGTCCTGAGTCGGGGAAGATCAGGAGTCCTGAGCCGGGGAAAATCAGGAGTCCTGAGCTGGTGAAGATCGCGAGTCCTAGGCCAGTGAAAATCGCGAGACCTGAGCCGGTAAAGATCGCGAGTCCTGAGCCGGTGAAGATCGCGATTCCTGAAAATGGTGAAGATCGCGAGTCCTGAGCCGTTGAAGATCGTGAGTCCTGAGCCGGTGCAGATCGCGAGTCCTGAGCCGGTGCAGATCGCGAGTCCTGAGCCAGTGCAGATCGGGAGTCGTGAGCAGGTGCAGATCGGGAGTCATGATACAGTGCAGATCGGGAGTCGTGAGCCGGGTGAGATCGGGAGTCATGAGCTGGGGGAGATCGGGAGTCATGAGCCGGGGAAGATCGGGAGTGCTGAGCCGGGTGAGATCAGGAGCCCTGAGCCGGGGGAGATCAGGAGTCCTGAGCCGGGGAGGATCAGGAGTCCTGAGCAGGGGAAGATCAGGTGTCCTGAGCCGGGTTGAGATCAGGAGTCCTGAGCCGGGGAAGATCAGGAGTCCTGAGCCGGAGAATATCAGGTGTCCTGAGTCGGTGAAGTTCAGGTGTCCTGAGCCGGTGAAGATCAGGAGTCCTGAGCCGGGGGAGATCAGGAGTCCAGAGCCACGGAAGATCAGGTGTCCTGAGCCGGGGAAGATCAGGAGTCCTGAGTCGTGAGAGATCACAAGTACAGAGCCGGGGGAGATCAGGAGTCCTGAGCCGGAGAAGATCAGGAGTCCTGAGCCGGGGGAGGTCAGGGGTCCCGAGCCGGGTGAGATCAGGAGTCCTGAGCCGGGGGAGATCAGGGGTCCTGAGCCGGGGAAGATCAGGAGTCCTGAGCCAGTGAAGATCAGGAGTCCTGAGCCGGTGAATATCAGGAGTCCTGAGCCGGGGAAGATCAGGAGTCATGAGCCGGGGAAGATCAGGAGTCCTGAGCAGGGGAAGATCAGGAGTCCTGAGCTGGGGCACATCAGGAGTACTGAGCCGGTGAAGATTGGGAGTCCTGAGCCGGGGGAGTTCGGGAAACCTGAGCCGGGGGAGATCGGAAGTCCTAAGCTGGGGGAGATCGGGAGTCCTGAGCCGGTGGAGATCGGGAGTCCTAAGCCGGGGGAATCGGGAGACCTGAGCCGAGGGAGATCGGGAGTCCTGAGCAGGGGGAGATCAGGAGTCCTGAGCCGGTGGAGATCGGGAGTCCTAAGCCGGGGGAATCGGGAGACCTGAGCCGAGGGAGATCGGGAGTCCTGAGCAGGGGGAGATCAGGAGTCCTGAGCCTGGAATATCAGGAGTCCTGAGCTGGGGGTGATCACGAGTCCTGAGCCAGTGAAAATCAGCAGTCCAGAGCCGGGGGAAATTGGGAGTCCTGAGCCGGTGAAGATCAGGAGTCCTGAGCCGGTGAAGAATACGAGTCCTGAGCCGGGTAGTTCACGAGTCCTGAGCCGGATAAATCATGTGTCCTGAGCCGAGGGAGATCAGGAGCCCTGAGCCGGGAGAGATCAGGATCCCTGAGTTGGGGGAGATCATGAGCCCTGAGCCGGGGGAGATCAGGAGCCCCGAGCCGGGGGAGATCAGCAGTCCTGAGCCGGGGGAGTTCAGGTGTCCTGACACAGGGAAGATCAGGAGTCCTGAGCCGGGGAAGATCAGGTGTCCTGAGCAGGGAAGATCAGGAGTCCTGAGCCAGGGGAGATAGGGAGTCCTGAGCCGGGGGAGATCAGGAGCCCTGAGCCGGGGAAGATCACAAGTCCTGAGCTGGGGGAGATCAGGAGTCCTGAGCTGGTGAAATCAGGAGTCCATAGCCGTTGAAGATCAGGAGTTCTGAGCCGGGGAAGATCAGGAGTCCTGAGCCGGTGAAGATCAGGAGTCCTGAGCCAGGGAACATCAGGAGTCCTGAGCCAGGGGAGATCAGGAGTCCTTAGCCGGGGAAGATCAGCAGTCCCGAGCCGGGGAAGATCAGGAGTCATGAGCCGGGGGGAGATCGGTTGTCCTGAGCCGGGGGAGATCAGGAATCCTGAGCCGGAGAAGATCAGGAGTCCTGAGCCGGGGGAGATCGGGTGTCCTGAGCCAGGGAAGATCAGGAGTCCTGAGCCGGGGCAGATCAGGAGTCCTGAGCCGAGGGAGTTCAGGAGTCCTGTGCCAGGGAAGATCAGGAAACCTGAGCCAGTGAAGATCAGGAGTCATGATCCGGGGTAGATCAGAAGGCCTGAGCTGGAGGAGATCAGGATTCCTCAGCCGGGGGAGATCAGGAGTCCTGTGCCGGGGAAGATCAGGAGTCCTGAGCCGGGGAAGATCAGGGGTCCTGAGCCGGGGAAGTTCAGGTGACCTGAGCCGGTGAAGTTCAGGAGTCCTGTGCCAGGGAAGATCAGGAAACCTGAGCCAGTGAAGATCAGGAGTCATGATCCGGGGTAGATCAGAAGGCCTGAGCTGGAGGAGATCAGGATTCCTCAGCCGGGGGAGATCAGGAGTCCTGAGCCGGTGAAGATCAGGTGTCCTGAGCCGGGGGAGATCGGGAGTCCTCAGCCACGGAAGATCAGGTGTCCTGAGCCGGGGGAGATCAGGAGTCCTGAGCCAGGGAAGATCAGGAGTCCTGAGCCAGTGAAGAGCAGGAGTCATGAGCCCGGGAAGATCAGGAGTCCTGAGCCGGGGAAAATCAGGAGTCCTGAGCTGGTGAAGATGGCGAGTCCTAGGCCAGTGAAAATCGCAAGACCTGAGCCGGTAAAGATCGCGAGTCCTGAGCCGGTGAAGATCGCGATTCCAGAAACTGGTGAAGATCGCGAGTCCTGAGCCAGTGAAGATCGTGAGTCCTGAGCCGGTGCAGATTGCGAGTCCTGAGCCGGTGCAGATCGCGAGTCCTGAGCCGGTGCAGATCGGGAGTCGTGAGCAGGTGCAGATCGGGAGTCATGATCCAGTGCAGATCGGGATTCGTGAGCCGGGTGAGATCGGGAGTCGTGAGCTGGGGGAGATCGGGAGTCGTGAGCCGGGGAAGATCGGGAGTGCTGAGCCGGGTGAGATCAGGAGCCCTGAGCCGGGGGAGATCAGGAGTCCTGAGCCGGGGAACATCAGGAGTCCTGAGCCGGTGAAGATCAGGAGTCCTGAGCCGGGGACGATCAGGAGTCCTGTGCAGGGGAAGATCAGGTGTCCTGAGCGGGGTGAGATCAGGAGTCCCGAGCTGGGGGAGATCAGGAGTCCTGAGCCGGGGTAGATCAGGAGTCCTGAGCTGGGGGGAGATCGGGAGACCTGTGCCGGGGTAGATCGGGAGACCTGAGCCGGTGAAGATCAGGAGTCCTGAGCCGGATGAGATTGGGAGTCCTGAGCCGGTGAAGATTGGGAGTACTGAGCCGAGGGAGATCGTGGGTCCTGAGCCGGCGAAGATCGGGAGTCCTGAGCCGAGGGAGATCAGGAGTCTTGTGCCGGTGAAGGTAGGGAGTCCTGAGACGGGGGAGATCAGGAGTCCTGAGCCGGGGGAGATCGGGAGTCCAGAGCCGGGGGACATCGGGAGTCCTGAGCCAGTGAAGATCGGGAGTCCTGAGCCAGGGTAGATCAGGAGTCCTGAGCCGGTGAAGATCAGGACTCCTGAGCCATTGAAGATCAGGTGTCCTGAGCCGGGATAGACCAGGAGGACTGAGCCGGAGGAGATCAGGAGTCCTGAGCCGGGGGAGATCAGGTGTCCTGTGCCGGGGAAAATCAGGAGTCCTGAGCCGGTGAAGATCAAGAGTCCTGAGCCGGGGCAGATCAGGAGTCCTGAGCCAGGGCAGATCCGGTGTCCTGAGCCGGGGAAGATCAGGAGTCCTGAGTCGTGAGAGATCAGGAGTACAGAGCCGGGGGACATCAGGAGTCCTGAGCCAAGGGAGATCAGGGGTCCTGAGCCGTTGAAGATCAGGAGTCCTGAGCCGGTGAAGATCAGGAGCCCTGAGCCGGGGAAGATCAAGAGTCCTGAGCCGGGGAAGATCAGGAGTCCTGAGCCGGTGAAGATCAGGAGCCCTGAGCCGGGGAAGATCAGGAGTCCTGAGCCGGGGAAGATCAGGAGTCCTGAGCAGGGGAAGATCAGGTGTCCTGAGCCGGGTGAGATCAGGAGTCCTGAGCCGGGGGAGATCAGGGGACCTGAGCCGGGGAAGATCAGGAGTCCTGAGCCGGTGAAGATCAGGAGTCCTGAGCCGGTGAAGATCAGGAGTCCTGAGCCGGGGAAGATCAGGAGTCCTGATCCGGGGAAGATCAGGAGTCCTGAGCAGGGGAAGATCAGGAGTCCTGAGCCGGGGGAGATCAGGAGTCCTGAGCCGGGGCACATCAGGAGTCCTGAACTGGTAAAGATCGGGAGTCCTGAGCCGGGGGAGTTCGGGAGACCTGAGCAGGGGGAGATCGGAAGTCCTGAGCCGGGGGAGATCGGGAGTCCTGAGCCGCTGAAGATCGCGAGACCTAAGCCGGGGGAGATCGGGAGTCCTGAGCCGAGGGAGATCGGGAGTCCTGAGCAGGGGGAGATCAGGAGTCCTGAGCCTGGAATATCAGGAGTCCTGAGCTGAGGGTGATCACGAGTCCTGAGCCGGTGAAAATCAGCAGTTCAGAGCCAGGGGAAATTGGGAGTCCTGAGCCGGTGAAGATCAGGAGTCCTGAGCCGGTGAAGAATAAGAGTCCTGAGCCGGGATGTTCACGAGTCCTGAGCCGGAATAATCATGTGTCCTGAGGCGAGGGAGATCAGGAGCCCTGAGCCGGGAGAGATCAGGATCCCTGAGTCGGGGGAGATCAGGAGCCCTGAGCCGGGGGAGATCAGGAGCCCTGAGCCGGGGGAGTTCAGGTGTCCTGACCCAGGGAAGATCAGGAGTCCTGAGCCGGGGAAGATCAGGTGTCCTGAGCAGGGAAGATCGGGAGTCCTGAGCCGGGGGAGCTCTCGAGCATTGAGCCGGGGACGATCACAAGTCCTGAGCTGGGGGAGATCAGGAGTCCTGAGCTGGTGAAATCAGGAGTCCTGAGCCGTTGAAGGTCAGGAGTTCTGAGTCAGGGAAAATCAGGCGTCCTGAGCCGGTGAAGATCAGGAGTCCTGAGCCAGGGAACATCAGGAGTCCTGAGCCGGTGCAGATCGTGAGTCCTGAGCCGGTGCAGATCGGGAGTCGTGAGCAGGTGCAGATCGGGAGTCGTGATCCAGTGCAGATCAGGAGTCGTGAGCCGGGTGAGATCGGGAGTCGTGGGCCGGGGAGATCGGGAGTCATGTGCCAGGGAAGATCGGGAGTGCTGAGCCGGGGAAGATCGTGGAGTCCTGAGTCAGGGATTATTGTGGAGGCCAGAACAGGAGTAGGATGATCACGAGTCCTGAGCCGGGTAAGATCGGGAGTCCTGAGCCGGGGAGATCGGGAGTCCTGAGCAGGGGGGAGATCGGGAGTCCTGTGCCGGGGTAGATCGGGAGATCTGAGCCGGTGAAGATCGGGAGTCCTGAGCCGGATGAGATTGGGAGTCCTGAGCCGGTGAAGATCGGGAGTCCTGACCCGGGGGAGATCGGGAGTCCTGAGCCGGCGAAGATCAGTAGTCCTGAGCCGGGGGAGATCAGGAGTCTTGTGCCGGTGAAGGTAGGGAGTCCTGAGCCGGGGGAGATCGGGAGTCCTGAGCCGGGGGAGATCGGGAGTCCATAGCCGGGGGACATCGGGAGTCCTGAGCCAGTGAAGATCAGGACTCCTGAGCCACTAAAGATCAGGAGTCCTGAGCCGGGGTAGATCAGGAGGCCTGAGCCGGAGGAGATCAGGAGTCCTGAGCCGGGGGAGATCAGGTGTCCTGTGCCGGGGAAGATCAGGAGTCCTGAGCCGGTGAAGATCAGGAGCCCTGAGCCGGGGCAGATCAGGAGTCCTGAGACGGGGAAGATCAGGAGTCCTGAGCCGGAGAAGATCAGGTGTCCTGAGTCGGTGAAGTTCAGGAGCACTGAGCCGGGGGGAGATCAGGAGTCCTGAGCCACGGAAGATCAGGTGTCCTGAGCCGGGGAAGATCAGGAGTCCTGAGCCGTGAGAGATCAGGAGTACAGAGCCGGGGGAGATCAGGAGTCCTGAGCCGGTGAAGATCAGGAGTCCTGAGCCGGTATAGATCAGGAGTCCTGAGCCGGGCAAGATCAGGAGTCCTGAGCCGGGGAAGATCAGGAACCCTGAGCAGGGGAAGATCAGGAGTCCTGAGCCGGGGGAGATCAGGAGCCCTGAGCCGGGGCACATCAGGAGTCCTGAGCCGGTGAAGATTGGGAGTCCTGAGCCGGGGGAGTTCGGGGAACCTGAGCCGGGTGAGATCGGAAGTCCTGAGCCAGGGCAGATCGGGAGTCCTGAACCGGTGGAGATCGGGAGTCCTAAGCCGGGGGAGATCGGGAGTCCTGAGCCGAGGGAGATCGGGAGTCCTGAGCAGGGGGAGATCAGGAGTCCTGAGCCTGGAATATCAGGAGTCCTGAGCTGGGGGTGATCACGAGTCCTGAGCCGGTGAAAATCAGCAGTCCAGAGCAGGGGGAAATTGGGAGTCCTGAGCCGGTGAAGATCAGGAGTCCTGAGCCGGTGAAGAATAGGAGTCCTGAGCTCGGAAGTTCACGAGTCCTGAGCCGGAAAAATCATGTGTCCTGAGCCGAGGGAGATCAGGAGACGTGAGCCGGGAGAGATCAGGATCCCTGAGTCGGGGGAGATCAGGAGCCCTGAGCCGGGGGAGATCAGGAGCCCTGAGCCGGGGGAGATCAGCAGTCCTCAGCCAGGGGAGATCAGGAGTCCTGAGCCGGGGGAGTTCAGGAGTCCTGAGCCGGGGAAGATCAGTAGTCCTGAGCCGGGGAAAATCAGAAGTCCTGAGCCGGGGGAGATCAGGAGTCCTGAGCTGGGGTAGATCAGGAGGTTTGAGCCGGAGGAGATCAGGAGTCCTGAGCCGGTGAAGATCATGAGTCCTGAGCCGGGGAAGATCAGGAGTCCTGAGCCGGGGAAGATCAGGAGTCCTGAGCCGGGGATGATCAGGAGTCCTGAGCCGGGGATGATCAGAAGTCCTGAGCCGGGGGAGATCAGGAGTCCTGAGCCAGGAAGATCAGGAGTCCTGAGCCAGGGGAGATCACGACTCCTGAGTCGGGGGAGATCACGAGTCCTGAGCCGGGGGCGATCAGGAATCCTGAGCCAGGTGAGATCAGGAGTCCTGTGATGGGGTAGATCAGGAGTCATGTGACGGGGTAGATCAGCAGTCCTGAGCCGGGGCACATCAGGAGTCCTGAGCCGGTGAAGATCGGGAGTCCTGAGCCGGGGGAGATCGGGAGTACTGAGCCAAGGAAGGTCCGGTGTCCTGAGCCGGGGAGATCGGGTGTCCTGAGCCGGTGAAGATCGCGAGTCCTGAGCCGGTGAAGATCACGAGTCCTGAGCTGGTGAAGATCGCGAGTCCTGAGCCGGTGAAGATCGCGAGTCCGGAGCCGGTGAAGATCGCGAGTCCTGAGCCGGTGAAGATCGCGAGTCCTGAGCCGGTGAAGATCGCGAGTCCTGAGCCGGTGAAGATCGCGAGTCCTGAGGCGGTGCAGATCGGGAGTTGTGAGCCGGTGAAGATCGCGAGTCCAGAGCCGGTGAAGATCGCGAGTCCTGAGCCGGTGAAGATCGCGAGTCCTGAGCCGGTGAAGATCTCGAGTCCTGAGACAGTGAAGATCGCGAGTCCTGATCCGGTGCAGATCGAGAGTCCTGAGCCGGTGCAGATCGCGAGTCCTGAGCCAGTGAAGATCGCGAGTCCTGAGCCGGTGAAGATCGCGAGTCCTGAGCCGCTGCAGATCGCGAGTCCTGAGCCGCTGCAGATCAGGGGAGATCAGGAGTCCAGAGCCGGGGGACATCGGGAGTCATGAGCCAGTGAAGATCGGGAGTCCTGAGCCAGGGTAGATCAGGAGTCCTGAGCCGGTGAAGATCAGGAGTCCTGAGCCAGGGGAGATCGGGAGTCCTGAGACGGGGGAGATCAGGAGTCCTGACACTGGGAAGATCATGAGTCCTGAGTCAGGTGGTATTGTGGAGGCCAGAACAGGGGTAGGAAAATCAGGAGTCCTGAGCCTGTGAAGATCAGGAGTCCTGAGCCGGGGGAGATCAGGAGTCCTGAGCCGGTGAAGATCAGGAGTCCTGAGCCGGGGGAGATCAGGAGTCCTGAGCCGGGGGAGATGAGGTGTCCTGATCCGGGGAAGATCAGGAGTCCTGAGTCGGGATATTGTGGAGGCCAGAACAGGGGTAGGAAAATCAGGAGTCCTGAGCCTGTGAAGATCGCGAGTCCTGAGCCAGTGAAGATCACGAGTCCTGAGCCGGTGAAGTTCACGAGTCCTGAGCCGGTGAAGATCACGAGTCCTGAGCTGGGGAAGATCAGGAGTCCTGAGCCGGGGAAGATCAGAAGTCCTGAGCCGGGGGAGATCAGGAGTCCTGAGTCAGGGTAGATCAGGAGGCCTGAGCCGGAGGAGATCAGGAGTCATGAGTTGGGGGAGATCAGGAGTCCTGAGCCGGTGAAGATCAGGAGTCCTGAGCCGTGGGAAATCAGGAGTCCTGAGCCGGGGGAGATCAGAAGTCCTGAGCCGGGAGAGATCAGGAGTCCTGAGCCGGGGAAGATCAGAAGTCCTGAACTGGGGGAGATCAGGAGTCCTGAGCTGGGGTAGATCAGGAGGCTTGAGCCGGAGCAGATCAGGAGTGATGAGCCGGGGACGATCAGGAGTCCTGTGCCGGGGAAGATCAGGAGTCCTGAGCCAGTGAAGATCAGGAGTCCGGAGACGGGGCAGATCAGGAGTCCTGAGACGGTGAAGATCAGGAGTCGTGAGCCGGTGCAGATCGGGAGTCGTGAGCAGGTGCAGATCGGGAGTCGTGACCCAGTGCAGATCGGGAGTCGTGAGTCGGGTGAGATCGGGAGTCGTGAGACGGGGGAGATCGGGAGTTGTGAGCCGCAGATGATCGGGAGTCCTGAGCAGTGGAAGATCAGGAGTCCTGTGCCGGGGTAGATCGGGAGACCTGAGCCGGTGAAGATCGGGAGTCCTGAGCCGGATGAGATTGGGAGACCTGAGCCGGTGAAGATCAGGAGTCCTGAGCCGAGGGCGATCGGGAGTCCTGAGCCGGGGAGGATCGGGAATCCTGAGCCGGGGGAGATCGGGAGTCTTGTGCCGGTGAAGATAGGGAGACCTGAGCCGGGGGAGATCGGGATAACTGAGCCAGGGAAGATCGGGAGTCCAGAGACCGGGGACATCGGGAGTCCTGAGCCAGTGAAGATCGGGAGACCTGAGCCAGGGTAGATCAGGTGTCCTGAGCCGTTGAAGATCAGGAGTCCTGAGCCGGGGGAGATCAGGAGTCCTGAGCCGGGGGAGATCAGGAGTCCTGACCCGGGGAAGATCAGGAGTCCTGAGTCAGGGGTTATTGTGGAGGCCAGAACAGGGGTAGGAATATCAGGTGTCCTGAGCCTGTGAAGATCGCGAGTCCTGAGCCAGTGAAGATCACGAGTCCTGAGCCGGTGAAGTTCACGAGTCCTGAGCCGGTGAAGATCACGAGTCCTGAGCTGGGGAAGCTCAGGAATCCTGAGCTGGGGAAGATCAGAAGTCCTGAGCCGGGGGAGATCAGGAGTCCTGAGTCGGGGTAGATCAAGAGGCCTGAGCCGGAGGAGATCAGGAGTCATGAGCTGGGGGAGATCAGGAGTCCTGAGCCGGTGAAGATCAGGAGTCCTGAGCCGTGGGAAATCAGGAGTCCTGAGCCGAGGGAGATCAGGAGTCCTGAGCCGGGGGAGATCAGGAGTCCTGAGCCGGGGAAGATCAGAAGTCCTGAGCCGGGGGAGATCAGGAGTCCTGAGCTGGGGTAGATCAGGAGGCTTGAGCCGGAGGAGATCAGGAGTGATGAGCCGGGGATGATGAGGAGTCCTGTGCCGGGGAAGATCAGGAGTCCTGAGCCAGGGGAGATCACGACTCCTGAGCCGGGGGAGATCACGTGTCCTGAGCCGGGGGCGATCAGGAATCCTGAGCCAGGTGAGATCAGGAGTCCTGTGATGGGGTAGATCAGGAGTCATGTGACGGGGTAGATCAGGAGTCCTGAGCCGGGGCACATCAGGAGTCCTGAGCCGGTGAAGATCGGGAGTCCTGAGCCGGGGGAGATCGGGAGTACTGAGCCAAGGAAGGTCCGGTGTCCTGAGCCGGGGAGATCGGGTGTCCTGAGCCGGTGAAGATTGCGAGTCCTGAGCCGGTGAAGATCACGAGTCCTGAGCTGGTGAAGATCGCGAGTCCTGAGCCGGTGAAGATCGCGAGTCCGGAGCCGGTGAAGATCGCGAGTCCTGAGCCGGTGAAGATCGCGAGTCCTGAGCCGGTGAAGATCGCGAGTCCTGAGCCGGTGAAGATCGCGAGTCCTGAGCCGGTGCAGATCGGGAGTTGTGAGCCGGTGAAGATCGCGAGTCCAGAGCCGATGAAGATCGCGAGTCCTGAGCCGGTGAAGATCGCGAGTCCTGAGACGGTGAAGATCTCGAGTCCTGAGACAGTGAAGATCGCGAGTCCTGATCCGGTGCAGATCGAGAGTCCTGAGCCGGTGCAGATCGCGAGTCCTGAGCCAGTGAAGATCGCGAGTCCTGAGCCGGTGAAGATCGCGGGTCCTGAGCCGGTGCAGATCGCGAGTCCTGAGCCGCTGCAGATCAGGGGAGATCAGGAGTCCAGAGCCGGGGGACATCGGGAGTCATGAGCCAGTGAAGATCAGGAGTCCTGAGCCGGGGGAGATCAGGAGTCCTGAGCCGGTGAAGATCAGGAGTCCTGAGCCGGGGGAGATCAGGAGTCCTGAGCCGGGGGAGATCAGGTGTCCTGATCCGGGGAAGATCAGGAGTCCTGAGTCGGGATATTGTGGAGGCCAGAACAGGGGTAGGAAAATCAGGAGTCCTGAGCCTGTGAAGATCGCGAGTCCTGAGCCAGTGAAGATCACGAGTCCTGAGCCGGTGAAGTTCACGAGTCCTGAGCCGGTGAAGATCACGAGTCCTGAGCTGGGGAAGATCAGGAGTCCTGAGCCGGGGAAGATCAGAAGTCCTGAGCCGGGGGAGATCAGGAGTCCTGAGTCGGGGTAGATCAGGAGGCCTGAGCCGGAGGAGATCAGGAGTCATGAGCTGGGGGAGATCAGGAGTCCTGAGTCGGTGAAGATCAGGAGTCCTGAGCCGGGGGAGATCAGGAGTCCTGAGCCGGGGAAGATCAGAAGTCCTGAACTGGGGGAGATCAGGAGTCCTGAGCTGCGGTAGATCAGGAGGCTTGAGCCGGAGCAGATCAGGAGTGATGAGCCGGGGATGATCAGGAGTCCTGTGCCGGGGAAGATCAGGAGTCCTGAGCCAGTGCAGATCAGGAGTCCGGAGACGGGGCAGATCAGGAGTCCTGAGCCGGTGAAGATCAGGAGTCCTGAGCCGGTGCAGATCGGGAGTCGTGAGCAGGTGAAGATCGGGAGTCCTGAGCCGGATGAGATTGGGAGACCTGAGCCGGTGAAGATCAGGAGTCCTGAGCCGGGGGCGATCGGGAGTCCTGAGCTGGGGAGGATCGGGAATCCTGAGCCGGGGGAGATCGGGAGTCTTGTGCCGGTGAAGATAGGGAGACCTGAGCCGGGGGAGATCGGGAGACCTGAGCCAGGGGAGATCGGGAGTCCAGAGACCGGGGACATCGGGAGTCCTGAGCCAGTGAAGATCGGGAGACCTGAGCCAGGGTAGATCAGGTGTCCTGAGCCGGGGGAGGTCAGGAGTCCTGAGTCGGGGTAGATCAGGAGGCCTGAGCCGGAGGAGATCAGGAGTCATGAGCTGGGGGAGATCAGGAGTCCTGAGCCGGTGAAGATCAGGAGTCCTGAGCCGTGGGAAATCAGGAGTCCTGAGCCGGGGGAGATCAGGAGCCCTGAGCCGGGGGAGATCAGGAATCCTGAGCCGGGGAAGTTCAGAAGTCCTGAGCCAGGGGAGATCAGGAGTCCTGAGCTGGGGTAGATCAGGAGGCTTGAGCCGGAGCAGATCAGGAGTGATGAGCCGGGGACGATCAGGAGTCCTGTGCCGGGGAAGATCAGGAGTCCTGAGCCAGTGAAGATCAGGAGTCCGGAGACGGGGTAGATCAGGTGTCCTGCGCCGGTGCAGATCGGGAGTTGTGAGCCGCTGCAGATCGGGAGTCGTGAGCAGGTGCAGATCGGGAGTCGTGATCCAGTGCAGATCGGGAGTCGTGAGACGGGGGAGATCGGGAGTCGTGAGACGGGGGAGATCGGGAGTTGTGAGCCGCAGATGATCAGGAGTCCTGTGCCGGGGTAGATCGGGAGACCTGAGCCGGGGTAGATCGGGAGACCTGAGCCGGTGAAGATCGGGAGTCCTGAGCCGGATGAGATTGGGAGACCTGAGCCGGTGAAGATCAGGAGTCCTGAGCCGGGGGCGATCGGGAGTCCTAAGCCGGGGAGGATCGGGAATCCTGAGCCGGGGGAGATCGGGAGTCTTGTGCCGGTGAAGATAGGGAGACCTGAGCCGGGGGAGATCGGGAGACCTGAGCCAGGGGAGATCGGGAGTCCAGAGACCGGGGACTTCGGGAGTCCTGAGCCAGTGAAGATCGGGAGACCTGAGCCAGGGTAGATCGGGTGTCCTGAGCCGTTGAAGATCAGGAGTCCTGAGCCGGGGGAGATCAGGAGTCCTGAGCCGGGGGAGATCAGGAGTCCTGACCCGGGGAAGATCAGGAGTCCTGAGTCAGGGGATATTGTGGAGGCCAGAACAGGGGGAGGAAAATCAGGAGTCCTGAGCCTGTGAAGATCACGAGTCCTGAGCCGCTAACGATCACAAGTCCTGAGCCGGTGAAGTTCACGAGTCCTGAGCCAGTGAAGATCATGAGTCCTGAGCTGGGGAAGATCAGGAGTCCTGAGCCGGGGATGATCAGAAGTCCTGAGCCGGGGGAGATCAGGCGTCCTGAGCCAGGAAGATCAGGAGTCCTGAGGCAGGGGAGATCACGACTCCTGAGCCGGGGGAGATCACGAGTCCTGAGCCGGGGGCGATCAGGAATCCTGAGCCAGGGGAGATCAGGAGTCCTGTGATGGGGTAGATCAGGAGTCCTGAGCCGGGGCACATCAGGAGTCCTGAGCTGGTGAAGATCGGGAGTCCTGAGCCGGGGGAGATCGGGAGTACTGAGCCGGGGAAGGTCCGGTGTCCTGAGCCGGGGGAGATCACGAGTCCTGAGCCGGGGAGATTGGGTGTCCTGAGCCGGAGAAGATCGCGAGTCCTGAGCCGGTGAAGATCACGAGTCCTGAGCTGGTGAAGATCGTGAGGCCTGAGCTGGTGAAGATCGCGAGTCCTGAGACGGTGAAGATCGCGAGTCCTGAGCCGGTGAAGATCGCGAGTCCTGAGCCGGTGCAGATCGCGAGTCCTGAGCAGGTGAAGATCGCGAGTCCTGAGCCGGTGAAGATCGCAAGTCCTGCGCCGGTGCAGATCGGGAGTTGTGAGCCGGTGCAGATCGCGAGAACTGAGCCGGTGCAGATCGGGAGTCGTGAGCCGGTGCAGATCGGGAGTCGTGAGCCGGTGCAGATCGGGAGTCGTGAGCCGGGCGGAGATTGGGAGTCGTGAGCCGGGGGAGATAGGGAGTCATGAGCCGGGGGAGATTGGGAGTCGTGAGCCGGGGGAGATCGGGAGACCTGAGCCGGGGAAGATTGGGAGTCTTGAGCCGGGGGAGATCAGCAGTCTTGTGCCGGTGAAGATAGGGAGTCCTGAGCCGGGGGAGTTCAGGAGCCCTGAGCCGGGGGAGTTCAGGTGTCCTGACCCAGGGAAGATCAGGAGTCCTGAGCCGGGGAAGATCAGGTGTCCTGAGCAGGGAAGATCGGGAGTCCTGAGCCGGGGGAGCTCTCGAGCATTGAGCCGGGGACGATCACAAGTCCTGAGCTGGGGGAGATCAGGAGTCCTGAGCTGGTGAAATCAGGAGTCCTGAGCCGTTGAAGGTCAGGAGTTCTGAGTCGGGGAAAATCAGGCGTCCTGAGCCGGTTAAGATCAGGAGTCCTGAGCCAGGGAACATCAGGAGTCCTGAGCCGGTGCAGATCGTGAGTCCTGAGCCGGTGCAGATCGGGAGTCGTGAGCAGGTGCAGATCGGGAGTCGTGATCCAGTGCAGATCAGGAGTCGTGAGCCGGGTGAGATCGGGAGTCGTGGGCCGGGGAGATCGGGAGTCATGTGCCAGGGAAGATCGGGAGTGCTGAGCCGGGGAAGATCGTGGAGTCCTGAGTCAGGGATTATTGTGGAGGCCAGAACAGGAGTAGGATGATCACGAGTCCTGAGCCGGGTAAGATCGGGAGTCCTGAGCCGGGGAGATCGGGAGTCCTGAGCAGGGGGGAGATCGGGAGTCCTGTGCCGGGGTAGATCGGGAGATCTGAGCCGGTGAAGATCGGGAGTCCTGAGCCGGATGAGATTGGGAGTCCTGAGCCGGTGAAGATCGGGAGTCCTGACCCGGGGGAGATCGGGAGTCCTGAGCCGGCGAAGATCAGTAGTCCTGAGCCGGGGGAGATCAGGAGACTTGTGCCGGTGAAGGTAGGGAGTCCTTAGCCGGGGGAGATCGGGAGTCCTGAGCCGGGGGAGATCGGGAGTCCATAGCCGGGGGACATCGGGAGTCCTGAGCCAGTGAAGATCAGGACTCCTGAGCCTCTAAAGATCAGGAGTCCTGAGCCGGGGTAGATCAGGAGGCCTGAGCCGGAGGAGATCAGGAGTCCTGAGCCGGGGGAGATCAGGTGTCCTGTGCCGGGGAAGATCAGGAGTCCTGAGCCGGTGAAGATCAGGAGCCCTGAGCCGGGGCAGATCAGGAGTCCTGAGACGGGGAAGATCAGGAGTCCTGAGCCGGAGAAGATCAGGTGTCCTGAGTCGGTGAAGTTCAGGAGCACTGAGCCGGGGGGAGATCAGGAGTCCTGAGCCACGGAAGATCAGGTGTCCTGAGCCGGGGAAGATCAGGAGTCCTGAGCCGTGAGAGATCAGGAGTACAGAGCCGGGGGAGATCAGGAGTCCTGAGCCGGTGAAGATCAGGAGTCCTGAGCCGGTATAGATCAGGAGTCCTGAGCCGGGCAAGATCAGGAGTCCTGAGCCGGGGAAGATCAGGAACCCTGAGCAGGGGAAGATCAGGAGTCCTGAGCCGGGGGAGATCAGGAGCCCTGAGCCGGGGCACATCAGGAGTCCTGAGCCGGTGAAGATTGGGAGTCCTGAGCCGGGGGAGTTCGGGGAACCTGAGCCGGGTGAGATCGGAAGTCCTGAGCCGGGGCAGATCGGGAGTCCTGAACCGGTGGAGATCGGGAGTCCTAAGCCGGGGGAGATCGGGAGTCCTGAGCCGAGGGAGATCGGGAGTCCTGAGCAGGGGGAGATCAGGAGTCCTGAGCCTGGAATATCAGGAGTCCTGAGCTGGGGGTGATCACGAGTCCTGAGCCGGTGAAAATCAGCAGTCCAGAGCAGGGGGAAATTGGGAGTCCTGAGCCGGTGAAGATCAGGAGTCCTGAGCCGGTGAAGAATAGGAGTCCTGAGCCCGGAAGTTCACGAGTCCTGAGCCGGAAAAATCATGTGTCCTGAGCCGAGGGAGATCAGGAGACGTGAGCCGGGAGAGATCAGGATCCCTGAGTCGGGGGAGATCAGGAGCCCTGAGCCGGGGGAGATCAGGAGCCCTGAGCTGTGGGAGATCAGCAGTCCTCAGCCAGGGGAGATCAGGAGTCCTGAGCCGGGGGAGTTCAGGAGTCCTGAGCCGGGGAAGATCAGTAGTCCTGAGCCGGGGAAAATCAGAAGTCCTGAGCCGGGGGAGATCAGGAGTCCTGAGCTGGGGTAGATCAGGAGGTTTGAGCCGGAGGAGATCAGGAGTCCTGAGCCGGTGAAGATCATGAGTCCTGAGCCGGGGAAGATCAGGAGTCCTGAGCCGGGGAAGATCAGGAGTCCTGAGCCGGGGATGATCAGGAGTCCTGAGCCGGGGATGATCAGAAGTCCTGAGCCGGGGGAGATCAGGAGTCCTGAGCCAGGAAGATCAGGAGTCCTGAGCCAGGGGAGATCACGACTCCTGAGTCGGGGGAGATCACGAGTCCTGAGCCGGGGGCGATCAGGAATCCTGAGCCAGGTGAGATCAGGAGTCCTGTGATGGGGTAGATCAGGAGTCATGTGACGGGGTAGATCAGCAGTCCTGAGCCGGGGCACATCAGGAGTCCTGAGCCGGTGAAGATCGGGAGTCCTGAGCCGGGGGAGATCGGGAGTACTGAGCCAAGGAAGGTCCGGTGTCCTGAGCCGGGGAGATCGGGTGTCCTGAGCCGGTGAAGATCGCGAGTCCTGAGCCGGTGAAGATCACGAGTCCTGAGCTGGTGAAGATCGCGAGTCCTGAGCCGGTGAAGATCGCGAGTCCGGAGCCGGTGAAGTTCGCGAGTCCTGAGCCGGTGAAGATCGCGAGTCCTGAGCCGGTGAAGATCGCGAGTCCTGAGCCGGTGAAGATCGCGAGTCCTGAGGCGGTGCAGATCGGGAGTTGTGAGCCGGTGAAGATCGCGAGTCCAGAGCCGGTGAAGATCGCGAGTCCTGAGCCGGTGAAGATCGCGAGTCCTGAGCCGGTGAAGATCTCGAGTCCTGAGACAGTGAAGATCGCGAGTCCTGATCCGGTGCAATTCGAGAGTCCTGAGCCGGTGCAGATCGCGAGTCCTGAGCCAGTGAAGATCGCGAGTCCTGAGCCGGTGAAGATCGCGAGTCCTGAGCCGCTGCAGATCGCGAGTCCTGAGCCGCTGCAGATCAGGGGAGATCAGGAGTCCAGAGCCGGGGGACATCGGGAGTCATGAGCCAGTGAAGATCGGGAGTCCTGAGCCAGGGTAGATCAGGAGTCCTGAGCCGGTGAAGATCAGGAGTCCTGAGCCAGGGGAGATCGGGAGTCCTGAGACGGGGGAGATCAGGAGTCCTGACACTGGGAAGATCATGAGTCCTGAGTCAGGTGGTATTGTGGAGGCCAGAACAGGGGTAGGAAAATCAGGAGTCCTTAGCCTGTGAAGATCAGGAGTCCTGAGCCGGGGGAGATCAGGAGTCCTGAGCCGGTGAAGATCAGGAGTCCTGAGCCGGGGGAGATCAGGAGTCCTGAGCCGGGGGAGATGAGGTGTCCTGATCCGGGGAAGATCAGGAGTCCTGAGTCGGGATATTGTGGAGGCCAGAACAGGGGTAGGAAAATCAGGAGTCCTGAGCCTGTGAAGATCGCGAGTCCTGAGCCAGTGAAGATCACGAGTCCTGAGCCGGTGAAGTTCACGAGTCCTGAGCCGGTGAAGATCACGAGTCCTGAGCTGGGGAAGATCAGGAGTCCTGAGCCGGGGAAGATCAGAAGTCCTGAGCCGGGGGAGATCAGGAGTCCTGAGTCAGGGTAGATCAGGAGGCCTGAGCCGGAGGAGATCAGGAGTCATGAGTTGGGGGAGATCAGGAGTCCTGAGCCGGTGAAGATCAGGAGTCCTGAGCCGTGGGAAATCAGGAGTCCTGAGCCGGGGGAGATCAGGAGTCCTGAGCCGGGAGAGATCAGGAGTCCTGAGCCGGGGAAGATCAGAAGTCCTGAACTGGGGGAGATCAGGAGTCCTGAGCTGGGGTAGATCAGGAGGCTTGAGCCGGAGCAGATCAGGAGTGATGAGCCGGGGACGATCAGGAGTCCTGTGCCGGGGAAGATCAGGAGTCCTGAGCCAGTGAAGATCAGGAGTCCGGAGACGGGGCAGATCAGGAGTCCTGAGACGGTGAAGATCAGGAGTCGTGAGCCGGTGCAGATCGGGAGTCGTGAGCAGGTGCAGATCGGGAGTCGTGACCCAGTGCAGATCGGGAGTCGTGAGTCGGGTGAGATCGGGAGTCGTGAGACGGGGGAGATCGGGAGTTGTGAGCCGCAGATGATCGGGAGTCCTGAGCAGTGGAAGATCAGGAGTCCTGTGCCGGGGTAGATCGGGAGACCTGAGCCGGTGAAGATCGGGAGTCCTGAGCCGGATGAGATTGGGAGACCTGAGCCGGTGAAGATCAGGAGTCCTGAGCCGAGGGCGATCGGGAGTCCTGAGCCGGGGAGGATCGGGAATCCTGAGCCGGGGGAGATCGGGAGTCTTGTGCCGGTGAAGATAGGGAGACCTGAGCCGGGGGACATCGGGAGTCCTGAGCCAGTGAAGATCGGGAGACCTGAGCCAGGGTAAATCAGGTGTCCTGAGCCGTTGAAGATCAGGAGTCCTGAGCCGGGGGAGATCAGGAGTCCTGAGCCGGGGGAGATCAGGAGTCCTGACCCGGGGAAGATCAGGAGTCCTGAGTCAGGGGTTATTGTGGAGGCCAGAACAGGGGTAGGAAAATCAGGTGTCCTGAGCCTGTGAAGATCGCGAGTCCTGAGCCAGTGAAGATCACGAGTCCTGAGCCGGTGAAGTTCACGAGTCCTGAGCCGGTGAAGATCACGAGTCCTGAGCTGGGGAAGCTCAGGAATCCTGAGCCGGGGAAGATCAGAAGTCCTGAGCCGGGGGAGATCAGGAGTCCTGAGTCGGGGTAGATCAAGAGGCCTGAGCCGGAGGAGATCAGGAGTCATGAGCTGGGGGAGATCAGGAGTCCTGAGCCGGTGAAGATCAGGAGTCCTGAGCCGTGGGAAATCAGGAGTCCTGAGCCGGGGGAGATCAGGAGTCCTGAGCCGGGGGAGATCAGGAGTCCTGAGCCGGGGAAGATCAGAAGTCCTGAGCCGGGGGAGATCAGGAGTCCTGAGCTGGGGTAGATCAGGAGGCTTGAGCCGGAGGAGATCAGGAGTGATGAGCCGGGGATGATGAGGAGTCCTGTGCCGGGGAAGATCAGGAGTCCTGAGCCAGGGGAGATCACGACTCCTGAGCCGGGGGAGATCACGTGTCCTGAGCCGGGGGTGATCAGGAATCCTGAGCCAGGTGAGATCAGGAGTCCTGTGATGGGGTAGATCAGGAGTCATGTGACGGGGTAGATCAGGAGTCCTGAGCCGGGGCACATCAGGAGTCCTGAGCCGGTGAAGATCGGGAGTCCTGAGCCGGGGGAGATCGGGAGTACTGAGCCAAGGAAGGTCCGGTGTCCTGAGCCGGGGAGATCGGGTGTCCTGAGCCGGTGAAGATTGCGAGTCCTGAGCCGGTGAAGATCACGAGTCCTGAGCTGGTGAAGATCGCGAGTCCTGAGCCGGTGAAGATCGCGAGTCCGGAGCCGGTGAAGATCGCGAGTCCTGAGCCGGTGAAGATCGCGAGTCCTGAGCCGGTGAAGATCGCGAGTCCTGAGCCGGTGAAGATCGCGAGTCCTGAGCCGGTGCAGATCGGGAGTTGTGAGCCGGTGAAGATCGCGAGTCCAGAGCCGATGAAGATCGCGAGTCCTGAGCCGGTGAAGATCGCGAGTCCTGAGACGGTGAAGATCTCGAGTCCTGAGACAGTGAAGATCGCGAGTCCTGATCCGGTGCAGATCGAGAGTCCTGAGCCGGTGCAGATCGCGAGTCCTGAGCCAGTGAAGATCGCGAGTCCTGAGCCGGTGAAGATCGCGGGTCCTGAGCCGGTGCAGATCGCGAGTCCTGAGCCGCTGCAGATCAGGGGAGATCAGGAGTCCAGAGCCGGGGGACATCGGGAGTCATGAGCCAGTGAAGATCAGGAGTCCTGAGCCGGGGGAGATCAGGAGTCCTGAGCCGGTGAAGATCAGGAGTCCTGAGCCGGGGGAGATCAGGAGTCCTGAGCCGGGGGAGATCAGGTGTCCTGATCCGGGGAAGATCAGGAGTCCTGAGTCGGGATATTGTGGAGGCCAGAACAGGGGTAGGAAAATCAGGAGTCCTGAGCCTGTGAAGATCGCGAGTCCTGAGCCAGTGAAGATCACGAGTCCTGAGCCGGTGAAGTTCACGAGTCCTGAGCCGGTGAAGATCACGAGTCCTGAGCTGGGGAAGATCAGGAGTCCTGAGCCGGGGAAGATCAGAAGTCCTGAGCCGGGGGAGATCAGGAGTCCTGAGTCGGGGTAGATCAGGAGGCCTGAGCCGGAGGAGATCAGGAGTCATGAGCTGGGGGAGATCAGGAGTCCTGAGTCGGTGAAGATCAGGAGTCCTGAGCCGGGGGAGATCAGGAGTCCTGAGCCGGGGAAGATCAGAAGTCCTGAACTGGGGGAGATCAGGAGTCCTGAGCTGCGGTAGATCAGGAGGCTTGAGCCGGAGCAGATCAGGAGTGATGAGCCGGGGATGATCAGGAGTCCTGTGCCGGGGAAGTCAGGAGTCCTGAGCCAGTGCAGATCAGGAGTCCGGAGACGGGGCAGATCAGGAGTCCTGAGCCGGTGAAGATCAGGAGTCCTGAGCCGGTGCAGATCGGGAGTCGTGAGCAGGTGAAGATCGGGAGTCCTGAGCCGGATGAGATTGGGAGACCTGAGCCGGTGAAGATCAGGAGTCCTGAGCCGGGGGCGATCGGGAGTCCTGAGCTGGGGAGGATCGGGAATCCTGAGCCGGGGGAGATCGGGCGTCTTGTGCCGGTGAAGATAGGGAGACCTGAGCCGGGGGAGATCGGGAGACCTGAGCCAGGGGAGATCGGGAGTCCAGAGACTGGGGACATCGGGAGTCCTGAGCCAGTGAAGATCGGGAGACCTGAGCCAGGGTAGATCAGGTGTCCTGAGCCGGGGGAGGTCAGGAGTCCTGAGTCGGGGTAGATCAGGAGGCCTGAGCCGGAGGAGATCAGGAGTCATGAGCTGGGGGAGATCAGGAGTCCTGAGTCGGTGAAGATCAGGAGTCCTGAGCCGGTGAAGATCAGGAGTCCTGAGCCATGGGAAATCAGGAGTCCTGAGCCGGGGGAGATCAGGAGCCCTGAGCCGGGGGAGATCAGGAGTCCTGAGCCGGGGAAGATCAGAAGTCCTGAGCCAGGGGAGATCAGGAGTCCTGAGCTGGGGTAGATCAGGAGGCTTGAGCCGGAGCAGATCAGGAGTGATGAGCCGGGGACGATCAGGAGTCCTGTGCCGGGGAAGATCAGGAGTCCTGAGCCAGTGAAGATCAGGAGTCCGGAGACGGGGTAGATCAGGTGTCCTGCGCCGGTGCAGATCGGGAGTTGTGAGCCGCTGCAGATCGGGAGTCGTGAGCAGGTGCAGATCAGGAGTCGTGAGCCGGGTGAGATCGGGAGTCATGAGACGGGGGAGATCGGGAGTTGTGAGCCGCAGATGATCGGGAGTCCTGAGCCGTGGAAGATCAGGAGTCCTGTGCCGGGGTAGATCGGGAGACCTGAGCCGGTGAAGATCGGGAGTCCTGAGCCGGATGAGATTGGGAGACCTGAGCCGGTGAAGATCAGGTGTCCTGAGCCGGGGGCGATCGGGAGTCCTAAGCCGGGGAGGATCGGGAATCCTGAGCCGGGGGAGATCGGGAGTCCTGTGCCGGTGAAGATAGGGAGACCTGAGCCGGGGGAGATCGGGAGACCTGAGCCAGGGGAGATCGGGAGTCCAGAGACCGGGGACTTCGGGAGTCCTGAGCCAGTGAAGATCGGGAGACCTGAGCCAGGGTAGATCAGGTGTCCTGAGCCGTTGAAGATCAGGAGTCCTGAGCCGGGGGAGATCAGGAGTCCTGAGCCGGGGGAGATCAGGAGTCCTGACCCGGGGAAGATCAGGAGTCCTGAGTCAGGGGATATTGTGGAGGCCAGAACAGGGGGAGGAAAATCAGGAGTCCTGAGCCTGTGAAGATCACGAGTCCTGAGCCGCTAACGATCACAAGTCCTGAGCCGGTGAAGTTCACGAGTCCTGAGCCAGTGAAGATCATGAGTCCTGAGCCGGGGAAGATCAGGAGTCCTGAGCCGGGGATGATCAGAAGTCCTGAGCCGGGGGAGATCAGGCGTCCTGAGCCAGGAAGATCAGGAGTCCTGAGGCAGGGGAGATCACGACTCCTGAGCCGGGGGAGATCACGAGTCCTGAGCCGGGGGCGATCAGGAATCCTGAGCCAGGGGAGATCAGGAGTCCTGTGATGGGGTAGATCAGGAGTCCTGAGCCGGGGCACATCAGGAGTCCTGAGCTGGTGAAGATCGGGAGTCCTGAGCCGGGGGAGATCGGGAGTACTGAGCCGGGGAAGGTCCGGTGTCCTGAGCCGGGGGAGATCACGAGTTCTGAGCCGGGGAGATTGGGTGTCCTGAGCCGGAGAAGATCGCGAGTCCTGAGCCGGTGAAGATCACGAGTCCTGAGCTGGTGAAGATCGTGAGGCCTGAGCTGGTGAAGATCGCGAGTCCTGAGACGGTGAAGATCGCGAGTCCTGAGCCGGTGAAGATCGCGAGTCCTGAGCCGGTGCAGATCGCGAGTCCTGAGCAGGTGAAGATCGCGAGTCCTGAGCCGGTGAAGATCGCAAGTCCTGCGCCGGTGCAGATCGGGAGTTGTGAGCCGGTGCAGATCGCGAGAACTGAGCCGGTGCAGATCGGGAGTCGTGAGCCGGTGCAGATCGGGAGTCGTGAGCCGGTGCAGATCGGGAGTCGTGAGCCGGGCGGAGATTGGGAGTCGTGAGCCGCGGGAGATAGGGAGTCATGAGCCGGGGGAGATTGGGAGTCGTGAGCCGGGGGAGATCGGGAGACCTGAGCCGGGGAAGATTGGGAGTCTTGAGCCGGGGGAGATCAGCAGTCTTGTGCCGGTGAAGATAGGGAGTCCTGAGCCGGGGGAGATCAGGAGAGCAGAGCCGGGGGACATCAGGAGTCCTGAGCCAGTGAAGATCGGGAGTCCTGAGCCAGGGTAGATCAGGAGTCCTGAGCCGGTGAGGATCAGGAGTCCTGAGCCGTGGGAGATCGGGAGTCCTGAGACGGGGGAGATCAGGAGTCCTGACACTGGGAAGATCAGGAGTCCTGAGTCAGGGGGTATTATGGAGGCCAGAACAGGGGTAGGAAAATCAGGAGTCCTGAGCCTGTGAAGATCAGGAGTCCTGTGCCGGGGTAGATCGGGAGACCTGAGCCGGTGAAGATCGGGAGTCCTGAGCCGGATGAGATTGGGAGACCTGAGCCGGTGAAGATCAGGAGTCCTGAGCCGGGGGCGATCGGGAGTCCTGAGCCGGGGAGGATCGGGAATTCTGAGCCGGGGGAGATCGGGAGTCTTGTGCCGGTGAAGATAGGGAGACCTGAGCCGGGGGAGATAGGGAGACCTGAGCCAGGGGAGATCGGGAGTCCAGAGACCGGGGACATCGGGAGTCCTGAGCCAGTGAAGATCGGGAGACCTGAGCCAGGGTAGATCAGGTGTCCTGAGCCGTTGAAGATCAGGAGTCCTGAGCCGGGGGAGATCAGGAGTCCTGAGCCGGGGGAGATCAGGAGTCCTGACCCGGGGAAGATCAGGAGTCCTGAGTCAGGGGATATTGTGGAGGCCAGAACAGGGGGAGGAAAATCAGGAGTCCTGAGCCTGTGAAGATCATGAGTCCTGAGCCGCTAACGATCACAAGTCCTGAGCCGGTGAAGTTCACGAGTCCTGAGCCAGTGAAGATCATGAGTCCTGAGCCGGGGAAGATCAGGAGTCCTGAGCCGGGGATGATCAGAAGTCCTGAGCCGGGGGAGATCAGGCGTCCTGAGCCAGGAAGATCAGGAGTCCTGAGGCAGGGGAGATCACGACTCCTGAGCCGGGGGAGATCACGAGTACTGAGCCGGGGGCGAACAGGAATACTGAGCCAGGGGAGATCAGGAGTCCTGTGATGGGGTAGATCAGGAGTCCTGAGCCGGGGCACATCAGGAGTCCTGAGCTGGTGAAGATCGGGAGTCCTGAGCCGGGGGAGATCTGGAGTACTGAGCCGGGGAAGGTCCGGTGTCCTGAGCCGGGGGACATCACGAGTCCTGAGCCGGGGAGATTGGGTGTCCTGAGCCGGAGAAGATCGCGAGTCCTGAGCCGGTGAAGATCACGAGTCCTGAGCTGGTGAAGATCGTGAGGCCTGAGCTGGTGAAGATCGCGAGTCCTGAGCCGGTGAAGATCGCGAGTCCTGAGCCGGTGAAGATCGCGAGTCCTGAGCCGGTGAAGATCGTGAGTCCTGAGCAGGTGAAGATCGCGAGTCCTGAGCCGGTGAAGATCGCAAGTCCTGCGCCGGTGCAGATCGGGAGTTGTGAGCCGGTGCAGATCGGGAGTTGTGAGCCAGTGAAGATCGCGAGACCTGAGCCAGTGAAGATCGGGAGACCTGAGCCAGGGTAGATCAGGTGTCCTGAGCCGTTGAAGATCAGGAGTCCTGAGCCGGGGGAGATCAGGAGTGCTGAGCCGGGGGAGATCAGGAGTCCTGACCCGGGGAAGATCAGGAGTCCTGAGTCAGGGGATATTGTGGAGGCCAGAACAGGGGGAGGAAAATCAGGAGTCCTGAGCCTGTGAAGATCACGAGTCCTGAGCCGCTAACGATCACAAGTCCTGAGCCGGTGAAGTTCACGAGTCCTGAGCCAGTGAAGATCATGAGTCCTGAGCCGGGGAAGATCAGGAGTCCTGAGCCGGGGATGATCAGAAGTCCTGAGCCGGGGGAGATCAGGCGTCCTGAGCCAGGAAGATCAGGAGTCCTGAGGCAGGGGAGATCACGACTCCTGAGCCGGGGGAGATCACGAGTCCTGAGCCGGGGGCGATCAGGAATCCTGAGCCAGGGGAGATCAGGAGTCCTGTGATGGGGTAGATCAGGAGTCCTGAGCCGGGGCACATCAGGAGTCCTGAGCTGGTGAAGATCGGGAGTCCTGAGCCGGGGGAGATCGGGAGTACTGAGCCGGGGAAGGTCCGGTGTCCTGAGCCGGGGGAGATCACGAGTTCTGAGCCGGGGAGATTGGGTGTCCTGAGCCGGAGAAGATCGCGAGTCCTGAGCCGGTGAAGATCACGAGTCCTGAGCTGGTGAAGATCGTGAGGCCTGAGCTGGTGAAGATCGCGAGTCCTGAGACGGTGAAGATCGCGAGTCCTGAGCCGGTGAAGATCGCGAGTCCTGAGCCGGTGCAGATCGCGAGTCCTGAGCAGGTGAAGATCGCGAGTCCTGAGCCGGTGAAGATCGCAAGTCCTGCGCCGGTGCAGATCGGGAGTTGTGAGCCGGTGCAGATCGCGAGAACTGAGCCGGTGCAGATCGGGAGTCGTGAGCCGGTGCAGATCGGGAGTCGTGAGCCGGTGCAGATCGGGAGTCGTGAGCCGGGCGGAGATTGGGAGTCGTGAGCCGCGGGAGATAGGGAGTCATGAGCCGGGGGAGATTGGGAGTCGTGAGCCGGGGGAGATCGGGAGACCTGAGCCGGGGAAGATTGGGAGTCTTGAGCCGGGGGAGATCAGCAGTCTTGTGCCGGTGAAGATAGGGAGTCCTGAGCCGGGGGAGATCAGGAGAGCAGAGCCGGGGGACATCAGGAGTCCTGAGCCAGTGAAGATCGGGAGTCCTGAGCCAGGGTAGATCAGGAGTCCTGAGCCGGTGAGGATCAGGAGTCCTGAGCCGTGGGAGATCGGGAGTCCTGAGACGGGGGAGATCAGGAGTCCTGACACTGGGAAGATCAGGAGTCCTGAGTCAGGGGGTATTATGGAGGCCAGAACAGGGGTAGGAAAATCAGGAGTCCTGAGCCTGTGAAGATCAGGAGTCCTGTGCCGGGGTAGATCGGGAGACCTGAGCCGGTGAAGATCGGGAGTCCTGAGCCGGATGAGATTGGGAGACCTGAGCCGGTGAAGATCAGGAGTCCTGAGCCGGGGGCGATCGGGAGTCCTGAGCCGGGGAGGATCGGGAATTCTGAGCCGGGGGAGATCGGGAGTCTTGTGCCGGTGAAGATAGGGAGACCTGAGCCGGGGGAGATAGGGAGACCTGAGCCAGGGGAGATCGGGAGTCCAGAGACCGGGGACATCGGGAGTCCTGAGCCAGTGAAGATCGGGAGACCTGAGCCAGGGTAGATCAGGTGTCCTGAGCCGTTGAAGATCAGGAGTCCTGAGCCGGGGGAGATCAGGAGTCCTGAGCCGGGGGAGATCAGGAGTCCTGACCCGGGGAAGATCAGGAGTCCTGAGTCAGGGGATATTGTGGAGGCCAGAACAGGGGGAGGAAAATCAGGAGTCCTGAGCCTGTGAAGATCATGAGTCCTGAGCCGCTAACGATCACAAGTCCTGAGCCGGTGAAGTTCACGAGTCCTGAGCCAGTGAAGATCATGAGTCCTGAGCCGGGGAAGATCAGGAGTCCTGAGCCGGGGATGATCAGAAGTCCTGAGCCGGGGGAGATCAGGCGTCCTGAGCCAGGAAGATCAGGAGTCCTGAGGCAGGGGAGATCACGACTCCTGAGCCGGGGGAGATCACGAGTACTGAGCCGGGGGCGAACAGGAATACTGAGCCAGGGGAGATCAGGAGTCCTGTGATGGGGTAGATCAGGAGTCCTGAGCCGGGGCACATCAGGAGTCCTGAGCTGGTGAAGATCGGGAGTCCTGAGCCGGGGGAGATCTGGAGTACTGAGCCGGGGAAGGTCCGGTGTCCTGAGCCGGGGGACATCACGAGTCCTGAGCCGGGGAGATTGGGTGTCCTGAGCCGGAGAAGATCGCGAGTCCTGAGCCGGTGAAGATCACGAGTCCTGAGCTGGTGAAGATCGTGAGGCCTGAGCTGGTGAAGATCGCGAGTCCTGAGCCGGTGAAGATCGCGAGTCCTGAGCCGGTGAAGATCGCGAGTCCTGAGCCGGTGAAGATCGTGAGTCCTGAGCAGGTGAAGATCGCGAGTCCTGAGCCGGTGAAGATCGCAAGTCCTGCGCCGGTGCAGATCGGGAGTTGTGAGCCGGTGCAGATCGGGAGTTGTGAGCCAGTGAAGATCGCGAGACCTGAGCCGGTGAAGATCGCGAGTCCTGTGCCGGTGAAGATCGCGAGTCCTGAGCCGGTGAAGATCGCGAGTCCTGAGCCGGTGCAGATCGCGAGTCCTGAGCCGGTGAAGATCGCGAGTCCTGAGCCGGTGAAGATCGCGAGTCCTGAGCCGGAGCAGATCGTGAGTCCTGAGCCAATGCAGATCACGAGAACTGAGACGGTGCAGATCGGGAGTCGTGAGCCAGTGCAGATCGGGAGTCGTGAGCCGGTGCAGATCGGGAGTCGTGAGCCGGGCGGAGATTGGGAGTCGTGAGCCGGGGGAGATAGGGAGTCGTGAGCCGGGGGAGATTGGGAGTCGTGAGCCGGGGGAGATCGGGAGACCTGAGCCGGGGAAGATTGGAAGTCCTGAGCCGGGGGAGATCAGCAGTCTTGTGCCGGTGAAGATAGGGAGTCCTGAGCCGGGGGAGATCAGGAGAGCAGAGCCGGGGGACATCAGGAGTCCTGAGCCAGTGAAGATCGGGAGTCCTGAGCCAGGGTAGATCAGGAGTCCTGAGCCGGTGAGGATCAGGAGTCCTGAGCCGTGGGAGATCGGGAGTCCTGAGACGGGGGAGATCAGGAGTCCTGACACTGGGAAGATCAGGAGTCCTGAGTCAGGGGGTATTATGGAGGCCAGAACAGGGATAGGAAAATCAGGAGTCCTGAGCCTGTGAAGATCAGGAGTCCTGAGCCGCGGGAGATCAGGAGTCCTGAGTCGGTGAAGATCAGGAGTCCTGAGTCAGGGGATATTGTGGAGGCCAGAACAGGGGTAGGAAAATCAGGAGTCCTGAGCCTGTGAAGATCACGAGTCCTGAGCCGGTGAAGTTGACGAGTCCTGAGCCGGTGAAGATCACGCGTCCTGAGCTGGGGAAGATCAGGAGTCCTGAGCTGGGGGAGATCAGGAGTCCTGAGCTGGGGTAGATCAGGAGGATTGTGCCGGAGGAGATCAGGAGTCATGAGCCGGGGACGATCAGGAGTCCTGTGCCGGGGAAGATCAGGAGTCCTGAGCCAGTTAAGATCAGGAGTCCGGAGACGGGGCAGATCAGAAGTCCTGAGCCGGTGAAGATCAGGAGTCCTGAGCCGGTGCAGATCGGGCGTCGTGAGCAGGTGCAGATCTGGAGTCGTGATCCAGTGCAGATCGGGAGTCGTGAGCCGGGTGAGATCGGGAGTCGTGAGACGGGGGAGATCGGGAGTCGTGAGCCGGAGATGATCGGGAGTCCTGAACCGTGGGAGATCAGGAGTCCTGTGCCGGGGTAGATCGGGAGACCTGAGCCGGTGAAGATCGGGAGTCCTGAGCCAGATGAGTTTGGGAGACCTGAGCCGGTGAAGATCAGGAGTCCTGAGCCGGGGGCGAGCGGGGGTCCTGAGCCGGGGAGGATCGGGAGTCCTGAGCCGGGGGAGATCAGGAGTCTTGTGCCGGTGAAGATAGGGAGACCTGAGCCGGGGGAGGTCAGGAGTCCGGAGCCATTGAAGATCAGGAGTCCTGAGCCGGGGATGATCAGAAGTCCTGAGCCGGGGGAGATCAGGAGTCCTGAGCCAGGAAGATCAGGAGTCCTGAGGCAGGGGAGATCACGACTCCTGAGCCGGGGGAGATCACGAGTCCTGAGCCGGGGGCGATCAGGAATCCTGAGCCAGGGGAGATCAGGAGTCCTGTGATGGGGTAGATCAGGAGTCCTGTGACTGGGTAGATCAGGAGTCCCGAGACAGGGCACATCAGGATTCCTGAGCCGGTGAAGATCGGGAGTCCTGAGCCGGGGGAGATCGGGAGTACTGAGCCGTGGAAGGTCCGGTGTCCTGAGCCGGTGAAGTTCGGGATTCCTGAGCCGGTGAAGATCGCGAGTCCTGAGCCGGTGAAGATCGCGAGTCCTGAGCCGGTGAAGATCGCGAGTCCTGAGCCGGTGCAGATCGCGAGTCCTGAGCCGCTGCAGATCATGAGTACTGAGCCGGTGCAGATCGGGAGTCGTGAGCCAGTGCAGATCGGGAGTCGTGAGCCGGTGCAGATCGGGAGTCGTGAGCCGGGGGGAGGTTTGGAGTCATGAGCCGGGGGAGATAGCGAGTCGTGAGCCGGGGGAGATTGGGAGTCGTGAGCCGGGGGAGATCGGGAGTCCTGAGCCGGGGAAGATCGGGAGTCCTGAGCCGGGGGAGATCAGCAGTCTTGTGCCGGTGAAGATAGGGAGTCCTGAGCCGGGGGAGATCAGGAGTCCAGAGACGGGGGACATCGGGAGTCCTGAGCCAGTGAAGATCGGGCGTCCTGAGCCAGGGTAGATCAGGAGTCCTGAGCCGGTGAAGATCAGGAGGCCTGAGCCGGGGGAGATCGGGAGTCCTGAGACGAGGGAGATCAGGAGTCCTGACACTGGGAAGATCAGGAGTCCTGAGTCAGGGGGTATTGTGGAGGCCAGAACAGGGGTAGGAAAATCAGGAGACCTGAGCCTGTGAAGATCAGGAGTCCTGAGCCGGGGGAGATCAGGAGTCCTGAGCCGGTGAAGATCAGGAGTCCTGAGCCGGGGGAGATCAGGAGTCCTGAGCCGGGGGAGATCAGGTGTCCTGATCCGGGGAAGATCAGGAGTCCTGAGTCAGGGGATATTGTGGAGGCCAGAACAGGGGTAGGAAAATCAGGAGTCCTGAGCCTGTGAAGATCGCGAGTCCTGAGTCAGTGAAGTTCACGAGTCCTGAGCCGGTGAAGTTCACGAGTCCTGAGCCGGTGAAGATCACGAGTCCTGAGCTGGGGAAGATCAGGAGTCCTGAGCCGGGGAAGATCAGAAGTCCTGAGCCGGGGGAGATCAGGAGTCCTGAGTCGGGGTAGATCAGGAGGCCTGAGCCGGAGGAGATCAGGAGTCATCAGCCGGGGGAGATCAGGAGTCCTGTGGCGGGGAAGATCAGGAGTCCTGAGCCAGTGAAGATCAGGAGTCCGGAGTCGGGGCAGATCAGGAGTCCTGAGCCGGTGAAGATCAGGAGTCCTGAGCCGTGGGAGATCAGGAGTCCTGAGCCGGGGGAGATCAGGAGTCCTGAGCCGGGGGAGATCAGGAGTGCTGAGCCGGGGAAAATCAGGTGTACTGAGCCGGGGGAGATCAGAAGTCCTGAGCCGGGGGAGATCAGGAGTCCTGAGCCGGGGAAGATCAGGATTCCTGAGCCGGTGAAGATCAGAAGTCCTGAGCCGGGGAAGATCAGGAGTCCTGAGCCGGGGAAGATCAGGAGTCCTGAGCCGGGGAAGATCAGGAGTCCTGAGCCGGGGGAGATCAGGAGTCCTGAGCCGGGGAAGATCAGGAGTCCTGAGCCGGTGAAGATCGCGACTCCTAGGCTGGTGAAGATCGCGAGTCCTGAGCCGGTGAAGATCGCGACTCCTAGGCTGGTGAAGATCGTGAGAACTGAGCCGGTGAAGATCGGGAGTCCTGAGCCGGATGAGAATGGGAGACCTGAGCCGGTGAAGATTGGGAGTCCTGAGCCGAGGGAGATTGGGAGTCCTGAGCCGGGGAAGATCGGGAATCCTGAGCCAGGGGAGATCGGGAGTCTTGTGCCGGTGAAGAAAGGGAGTCCTGAGCCGGGGGAGATCGGGAATCCTGAGCCGGGGGAGATCAGGAGTCCAGAGCCGGGGGAGATCTGGAGTCCTGAGCCGGTGAAGATCAGGAGTCCTGAGCCGGGGGAGATCAGGAGTCCTGAGCCAGGGGAGATCAGGTGTCCTGATCTGGGGAAGATCAGGAGTTGTGAGTCAGGGGATATTGTGGAGGCCAGAACAGGGGAAGGAAAATCAGGAGTCCTGAGTCTGTGAAGATCACGAGTCCTGAGCCAGTGAAGATCAGGAGTCCGGAGCCGGGGCAGATCAGGAGTCCTGAGCCGGGGAAGATCAGTAGTCCTGAGCCGGGGAAGATCAGAGGTCCTGAGCCGGGTGAGATCAGGAGTCCTGAGCTGGGGTAGATCAGGAGGCTTGAGCCGGAGGAGATCAGGAGTCATGAGCCGGGGACGATCAAGAGTCCTGTGCCGGGGAAGATCAGGAGTCCTGAGCCAGTGAAGATCAGGAGTCCGGAGACGGGGCAGATCAGGAGTCCTGAGCCGGTGAAGATCAGGAGTCCTGAGCCGATGCACATCGGGAGTCGTGAGCAGGTGCAGATCGGGAGTCGTGATCCAGTGCAGATCGCGAGTCCTGAGCCGGTGCAGATCGGGAGTCGTAAGCCGGGTGAGATCGGGAGTCGTGAGCCGGGGGAGATCGGGAGATGTGAGCCGGGGAAGATCGGGAGTGCTGAGCTGGGGAAGATCGTGGAGTCTTGAGTCAGGGGTTATTGTGGAGGCCAGAACAGGGGTAGGAAGATCACGAGTCCTGAGCCGGGGAAGATCGGGAGTCCTGAGATGGGGGAGATCGGGAGTCCTGAGTCGGGGGAGATCAGGAGTCCTGTGCCGAGGTAAATCGTGAGAACTGAGCCGGTGAAGATCGGGAGTCCTGATCCGGATGAGAATGGGAGACCTGAGCCGGTGAAGATTGGGAGTCCTGAGCCGAGGGAGATTGGGAGTCCTGAGCCGGGGAAGATCGGGAATCCTGAGCCAGGGGAGATCGGGAGTCTTGTGCCGGTGAAGAGAGGGAGTCCTGAGCCGGGGGAGATCGGGAGTCCTGAGCCGGGGGAGATCAGGAGTCCAGAGCCGGGGGAGATCTGGAGTCCTGAGCCGGTGAAGATCAGGAGTCCTGAGCCGGGGGAGATCAGGAGTCCTGAGCCATGGGAGATCAGGTGTCCTGATCCGGGGAAGATCAGGAGTCGTGAGTCAGGGGATATTGTGGAGTCCAGAACAGGGGTAGGAAAATCAGGAATCCTGAGTCTGTGAAGATCACGAGTCCTGAGCCAGTGAAGATCAGGAGTCCGGAGCCGGGGCAGATCAGGAGTCCTGAGCCGGGGAAGATCAGTAGTCCTGAGCCGGGGAAGATCAGAATTCCTGAGCCGGGTGAGGTCAGGAGTCCTGAGCTGGGGTAGATCAGGAGGCTTGAGCCGGAGGAGATCAGGAGTCATGAGCCGGGGACGATCAGGAGTCCTGTGCCGGGGAAGATCAGGAGTCCTGAGCCAGTGAAGATCAGGAGTCCGGAGACGGGGCAGATCAGGAGTCCTGAGCCGGTGAAGATCAGGAGTCCTGAGCCGGTGCAGAACGGGAGTCGTGAGCAGGTGCAGATCGGGAGTCGTGATCCAGTGCAGATCGGGAGTCATGAGCCGGGTGAGATCGGAAGTCGTGAGACGGGGGAGATCGGGAGTCGTGAGATGGAGATGATCGGAAGTCCTGAGCCGTGGGAGATCAGGAGTCCTGTGCCGGGGCATATCGGGAGACCTGAGCCGGTGAAGATCGGGAGTCCTGAGCCGGGGGCGATCGGGAGTACTGAGCCGGGGAGGATCGGGAGTCCTGAGCCGGGGGAGATCGGGAGTCTTGTGCCGGTGAAGATAGGGAGACCTGAGCCGGGGGAGATCGGGAGACCTGAGCCAGGGGAGATCGGGAGTCCAGAGACGGGGGACATCGGGAGTCCTGAGCCTGTGAAGATCGGGAGACCTGAGCCAGGGTAGATCAGGAGTCCTGAGCCGTTGAAATCAGGAGTCCTGAGCCGGGGGAGATCAGGAGTCCTGGCCCGGGGAAGATCAGGAGTCCTGAGTCAGGGGATATTGTGGAGGCCAGAACAGGGGTAGGAAAATCAGGAGTCCTGAGCCTGTGAAGATCACGAGTCCTGAGCCGGTGAAGATCATGAGTCCTGAGCCGGGGAAGATCAGGAGTCCTGAGCCGGTGAAGTTCACGAGTCCTGAGCCGGTGAAAATCATGAGTCCTGAGCCGGGGAAGATCAGGAGTCTTGAGCCGGGGGAGATCAGGAGTCCTGAGCCAGGAAGATCAGGAGTCATGAGGCACGGGAGATCACGACTCCTGAGCCGGGGGAGATCACGAGTCCTGAGCTGGGGGCGATCAGGAATCCTGAGCCAGGGGAGATCAGGAGTCCTGTGATGGGGTAGATCAGGAGTCCTGTGACGGGGTAGATCAGGAGTCCTGAGCCGGGGCACATCAGGAGTCCTAAGCCGGTGAAGATCGGGAGTCCTGAGCCGGGGGAGATCGGGAGTACTGAGCCGGGGAAGGTCCGGTGTCCTGAGCCGGGGGAGATCACAAGTCCTGAGCCAGGGAGATCGGGTGTCCTGAGCCGGTGTAGATCGCGAGTCCTGAGCCGGTGAAGATCACGAGTCCTGAGCTGGTGAAGATCGCGTGTCCTGAGCCGGTGAAGATCGCGGGTCCTGAGCCGGGGGCGATCGGGAGTCCTGAGCCGGGGAGGATCGGGAGTCCTGAGCCAGGGGAGATCGGGAGTCTTGTGCCGGTGAAGATAGGGAGACCTGAGCCGGGGGAGATCGGGAGACCTGACCCGGGGAAGATCAGGACTCCTGAGTCAGGGGATATTGTGGAGGCCAGAACAGGGGTAGGAAAATCAGGAGTCCTGAGCCTGTGAAGATCACGAGTCCTGAGCCGCTAAAGATCACAAGTCCTGAGCCGGTGAAGTTCACGAGTCCTGAGCCAGTGAAGATCATGAGTCCTGAGCTGGGTAAGATCAGGAGTCCTGAGCCGGGGATGATCAGAAGTCCTGAGCCGGGGGAGATCAGGAGTCCTGAGCCAGGAAGAGCAGGAGTCCTGAGGCAGGGGAGATCACGACTCCTGAGCCGGGGGAGATCACGAGTCCTGAGCCGGGGGCGATCAGGAATCCTGAGCCAGGTGAGATCAGGAGTCCTGTGATGGGGTAGATCAGGAGTCCTGTGACGGGGTAGATCAGGAGTCCTGAGCCAGGGCACATCAGGAGACCTGAGCCGGTGAAGATCGGGAGTCCTGAGCCGGGGGAAATCGGGAGTACTGAGCCGGGGAAGGTCCGGTGTCCTGAGCCGGGGGAGATCACGAGTCCTGAGCCGGGGAGATCGGGTGTCCTGAGCCGGAGAAGATCGCGAGTCCTGAGCCGGTGAAGATCACGAGTCCTGAGCTGGTGAAGATCGTGAGGCCTGAGCCGGTGAAGATCGCGAGGCCTGAGCCGGTGAAGATCGCGAGTCCTGAGCAGGTGAAGATCGCGAGTCCTGAGCCGGTGAAGATCGCGAGTCCTGCGCCGGTGCAGATCGGGAGATGTGAGCCGGTGCAGATCGGGAGTTGTGAGCCGGTGAAGATCGCGAGACCTGAGCCGGTGAAGATCGCGAGTCCTGAGCCGGTGCAGATCGCGAGTCCTGAGCCACTGCAGATCGGGAGTCGTGAGCCGGTGCAGATCGGGAGTCGTGAGCCGGTGCAGATCGGGAGTCGTGAGCCAGGGGAGATTGGGAGTCGTGAGCCGGGGGAGATAGGGAGTCGTGAGCCGGGGGAGATTGGGAGTCGTGAGCCGGGGGAGATCGGGAGTCCTGAGCCGGGGAAGATTGGGAGTCCTGAGCCGGGGGAGATCAGCAGTCTTGTGCCGGTGAAGATAGGGAGTCCTGAGCCGGGGGAGATCAGGAGTCCAGAGCAGGGGGACATCGGGAGTCCTGAGCCAGTGAAGATCGGGAGTCCTGAGCCAGGGTAGATCAGGAGTCCTGAGCCGGTGAAGATCAGGAGTCCTCAGCCGTGGGAGATCGGGAGTCCTGAGACGGGGGAGATCAGGAGTCCTGACACTGGGAAGATCAGGAGTCCTGAGTCAGGGGGTATTGTGGAGGCCAGAACAGGGGTAGGAAAATCAGGAGTCCTGAGCCTGTGAAGATCAGGAGTCCTGAGCCGGGGGAGATCAGGAGTCCTGAGCCGGTGAAGATCATGAGTCCTGAGCTGGGGGAGATCAGGAGTCCTGAGCCGGTGAAGATCAGGAGTCCTGAGCCGGTGCAGAACGGGAGTCGTGAGCAGGTGCAGATCGGGAGTCGTGATCCAGTGCAGATCGGGAGTCATGAGCCGGGTGAGATCGGAAGTCGTGAGACGGGGGAGATCGGGAGTCGTGAGATGGAGATGATCGGAAGTCCTGAGCCGTGGGAGATCAGGAGTCCTGTGCCGGGGCATATCGGGAGACCTGAGCCGGTGAAGATCGGGAGTCCTGAGCCGGGGGCGATCGGGAGTACTGAGCCGGGGAGGATCGGGAGTCCTGAGCCGGGGGAGATCGGGAGTCTTGTGCCGGTGAAGATAGGGAGACCTGAGCCGGGGGAGATCGGGAGACCTGAGCCAGGGGAGATCGGGAGTCCAGAGACGGGGGACATCGGGAGTCCTGAGCCTGTGAAGATCGGGAGACCTGAGCCAGGGTAGATCAGGAGTCCTGAGCCGTTGAAATCAGGAGTCCTGAGCCGGGGGAGATCAGGAGTCCTGGCCCGGGGAAGATCAGGAGTCCTGAGTCAGGGGATATTGTGGAGGCCAGAACAGGGGTAGGAAAATCAGGAGTCCTGAGCCTGTGAAGATCACGAGTCCTGAGCCGGTGAAGATCATGAGTCCTGAGCCGGGGAAGATCAGGAGTCCTGAGCCGGTGAAGTTCACGAGTCCTGAGCCGGTGAAAATCATGAGTCCTGAGCCGGGGAAGATCAGGAGTCCTGAGCCGGGGGAGATCAGGAGTCCTGAGCCAGGAAGATCAGGAGTCATGAGGCACGGGAGATCACGACTCCTGAGCCGGGGGAGATCACGAGTCCTGAGCTGGGGGCGATCAGGAATCCTGAGCCAGGGGAGATCAGGAGTCCTGTGATGGGGTAGATCAGGAGTCCTGTGACGGGGTAGATCAGGAGTCCTGAGCCGGGGCACATCAGGAGTCCTAAGCCGGTGAAGATCGGGAGTCCTGAGCCGGGGGAGATCGGGAGTACTGAGCCGGGGAAGGTCCGGTGTCCTGAGCCGGGGGAGATCACAAGTCCTGAGCCAGGGAGATCGGGTGTCCTGAGCCGGTGTAGATCGCGAGTCCTGAGCCGGTGAAGATCACGAGTCCTGAGCTGGTGAAGATCGCGTGTCCTGAGCCGGTGAAGATCGCGGGTCCTGAGCCGGGGGCGATCGGGAGTCCTGAGCCGGGGAGGATCGGGAGTCCTGAGCCAGGGGAGATCGGGAGTCTTGTGCCGGTGAAGATAGGGAGACCTGAGCCGGGGGAGATCGGGAGACCTGACCCGGGGAAGATCAGGACTCCTGAGTCAGGGGATATTGTGGAGGCCAGAACAGGGGTAGGAAAATCAGGAGTCCTGAGCCTGTGAAGATCACGAGTCCTGAGCCGCTAAAGATCACAAGTCCTGAGCCGGTGAAGTTCACGAGTCCTGAGCCAGTGAAGATCATGAGTCCTGAGCTGGGTAAGATCAGGAGTCCTGAGCCGGGGATGATCAGAAGTCCTGAGCCGGGGGAGATCAGGAGTCCTGAGCCAGGAAGAGCAGGAGTCCTGAGGCAGGGGAGATCACGACTCCTGAGCCGGGGGAGATCACGAGTCCTGAGCCGGGGGCGATCAGGAATCCTGAGCCAGGTGAGATCAGGAGTCCTGTGATGGGGTAGATCAGGAGTCCTGTGACGGGGTAGATCAGGAGTCCTGAGCCAGGGCACATCAGGAGACCTGAGCCGGTGAAGATCGGGAGTCCTGAGCCGGGGGAAATCGGGAGTACTGAGCCGGGGAAGGTCCGGTGTCCTGAGCCGGGGGAGATCACGAGTCCTGAGCCGGGGAGATCGGGTGTCCTGAGCCGGAGAAGATCGCGAGTCCTGAGCCGGTGAAGATCACGAGTCCTGAGCTGGTGAAGATCGTGAGGCCTGAGCCGGTGAAGATCGCGAGGCCTGAGCCGGTGAAGATCGCGAGTCCTGAGCAGGTGAAGATCGCGAGTCCTGAGCCGGTGAAGATCGCGAGTCCTGCGCCGGTGCAGATCGGGAGATGTGAGCCGGTGCAGATCGGGAGTTGTGAGCCGGTGAAGATCGCGAGACCTGAGCCGGTGAAGATCGCGAGTCCTGAGCCGGTGCAGATCGCGAGTCCTGAGCCACTGCAGATCGGGAGTCGTGAGCCGGTGCAGATCGGGAGTCGTGAGCCGGTGCAGATCGGGAGTCGTGAGCCAGGGGAGATTGGGAGTCGTGAGCCGGGGGAGATAGGGAGTCGTGAGCCGGGGGAGATTGGGAGTCGTGAGCCGGGGGAGATCGGGAGTCCTGAGCCGGGGAAGATTGGGAGTCCTGAGCCGGGGGAGATCAGCAGTCTTGTGCCGGTGAAGATAGGGAGTCCTGAGCCGGGGGAGATCAGGAGTCCAGAGCAGGGGGACATCGGGAGTCCTGAGCCAGTGAAGATCGGGAGTCCTGAGCCAGGGTAGATCAGGAGTCCTGAGCCGGTGAAGATCAGGAGTCCTCAGCCGTGGGAGATCGGGAGTCCTGAGACGGGGGAGATCAGGAGTCCTGACACTGGGAAGATCAGGAGTCCTGAGTCAGGGGGTATTGTGGAGGCCAGAACAGGGGTAGGAAAATCAGGAGTCCTGAGCCTGTGAAGATCAGGAGTCCTGAGCCGGGGGAGATCAGGAGTCCTGAGCCGGTGAAGATCATGAGTCCTGAGCTGGGGGAGATCAGGAGTCCTGAGCCGGGGGAGATCAGGTGTCCTGATCCGGGGAAGATCAGGAGTCCTGAGTCAGGGGATATTGTGGAGGCCAGAACAGGGGTAGGAAAATCAGGAGTCCTGAGCCTGTGAAGATCGCGAGTCCTGAGCCAGTGAAGATCACGAGTCCTGAGCCGGTGATGTTCACGAGTCCTGAGCCGGTGAAGATCACGAGTCCTGAGCTGGGGAAGATCAGGAGTCCTGAGCCGGGGAAGATCAGAAGTCCTGAGCCGGGGGAGATCAGGAGACCTGTGCTGGGGTAGATCAGGAGGATTGTGCCGGAGGAGATCAGGAGTCATGAGCCGGGGACGATCAGGATTCCTGTGCCGGGGAAGATCAGGAGTCCTGAGCCAGTGAAGATCAGGAGTCCGGAGACGGGGCAGATCAGGAGTCCTGAGCCGGTGAAGATCAGGAGTCCTGAGCAGGTGCAGATCGGGAGTCGTGAGCAGGTGCAGATCCGGAGTCGTGATCCAGTGCAGGTCCGGAGTCGTGAGCCGGGTGAGATCGGGAGTCGTGAGACGGGGGAGATCGGGAGTCGTGAGCCGGAGATGATCGGGAGTTCTGAGCCGTGGGAGATCAGGAGTCCTGTGCCGCGGTAGATCGGGAGACCTGAGCCGGTGAAGATCGGGAGTCCTGAGCCGGATGAGATTGGGAGACCTGAGCCGGTGAAGATCAGGAATCCTGAGCCGGGGGCGAGCGGGAGTCCTGAGCCGGGGAGGATCGGGAGTCCTGAGCCGGGGGAGATCGGGAGTCTTGTGCCGGTGAAGATAGGGAGACCTGAGCCGGGGGAGATCAGCATTCTTGTGCCGGTGAAGATAGGGAGTCCTGAGCCGGGGGAGATCAGGAGTCCAGAGCCGGGGGACATCGGGAGTCCTGAGCCAGTGAAGATCGGGAGTCCTGAGCCAGTGTAGATCAGGAGTCCTGAGCCGGTGAAGATCAGGAGTCCTGAGCCGTGGGAGATCGGGAGTCCTGAGACGGGGGAGATCAGGAGTCCTGACACTGGGAAGATCAGGAGTCCTGAGTCAGGGGGTATTGTGGAGGCCAGAACAGGGGTAGGAAAATCAGGAGTCCTGAGCCTGTGAAGATCAGGAGTCCTGAGCCGGGGGAGATCAGGAGTCCTGAGCCGGTGAAGATCAGGAGTCCTGAGCCGGGGGAGATCAGGAGTCCTGAGCCGGGGGAGATCAGGTGTCCTGATCTGGGGAAGATCAGGAGTCCTGAGTCAGGGGATATTGTGGAGTTCAGAACAGAGGTAGGAAAATCAGGAGTCCTGAGCCTGTGAAGATCGCGAGTCCTGAGCCAGTGAAGATCACGAGTCCTGAGCCGATGAAGTTCACGAGTCCTGAGCCGGTGAAGATCACGAGTCCTGAGCTGGGGTAGATCAGGAGGATTGTGCTGGAGGAGATCAGGAGTCATGAGCCGGGGACGATCAGGAGTCCTGGGCCGGGGAAGATGAGGAGTCCTGAGCCAGTGAAGATCAGGAGTCCGGAGACGGGGCAGATCAGGAGTCCTGAGCCGGTGAAGATCAGGAGTCCTGAGACGGTGCAGATCGGGAGTCGTGAGCAGGTGCAGGTCCGGAGTCGTGATCCAGTGCAGATCGGGAGTCGTGAGCCGGGTGAGATCGGGAGTCATGAGATGGGGGAGATCGGGAGTCGTGAGCCGGAGATGATCGGGAGTCCTGAACCATGGGAGATCAGGAGTCCTGTGCCGGGGTAGATCGGGAGACCTGAGCCGGTGAAGATCGGGAGTCCTGAGCCGGATGAGTTTGGGAGACCTGAGCCGGTGAAGATCAGGAGTCCTGAGCCGGGGGCGAGCGGGAGTCCTGAGCCGGGGAGGATCGGGAGTCCTGAGCCGGGGGAGATCGGGAGTCTTGTGCCGGTGAAGATAGGGAGACCTGAGCCGGGGGAGATCAGCAGTCTTGTGCCGGTGAAGATAGGGAGTCCTGAGCCGGGGGAGATCGGGAGACCTAAGCCAGGGGAGATCGGGAGTCCAGAGACGGGGGACATCGGGAGTCGTGAGCCAGTGAAGATCGGGAGACCTGAGCCAGGGTAGATCAGGAGTCCGGAGCCATTGAAGATCAGGAGTCCTGAGCCGGTGAAGATCATGAGTCCTGAGCCGGGGAAGATCAGGAGTCCTGAGCCGGGGATGATCAGATGTCCTGAGCCGGGGAAGATCAGGAGTCGTGAGCCAGGAAGATCAGGAGTCCTGAGGCAGGGGAGATCACGACTCCTGAGCCGGGGGAGATCACGAGTCCTGAGCCGGGGGCGATCAGGAATCCTGAGCCAGGGGAGATCAGGAGTCCTGTGATGGGGTAGATCAGGAGTCCTGTGACGGGGTAGATCAGGAGTCCTGAGACGGGGCACATCAGGATTCCTGAGCCGGTGAAGATCGGGAGTCCTGAGCCGGGGGAGATCGGGAGTACTGAGCCGGGGAAGGTCCGCTGTCCTGAGCCGGTGAAGATCGCGAGTCCTGAGCCGGTGAAGATCGGGAGTCTTGAGCCGGTGAAGATAGCGAGTCCTGAGCCGGTGAAGATCGCGAGTCCTGAGCCGGTGAAGATCGCGAGTCCTGAGCCGGTGCAGATCGCGAGTCCTGAGCCGCTGCGGATCATGAGTACTGAGCCGGTGCAGATCGGGAGTCGTGAGCCAGTGCAGATCGGGAGTCGTGAGCCGGTGCAGATCGGGAGTCGTGAGCCGAGGGGAGGTTTGGAGTCGTGATCCGGGGGAGATAGGGAGTCGTGAGCTGGGGGAGATTGGGAGTCGTGAGCCGGGGGAGATCGGGAGTCCTGAGCCGGGGAAGATCGGGAGTCCTGAGCCGGGGGAGATCAGCAGTCTTGTGCCGGTGAAGATAGGGAGTCCTGAGCCGGGGGAGATCAGGAGTCCAGAGACGGGGGACATCGGGAGTCCTGAGCCAGTGAAAATCGGGAGTTCTGAGCCAGGGTAGATCAGGAGTCCTGAGCCGGTGAAGATCAGGAGCCCTGAGCCGGGGAGATCGGGAGTCCTGAGACGGGGGAGATCAGGAGTCCTGACACTGGGAAGATCAGGAGTCCTGAGTCAGGGGGTATTGTGGAGGCCAGAACAGGGGTAGGAAAATCAGGAGTCCTGAGCCTGTGAAGATCAGGAGTCCTGAGCCGGTGAAGATCACTAGTCCTGAGCCGGGGGAGATCAGGAGTCCTGAGCCGGGGGAGATCAGGTGTCCTGATCCGGGGAAGATCAGGAGTCCTGAGTCAGGGGATATTGTGGAGGCCAGAACAGGGGTAGGAAAATCAGGAGTCCTGAGCCTGTGAAGATCGCGAGTCCTGAGCCAGTGAAGATCACGAGTCCTGAGCCGGTGAAGTTCACGAGTCCTGAGCCGGTGAAGATCACGAGTCCTGAGCTGGGGAAGATCAGGAGTCCTGAGCCGGGGAAGATCAGAAGTCCTGAGCCGGGGGAGATCAGGAGTCCTGAGCTGGGGTAGATCAGGAGGATTGTGCCGGAGGAGATCAGGAGTCATGAGCCGGGGACGATCAGGAGTCCTGTGCCGGGGAAGATCAGGAGTCCTGAGCCAGTGAAAATCAGGAGTCCGGAGACGGGGCAGATCAGGAGTCCTGAGCCGGTGAAGATCAGGAGTCCTGAGCCGGTGCAGATCGGGAGTCGTGAGCAGGTGCAGATCTGGAGTCGTGATCAAGTGCAGATCGGGAGTCGTGAGCCGGGTGAGATCGGGAGTCGTGAGACGGAGGAGATCGGGAGTAGTGAGCCGGAGATGATCGGGAGTCCTGAACCGTGGGAGATCAGGAGTCCTGTGCCGGGGTAGATCGGGAGACCTGAGCCGGTGAAGATCGGGAGTCCTGAGCCGGATGAGTTTGGGAGACCTGAGCCGGTGAAGATCAGGAGTCCTGAGCCGGGGGCGAGCGGGTGTCCTGAGCCGGGGAGGATCGGGAGTCCTGAGCCGGGGGAGATCGGGAGTCTTGTGCGGGTGAAGATAGGGAGACCTGAGCCGGGGGAGATCAGCAGTCTTGTGCCGGTGAAGATAGGGAGTCCTGAGCCGTGGGAGATCGGGAGACCTGAGCCAGGGGAGATCGGGAGTCCAGAGACGGGGGACATCAGGAGTCCTGAGCCAGTGAAGATCGGGAGACCTGGCCAGGGTAGATCAGGAGTCCGGAGCCATTGAAGATCAGGAGTCCTGAGCCGGGGGAGATCAGGAGTCCTGAGCCGGGGGAGATCAGGAGTCCTGACCCGGGGAAGATCAGGAGTCCTGAGTCAGGGGATATTGTGGAGTTCAGAACAGAGGTAGGAAAATCAGGAGTCCTGAGCCTGTGAAGATCGCGAGTCCTGAGCCAGTGAAGATCACGAGTCCTGAGCCGATGAAGTTCACGAGTCCTGAGCCGGTGAAGATCACGAGTCCTGAGCTGGGGTAGATCAGGAGGATTGTGCTGGAGGAGATCAGGAGTCATGAGCCGGGGACGATCAGGAGTCCTGGGCCGGGGAAGATGAGGAGTCCTGAGCCAGTGAAGATCAGGAGTCCGGAGACGGGGCAGATCAGGAGTCCTGAGCCGGTGAAGATCAGGAGTCCTGAGACGGTGCAGATCGGGAGTCGTGAGCAGGTGCAGATCCGGAGTCGTGATCCAGTGCAGATCGGGAGTCGTGAGCCGGGTGAGATCGGGAGTCATGAGATGGGGGAGATCGGGAGTCGTGAGCCGGAGATGATCGGGAGTCCTGAACCATGGGAGATCAGGAGTCCTGTGCCGGGGTAGAGCGGGAGACCTGAGCCGGTGAAGATCGGGAGTCCTGAGCCGGATGAGTTTGGGAGACCTGAGCCGGTGAAGATCAGGAGTCCTGAGCCGGGGGCGAGCGGGAGTCCTGAGCCGGGGAGGATCGGGAGTCCTGAGCCGGGGGAGATCGGGAGTCTTGTGCCGGTGAAGATAGGGAGACCTGAGCCGGGGGAGATCAGCAGTCTTGTGCCGGTGAAGATCACTAGTCCTGAGCCGGGGGAGATCAGGAGTCCTGAGCCGGGGGAGATCAGGTGTCCTGATCCGGGGAAGATCAGGAGTCCTGAGTCAGGGGATATTGTGGAGGCCAGAACAGGGGTAGGAAAATCAGGAGTCCTGAGCCTGTGAAGATCGCGAGTCCTGAGCCAGTGAAGATCACGAGTCCTGAGCCGGTGAAGTTCACGAGTCCTGAGCCGGTGAAGATCACGAGTCCTGAGCTGGGGAAGATCAGGAGTCCTGAGCCGGGGAAGATCAGAAGTCCTGAGCCGGGGGAGATCAGGAGTCCTGAGCTGGGGTAGATCAGGAGGATTGTGCCGGAGGAGATCAGGAGTCATGAGCCGGGGACGATCAGGAGTCCTGTGCCGGGGAAGATCAGGAGTCCTGAGCCAGTGAAAATCAGGAGTCCGGAGACGGGGCAGATCAGGAGTCCTGAGCCGGTGAAGATCAGGAGTCCTGAGCCGGTGCAGATCGGGAGTCGTGAGCAGGTGCAGATCTGGAGTCGTGATCCAGTGCAGATCGGGAGTCGTGAGCCGGGTGAGATCGGGAGTCGTGAGACGGAGGAGATCGGGAGTAGTGAGCCGGAGATGATCGGGAGTCCTGAACCGTGGGAGATCAGGAGTCCTGTGCCGGGGTAGATCGGGAGACCTGAGCCGGTGAAGATCGGGAGTCCTGAGCCGGATGAGTTTGGGAGACCTGAGCCGGTGAAGATCAGGAGTCCTGAGCCGGGGGCGAGCGGGTGTCCTGAGCCGGGGAGGATCGGGAGTCCTGAGCCGGGGGAGATCGGGAGTCTTGTGCGGGTGAAGATAGGGAGACCTGAGCCGGGGGAGATCAGCAGTCTTGTGCCGGTGAAGATAGGGAGTCCTGAGCCGTGGGAGATCGGGAGACCTGAGCCAGGGGAGATCGGGAGTCCAGAGACGGGGGACATCAGGAGTCCTGAGCCAGTGAAGATCGGGAGACCTGGCCAGGGTAGATCAGGAGTCCGGAGCCATTGAAGATCAGGAGTCCTGAGCCGGGGGAGATCAGGAGTCCTGAGCCGGGGGAGATCAGGAGTCCTGACCCGGGGAAGATCAGGAGTCCTGAGTCAGGGGATATTGTGGAGTTCAGAACAGAGGTAGGAAAATCAGGAGTCCTGAGCCTGTGAAGATCGCGAGTCCTGAGCCAGTGAAGATCACGAGTCCTGAGCCGATGAAGTTCACGAGTCCTGAGCCGGTGAAGATCACGAGTCCTGAGCTGGGGTAGATCAGGAGGATTGTGCTGGAGGAGATCAGGAGTCATGAGCCGGGGACGATCAGGAGTCCTGGGCCGGGGAAGATGAGGAGTCCTGAGCCAGTGAAGATCAGGAGTCCGGAGACGGGGCAGATCAGGAGTCCTGAGCCGGTGAAGATCAGGAGTCCTGAGACGGTGCAGATCGGGAGTCGTGAGCAGGTGCAGATCCGGAGTCGTGATCCAGTGCAGATCGGGAGTCGTGAGCCGGGTGAGATCGGGAGTCATGAGATGGGGGAGATCGGGAGTCGTGAGCCGGAGATGATCGGGAGTCCTGAACCATGGGAGATCAGGAGTCCTGTGCCGGGGTAGATCGGGAGACCTGAGCCGGTGAAGATCGGGAGTCCTGAGCCGGATGAGTTTGGGAGACCTGAGCCGGTGAAGATCAGGAGTCCTGAGCCGGGGGCGAGCGGGAGTCCTGAGCCGGGGAGGATCGGGAGTCCTGAGCCGGGGGAGATCGGGAGTCTTGTGCCGGTGAAGATAGGGAGACCTGAGCCGGGGGAGATCAGCAGTCTTGTGCCGGTGAAGATAGGGAGTCCTGAGCCGGGGGAGATCGGGAGACCTAAGCCAGGGGAGATCGGGAGTCCAGAGACGGGGGACATCGGGAGTCGTGAGCCAGTGAAGATCGGGAGACCTGAGCCAGGGTAGATCAGGAGTCCGGAGCCATTGAAGATCAGGAGTCCTGAGCCGGTGAAGATCATGAGTCCTGAGCCGGGGAAGATCAGGAGTCCTGAGCCGGGGATGATCAGATGTCCTGAGCCGGGGAAGATCAGGAGTCGTGAGCCAGGAAGATCAGGAGTCCTGAGGCAGGGGAGATCACGACTCCTGAGCCGGGGGAGATCACGAGTCCTGAGCCGGGGGCGATCAGGAATCCTGAGCCAGGGGAGATCAGGAGTCCTGTGATGGGGTAGATCAGGAGTCCTGTGACGGGGTAGATCAGGAGTCCTGAGACGGGGCACATCAGGATTCCTGAGCCGGTGAAGATCGGGAGTCCTGAGCCGGGGGAGATCGGGAGTACTGAGCCGGGGAAGGTCCGGTGTCCTGAGCCGGTGAAGATCGCGAGTCCTGAGCCGGTGAAGATCGGGAGTCTTGAGCCGGTGAAGATCGCGAGTCCTGAGCCGGTGAAGATCGCAAGTCCTGAGCCGGTGAAGATCGCGAGTCCTGAGCCGGTGCAGATCGCGAGTCCTGAGCCGCTGCGGATCATGAGTACTGAGCCGGTGCAGATCGGGAGTCGTGAGCCAGTGCAGATCGGGAGTCGTGAGCCGGTGCAGATCGGGAGTCGTGAGCCGAGGGGAGGTTTGGAGTCGTGATCCGGGGGAGATAGGGAGTCGTGAGCTGGGGGAGATTGGGAGTCGTGAGCCGGGGGAGATCGGGAGTCCTGAGCCGGGGAAGATCGGGAGTCCTGAGCCGGGGGAGATCAGCAGTCTTGTGCCGGTGAAGATAGGGAGTCCTGAGCCGGGGGAGATCAGGAGTCCAGAGACGGGGGACATCGGGAGTCCTGAGCCAGTGAAGATCGGGAGTTCTGAGCCAGGGTAGATCAGGAGTCCTGAGCCGGTGAAGATCAGGAGCCCTGAGCCGGGGAGATCGGGAGTCCTGAGACGGGGGAGATCAGGAGTCCTGACACTGGGAAGATCAGGAGTCCTGAGTCAGGGGGTATTGTGGAGGCCAGAACAGGGGTAGGAAAATCAGGAGTCCTGAGCCTGTGAAGATCAGGAGTCCTGAGCCGGTGAAGATCACTAGTCCTGAGCCGGGGGAGATCAGGAGTCCTGAGCCGGGGGAGATCAGGTGTCCTGATCCGGGGAAGATCAGGAGTCCTGAGTCAGGGGATATTGTGGAGGCCAGAACAGGGGTAGGAAAATCAGGAGTCCTGAGCCTGTGAAGATCGCGAGTCCTGAGCCAGTGAAGATCACGAGTCCTGAGCCGGTGAAGTTCACGAGTCCTGAGCCGGTGAAGATCACGAGTCCTGAGCTGGGGAAGATCAGGAGTCCTGAGCCGGGGAAGATCAGAAGTCCTGAGCCGGGGGAGATCAGGAGTCCTGAGCTGGGGTAGATCAGGAGGATTGTGCCGGAGGAGATCAGGAGTCATGAGCCGGGGACGATCAGGAGTCCTGTGCCGGGGAAGATCAGGAGTCCTGAGCCAGTGAAAATCAGGAGTCCGGAGACGGGGCAGATCAGGAGTCCTGAGCCGGTGAAGATCAGGAGTCCTGAGCCGGTGCAGATCGGGAGTCGTGAGCAGGTGCAGATCTGGAGTCGTGATCCAGTGCAGATCGGGAGTCGTGAGCCGGGTGAGATCGGGAGTCGTGAGACGGAGGAGATCGGGAGTAGTGAGCCGGAGATGATCGGGAGTCCTGAACCGTGGGAGATCAGGAGTCCTGTGCCGGGGTAGATCGGGAGACCTGAGCCGGTGAAGATCGGGAGTCCTGAGCCGGATGAGTTTGGGAGACCTGAGCCGGTGAAGATCAGGATTCCTGAGCCGGGGGCGAGCGGGTGTCCTGAGCCGGGGAGGATCGGGAGTCCTGAGCCGGGGGAGATCGGGAGTCTTGTGCGGGTGAAGATAGGGAGACCTGAGCCGGGGGAGATCAGCAGTCTTGTGCCGGTGAAGATAGGGAGTCCTGAGCCGTGGGAGATCGGGAGAACTGAGCCAGGGGAGATCGGGAGTCCAGAGACGGGGGACATCAGGAGTCCTGAGCCAGTGAAGATCGGGAGACCTGGCCAGGGTAGATCAGGAGTCCGGAGCCATTGAAGATCAGGAGTCCTGAGCCGGGGGAGATCAGGAGTCCTGAGCCGGGGGAGATCAGGAGTCCTGACCCGGGGAAGATCAGGAGTCCTGAGTCAGGGGATATTGTGGAGGCCAGAACAGGGGTAGGAAAATCAGGAGTCCTGAGCCTGTGAAGATCACGAGTCCTGAGCCGGTGAAGTTCACGAGTCCTGAGCCGGTGAAGATCATGAGTCCTGAGCCGGGGAAGATCAGGAGTCCTGAGCCGGGGATGATCAAATGTCCTGAGCCGGGGGAGATCAGGAGTCGTGAGCCAGGAAGATCAGGAGTCCTGAGGCAGGGGAGATCACGACTCCTGAGCCGGGGGCGATCAGGAATCCTGAGCCAGGGGAGATCAGGAGTCCTGTGATGGGGTAGATCAGGAGTCCTGTGACGGGGTAGATCAGGAGTCCTGAGACGGGGCACATCAGGATTCCTGAGCCGGTGAAGATTGGGAGTCCTGAGCCGGGGGAGATCGGGAGTACTGAGCCGGGGAAGGTCCGGTGTCCTGAGCCGGTGAAGATCGCGAGTCCTGAGCCGGTGAAGATCGGGAGTCCTGAGCCGGTGAAGATCGCGAGTCCTGAGCCGGTGAAGATCGCGGGTCCTGAGCTGGTGAAGATCACGAGTCCTGAGCCGCTGCAGATCATGAGTTCTGAGCCGGGGGGAGGTTTGGAGTCGTGAGCCGGGGGAGAAAGGGAGTTGTGAGCCGGGGGAGATGGGGAGTCGTGAGCCGGGGGAGATCGGGAGTCCTGAGCCGGGGAAGATCGGGAGTCCTGAGCCAGGGGAGATCAGCAGTCTTGTGCCGGTGAAGATAGGGAGTCCTGAGCAGGGGGAGATCAGGAGTCCAGAGACGGGGGACATCGGGAGTCCTGAGCCAGTGAAGAACGGGAGTCCTGAGCCAGGGTAGATCAGGAGTCCTGAGCCGGTGAAGATCAGGAGCCCTGAGCCGGGGGAGATCGGGAGTCCTGAGACGGGGGAGATCAGGAGTCCTGAGTCAGGGGGTATTGTGGAGGCCAGAACAGGGGTAGGAAAATCAGGAGTCCTGAGCCTGTGAAGATCAGGAGTCCTGAGCCGGGGGAGATCAGGAGTCCTGAGCCTGTGAAGATCAGGAGTCCTGAGCCGGGGGAGATCAGGAGTCCTGAGCCGGGGGAGATCAGGTGTCCTGATCCGGGGAAGATCAGGAGTCCTGAGTCAGGGGATATTGTGGAGGCCAGAACAGGGGTAGGAAAATCAGGAGTCCTGAGCCTGTGAAGATCGCGAGTCCTGAGCCAGTGAAGATCACGAGTCCTGAGCCGGTGAAGTTCACGAGTCCTGAGCCGGTGAAGATCACGAGTCCTGAGCTGGGGAAGATCAGGAGTCCTGAGCCGGGGAAGATCAGAAGTCCTGAGCCGGGGGAGATCAGGAGTCCTGAGTCGGGGTACATCAGGAGGCTGAGCCGGAGGAGATCAGGAGTCATGAGACGGGGGAGATCAGGAGTCCTGTGGCGGGGAAGATCAGGAGTCCTGAGCCAGTGAAGATCATGAGTCCGGAGTCGGGGCAGATCAGGAGTCCTGAGCCGGTGAAGATCAGGAGTCCTGAGCCGTGGGAGATCAGGAGTCCTGAGCCGGGGGAGATCAGGAGTCCTGAGCCGTGGAAAATCAGGAGTCCTGAGCCGTGGGAGATCAGGAGTCCTGAGCCGGGGGAGATCAGGAGTCCTGAGCCGGGGGAGATCAGGAGTCCTGAGCCGTGGAAAATCAGGTGTACTGAGCCGGGGGAGATCAGAAGTCCTGAGCCGGGGGAGATCAGGAGTCGTGAGCTGGGGAAGATCAGGATTCCTGAGCCGGTGAAGATCAGAAGTCCTGAGCCGGGGAAGATCAGGAGTCCTGAGCCGGGGAAGATCAGGAGTCCTGAGCCGGGGAAGATCAGGAGTCCTGAGCCGGGGGAGACCAGGAGTCCTGAGCCGGGGAAGATCAGGAGTCCTGAGCCGGTGAAGATCGCGACTCCTAGGCTGGTGAAGATCGCGAGTCCTGAGCTGGTGAAGATCGCGATTCCTGAAACCGTTGAAGGTCGCTAGTCCAGAGCCGGTGAAGATCGCGAGTCCCGAGCCAGTGCAGATTGAGAGTCCTGAGCCGGTGCAGATCGCGAGTCCTGAGCTGGCGCAGATCGGGAGTCGTGAGCCGGGTGAGATCGGGAGTCGTGAGCCGGGGGAGATCGGGAGATGTGAGCCGGGGAAGATCGGGAGTGCTGAGCTGGGGAAGATCATGGAGTCTTGAGTCAGGGGTTATTGTGGAGGCCAGAACAGGGGTAGGAAGATCACGAGTCCTGAGCCGGGGAAGATCGGGAGTCCTGAGATGGGGGAGATTGGGAGTCCTGAGTTGGGGGAGATCAGGAGTCCTGTGCCGAGGTAGATCGTGAGAACTGAGCCGGTGAAGATCGGGAGTCCTGAGCCGGATGAGAATGGGAGACCTGAGCCGGTGAAGATTGGGAGTCCTGAGCCGAGGGAGATTGGGAGTCCTGAGCCGGGGAAGATCGGGAATCCTGAGCCACGGGAGATCGGGAGTCTTGTGCCGGTGAAGAGAGGGAGTCCTGAGCCGGGGGAGATCGGGAGTCCTGAGCCGGGGGAGATCAGGACTCCAGAGCCGGGGGAGATCTGGAGTCCTGAGCCGGTGAAGATCAGGAGTCCTGAGCCGGGGGAGATCAGGAGTCCTGAGCCACGGGAGATCAGGTGTCCTGATCCGGGGAAGATCAGGAGTCGTGAGTCAGGGGATATTGTGGAGGCCAGAACAGGGGTAGGAAAATCAGGAGTCCTGAGTCTGTGAAGATCACGAGTCCTGAGCCAGTGAAGATCAGGAGTCCGGAGCCGGGGCAGATCAGGAGTCCTGAGCCGGGGAAGATCAGTAGTCCTGAGCCGGGGAAGATCAGAAGTCCTGAGCCGGGTGAGATCAGGAGTCCTGAGCTGGGGTAGATCAGGAGGCTTGAGCCGGAGGAGATCAGGAGTCATGAGCCGGGGACGATCAGGAGTCCTGTGCCGGGGAAGATCAGGAGTCCTGAGCCAGTGAAGATCAAGAGTCCGGAGACGGGGCAGATCAGGAGTCCTGAGCCGGTGAAGATCAGGAGTCCTGAGCCGATGCACATCGGGAGTCGTGAGCAGGTGCAGATCGTGAGTCCTGAGCCGGAGCAGATCGGGAGTCGTGAGCCGGGTGAGATCGGGAGTCGTGAGCCGGGGGAGATCGGGAGATGTGAGCCGGGGAAGATCGGGAGTGCTGAGCTGGGGAAGATCGTGGAGTCTTGAGTCAGGGGTTATTGTGGAGGCCAGAACAGGGGTAGGAAGATCACGAGTCCTGAGCCGGGGAAGATCGGGAGTCCTGAGATGGGGGAGATCGGGAGTCCTGAGTCGGGGGAGATCAGGAGTCCTGTGCCGAGGTAGATCATGAGAACTGAGCCGGTGAAGATCGGGAGTCCTGAGCCGGATGAGAATGGGAGACCTGAGCCGGTGAAGATTGGGAGTCCTGAGCGGAGGGAGATTGGGAGTCCTGAGCCGGGGAAGATCGGGAATCCTGAGCCAGGGGAGATCAGGAGTCTTGTGCCAGTGAAGAGAGGGAGTCCTGAGCCGGGGGAGATCGGGAGTCCTGAGACGGGGGAGATCAGGAGTCCAGAGCCGGGGGAGATCTGGAGTCATGAGCCGGTGAAGATCAGGAGTCCTGAGCCGGGGGAGATCAGGAGTCCTGAGCAAGAGGAGATCAGGTGTCCTGATCCGGGGAAGATCAGGAGTCGTGAGTCAGGGGATATTGTGGAGGCCAGAACAGGGGTAGGAAAATCAGGAGTCCTGAGTCTGTGAAGATCACGAGTCCTGAGCCAGTGAAGATCAGGAGTCCGGAGCCGGGGCAGATCAGGAGTCCTGTGCCGGGGAAGATCAGGAGTCCTGAGCCAGTGAAAATCAGGAGTCCGGAGACGGGGCAGATCAGGAGTCCTGAGCCGGTGAAGATCAGGAGTCCTGAGCCGGTGCAGATCGGGAGTCGTGAGCAGGTGCAGATCTGGAGTCGTGATCCAGTGCAGATCGGGAGTCGTGAGCCGGGTGAGATCGGGAGTCGTGAGACGGAGGAGATCGGGAGTAGTGAGCCGGAGATGATCGGGAGTCCTGAACCGTGGGAGATCAGGAGTCCTGTGCCGGGGTAGATCGGGAGACCTGAGCCGGTGAAGATCGGGAGTCCTGAGCCGGATGAGTTTGGGAGACCTGAGCCGGTGAAGATCAGGAGTCCTGAGCCGGGGGCGAGCGGGTGTCCTGAGCCGGGGAGGATCGGGAGTCCTGAGCCGGGGGAGATCGGGAGTCTTGTGCGGGTGAAGATAGGGAGACCTGAGCCGGGGGAGATCAGCAGTCTTGTGCCGGTGAAGATAGGGAGTCCTGAGCCGTGGGAGATCGGGAGACCTGAGCCAGGGGAGATCGGGAGTCCAGAGACGGGGGACATAAGGAGTCCTGAGCCAGTGAAGATCGGGAGACCTGGCCAGGGTAGATCAGGAGTCCGGAGCCATTGAAGATCAGGAGTCCTGAGCCGGGGGAGATCAGGAGTCCTGAGCCGGGGGAGATCAGGAGTCCTGACCCGGGGAAGATCAGGAGTCCTGAGTCAGGGGATATTGTGGAGGCCAGAACAGGGGTAGGAAAATCAGGAGTCCTGAGCCTGTGAAGATCACGAGTCCTGAGCCGGTGAAGTTCACGAGTCCTGAGCCGGTGAAGATCATGAGTCCTGAGCCGGGGAAGATCAGGAGTCCTGAGCCGGGGATGATCAAATGTCCTGAGCCGGGGGAGATCAGGAGTCGTGAGCCAGGAAGATCAGGAGTCCTGAGGCAGGGGAGATCACGACTCCTGAGCCGGGGGCGATCAGGAATCCTGAGCCAGGGGAGATCAGGAGTCCTGTGATGGGGTAGATCAGGAGTCCTGTGACGGGGTAGATCAGGAGTCCTGAGACGGGGCACATCAGGATTCCTGAGCCGGTGAAGATCGGGAGTCCTGAGCCGGGGGAGATCGGGAGTACTGAGCCGGGGAAGGTCCGGTGTCCTGAGCCGGTGAAGATCGCGAGTCCTGAGCCGGTGAAGATCGGGAGTCCTGAGCCGGTGAAGATCGCGAGTCCTGAGCCGGTGAAGATCGCGGGTCCTGAGCCGGTGAAGATCGCGAGTCCTGAGCCGGTGCAGATCGCGAGTACTGAGCCGCTGCAGATCATGAGTTCTGAGCCGGTGCAGATCGGGAGTCGTGAGCCAGTGCAGATCGGGAGTCGTGAGCCGGTGCAGATCGGGAGTCATGAGCCGGGGGGAGGTTTGGAGTCGTGAGCCGGGGGAGATAGGGAGTTGTGAGCCGGGGGAGATTGGGAGTCGTGAGCCGGGGGAGATCGGGAGTCCTGAGCCGGGGAAGATCGGGAGTCCTGAGCCGGGGGAGATCAGCAGTCTTGTGCCGGTGAAGATAGGGAGTCCTGAGCAGGGGGAGATCAGGAGTCCAGAGACGGGGGACATCGGGAGTCCTGAGCCAGTGAAGAACGGGAGTCCTGAGCCAGGGTAGATCAGGAGTCCTGAGCCGGTGAAGATCAGGAGCCCTGAGCCGGGGGAGATCGGGAGTCCTGAGACGGGGGAGATCAGGAGTCCTGAGTCAGGGGGTATTGTGGAGGCCAGAACAGGGGTAGGAAAATCAGGAGTCCTGAGCCTGTGAAGATCAGGAGTCCTGAGCCGGTGGAGATCAGGAGTCCTGAGCCTGTGAAGATCAGGAGTCCTGAGCCGGGGGAGATCAGGAGTCCTGAGCCGGGGGAGATCAGGTGTCCTGATCCGGGGAAGATCAGGAGTCCTGAGTCAGGGGATATTGTGGAGGCCAGAACAGGGGTAGGAAAATCAGGAGTCCTGAGCCTGTGAAGATCGCGAGTCCTGAGCCAGTGAAGATCACGAGTCCTGAGCCGGTGAAGTTCACGAGTCCTGAGCCGGTGAAGATCACGAGTCCTGAGCTGGGGAAGATCAGGAGTCCTGAGCCGGGGAAGATCAGAAGTCCTGAGCCGGGGGAGATCAGGAGTCCTGAGTCGGGGTAGATCAGGAGGCTGAGCCGGAGGAGATCAGGAGTCATGAGACGGGGGAGATCAGGAGTCCTGTGGCGGGGAAGATCAGGAGTCCTGAGCCAGTGAAGATCATGAGTCCGGAGTCGGGGCAGATCAGGAGTCCTGAGCCGGTGAAGATCAGGAGTCCTGAGCCGTGGGAGATCAGGAGTCCTGAGCCGGGGGAGATCAGGAGTCCTGAGCCAGGGGAGATCAGTAGTCCTGAGCCGTGGAAAATCAGGTGTACTGAGCCGGGGGAGATCAGAAGTCCTGAGCCGGGGGAGATCAGGAGTCGTGAGCTGGGGAAGATCAGGATTCCTGAGCCGGTGAAGATCAGAAGTCCTGAGCCGGGGAAGATCAGGAGTCCTGAGCCGGGGAAGATCAGGAGTCCTGAGCCGGGGAAGATCAGGAGTCCTGAGCCGGGGGAGACCAGGAGTCCTGAGCCGGGGAAGATCAGGAGTCCTGAGCCGGTGAAGATCGCGACTCCTAGGCTGGTGAAGATCGCGAGTCCTGAGCTGGTGAAGATCGCGATTCCTGAAACCGTTGAAGGTCGCTAGTCCAGAGCCGGTGAAGATCGCGAGTCCCGAGCCAGTGCAGATTGAGAGTCCTGAGCCGGTGCAGATCGCGAGTCCTGAGCTGGCGCAGATCGGGAGTCGTGAGCCGGGTGAGATCGGGAGTCGTGAGCCGGGGGAGATCGGGAGACGTGAGCCGGGGAAGATCGGGAGTGCTGAGCTGGGGAAGATCATGGAGTCTTGAGTCAGGGGTTATTGTGGAGGCCAGAACAGGGGTAGGAAGATCACGAGTCCTGAGCCGGGGAAGATCGGGAGTCCTGAGATGGGGGAGATCGGGAGTCCTGAGTCGGGGGAGATCAGGAGTCCTGTGCCGAGGTAGATCGTGAGAACTGAGCCGGTGAAGATCGGGAGTCCTGAGCCAGATGAGAATGGGAGACCTGAGCCGGTGAAGATTGGGAGTCCTGAGCCGAGGGAGATTGGGAGTCCTGAGCCGGGGAAGATCGGGAATCCTGAGCCACGGGAGATCGGGAGTCTTGTGCCGGTGAAGAGAGGGAGTCCTGAGCCGGGGGAGATCGGGAGTCCTGAGCCGGGGGAGATCAGGACTCCAGAGCCGGGGGAGATCTGGAGTCCTGAGCCGGTGAAGATCAGGAGTCCTGAGCCGGGGGAGATCAGGAGTCCTGAGCCACGGGAGATCAGGTGTCCTGATCTGGGGAAGATCAGGAGTCGTGAGTCAGGGGATATTGTGGAGGCCAGAACAGGGGTAGGAAAATCAGGAGTCCTGAGTCTGTGAAGATCACGAGTCCTGAGCCAGTGAAGATCAGGAGTCTGGAGCCGGGGCAGATCAGGAGTCCTGAGCCGGGGGAGATCAGGTGTCCTGATCCGGGGAAGATCAGGAGTCCTGAGTCAGGGGATATTGTGGAGGCCAGAACAGGGGTAGGAAAATCAGGAGTCCTGAGCCTGTGAAGATCGCGAGTCCTGAGCCAGTGAAGATCACGAGTCCTGAGCCGGTGAAGTTCACGAGTCCTGAGCCGGTGAAGATCACGAGTCCTGAGCTGGGGAAGATCAGGAGTCCTGAGCCGGGGAAGATCAGAAGTCCTGAGCCGGGGGAGATCAGGAGTCCTGAGTCGGGGTAGATCAGGAGGCTGAGCCGGAGGAGATCAGGAGTCATGAGACGGGGGAGATCAGGAGTCCTGTGGCGGGGAAGATCAGGAGTCCTGAGCCAGTGAAGATCATGAGTCCGGAGTCGGGGCAGATCAGGAGTCCTGAGCCGGTGAAGATCAGGAGTCCTGAGCCGTGGGAGATCAGGAGTCCTGAGCCGGGGGAGATCAGGAGTCCTGAGCCGGGGGAGATCAGTAGTCCTGAGCCGTGGAAAATCAGGTGTACTGAGCCGGGGGAGATCAGAAGTCCTGAGCCGGGGGAGATCAGGAGTCGTGAGCTGGGGAAGATCAGGATTCCTGAGCCGGTGAAGATCAGAAGTCCTGAGCCGGGGAAGATCAGGAGTCCTGAGCCGGGGAAGATCAGGAGTCCTGAGCCGGGGAAGATCAGGAGTCCTGAGCCGGGGGAGACCAGGAGTCCTGAGCCGGGGAAGATCAGGAGTCCTGAGCCGGTGAAGATCGCGACTCCTAGGCTGGTGAAGATCGCGAGTCCTGAGCTGGTGAAGATCGCGATTCCTGAAACCGTTGAAGGTCGCTAGTCCAGAGCCGGTGAAGATCGCGAGTCCCGAGCCAGTGCAGATTGAGAGTCCTGAGCCGGTGCAGATCGCGAGTCCTGAGCTGGCGCAGATCGGGAGTCGTGAGCCGGGTGAGATCGGGAGTCGTGAGCCGGGGGAGATCGGGAGACGTGAGCCGGGGAAGATCGGGAGTGCTGAGCTGGGGAAGATCATGGAGTCTTGAGTCAGGGGTTATTGTGGAGGCCAGAACAGGGGTAGGAAGATCACGAGTCCTGAGCCGGGGAAGATCGGGAGTCCTGAGATGGGGGAGATCGGGAGTCCTGAGTCGGGGGAGATCAGGAGTCCTGTGCCGAGGTAGATCGTGAGAACTGAGCCGGTGAAGATCGGGAGTCCTGAGCCAGATGAGAATGGGAGACCTGAGCCGGTGAAGATTGGGAGTCCTGAGCCGAGGGAGATTGGGAGTCCTGAGCCGGGGAAGATCGGGAATCCTGAGCCACGGGAGATCGGGAGTCTTGTGCCGGTGAAGAGAGGGAGTCCTGAGCCGGGGGAGATCGGGAGTCCTGAGCCGGGGGAGATCAGGACTCCAGAGCCGGGGGAGATCTGGAGTCCTGAGCCGGTGAAGATCAGGAGTCCTGAGCCGGGGGAGATCAGGAGTCCTGAGCCACGGGAGATCAGGTGTCCTGATCTGGGGAAGATCAGGAGTCGTGAGTCAGGGGATATTGTGGAGGCCAGAACAGGGGTAGGAAAATCAGGAGTCCTGAGTCTGTGAAGATCACGAGTCCTGAGCCAGTGAAGATCAGGAGTCCGGAGCCGGGGCAGATCAGGAGTCCTGAGCCGGGGAAGATCAGTAGTCCTGAGCCGGGGAAGATCAGAAGTCCTGAGCCGGGTGAGATCAGGAGTCCTGAGCTGGGGTAGATCAGGAGGCTTGAGCCGGAGGAGATCAGGAGTCATGAGCCGGGGACGATCAGGAGTCCTGTGCCGGGGAAGATCAGGAGTCCTGAGCCAGTGAAGATCAAGAGTCCGGAGACGGGGCAGATCAGGAGTCCTGAGCCGGTGAAGATCAGGAGTCCTGAGCCGATGCACATCGGGAGTCGTGAGCAGGTGCAGATCGCGAGTCCTGAGCCGGTGCAGATCGGGAGTCGTGAGCCGGGTGAGATCGGGAGTCGTGAGCCGGGGGAGATCGGGAGATGTGAGCCGGGGAAGATCGGGAGTGCTGAGCTGGGGAAGATCGTGGAGTCTTGAGTCAGGGGTTATTGTGGAGGCCAGAACAGGGGTAGGAAGATCACGAGTCCTGAGCCGGGGAAGATCGGGAGTCCTGAGATGGGGGAGATCGGGAGTCCTGAGTCGGGGGAGATCAGGAGTCCTGTGCCGAGGTAGATCATGAGAACTGAGCCGGTGAAGATCGGGAGTCCTGAGCCGGATGAGAATGGGAGACCTGAGCCGGTGAAGATTGGGAGTCCTGAGCGGAGGGAGATTGGGAGTCCTGAGCCGGGGAAGATCGGGAATCCTGAGCCAGGGGAGATCAGGAGTCTTGTGCCAGTGAAGAGAGGGAGTCCTGAGCCGGGGGAGATCGGGAGTCCTGAGACGGGGGAGATCAGGAGTCCAGAGCCGGGGGAGATCTGGAGTCATGAGCCGGTGAAGATCAGGAGTCCTGAGCCGGGGGAGATCAGGAGTCCTGAGCAAGGGGAGATCAGGTGTCCTGATCCGGGGAAGATCAGGAGTCGTGAGTCAGGGGATATTGTGGAGGCCAGAACAGGGGTAGGAAAATCAGGAGTCCTGAGTCTGTGAAGATCACGAGTCCTGAGCCAGTGAAGATCAGGAGTCCGGAGCCGGGGCAGATCAGGGGTCCTGAGCCGGGGAAGATCAGTAGTCCTGAGCCGGGGAAGATCAGAATCCTGAGCTGGGTGAGATCAGGAGTCCTGAGCTGGGGTAGATCAGGAGGCTTGAGCCGGAGGAGATCAGGAGTCATGAGCCGGGGACGATCAGGAGTCCTGTGCCGGGGAAGATCAGGAGTCCTGAGCCAGTGAAGATCAGGAGTCCGGAGACGGGGCAGATCAGGAGTCCTGAGCCGGTGAAGATCAGGAGTCCTGAGTCGGTGCAGATCGGGAGTCGTGAGCAGGTGCAGATCGGGAGTCGTGATCCAGTGCAGATCGGGAGTCATGAGCCGGGTGAGATCGGAAGTCGTGAGACGGGGGAGATCGGGAGTCGTGAGATGGAGATGATCGGAAGTCCTGAGCCGTAGGAGATCAGGAGTCCTGTGCCGGGGTACATCGGGAGACCTGAGCCGGTGAAGATCGGGAGTCCTGAGCCGGGGGCGTTCGGGAGTACTGAGCCGGGGAGGATCGGGAGTCCTGAGCCGGGGGAGATCGGGAGTCTTGTGCCGGTGAAGATAGGGAGACCTGAGCCGGGGGAGATCGGAAGACCTGAGCCAGGGGAGATCGGGAGTCCAGAGACGGGGGACATCGGGAGTCCTGAGCCTGTGAAGATCGGGAGACCTGAGCCAGGGTAGATCAGGAGTCCTGAGCCGTTGAAATCAGGAGTCCTGAGCCGGGGGAGATCAGGAGTCCTGGCCCGGGGAAGATCAGAGTCCTGAGTCAGGGGATATTGTGGAGGCCAGAACAGGGGTAGGAAAATCAGGAGTCCTGAGCCTGTGAAGATCACGAGTCCTGAGCCGCTAAAGATCACGAGTCCTGAGCCGGTGAAGTTCACGAGTCCTGAGCCAGTGAAGATCATGAGTCCTGAGCCGGGGAAGATCAGGAGTCCTGAGCCGGGGGAGATCAGGAGTCCTGAGCCAGGAAGATCAGGAGTCCTGAGGCAAGGGAGATCACGACTCCTGAGCCGGGGGAGATCACGAGTCCTGAGCTGGGGGCGATCAGGAATCCTGAGCCAGGGGAGATCGGGAGTCCTGAGACGGGGGAGATCGGGAGTCCTGAGACGGGGGAGATCAGGAGTCCTGAGTCAGGGGGTATTGTGGAGGCCAGAACAGGGGTAGGAAAATCAGGAGTCCTGAGCCTGTGAAGATCAGGAGTCCTGAGCCGGGGGAGATCAGGAGTCCTGAGCCTGTGAAGATCAGGAGTCCTGAGCCGGGGGAGATCAGGAGTCCTGAGCCGGGGGAGATCAGGTGTCCTGATCCGGGGAAGATCAGGAGTCCTGAGGCAAGGGAGATCACGACTCCTGAGCCGGGGGAGATCACGAGTCCTGAGCTGGGGGCGATCAGGAATCCTGAGCCAGGGGAGATCAGGAGTCCTGTGATGGGGTAGATCAGGAGACCTGTGACGGGGTAGATCAGGAGTCCTGAGCCGGGGCACATCAGGAGTCCTAAGCCGGTGAAGATTGGGAGTCCTGAGCCGAGGGAGATCAGAAGTCCTGAGCCGGGGAAGATCGGGAATCCTGAGCCGGGGGAGATCGGGAGTCTTGTGCCGGTGAAGATAGGGAGTCCTGAGCCGGGGGAGATCGGGAGTCCAGAGCCGGGGGAGATCAGGAGTCCAGAGCCGGGGGAGATTTGGAGTCCTGAGCCTGTGAAGATCAGGAGTCCTGAGCCGGGGGAGATCAGGAGTCCTGAGCCGGGGGAGATCAGGAGTCCTGAGCCAGGAAGATCAGGAGTCCTGAGGCAAGGGAGATCACGACTCCTGAGCCGGGGGAGATCACGAGTCCTGAGCTGGGGGCGATCAGGAATCCTGAGCCAGGGGAGATCAGGAGTCCTGTGATGGGGTAGATCAGGAGACCTGTGACGGGGTAGATCAGGAGTCCTGAGCCGGGGCACATCAGGAGTCCTAAGCCGGTGAAGATCGGGAGTCCTGAGCCGGGGGAGATCGGGAGAACTGAGCCAGGGAAGGTCCGGTGTCCTGAGCCGGGGGAGATCACGAGTCCTGAGCCAGGGAGATCGGGTGTCCTGAGCCGGTGTAGATCGCGAGTCCTGAGCCGGTGAAGATCACGAGTCCTGAGCTGGTGAAGATCGCGAGTCCTGAGCCGGTGAAGATCGCGAGTCCTGAGCCGGGGGCGATCGGGAGTCCTGAGCCGGGGAGGATCGGGAGTCCTGAGCCGGGGGAGATCGGGAGTCTTGTGCCGGTGAAGATAGGGAGACCTGAGCCTGTGAAGATCAGGAGTCCTGAGCCGGGGGAGATCAGCAGTCCTGAGCCGGGGGAGATCAGGTGTCCTGATCCGGGGAAGATCAGGAGTCCTGAGTCAGGGTTTATTGTGGAGGCCAGAACAGGGGTAGGAAAATCAGGAGTCCTGAGCCTGTGAAGATCGCGAGTCCTGAGCCAGTGAAGATCACGAGTCCTGAGCCGGTGAAGTTCACGAGTCCTGAGCCGGTGAAGATCACGAGTCCTGAGCTGGGGAAGATCAGGAGTCCTGAGCCGGGGAAGATCAGAAGTCCTGAGCCGGGGGAGATCAGGAGTCCTGAGTCGGGGTAGATCAGGAGGCCTGAGCCGGAGGAGATCAGGAGTCATGAGCCGGGGGAGATCAGGAGTCCTGTGGCGGGGAAGATCAGGAGTCCTGAGCCAGTGAAGATCATGAGTCCGGAGTCGGGGCAGATCAGGAGTCCTGAGCCGGTGAAGATCAGGAGTCCTGAGCTGTGGGAGATCAGGAGTCCTGAGCCGGGGGAGATCAGGAGTCCTGAGCCGGGGGAGATCAGGAGTCCTGAGCCGTGGAAAATCAGGTGTACTGAGCCGGGGGAGATCAGAAGTCCTGAGCCGGGGGAGATCAGGAGTCCTGAGCCGGGGAAGATCAGGATTCCTGAGCCGGTGAAGATCAGAAGTCCTGAGCCGGGGAAGATCAGGAGTCCTGAGCCGGGGAAGATCAGGAGTCCTGAGCCGGGGAAGATCAGGAGTCCTGAGACGGGGGAGATCAGGAGTCCTGAGCCGGGGAAGATCAGGAGTCCTGAGCCGGTGAAGATCGCGACTCCTAGGCTGGTGAAGATCGCGAGTCCTGAGCCGGTGAAGATCGCGATTCCTGAAACCGTTGAAGGTCGCTAGTCCAGAGCCGGTGAAGATCGCGAGTCCCGAGCCAGTGCAGATTGAGAGTCCTGAGCCGGTGCAGATCGCGAGTCCTGAGCTGGCGCAGATCGGGAGTCGTGAGCCGGTTGAGATCGGGAGTCGTGAGCCGGGGGAGATCGGGAGACGTGAGCCGGGGAAGATCGGGAGTGCTGAGCTGGGGAAGATCGTGGAGTCTTGAGTCAGGGGTTATTGTGGAGGCCAGAACAAGGGTAGGAAGATCACGAGTCCTGAGCCGGGGAAGATCGGGAGTCCTGAGATGGGGGAGATCGGGAGTCCTGAGTCGGGGGAGATCAGGAGTCCTGTGCCGAGGTAGATCGTGAGAACTGAGCCGGTGAAGATCGGGAGTCCTGAGCCGGATGAGAATGGGAGACCTGAGCCGGTGAAGATTGGGAGTCCTGAGCCGAGGGATATTGGGAGTCCTGAGCCGGGGAAGATCGGGAATCCTGAGCCACGGGAGATCGGGAGTCTTGTGCCGGTGAAGAGAGGGAGTCCTGAGCCGGGGGAGATCGGGAGTCCTGAGCCGGGGGAGATCAGGAGTCCAGAGCCGGGGGAGATCTGGAGTCCTGAGCCGGTGAAGATCAAGAGTCCTGAGCCGGGGGAGATCAGGAGTCCTGAGCCACGGGAGATCAGGTGTCCTGATCCGGGGAAGATCAGGAGTCGTGAGTCAGGGGATATTGTGGAGGCCAGAACAGGGGTAGGAAAATCAGGAGTCCTGAGTCTGTGAAGATCACGAGTCCTGAGCCAGTGAAGATCAGGAGTCCGGAGCCGGGGCAGATCAGGAGTCCTGAGCCGGGGAAGATCAGTAGTCCTGAGCCGGGGAAGATCAGAAGTCCTGAGCCGGGTGAGATCAGGAGTCCTGAGCTGGGGTTAATCAGGAGGCTTGAGCCGGAGGAGATCAGGAGTCATGAGCCGGGGACGATCAGGAGTCCTGTGCCGGGGAAGATCAGGAGTCCTGAGCCAGTGAAGATCAAGATTCCGGAGACGGGGCAGATCAGGAGTCCTGAGCCGGTGAAGATCAGGAGTCCTGAGCCGGTGCACATCGGGAGTCGTGAGCAGTTGCAGATCGCGAGTCCTGAGCCGGTGCAGATCGGGAGTCGTGAGCCGGGTGAGATCGGGAGTCGTGAGCCGGGGGAGATCGGGAGATGTGAGCCGGGGAAAATCGGGAGTGCTGAGCTGGGGAAGATCGTGGAGTCTTGAGTCAGGGGTTATTGTGGAGGCCAGAACAGGGGTAGGAAGATCACGAGTCCTGAGCCGGGGAAGATCGGGAGTCCTGAGATGGGGGAGATCGGGAGTCCTGAGTCGGGGGAGATCAGGAGTCCTGTGCCGAGGTAGATCATGAGAACTGAGCCGGTGAAGATCGGGAGTCCTGAGCCGGATGAGAATGGGAGACCTGAGCCGGTGAAGATTGGTAGTCCTGAGCCGAGGGAGATTGGGAGTCCTGAGCCGGGGAAGATCGGGAATCCTGAGCCAGGGGAGATCAGGAGTCTTGTGCCGGTGAAGAGAGGGAGTCCTGAGCCGGGGGAGATCGGGAGTCCTGAGACGGGGGAGATCAGGAGTCCAGAGCCGGGGGAGATCTGGAGTCATGAGCCGGTGAAGATCAGGAGTCCTGAGCCGGGGGAGATCAGGAGTCCTGAGCAAGGGGAGATCAGGTGTCCTGATCCGGGGAAGATCAGGAGTCGTGAGTCAGGGGATATTGTGGAGGCCAGAACAGGGGTAGGAAAATCAGGAGTCCTGAGTCTGTGAAGATCACGAGTCCTGAGCCAGTGAAGATCAGGAGTCCGGAGCCGGGGCAGATCAGGGGTCCTGAGCCGGGGAAGATCAGTAGTCCTGAGCCGGGGAAGATCAGAAGTCCTGAGCTGGGTGAGATCAGGAGTCCTGAGCTGGGGTAGATCAGGAGGCTTGAGCCGGAGGAGATCAGGAGTCATGAGCCGGGGACGATCAGGAGTCCTTTGCCGGGGAAGATCAGGAGTCCTGAGCCAGTGAAGATCAGGAGTCCGGAGACGGGGCAGATCAGGAGTCCTGAGCCGGTGAAGATCAGGAGTCCTGAGCCGGTGCAGATCGGGAGTCGTGAGCAGGTGCAGATCGGGAGTCGTGATCCAGTGCAGATCGGGAGTCATGAGCCGGGTGAGATCGGAAGTCGTGAGACGGGGGAGATCGGGAGTCGTGAGATGGAGATGATCGGGAGTCCTGAGCCGTGGGAGATCAGGAGTCCTGTGCCGGGGTACATCGGGAGACCTGAGCCGGTGAAGATCGGGAGTCCTGAGCCGGGGGCGATCGGGAGTACTGAGCCGGGGAGGATCGGGAGTCCTGAGCCGGTGGAGATCGGGAGTCTTGTGCCGGTGAAGATAGGGAGACCTGAGCCGGGGGAGATCGGGAGACCTGAGCCAGGGGAGATCGGGAGTCCAGAGACGGGGGACATCGGGAGTCCTGAGCCAGTGAAGATCGGGAGACCTGAGCCAGGGTAGATCAGGAGTCCTGAGCCGTTGAAATCAGGAGTCCTGAGCCGGGGGAGATCAGGAGTCCTGAGCCGGGGGAGATCAGGAGTCCTGGCCCGGGGAAGATCAGGAGTCCTGAGTCAGGGGATATTGTGGAGGCCAGAACAGGGGTAGGAAAATCAGGAGTCCTGAGCCTGTGAAGATCACGAGTCCTGAGCCGCTAAAGATCACGAGTCCTGAGCCGGTGAAGTTCACGAGTCCTGAGCCGGTGAAGATCATGAGTCCTGAGCCGGGGAAGATCAGGAGTCCTGAGCCGGGGGAGATCAGGAGTCCTGAGCCAGGAAGATCAGGAGTCCTGAGGCAAGGGAGATCACGACTCCTGAGCCGGGGGAGATCACGAGTCCTGAGCTGGGGGCGATCAGGAATCCTGAGCCAGGGGAGATCAGGAGTCCTGTGATGGGGTAGATCAGGAGACCTGTGACGGGGTCGATCAGGAGTCCTGAGCCGGGGCACATCAGGAGTCCTAAGCCGGTGAAGATCGGGAGTCCTGAGCCGGGGGAGATCGGGAGTACTGAGCCGGGGAAGGTCCGGTGTCCTGAGCCGGGGGAGATCACGAGTCCTGAGCCAGGGAGATCGGGTGTCCTGAGCCGGTGTAGATCGCGAGTCCTGAGCCGGTGAAGATCACGAGTCCTGAGCTGGTGAAGATCGCGAGTCCTGAGCCGGTGAAGATCGCGAGTCCTGAGCCGGGGGCGATCGGGAGTCCTGAGCCGGGGAGGATCGGGAGTCCTGAGCCGGGGGAGATCGGGAGTCTTGTGCCGGTGAAGATAGGGAGACCTGAGCCGGGAGAGATCGGGAGACCTGAGCCAGGGGAGATCGGGAGTCCAGAGACCGGGGACATCGGGAGTCCTGAGCCAGTGAAGATCGGGAGACCTGAGCCAGGGTAGATCAAGTGTCCTGAGCCGTTGAAGATCAGGAGTCCTGAGCCGGGGGAGATCAGGAGTCCTGAGCCAGGGGAGATCAGGAGACCTGACCCGGGGAAGATCAGGACTCCTGAGTCAGGGGATATTGTGGAGGCCAGAACAGGGGTAGGAAAATCAGGAGTCCTGAGCCTGTGAAGATCACGAGTCCTGAGCCGCTAAAGATCACAAGTCCTGAGCCGGTGAAGTTCACGAGTCCTGAGCCACTGAAAATCATGAGTCCTGAGCTGGGGAAGATCAGGTGTCCTGAGCCGGGGATGATCAGAATCACACAGGAATCACACACAGGAACCCCACAGTGCAGATAGAGGCCATGTCGGCCCATCGAGCCTGCACCGACACATATCCCAGCCGATCCCCGTAACCCCTACACCAACACATATCCCACCCTATCCCCGTATTTAATCCCCCTAACACTGAGGGTCAATTTATCATAGCCAATCATCCTAACCCGCACATCTTTGGACTGTGGGAGGAAACCGGAGCACCCGGAGGAAACCCACGCAAACACGGGGAGAATGTGCAAACTCCACACAGACAGTCACCCGAGGCCGGATTCGAACCCGGGTCCCTGGCGCTGTGAGGCAACAGTGCTAACCACTATGCCACCGTGCTGAGCCGGGGGAGATCAGGAGTCCTGAGCCAGGAAGATCAGGAGTCCTGAGGCAGGGGAGATCACGACTCCTGAGTCGGGGGAGATCACGAGTCCTGAGCCGGGGGCGATCAGGAATCCTGAGCCAGGGGAGATCAGGAGTCCTGTGATGGGGTAGATCAGGAGTCCTGTGACGGGGTAGATCAGGAGTCCTGAGCCAGAGCATATCAGGAGTCCTGAGCCGGTGAAGATCGGGAGTCCTGAGCCGGGGGAGATCGGGAGTACTGAGACGGGGAAGGTCCGGTGTCCTGAGCCGGGGGAGATCACGAGTCCTGAGCCGGGGAGATCGGGTGTCCTGAGCCGGAGAAGATCGCGAGTCCTGAGCCGGTGAAGATCACGAGTCCTGAGCTGGTGAAGATCGTGAGGCCTGAGCCGGTGAAGATCGCGAGTCCTGAGCCGGTGAAGATCGCGAGTCCTGAGCAGTTGAAGATCGCGAGTCCTGAGCCGGTGAAGATCGCGAGTCCTGCGCCAGTGCAGATCGGGTGTTGTGAGCCGGTGCAGATCGGGAGTTGTGAGCCTGTGAAGATCGCGAGACCTGAGCCGGTGAAGATCGCGAGTCCTGAGCCGGTGAAGATCGCGAGTCCTGAGCCGGTGATGATCACGAGTCCTGAGCCGGTGCAGATCGCGAGTCCTGAGCCGGTGCAGATCGTGAGTCCTGAGCCGGTGAAGATCGCGAGTCCTGAGCCGGTGAAGATCGCGAGTCCTGAACCGGTGCAGATCGCGAGTCCTGAGCCACTGCAGATCACGAGTACTGAGCCGGTGCAGATCGGGAGTCGTGAGCCGGTGCAGATCGGGAGTCGTGAGCCGGTGCAGATCGGGAGTCGTGAGCCGGGGGAGATTGGGAGTCGTGAGCCGGGGGAGATAGGGAGTCGTGAGCCGGGGGAGATTGGGAGTCGTGAGCCGGGGGAGATCGGGAGTCCTGAGCCGCGGAAGATTGGGAGTCCTGAGCCGGGGGAGATCAGCAGTCTTGTGCCGGTGATGATAGGGAGTCCTGAGCCGGGGGAGATCAGGAGTCCAGAGCAGGGGGACATCGGGAGTCCTGAGCCAGTGAAGATCGGGAGTCCTGAGCCAGGGTAGATCAGGAGTCCTGAGCCGGTGAAGATCAGGAGTCCTGAGCCGTGGGAGATCGGGAGCCCTGAGACGGGGGAGATCAGGAGTCCTGACACTGGGAAGATCAGGAGTCCTGAGTCAGGGGGTATTGTGGAGGCCAGAACAGGGGTAGGAAAATCAGGAGTCCTGAGCCTGTGAAGATCAGGAGTCCTGAGCCGGGGGAGATCAGGAGTCCTGAGCCGGTGAAGATCATGAGTCCTGAGCTGGGGGAGATCAGGCGTCCTGAGCCAGGGGAGATCAGGTGTCCTGATCCAGGGAAGATCAGGAGTCCTGAGTCAGGGGATATTGTGGAGGCCAGAACAGGGGTAGGAAAATCAGGAGTCCTGAGCCTGTGAAGATCGCGAGTCCTGAGCCAGTGAAGACCACGAGTCCTGAGCCGGTGAAGTTCACGAGTCCTGAGCCGGTGAAGATCACGAGTCCTGAGCTGGGGAAGATCAGGAGTCCTGAGCCGGGGAAGATCAGAAGTCCTGAGCCGGGGGAGATCAGGAGTCCTGAGCTGGGGTAGATCAGGAGGATTGTGCCGGAGGAGATCAGGAGTCATGAGCCGGGGACAATCAGGAGTCCTGTGCCGGGGAAGATCAGGAGTCCTGAGCCAGTGAAGATCAGGAGTCCGGAGACGGGGCAGATCAGGAGTCCTGAGCCGGTGAAGATCAGGAGTCCTGAGCAGGTGCAGATCGGGAGTCGTGAGCAGGTGCAGATCCGGAGTCGTGATCCAGTGCAGATCGGGAGTCGTGAGCCGGGTGAGATCGGGAGTCGTGAGACGGGGGAGATCGGGAGTCGTGAGCCGGAGATGATCGGTAGTCCTGAGCCGTGGGAGATCAGGAGTCCTGTGCCGGGGTAGATCGGGAGACCTGAGCCGGTGAAGATCGGGAGTCCTGAGCCGGAAGAGATTGGGAGACCTGAGCCGGTGAAGATCAGGAGTCCTGAGCCGGGGGCGAGCGGGAGACCTGAGCCGGGGAGGATCGGGAGTCCTGAGTCGGGGGAGATCGGGAGTCTTGTGCCGGTGAAGATAGGGAGACCTGAGCCGGGGGTGATCAGCATTCTTGTGCCGGTGAAGATAGGGAGTCCTGAGCTGGGGGAGATCAGGAGTCCAGAGCCGGGGGACATCGGGAGTCCTGAGCCAGTGAAGATCGGGAGTCCTGAGCCAGTGTAGATCAGGAGTCCTGAGCCGGTGAAGATCAGGAGTCCTGAGCCGTGGGAGATCGGGAGTCCTGAGACGGGGGAGATCAGGAGTCCTGACACTGGGAAGATCAGGAGTCCTGAGTCAGGGGGTATTGTGGAGGCCAGAACAGGGGTAGGAAAATCAGGAGTCCTGAGCCTGTGAAGATCAGGAGTCCTGAGCCGGGGGAGATCAGGAGTCCTGAGTCGGTGAAGATCAGGAGTCCTGAGCCGGAGGAGATCAGGAGTCCTGAGCCGGGGGTGATCAGGTGTCCTGATCTGGGGAAGATCAGGAGTCCTGAGTCAGGGGATATTGTGGAGGTCAGAACAGGGGTAGGAAAATCAGGAGTCCTGAACCTGTGAAGATCGCAAGTCCTGAGCCAGTGAAGATCACGAGTCCTGAGCCGATGAAGTTCACGAGTCCTGAGCCGGTGAAGATCACGAGTCCTCAGCTGGGGAAGATCAGGAGTCCTGAGCCGGGGAAGATCAGAAGTCCTGAGCCAGGGGAGATCAGGAGTCCTGAGCTGGGGTAGATCAGGAGGCTTGTGCCGGAGGAGATCAGGAGTCATGAGCCGGGGACGATCAGGAGTCCTGTGCCGGGGAAGATCAGGAGTCCTGAGCCAGTGAAGATCAGGTGTCCGGAGACGGGGCAGATCAGGAGTCCTGAGCCGGTGAAGATCAGGAGTCGTGAGCAGGTGCAGATCCGGAGTCGTGATCCAGTGCAGATCGGGAGTCGTGAGCCGGGTGAGATCGGGAGTCGTGAGACGGGGGAGATCGGGAGTCGTGAGCCGGAGATGATCGGGAGTCCTGAGCTGTGGGAGATCTGGAGGCCTGTGCCGGGGTAGATCGGGAGTCCTGAGCCGGATGAGATTGGGAGACCTGAGCCGGTGAAGATCAGGAGCCCTGAGCCGGGGGCGAGTGGGAGTCCTGAGCCGGGGAGGATCGGGAGTCCTGAGCCGGGGGAAATCGGGAGTCTTGTGCCGGTGAAGATCGGGAGTCCTGAGCCGGGGGAGATCGGGAGACCTGAGCCAGGGGAGATCGGGAGTCCAGAGACGGGGGACATCGGGAGTCCTGAGCCAGTGAAGATCGGGAGACCTGAGCCAGGGTAGATCAGGAGTCCTGAGCCATTGAAGATCAGGAGTCCTGAGCCGGGGGAGATCAGGAGTCCTGAGCCGGGGGAGATCAGGAGTCCTGACCCGGGGAAGATCAGGAGTCCTGAGTCAGGGGATATTGTGGAGGCCAGAACAGGGGTAGGAAAATCAGGAGTCCAGAGCCTGTGAAGATCACGAGTCCTGAGCCGCTAAAGATCACGAGTCCTGAGCCGGTGAAGTTCACGAGTCCTGAGCCGGTGAAGATCATGAGTCCTGAGCCGGGGAAGATCAGGAGTCCTGAGCCGGGGCTGATCAGAAGTCCTGAGCCGGGGGAGATCAAGAGTCCTGAGCCAGGAAGATCAGGAGTCCTGAGGTAGGGGAGATCACGACTCCTGAGCCGGGGGAGATCGCGAGTCCTGAGCCGGTGAAGATCGCGAGTCCTGCGCCAGTGCAGATCGGGTGTTGTGAGCCGGTGCAGATCGGGAGTTGTGAGCCTGTGATGATCGCGAGACCTGAGCCGGTGAAGATCGCGAGTCCTGAGCCGGTGAAGATCGCGAGTCCTGAGCCGGTGATGATCACGAGTCCTGAGCCGGTGCAGATCGCGAGTCCTGAGCCGGTGCAGATCGTGAGTCCTGAGCCGGTGAAGATAGCGAGTCCTGAGCCGGTGAAGATCGCGAGTCCTGAGCCGGTGCAGATCGCGAGTCCTGAGCCACTGCAGATCACGAGTACTGAGCCGGTGCAGATCGGGAGTCGTGAGCCGGTGCAGATCGGGAGTCGTGAGCCGGTGCAGATCGGGAGTCGTGAGCCGGGGGAGATTGGGAGTCGTGAGCCGGGGGAGATAGGGAGTCGTGAGCCGGGGGAGATTGGGAGTCGTGAGCCGGGGGAGATCGGGAGTCCTGAGCCGCGGAAGATTGGGAGTCCTGAGCCGGGGGAGATCAGCAGTCTTGTGCCGGTGATGATAGGGAGTCCTGAGCCGGGGGAGATCAGGAGTCCAGAGCAGGGGGACATCGGGAGTCCTGAGCCAGTGAAGATCGGGAGTCCTGAGCCAGGGTAGATCAGGAGTCCTGAGCCGGTGAAGATCAGGAGTCCTGAGCCATGGGAGATCGGGAGCCCTGAGACGGGGGAGATCAGGAGTCCTGACACTGGGAAGATCAGGAGTCCTGAGTCAGGGGGTATTGTGGAGGCCAGAACAGGGGTAGGAAAATCAGGAGTCCTGAGCCTGTGAAGATCAGGAGTCCTGAGCCGGGGGAGATCAGGAGTCCTGAGCCGGTGAAGATCATGAGTCCTGAGCTGGGGGAGATCAGGCGTCCTGAGCCAGGGGAGATCAGGTGTCCTGATCCGGGGAAGATCAGGAGTCCTGAGTCAGGGGATATTGTGGAGGCCAGAACAGGGGTAGGAAAATCAGGAGTCCTGAGCCTGTGAAGATCGCGAGTCCTGAGCCAGTGAAGACCACGAGTCCTGAGCCGGTGAAGTTCACGAGTCCTGAGCCGGTGAAGATCACGAGTCCTGAGCTGGGGAAGATCAGGAGTCCTGAGCCGGGGAAGATCAGAAGTCCTGAGCCGGGGGAGATCAGGAGTCCTGAGCTGGGGTAGATCAGGAGGATTGTGCCGGAGGAGATCAGGAGTCATGAGCCGGGGACAATCAGGAGTCCTGTGCCGGGGAAGATCAGGAGTCCTGAGCCAGTGAAGATCAGGAGTCCGGAGACGGGGCAGATCAGGAGTCCTGAGCCGGTGAAGATCAGGAGTCCTGAGCAGGTGCAGATCGGGAGTCGTGAGCAGGTGCAGATCCGGAGTCGTGATCCAGTGCAGATCGGGAGTCGTGAGCCGGGTGAGATCGGGAGTCGTGAGACGGGGGAGATCGGGAGTCGTGAGCCGGAGATGATTGGTAGTCCTGAGCCGTGGGAGATCAGGAGTCCTGTGCCGGGGTAGATCGGGAGACCTGAGCCGGTGAAGATCGGGAGTCCTGAGCCGGAAGAGATTGGGAGACCTGAGCCGGTGAAGATCAGGAGTCCTGAGCCGGGGGCGAGCGGGAGACCTGAGCCGGGGAGGATCGGGAGTCCTGAGTCGGGGGAGATCGGGAGTCTTGTGCCGGTGAAGATAGGGAGACCTGAGCCGGGGGTGATCAGCATTCTTGTGCCGGTGAAGATAGGGAGTCCTGAGCCGGGGGAGATCAGGAGTCCAGAGCCGGGGGACATCGGGAGTCCTGAGCCAGTGAAGATCGGGAGTCCTGAGCCAGTGTAGATCAGGAGTCCTGAGCCGGTGAAGATCAGGAGTCCTGAGCCGTGGGAGATCGGGAGTCCTGAGACGGGGGAGATCAGGAGTCCTGACACTGGGAAGATCAGGAGTCCTGAGTCAGGGGATATTGTGGAGGTCAGAACAGGGGTAGGAAAATCAGGAGTCCTGAACCTGTGAAGATCGCAAGTCCTGAGCCAGTGAAGATCACGAGTCCTGAGCCGATGAAGTTCACGAGTCCTGAGCCGGTGAAGATCAGGAGTCCTGAGCCAGTGAAGATCAGGTGTCCGGAGACGGGGCAGATCAGGAGTCCTGAGACGGTGAAGATCAGGAGTCCTGAGCCGGTGCAGATCGGGAGTCGTGAGCAGGTGCAGATCCGGAGTCGTGATCCAGTGCAGATCGGGAGTCGTGAGCCGGGTGAGATCGGGAGTCGTGAGACGGGGGAGATCGGGAGTCGTGAGTCGGAGATGATCGGGAGTCCTGAGCTGTGGGAGATCTGGAGGCCTGTGCCGGGGTAGATCAGGAGCCCTGAGCCGGGGGCGAGTGGGAGTCCTGAGCCGGGGAGGATCGGGAGTCCTGAGCCGGGGGAAATCGGGAGTCTTGTGCCGGTGAAGATCGGGAGTCCTGAGCCGGGGGAGATCGGGAGACCTGAGCCAGGGGAGATCGGGAGTCCAGAGACGGGGGACATCGGGAGTCCTGAGCCAGTGAAGATCGGGAGACCTGAGCCAGGGTAGATCAGGAGTCCTGAGCCATTGAAGATCACGAGTCCTGAGCCGCTAAAGATCACGAGTCCTGAGCCGGTGAAGTTCACGAGTCCTGAGCCGGTGAAGATCATGAGTCCTGAGCCGGGGAAGATCAGGAGTCCTGAGCCGGGGCTGATCAGAAGTCCTGAGCCGGGGGAGATCAAGAGTCCTGAGCCAGGAAGATCAGGAGTCCTGAGGTAGGGGAGATCACGACTCCTGAGCCGGGGGAGATCGCGAGTCCTGAGCCGGTGAAGATCACGAGTCCTGAGCTGGTGAAGATCGTGAGTCCTGAGGCGGTGAAGATCGCGAGTCCTGAGCCAGTGAAGATCGCGGGTCCTGAGCCGGTGAAGATCGCGAGTCCTGAGCCGGTGAAGATCGCGAGTCCTGAGCGGGTGATGATCGCGAGTCCTGAGCCGGTGCAGATCACGAGTCCTGAGCCGCTGCAGATCACGAGTACTGAGCCAGTGCAGATCGGGAGTCGTGAGCCAGTGCAGATCGGGAGTCGTGAGCCGGTGCAGATCGGGAGTGGTGAGCCGGGGGGAGGTTGGGAGTCGTGAGCCGGGGAAGATAGGGAGTCGTGAGCCGGGGAAGATCAGTAGTCATGAGCCGGGGAAGATCAGGAGTCCTGAGCCGGGGAAGATCAGGAGTCCTGAGCCGGGGGAGATCAGGAGTCCTGAGCCGGGGAAGATCAGGAGTCCTGAGCTGGTGAAGATCGCGACTCCTAGGCTGGTGAAGATCGCGAGTCCTGAGCCGGTGAAGATCGCGATTCCTGAAACCGTTGAAGGTCGCTAGTCCAGAGCCGGTGAAGATCGCGAGTCCCGAGCCAGTGCAGATTGAGAGTCCTGAGCCGGTGCAGATCGCGAGTCCTGAGCCGGTGCAGATCGGCAGTCGTGAGCCGGGTGAGATCGGGAGGCATGAGCCGGGGGAGATCGGGAGACGTGAGCCGGGGAAGATCACGAGTCCTGAGCCGGGGAAGATCAGGAGTCCTGAGATGGGGGAGATCGGGAGTCCTGAGTCAGGGGAGATCAGGAGTCCTGTGCCGAGGTAGATCGTGAGAACTGAGTCGGTGAAGATCGGGAGTCCTGAGCCGGATGAGAATGGGAGACCTGAGCCGGTGAAGATTGGGAGTCCTGAGCCGAGGGAGATTGGGAGTCCTGAGCCGGGGAAGATCGGGAATCCTGAGCCAGGGGAGATCGGGAGTCTTGTGCCGGTGAAGATAGGGAGTCCTGAGCCGGGGGAGATCGGGAGTCCTGAGCCGGGGGAGATCGGGAGACCTGAGCCAGGGGAGATCGGGAGTCCAGAGACGGGGGACATCGGGAGTCCTGAACCAGTGAAGATCGGGAGACCTGAGCCAGGGTAGATCAGGAGTCCTGAGCCATTGAAGATCAGGAGTCCTGAGCCGGGGGAGATCAGGAGTCCTGAGCCGGGGGAGATCAGGAGTCCTGACCCGGGGAAGATCAGGAGTCCTGAGTCAGGGGATATTGTGGAGGCCAGAACAGGGGTAGGAAAATCAGGAGTCCAGAGCCTGTGAAGATCACGAGTCCTGAGCCGCTAAAGATCACGAGTCCTGAGCCGGTGAAGTTCACGAGTCCTGAGCCGGTGAAGATCATGAGTCCTGAGCCGGGGAAGATCAGGAGTCCTGAGCCGGGGCTGATCAGAAGTCCTGAGCCGGGGGAGATCAGGAGTCCTGAGCCAGGAAGATCAGGAGTCCTGAGGTAGGGGAGATCACGACTCCTGAGCCGGGGGAGATCGCGAGTCCTGAGCCGGTGAAGATCACGAGTCCTGAGCTGGTGAAGATCGTGAGTCCTGAGGCGGTGAAGATCGCGAGTCCTGAGCCAGTGAAGATCGCGAGTCCTGAGCCGGTGAAGATCGCGAGTCCTGAGCCGGTGAAGATCGCGAGTCCTGAGCGGGTGATAATCGCGAGTCCTGAGCCGGTGAAGATCGCGAGTCCTGAGCCGGTGAAGATCGCGAGTCCTGAGCCGGTGAAGATCGCGAGTCGTGAGCCGGTGTAGATCGCGAGTCCTGAGCCGTTGAAGATGGCGAGTCCTGAGCCGGTGCAGATCGCGAGTCCTGAGCCGGTGAAGATCGCAAGTCCTGAGCCGGTGAAGATCGCGAGTCCTGAGCCGGTGAAGATCGCGAATCCTGAAACCGTTGAAGGTCGCTAGTCCAGAGCCGGTGAAGATCGCGAGTCCCGAGCCAGTGCAGATTGAGAGTCCAGAGCCGGTGCAGATCGCGAGTCCTGAGCCGGTGCAGATCGGCAGTCGTGAGCCGGGTGAGATCGGGAGGCATGAGCCGGGGGAGATCGGGAGACGTGAGCCGGGGAAGATCGGGAGTGCTGAGCTGGGGAAGATCGTGGAGTCTTGAGTCAGGGGTAATTGTGGATGCCAGAACAGGGGTAGGAAGATCACGAGTCCTGAGCCGGGGAAGATCGGGAGTCCTGAGATGGGGGAGATCGGGAGTCCTGAGTCAGGGGAGATCAGGAGTCCTGTGCCGAGGTAGATCGTGAGAACTGAGTCGGTGAAGATCGGGAGTCCTGAGCCGGATGAGAATGGGAGACCTGAGCCGGTGAAGATTGGGAGTCCTGAGCCGAGGGAGATTGGGAGTCCTGAGCCGGGGAAGATCGGGAATCCTGAGCCAGGGGAGATCGGGAGTCTTGTGCCGGTGAAGATAGGGAGTCCTGAGCCGGGGGAGATCGGGAGTCCTGAGCCGGGGGAGATCAGGAGTCCAGAGACGGGGGACATCGGGAGTCCTGAGCCAATGAAGATCGGGAGTCCGGAGCCAGGGTAGATCAGGAGTCCTGAGCCGGTGAAGATCAGGAGCCCTGAGCCGGGGGAGATCGCGAGTCCTGAGACGGGGGAGATCAGGAGTCCTGACACTGGGAAGATCAGGAGTCCAGAGCCAGGGGGTATTGTGGAGGCCAGAACAGGGGTAGGAATATCAGGAGTCCTGAGCCTGTGAAGATCAGGAGTCCTGAGCCGGGGGAGATCAGGAGTCCTGAGTCGGTGAAGATCAGGAGTCCTGAGCCGGGGGAGATCAGGAGTCCTGAGCCGGGGGAGATCAGGTGTCCTGATCCGGGGAATATCAGGAGTCCTGAGTCAGGGGATATTGTGGAGGCCAGAACAGGGGTAGGAAAATCAGGAGTCCTGAGCATGTGAAGATCGCGAGTCCTGAGCCAGTGAAGATCACGAGTCCTGAGCCGGTGAAGTTCACGAGTCCTGAGCCGGTGAAGATCACGAGTCCTGAGCTGGGGAAGATCAGGAGTCCTGAGCCGGGGAAGATCAGAAGTCCTGAGCCGGGGGAGATCAGGAGTCATGAGTCGGGGTAGATCAGGAGGCCAGAGCCGGAGGAGATCAGGAGTCATGAGCCGGGGGAGATCAGGAGTCCTGTGGCGGGGAAGATCAGGAGTCCTGAGCCAGTGAAGATCAGGAGTCCGGAGCCGGGGCAGATCAGGAGTCCTGAGCCGGTGAAGATCAGGAGTCCTGAGCCGTGGGAGATCAGGAGTCCTGAGCCGGGGGAGATCAGGAGTCCTGAGCCGGGGGAGATCAGGAGTCCTGAGCCTGGGGAGATCAGGAGTCCTGAGCCAGGGAAGATCAGGATTCCTGAGCCGGTGAAGATCAGAAGTCCTGAGCCGGGGAAGATCAGTAGTCCTGAGCCGGGGAAGATCAGGAGTCCTGAGCCGGGGAAGATCAGGAGTCCTGAGCCAGGGGAGATCAGGAGTCCTGAGCCGGGGAAGATCAGGAGTCCTGAGCCGGTGAAGATCGCGACTCCTAGGCTGGTGAAGATCGCGAGTCCTGAGCCGGTGAAGATCGCGATTCCTGAAACCGTTGAAGGTCGCTAGTCCAGAGCCGGTGAAGATCGCGAGTCCCGAGCCAGTGCAGATTGAGAGTCCAGAGCCGGTGCAGATCGCGAGTCCTGAGCCGGTGCAGATCGGGAGTCGTGAGCCGGGTGAGATCGGGAGGCGTGAGCCGGGGGAGATCGGGAGACGTGAGCCGGGGAAGATCGGGAGTGCTGAGCTGGGGAAGATCGTGGAGTCTTGAGTCAGGGGTAATTGTGGATGCCAGAACAGGGGTAGGAAGATCACGAGTCCTGAGCCAGGGAAGATCGGGAGTCCTGAGATGGGGGAGATCGGGAGTCCTGAGTCGGGGGAGATCAGGAGTCCTGTGCCGAGGTAGATCGTGAGAACTGAGTCGGTGAAGATCGGGAGTCCTGAGCCGGATGAGAATGGGAGACCTGAGCCGGTGAAGATTGGGAGTCCTGAGCCGAGGGAGATTGGGAGTCCTGAGCCGGGGAAGATCGGGAATCCTGAGCCAGGGGAGATCGGGAGTCTTGTGCCGGTGAAGATAGGGAGTCCTGAGCCGGGGGAGATCGGGAGTCCTGAGCCAGGGGAGATCAGGAGCCCAGAGCCGGGGGAGATCTGGAGTCCTGAGCCGGTGAAGATCAGGAGTCCTGAGCCGGGGGAGATCAGGAGTCCTGAGCCGGGGGAGGTCAGGAGCCCTGAGCCGGTGAAGATCAGGAGTCCGGAGCCGGGGCAGATCAGGAGTCCTGAGCCGGGGAAGATCAGTAGTCCTGAGCCGGGGAAGATCAGAAGTCCTGAGCCGGGTGAGATCAGGAGTCCTGAGCTGGGATAGATCAGGAGGCTTGAGCCGGAGGAGATCAGGAGTCATGAGCCGGGGACGATCAGGAGTCCTGTGCCGGGGAAGATCAGGAGTCCTGAGCCAGTGAAGATCAGGAGTCCGGAGACGGGGCAGATCAGGAGTCCTGAGCCGGTGAAGATCAGGAGTCCTGAGCCAGTGCAGATCGGGAGTCGTGAGCAGGTGCAGATCGGGAGTCGTGATCCAGTGCAGATCGCGAGTCGTGAGCCGGGTGAGATCGGGAGTCGTGAGACGGGGGAGATCGGGAGTCGTGAGCCGGAGATGATCGGGAGTCCTGAGCCATGGGAGATCAGGAGTCCTGTGCCGGGGTAGATCGGGAGACCTGAGCCGGTGAAGATCGGGAGTCCTGAGCCGGGGGTGATCGGGAGTACTGAGCCGGGGAGGATCGCGAGTCCTGAGCCGGGGGAGATCGGGAGTCTTGTGCCGGTGAAGATAGGGAGACCTGAGCCGGGGGAGATCGGGAGACCTGAGCCAGGGGAGATCGGGAGTCCAGAGACGGGGGACATCAGGAGTCCTGAGCCTGTGAAGATCGGGAGACCTGAGCCAGGGTAGATCAGGAGTCCTGAGCCGTTGAAATCAGGAGTCCTGAGCCGGGGGAGATCAGGAGTCCTGAGCCGGGGGAGATCAGGAGTCCTGACCCGGGAAGATCAGGAGTCCTGAGTCAGGGGATATTGTGGAGGCCAGAACAGGGGTAGGAAAATCAGGAGTCCTGAGCCTGTGAAGATCACGAGTCCTGAGCCGTTAAAGATCACGAGTCCTGAGCCGGTGAAGTTCACGAGTCCTGAGCCGGTGAAGATCATGAGTCCTGAGCCGGGGAAGATCAGGAGTCCTGAGCCGGGGGAGATCAGGAGTCCTGAGCCAGGAAGATCAGGAGTCCTGAGACAGGGGAGATCACGACTCCTGAGCTGGGGGAGATCACGAGTCCTGAGCTGGGGGCGATCAGGAATCCTGAGCCAGGGGAGATCAGGAGTCCTGTGATGGGGTAGATCAGGAGTCCTGTGACGGGGTAGATCAGGAGTCCTGAGCCGGGGCACATCAGGAGTCCTGAGCCGGTGAAGATCGGGAGTCCTGAGCCGGGGGAGATCGGGACTACTGAGCCGGGGAAGGTCCGGTGTCCTGAGCCGGGGGAGATCACGAGTCCTGAGCCAGGGAGATCGGGTGTCCTGAGCCGGTGAAGATCGCGAGTTCTGAGCCGGTGAAGATCACGAGTCCTGAGCTGGTGAAGATCGCGAGTCTTGAGACGGTGAAGATCGCGAGTCCTCAGCTGGTGAAGATCGCGAGTCCTGAGCCGGTGAAGATCGCGAGTCCTGAGCCGGTGCAGATCGGGAGTTGTGAGCCGGTGAAGATCACGAGTCCTGAGCCGGTGAAGATCGCGAGTCCTGAGCCGGTGAAGATCGCGAGTCCTGAGCCGGTGAAGGTCGCGAGTCCTAAGCCGGTGAAGATCGCGAGTCCTGAGCTGGTGCAGATCGCGAGTCCTGAGCCGGTGCAGATCGTGAGCCCTGAGCCGGTGAAGATCGTGAGTCCTGAGCCGGTGAAGATCGCGAGTCCTGAGCCGCTGCAGATCGCGAGTCCTGAGCAGCTGCAGATCACGAGTACTGAGCAGGTGCAGATCGGGAGTCGTGAGCCGGTGCAGATCGGGAGTCGTGAGCCGGTGCACATCGAGAGTCGTGAGCCGGGGGGAGATTGGGAGTCGTGAGCCGGGGGAGATAGGGAGTCATGAGCCGGGGGAGATTGGGAGTCGTGAGCTGGGGGAGATCGGGATTCCTGAGCCGGGGAAGATCGGGAGTCCTGAGCCGGGGGAGATCAGCAGTCTTGTGCCGGTGAAGATAGGGAGTCCTGAGCCGGGGGAGATCAGGAGTCTAGAGCCGGGGGACATCGGGAGTCCTGAGCCAGTGAAGATCGGGAGCCCTGAGCCAGGGTAGATCAGGAGTCCTGAGCCGGTGAAGATCAGGAGTCCTGAGCCGGGGGAGATCGGGAGTCCTGAGATGGGGGAGATCAGGAGCCTGACACTGGGATGATCAGGAGTCCTGAGTCAGGGGGTATTGTGGAGGCCAGAACAGGGGTAGGAAAATCAGGAGTCCTGAGCCTGTGAAGATCAGGAGTCCTGAGCCGGGGGAGATCAGGAGTCCTGAGCCGGGGGAGATCAGGTGTCCTGATCCGGGGAAGATCAGGAGTCCTGAGTCAGGGGATATTGTGGAGGCCAGAACAGGGGTAGGAAAATCAGGAGTCCTGAGCCTGTGAAGATCGCGAGTCCTGAGCCAGTGAAGATCACGAGTCCTGAGCCGGTGAAGTTCACGAGTCCTGAGCCGGTGAAGATCACGAGTCCTGAGCTGGGTAAGATCAGGAGTCCTGAGCCGGGGAAGATCAGAAGTCCTGAGCCGGGGGAGATCAGGAGTCCTGAGTCGGGGTAGATCAGGAGGCCTGAGCCGGAGGAGATCAGGAGTCATGAGCCGGGGGAGATCAGGAGTCCTGTGGCGGGGAAGATCAGGAGTCCTGAGCCGGTGAAGATCAGGAGTCCTGAGCCGTGGGAGATCAGGAGTCCTGAGCCGGGGGAGATCAGGAGTCCTGAGCCGGGGGAGATCAGGAGTCCTGAGCCGGGGAAGATCAGGTGTACTGAGCCGGGGGAGATCAGAAGTCCTGAGCCGGGGGAGATCAGGAGTCATGAGCCGGGGACGATCAGGATTCCTGAGCCGGTGAAGATCAGAAGTCCTGAGCCGGGGAAGATCAGGAGTCCTGAGCCGGGGAAGATCAGCAGTCCTGAGCCGGGGAAGATCAGGAGTCCTGAGCCGAGGGAGATCAGGAGTCCTGAGCCGGTGAAGATCACGCCTTCTAGGCCGGTGAAGATCGCGAGTCCTGAGCCGGTGAAGATCGCGATTCCTCAAACCGTTGAAGGTCGCTAGTCCAGAGCTGGTGAAGATCGCGAGTCCCGAGCCAGTGCAGATTGAGAGTCCTGAGCCGGTGCAGATCGCGAGTCCTGAGCCGGTGCAGATCGGGAGTCGTGAATCGGGTGAGATCGGGAGTCGTGAGCCGGGGGAGATCGGGAGACGTGAGCCGGGGAATATCGGGAGTGCTGAGCTGGGGAAGATCGTGGAGTCTTGAGTCAGGGGTTATTGTGGAGGCCAGAACAGGGGTAGGAAGGTCACGAGTCCTGAGCCGGGGAAGATCGGGAGTCCTGAGACGGGGGAGATCGGGAGTCCTGAGTCGGGGTAGATCAGGAGTCCTGTGACGAGGTAGATCGTGAGACCTGAGCCGGTGAAGATCGGGAGTCCTGAGCCGGATGAGATTGAGAGACCTGAGCCGGTGAAGATTGGGAGTCCTGAGCCGGGGGAGATCGGGAGTCTTGTGCCGGTGAAGATAGGGAGTCCTGAGCCGGGGGAGATCGGGAGTCCAGAGCCGGGGGAGATCAGGAGTCCAGAGCCGGGGGAAATTTGGAGTCCTGAGCCGGTGAAGATCAGGAGTCCTGAGCCGGGGGAGATCAGGAGTCCTGAGCCGGGGGAGATCAGGTGTCCTGATCCGGGGAAGATCAGGAGTCCTGAGTCAGGGGATATTGTGGAGGCCAGAACAGGGGTAGGAAAATCAGGCATCCTGAGTCTGTGAAGATCACGAGTCCTGAGACAGTGAAGATCAGGAGCCCGGAGCCGGGGCAGATCAGGAGTCCTGAGCCGGGGAAGATCAGTAGTAGTGAGCCGGGGAAGATCAGAAGTCCTGAGACGGGGGAGATCAGGAGTCCTGAGCTGGGGTAGATCAGGAGGCTTGAGCCGGAGGAGATCAGGAGTCATGAGCCGGGGACGATCAGGAGTCCTGTGCCGGGGAAGATCAGGAGTCCTGAGCCAGTGAAGATCAGGAGTCCGGAGCCGGGGCAGATCAGGCGTCCTGAGCCGGTGAAGATCAGGAGTCCTGAACCGGGGAAGATCAGGATTCCTGAGCCGGGGTAGATCAGGAGTCCTGAGCCGGGGGAGATCAGGAGTCCTGAGCCATGGAAGATCAGTTGTCCTGATCCGGGAAAGATCAGGAGTCCTGAGCCGGGGGGAGATCAGGAGTCCTGAGCCGGGGAAGATCAGGAATCCTGAGCCGGTGAAGATCAGAAGTCCTGAGCCGGGGAAGATCAGGAGTCCTGAGCCGGGGAAGATCAGGAGTCCTGAGACGGGGATGATCAGGACTCCTGAGCCGGGAGAGATCAGGAGTCCTGAGCCGGGGAAAATCAGGAGTCCTGAGCCGGGGGAGATCAGGAGTCCTGAGCCGGGGGAGATCAGGTGTCCTGATCCGGGGAAGATCAGGAGACTTGAGTCAGGGGATATTGTGGAGGCCAGAACAGGGGTAGGAAAATCAGGAGTCCTGAGCCTGTGAAGATCGCGAGTCCTGAGCCAGTGAAGAACACGAGTCCTGAGCCGGTGAAGTTCACGAGTCCTGAGCCGGTGAAGATCACGAGTCCTGAGCTGGGTAAGATCAGGAGTCCTGAGCCGGGGAAGATCAGAAGTCCTGAGCCGGGGGAGATCAGGAGTCCTGAGTCGGGGTAGATCAGGAGGCCTGAGCCGGAGGAGATCAGGAGTCATGAGCCGGGGGAGATCAGGAGTCCTGTGGCGGGGAAGATCAGGAGTCCTGAGCCGGTGAAGATCAGGAGTCCTGAGCCGTGGGAGATCAGGAGTCCTGAGCCGGGGGAGTTCAGGAGTCCTGAGCCGGGGGAGATCAGGAGTCCTGAGCCGGGGAAGATCAGGAGTCCTGAGCCGGGGGAGATCAGGAGTCCTGAGCCAGGAAGATCAGGAGTCCTGAGACAGGGGAGATCACGACTCCTGAGCTGGGGGAGATCACGAGTCCTGAGCTGGGGGCGATCAGGAATCCTGAGCCAGGGGAGATCAGGAGTCCTGTGATGGGGTAGATCAGGAGTCCTGTGACGGGGTAGATCAGGAGTCCTGAGCCGGGGCACATCAGGAGTCCTGAGCCGGTGAAGATCGGGAGTCCTGAGCCGGGGGAGATCGGGACTACTGAGCCGGGGAAGGTCCGGTGTCCTGAGCCGGGGGAGATCACGAGTCCTGAGCCAGGGAGATCGGGTGTCCTGAGACGGTGAAGATCGCGAGTTCTGAGCCGGTGAAGATCACGAGTCCTGAGCTGGTGAAGATCGCGAGTCTTGAGACGGTGAAGATCGCGAGTCCTCAGCTGGTGAAGATCGCGAGTCCTGAGCCGGTGAAGATCGCGAGTCCTGAGCCGGTGCAGATCGGGAGTTGTGAGCCGGTGAAGATCACGAGTCCTGAGCCGGTGAAGATCGCGAGTCCTGAGCCGGTGAAGATCGCGAGTCCTGAGCCGGTGAAGGTCGCGAGTCCTAAGCCGGTGAAGATCGCGAGTCCTGAGCTGGTGCAGATCGCGAGTCCTGAGCCGGTGCAGATCGTGAGCCCTGAGCCGGTGAAGATCGTGAGTCCTGAGCCGGTGAAGATCGCGAGTCCTGAGCCGCTGCAGATCGCGAGTCCTGAGCAGCTGCAGATCACGAGTACTGAGCAGGTGCAGATCGGGAGTCGTGAGCCGGTGCAGATCGGGAGTCGTGAGCCGGTGCACATCGAGAGTCGTGAGCCGGGGGGAGATTGGGAGTCGTGAGCCGGGGGAGATAGGGAGTCGTGAGCCGGGGGAGATTGGGAGTCGTGAGCTGGGGGAGATCGGGATTCCTGAGCCGGGGAAGATCGGGAGTCCTGAGCCGGGGGAGATCAGCAGTCTTGTGCCGGTGAAGATAGGGAGTCCTGAGCCGGGGGAGATCAGGAGTCTAATCAGTAATCTTGTTGTACGGGGACCCTTGGGTCAGAGCGATCATAACATGATCGATTTCTCACTCGAAATGGAGAGCGAAGAAATTGACTCAGAGACTAAGGTCCTGAATTTAAACAAGGGGAATTATGATGCCATGAGACGGGAACTGAGTAGGTCTGATTGGACAACGTTCCTGGGAGGACTGGAGGTAGATAAACAATGGCAAACATTTAAAGATAGAATGACAAAATTGCAAAAATTGTTTATACCAATCTGGCATAAAAGGAAATCTAAAAAGGTGACTCAACCGTGGATAACAGGGGAAATTAGAGACAGCATAAAATCCAAAGATAGGGCGTATAAAATAGCCAAAAAAAGCGCCAGAGCGGAAGATTGGGAACAGTTTAAGATAGAGCAAAGGAGGGCAAAGGGCATAATCAAGAGGGGCAAAATAGCTTACGAAAACAAGCTGGCGGAAAATATAAAAACTAACTCCAAAAGCTTTTATAAGTATATCAAAAGGAAAAGACTGGTGAAAACCAAAGTTGGTCCATTGCAGTCAGATACGGGGGAATATATAATGGGAAATAAGGAAATGGCAGATCAACTAAATGCATACTTTGGGTCAGTCTTTACGAAGGAAGACACAAAAAACCTCCCTGGGATATCGGGAAAAATAGGGACATTGGCAAAGGAGGAACTGACGCAAATCAATATCTCTAAGGATATGGTGTTAAGGAAGCTAAAGGGATTGAAGGTGGACAAATCCCCAGGGCCTGATAACATGCATCCTAGGGTACTGAAGGAGGTGGCCCTAGAGATAGCGGATGCACTAAGGATGATTTTTCAGAATTCATTAGACTCGGGAACAGTGCCGATGGATTGGAGGGTAGCTAACGTTACCCCACTATTCAAAAAGGGGGGTAGGGAAAAAGCAGGTAATTACAGACCTGTAAGCCTTACATCAGTTGTGGGCAAAATGCTGGAGTCCATCATTAAGGATGAAATAGCGGAGCACTTAGCAAATGGGGACAGGATAGGACAGAGTCAACATGGATTTACAAAGGGTAAATCGTGCTTGACTAATCTATTGGAATTTTTTGAGGGAGTAACTGGTAGAATAGATGGGGGAGAGCCAGTAGATGTGGTGTACCTGGACTTCCAAAAGGCCTTCGATAAGGTCCCACATAAAAGATTAGCATGGAAAATTGAGGCTCATGGGATAAAGGGGAAAGTTTTGGCGTGGATAGGGAACTGGCTGTCAGATAGAAAACAGAGAGTTGGAATAAACGGCTCATTTTCTGAATGGCAGGCAGTAACAAGTGGGGTACCACAGGGATCTGTCCTGGGCCCCCAGCTGTTCACAATTTACATTAATGACCTGGATCAGGGAGTCGGATGCAGCATTTCCAAATTTGCAGACGACACTAAACTAGGAGGGGGGGTGGGCTCAGAGGAAGAGACCAGGAAGCTCCAGAGCGATTTGGACAGACTGGGCGATTGGGCGGATAAATGGCAGATGCACTATAATGTGGACAAGTGCGAAGTTATCCACCTTGGGTGCAGGAACGGGAGGGCAAATTATTATTTAAATGGCAATAGATTGGGAGAGGGGGAAGTACAGAGAGACCTGGGTGTTCTTGTACACCAGTCACTGAAGGCGAGCATGCAGGTGCAACAGGCGGTCAAGAAGGCAAACGGTATGCTGGCCTTCATAGCAAAAGGGTTAGAATACAGGAACAGGGATACCTTGCTGCAGCTGTACAGGGCACTGGTGAGACCACACCTCGAGTACTGTGTACAGTTTTGGTCGCCTCATCTGAGGAAGGATGTTCTTGCCATGGAGGGGGTGCAGCGGCGATTCACCAGGCTGATACCAGGAATGGCAGGAATGACCTATGAGGAGAGACTATGTAGTTTAGGGATGTACACACTGGAGTTTAGAAGATTGAGAGGGGACCTCATAGAAGTGTATAAAATTCTGACAGGTCTAGACAGACTGGATGCAGAAGGAATGTTTCCCTTGGCGGGTGAGAACAGAACTAGAGGACATAATTTAAGGATAAGGGCTAAACCATTTAGGACAGAGATGAGGGGGAATTTCTTCACTCAGAGAGTGGTGAACCTGTGGAACTCATTGCCACAGAGGGCAGTGTATGCCAGCTCATTAAATATATTTAAGAGGGAATTAGATATATTTCTACGGGCAAAAGGGGTTAAGGGTTACGGAGAGAAGGCCGGGACGGGATACTGAATTAAAGGATCAGCCATGATCTCATTAAATGGCGGAGCAGGCACGAAGGGCTGAATGGCCTACTCCTGCTCCTATCTTCTATGTATCTATGTATCTATGTATAGAGCCGGGGGACATCGGGAGTCCTGAGCCAGTGAAGATCGGGAGCCCTGAGCCAGGGTAGATCAGGAGTCCTGAGCCGGTGAAGATCAGGAGTCCTGAGCCGGGGGAGATCGGGAGTCCTGAGACGGGGGAGATCAGGAGCCTGACACTGGGATGATCAGGAGTCCTGAGTCAGGGGGTATTGTGGAGGCCAGAACAGGGGTAGGAAAATCAGGAGTCCTGAGCCTGTGAAGATCAGGAGTCCTGAGCCGGGGGAGATCAGGAGTCCTGAGCCGGGGGAGATCAGGTGTCCTGATCCGGGGAAGATCAGGAGTCCTGAGTCAGGGGATATTGTGGAGGCCAGAACAGGGGTAGGAAAATCAGGAGTCCTGAGCCTGTGAAGATTGCGAGTCCTGAGCCAGTGAAGATCACGAGTCCTGAGCCGGTGAAGTTCACGAGTCCTGAGCCGGTGAAGATCACGAGTCCTGAGCTGGGTAAGATCAGGAGTCCTGAGCCGGGGAAGATCAGAAGTCCTGAGCCGGGGGAGATCAGGAGTCCTGAGTCGGGGTAGATCAGGAGGCCTGAGCCGGAGGAGATCAGGAGTCATGAGCCGGGGGAGATCAGGAGTCCTGTGGCGGGGAAGATCAGGAGTCCTGAGCCGGTGAAGATCAGGAGTCCTGAGCCGTGGGAGATCAGGAGTCCTGAGCCGGGGGAGATCAGGAGTCCTGAGCCGGGGGAGATCAGGAGTCCTGAGCCGGGGAAGATCAGGTGTACTGAGCCGGGGGAGATCAGAAGTCCTGAGCCGGGGGAGATCAGGAGTCATGAGCCGGGGACGATCAGGATTCCTGAGCCGGTGAAGATCAGAAGTCCTGAGCCGGGGAAGATCAGGAGTCCTGAGCCGGGGAAGATCAGCAGTCCTGAGCCGGGGAAGATCAGGAGTCCTGAGCCGGGGGAGATCAGGAGTCCTGAGCCGGTGAAGATCACGCCTTCTAGGCCGGTGAAGATCGCGAGTCCTGAGCCGGTGAAGATCGCGATTCCTCAAACCGTTGAAGGTCGCTAGTCCAGAGCTGGTGAAGATCGCGAGTCCCGAGCCAGTGCAGATTGAGAGTCCTGAGCCGGTGCAGATCGCGAGTCCTGAGCCGGTGCAGATCGGGAGTCGTGAATCGGGTGAGATCGGGAGTCGTGAGCCGGGGGAGATCGGGAGACGTGAGCCGGGGAATATCGGGAGTGCTGAGCTGGGGAAGATCGTGGAGTCTTGAGTCAGGGGTTATTGTGGAGGCCAGAACAGGGGTAGGAAGGTCACGAGTCCTGAGCCGGGGAAGATCGGGAGTCCTGAGACGGGGGGATCGGGAGTCCTGAGTCGGGGTAGATCAGGAGTCCTGTGACGAGGTAGATCGTGAGACCTGAGCCGGTGAAGATCGGGAGTCCTGAGCCGGATGAGATTGAGAGACCTGAGCCGGTGAAGATTGGGAGTCCTGAGCCGAGGGAGATCAGGAGTCCTGAGCCGGGGAAGATCGGGAATCCTGAGCCGGGGGAGATCGGGAGTCTTGTGCCGGTGAAGATAGGGAGTCCTGAGCCGGGGGAGATCGGGAGTCCAGAGCCGGGGGAGATCAGGAGTCCAGAGCCGGGGGAAATTTGGAGTCCTGAGCCGGTGAAGATCAGCAGTCCTGAGCCGGGGGAGATCAGGTGTCCTGATCCGGGGAAGATCAGGAGTCCTGAGTCAGGGGATATTGTGGAGGCCAGAACAGGGGTAGGAAAATCAGGCGTCCTGAGTCTGTGAAGATCACGAGTCCTGAGACAGTGAAGATCAGGAGCCCGGAGCCAGGGCAGATCAGGAGTCCTGAGCCGGGGAAGATCAGTAGTAGTGAGCCGGGGAAGATCAGAAGTCCTGAGACGGGGGAGATCAGGATTCCTGAGCTGGGGTAGATCAGGAGGCTAGAGCCGGAGGAGATCAGGAGTCATGAGCCGGGGACGATCAGGAGTCCTGTGTCGGGGAAGATCAGGAGTCCTGAGCCAGTGAAGATCAGGAGTCCTGTGCCGGGGAAGATCAGGATTCCTGAGCCGGGGTAGATCAGGAGTCCTGAGCCGGGGGAGATCAGGAGTCCTGAGCCATGGAAGATCAGTTGTCCTGATCCGGGAAAGATCAGGAGTCCTGAGGCGTGGGACATCAGGAGTCCTGAGCCGGTGGAGATCAGGAGTCCTGAGTCGGGGAAGATCAGGTGTGCTGAGCCGGGGGAGATCAGAAGTCCTGAGCCGGGGGGAGATCAGGAGTCCTGAGCCGGGGAAGATCAGGAATCCTGAGCCGGTGAAGATCAGAAGTCCTGAGCCGGGGAAGATCAGGAGTCCTGAGCCGGGGAAGATCAGGAGTCCTGAGACGGGGATGATCAGGACTCCTGAGCCGGGAGAGATCAGGAGTCCTGAGCCGGGGAAGATCAGGAGTCCTGAGCCGGGGGAGATTTGGAGTCCTGAGCCGGGGAAAATCAGGAGTCCTGAGCCGGGGGAGATCAGGAGTCCTGAGCCGGGGAAGATCAGGAGTCCTGAGACGGGGATGATCAGGAGTCCTGAGCCGGGGGAGATTTGGAGTCCTGAGCCGGGGAAAATCAGGAGTCCTGAGCCGGGGGAGATCAGGAGTCCTGAGCCGGGGGAGATCAGGTGTCCTGATCCGGGGAAGATCAGGAGTCCTGAGTCAGGGGATATTGTGGAGGCCAGAACAGGGGTAGGAAAATCAGGAGTCCTGAGCCTGTGAAGATCGCGAGTCCTGAGCCAGTGAAGAACACGAGTCCTGAGCCGGTGAAGTTCACGAGTCCTGAGCCGGTGAAGATCACGAGTCCTGAGCTGGGTAAGATCAGGAGTCCTGAGCCGGGGAAGATCAGAAGTCCTGAGCCGGGGGAGATCAGGAGTCCTGAGTCGGGGTAGATCAGGAGGCCTGAGCCGGAGGAGATCAGGAGTCATGAGCCGGGGGAGATCAGGAGTCCTGTGGCGGGGAAGATCAGGAGTCCTGAGCCGGTGAAGATCAGGAGTCCTGAGCCGTGGGAGATCAGGAGTCCTGAGCCGGGGGAGATCAGGAGTCCTGAGCCGGGGGAGATCAGGAGTCCTGAGCCGGGGAAGATCAGGTGTACTGAGCCGGGGGAGATCAGAAGTCCTGAGCCGGGGGAGATCAGGAGTCATGAGCCGGATACGATCAGGATTCCTGAGCCGGTGAAGATCAGAAGTCTTGAGCCGGGGAAGATCAGGAGTCCTGAGCCGGGGAAGATCAGCAGTCCTGAGCCGGGGGAGATCAGGAGTCCTGAGCCGGTGAAGATCACGACTCCTAGGCCGGTGAAGATCGCGAGTCCTGAGCCGGTGAAGATCGCGATTCCTCAAACCGTTGAAGGTCGCTAGTCCAGAGCTGGTGAAGATCGCAAGTCCCGAGCCAGTGCAGATTGAGAGTCCTGAGCCGGTGCAGATCGCGAGTCCTGAGCCGGTGCAGATCGGGAGTCGTGAATCGGGTGAGATCGGGAGTCGTGAGCCGGGGGAGATCGGGAGACGTGAGCCGGGGAATATCGGGAGTGCTGAGCTGGGGAAGATCGTGGAGTCTTGAGTCAGGGGTTATTGTGGAGGCCAGAACAGGGGTAGGAAGGTCACGAGTCCTGAGCCGGGGAAGATGGGGAGTCCTGAGACGGGGGAAATCGGGAGTCCTGAGTCGGGGTAGATCAGGAGTCCTGTGACGAGGTAGATCGTGAGACCTGAGCCGGTGAAGATCGGGAGTCCTGAGCCGGATGAGATTGAGAGACCTGAGCCGGTGAAGATTGGGAGTCCTGAGCCGAGGGAGATCAGAAGTCCTGAGCCGGGGAAGATCGGGAATCCTGAGCAGGGGGAGATCGGGAGTCTTGTGCCGGTGAAGATAGGGAGTCCTGAGCCGGGGGAGATCGGGAGTCCAGAGCTGGGGGAGATCAGGAGTCCAGAGCCGGGGGAGATTTGGAGTCCTGAGCCGGTGAAGATCAGGAGTCCTGAGCCGGGGGAGATCAGGTGTCCTGATCCGGGGATGATCAGGAGTCCTGAGTCAGGGGATATTGTGGAGGCCAGAACAGGGGTAGGAAAATCAGGCGTCCTGAGTCTGTGAAGATCACGAGTCCTGAGACAGTGAAGATCAGGAGCCCGGAGCCGGGGCAGATCAGGAGTCCTGAGCCGGGGAAGATCAGTAGTAGTGAGCCGGGGAAGATCAGAAGTCCTGAGACGGGGGAGATCAGGAGTCCTGAGCTGGGGTAGATCAGGAGGCTTGAGCCGGAGGAGATCAGGAGTCATGAGCCGGGGACGATCAGGAGTCCTGTGCCGGGGAAGATCAGGAGTCCTGAGCCAGTGAAGATCAGGAGTCCGGAGCCGGGGCAGATCAGGCGTCCTGAGCCGGTGAAGATCAGGAGTCCTGAACCGGGGAAGATCAGGATTCCTGAGCCGGGGTAGATCAGGAGTCCTGAGCCGGGGGAGATCAGGAGTCCTGAGCCATTGAAGATCAGTTGTCCTGATCCGGGAAAGATCAGGAGTCCTGAGGCGTGGGACATCAGGAGTCCTGAGCCGGTGGAGATCAGGAGTCCTGAGCCGGGGAAGATCAGGAGTCCTGAGCCAGTGAAGATCGGGAGACCTGAGCCAGGGTAGATCAGGTGTCCTGAGCCGGGGGAGGTCAGGAGTCCTGAGTCGGGGTAGATCAGGAGGCCTGAGCCGGAGGAGATCAGGAGTCATGATCCGGGGGAGATCAGGAGTCCTGTGGCGGGGAAGATCAGGAGTCCTGAGCCGGTGAAGATCAGGAGTCCTGAGCCATGGGAGATCAGGAGTCCTGAGCCGGGGGAGATCAGGAGTCCTGAGCCGGGGGAGATCAGGAGTCCTGAGCCGGGGAAGATCAGGTGTACTGAGCCGGGGGAGATCAGAAGTCCTGAGCCGGGGGAGATCAGGAGTCATGAGCCGGGGACGATCAGGATTCCTGAGCCGGTGAAGATCAGAAGTCCTGAGCCGGGGAAGATCAGGAGTCCTGAGCCGGGGAAGATCAGCAGTCCTGAGCCGGGGAAGATCAGGAGTCCTGAGCCGGGGGAGATCAGGAGTCCTGAGCCGGTGAAGATCACGCCTTCTAGGCCGGTGAAGATCGCGAGTCCTGAGCCGGTGAAGATCGCGATTCCTCAAACCGTTGAAGGTCGCTAGTCCAGAGCTGGTGAAGATCGCGAGTCCCGAGCCAGTGCAGATTGAGAGTCCTGAGCCGGTGCAGATCGCGAGTCCTGAGCCGGTGCAGATCGGGAGTCGTGAATCAGGTGAGATCGGGAGTCGTGAGCCGGGGGAGATCGGGAGACGTGAGCCGGGGAATATCGGGAGTGCTGAGCTGGGGAAGATCGTGGAGTCTTGAGTCAGGGGTTATTGTGGAGGCCAGAACAGGGGTAGGAAGGTCACGAGTCCTGAGCCGGGGAAGATCGGGAGTCCTGAGACGGGGGAGATCGGGTGTCCTGAGTCGGGGTAGATCAGGAGTCCTGTGACGAGGTAGATCGTGAGACCTGAGCCGGTGAAGATCGGGAGTCCTGAGCCGGATGAGATTGAGAGACCTGAGCCGGTGAAGATTGGGAGTCCTGAGCCGAGGGAGATCAGGAGTCCTGAGCCGGGGAAGATCGGGAATCCTGAGCCGGGGGAGATCGGGAGTCTTGTGCCGGTGAAGATAGGGAGTCCTGAGCCGGGGGAGATCGGGAGTCCAGAGCCGGGGGAGATCAGGAGTCCAGAGCCGGGGGAAATTTGGAGTCCTGAGCCGGTGAAGATCAGGAGTCCTGAGCCGAGGGAGATCAGGAGTCCTGAGCCGGGGGAGATCAGGTGTCCTGATCCGGGGAAGATCAGGAGTCCTGAGTCAGGGGATATTGTGGAGGCCAGAACAGGGGTAGGAAAATCAGGCGTCCTGAGTCTGAGAAGATCACGAGTCCTGAGACAGTGAAGATCAGGAGCCCGGAGCCAGGGCAGATCAGGAGTCCTGAGCCGGGGAAGATCAGTAGTAGTGAGCCGGGGAAGATCAGAAGTCCTGAGACGGGGGAGATCAGGAGTCCTGAGCTGGGGTAGATCAGGAGGCTTGAGCCGGAGGAGATCAGGAGTCATGAGCCGGGGACGATCAGGAGTCCTGTGCCGGGGAAGATCAGGAGTCCTGAGCCAGTGAAGATCAGGAGTCCGGAGCCGGGGCAGATCAGGCGTCCTGAGCCGGTGAAGATCAGGAGTCCTGAACCGGGGAAGATCAGGATTCCTGAGCCGGGGTAGATCAGGAGTCCTGAGCCGGGGGAGATCAGGAGTCCTGAGCCATGGAAGATCAGTTGTCCTGATCCGGGAAAGATCAGGAGTCCTGAGGCGTGGGACATCAGGAGTCCTGAGCCGGTGGAGATCAGGAGTCCTGAGTCGGGGAAGATCAGGTGTGCTGAGCCGGGGGAGATCAGAAGTCCTGAGCCGGGGGGAGATCAGGAGTTCTGAGCCGGGGAAGATCAGGAATCCTGAGCCGGTGAAGATCAGAAGTCCTGAGCCGGGGAAGATCAGGAGTCCTGAGCCGGGGAAGATCAGGAGTCCTGAGACGGGGATGATCAGGACTCCTGAGCCGGGAGAGATCAGGAGTCCTGAGCCGGGGAAAATCAGGAGTCCTGAGCCGGGGGAGATCAGGAGTCCTGAGCCGGGGGAGATCAGGTGTCCTGATCCGGGGAAGATCAGGAGTCCTGAGTCAGGGGATATTGTGGAGGCCAGAACAGGGGTAGGAAAATCAGGAGTCCTGAGCCTGTGAAGATCGCGAGTCCTGAGCCAGTGAAGAACACGAGTCCTGAGCCGGTGAAGTTCACGAGTCCTGAGCCGGTGAAGATCACGAGTCCTGAGCTGGGTAAGATCAGGAGTCCTGAGCCGGGGAAGATCAGAAGTCCTGAGCCGGGGGAGATCAGGAGTCCTGAGTCGGGGTAGATCAGGAGGCCTGAGCCGGAGGAGATCAGGAGTCATGAGCCGGGGGAGATCAGGAGTCCTGTGGCGGGGAAGATCAGGAGTCCTGAGCCGGTGAAGATCAGGAGTCCTGAGCCGTGGGAGATCAGGAGTCCTGAGCCGGGGGAGATCAGGAGTCCTGAGCCGGGGGAGATCAGGAGTCCTGAGCCGGGGAAGATCAGGTGTACTGAGCCGGGGGAGAACAGAAGTCCTGAGCCGGGGGAGATCAGGAGTCATGAGCCGGGGACGATCAGGATTCCTGAGCCGGTGAAGATCAGAAGTCCTGAGCCGGGGAAGATCAGGAGTCCTGAGCCGGGGAAGATCAGCAGTCCTGAGCCGGGGGAGATCAGGAGTCCTGAGCCGGTGAAGATCACGACTCCTAGGCCGGTGAAGATCGCGAGTCCTGAGCCGGTGAAGATCGCGATTCCTCAAACCGTTGAAGGTCGCTAGTCCAGAGCTGGTGAAGATCGCGAGTCCCGAGCCAGTGCAGATTGAGAGTCCTGAGCCGGTGCAGATCGCGAGTCCTGAGCCGGTGCAGATCGGGAGTCGTGAATCGGGTGAGATCGGGAGTCGTGAGCCGGGGGAGATCGGGAGACGTGAGCCGGGGAATATCGGGAGTGCTGAGCTGGGGAAGATCGTGGAGTCTTGAGTCAGGGGTTATTGTGGAGGCCAGAACAGGGGTAGGAAGGTCACGAGTCCTGAGCCGGGGAAGATCGGGAGTCCTGAGACGGGGGAGATCGGGAGTCCTGAGTCGGGGTAGATCAGGAGTCCTGTGACGAGGTAGATCGTGAGACCTGAGCCGGTGAATATCGGGAGTCCTGAGCCGGATGAGATTGAGAGACCTGAGCCGGTGAAGATTGGGAGTCCTGAGCCGAGGGAGATCAGAAGTCCTGAGCCGGGGAAGATCGGGAATCCTGAGCCGGGGGAGATCGGGAGTCTTGTGCCGGTGAAGATAGGGAGTCCTGAGCCGGGGGAGATCGGGAGTCCAGAGCCGGGGGAGATCAGGAGTCCAGAGCCAGGGGAGATTTGGAGTCCTGAGCCGGTGAAGATCAGGAGTCCTGAGCCGGGGGAGATCAGGAGTCCTGAGCCGGGGGAGATCAGGTGTCCTGATCCGGGGAAGATCAGGAGTCCTGAGTCAGGGGATATTGTGGAGGCCAGAACAGGGGTAGGAAAATCAGGCGTCCTGAGTCTGTGAAGATCACGAGTCCTGAGACAGTGAAGATCAGGAGCCCGGAGCCGGGGCAGATCAGGAGTCCTGAGCCGGGGAAGATCTGTAGTAGTGAGCCGGGGAAGATCAGAAGTCCTGAGACGGGGGAGATCAGGAGTCCTGAGCTGGGGTAGATCAGGAGGCTTGAGCCGGAGGAGATCAGGAGTCATGAGCCGGGGACGATCAGGAGTCCTGTGCCGGGGAAGATCAGGAGTCCTGAGCTGGGGTAGATCAGGAGGCTTGAGCCGGAGGAGATCAGGAGTCCGGAGCCGGGGCAGATCAGGCGTCCTGAGCCGGTGAAGATCAGGAGTCCTGAACCGGGGAAGATCAGGATTCCTGAGCCGGGGTAGATCAGGAGTCCTGAGCCGGGGGAGATCAGGAGTCCTGAGCCATGGAAGATCAGTTGTCCTGATCCGGGAAAGATCAGGAGTCCTGAGGCGTGGGACATCAGGAGTCCTGAGCCGGTGGAGATCAGGAGTCCTGAGTCGGGGAAGATCAGGTGTGCTGAGCCGGGGGAGATCAGAAGTCCTGAGCCGGGGGGAGATCAGGAGTCCTGAGCCGGGGAAGATCAGGAATCCTGAGCCGGTGAAGATCAGAAGTCCTGAGCCGGGGAAGATCAGGAGTCCTGAGCCGGGGAAGATCAGGAGTCCTGAGACGGGGATGATCAGGACTCCTGAGCCGGGAGAGATCAGGAGTCCTGAGCCGGGGAAGATCAGGAGTCCTGAGCCGGGGGAGATCAGGAGTCCTGAGCCGGGGGAGATCAGGTGTCCTGATCCGGGGAAGATCAGGAGTCCTGAGTCAGGGGATATTGTGGAGGCCAGAACAGGGGTAGGAAAATCAGGAGTCCTGAGCCTGTGAAGATCGCGAGTCCTGAGCCAGTGAAGAACACGAGTCCTGAGCCGGTGAAGTTCACGAGTCCTGAGCCGGTGAAGATCACGAGTCCTGAGCTGGGTAAGATCAGGAGTCCTGAGCCGGGGAAGATCAGAAGTCCTGAGCCGGGGGAGATCAGGAGTCCTGAGTCGGGGTAGATCAGGAGGCCTGAGCCGGAGGAGATCAGGAGTCATGAGCCGGGGGAGATCAGGAGTCCTGTGGCGGGGAAGATCAGGAGTCCTGAGCCGGTGATGATCAGGAGTCCTGAGCCGTGGGAGATCAGGAGTCCTGAGCCGGGGGAGATCAGGAGTCCTGAGCCGGGGGAGATCAGGAGTCCTGAGCCGGGGAAGATCAGGTGTACTGAGCCGGGGGAGATCAGAAGTCCTGAGCCGGGGGAGATCAGGAGTCATGAGCCGGGGACGATCAGGATTCCTGAGCCGGTGAAGATCAGAAGTCCTGAGCCGGGGAAGATCAGGAGTCCTGAGCCGGGGAAGATCAGCAGTCCTGAGCCGGGGGAGATCAGGAGTCCTGAGCCGGTGAAGATCACGACTCCTAGGCCGGTGAAGATCGCGAGTCCTGAGCCGGTGAAGATCGCGATTCCTCAAACCGTTGAAGGTCGCTAGTCCAGAGCTGGTGAAGATCGCGAGTCCCGAGCCAGTGCAGATTGAGAGTCCTGAGCCGGTGCAGATCGCGAGTCCTGAGCCGGTGCAGATCGGGAGTCGTGAATCGGGTGAGATCGGGAGTCGTGAGCCGGGGGAGATCGGGAGACGTGAGCCGGGGAATATTGGGAGTGCTGAGCTGGGGAAGATCGTGGAGTCTTGAGTCAGGGGTTATTGTGGAGGCCAGAACAGGGGTAGGAAGGTCACGAGTCCTGAGCCGGGGAAGATCGGGAGTCCTGAGACGGGGGAGATCGGGAGTCCTGAGTCGGGGTAGATCAGGAGTCCTGTGACGAGGTAGATCGTGAGACCTGAGCCGGTGAATATCGGGAGTCCTGAGCCGGATGAGATTGAGAGACCTGAGCCGGTGAAGATTGGGAGTCCTGAGCCGAGGGAGATCAGAAGTCCTGAGCCGGGGAAGATCGGGAATCCTGAGCCGGGGGAGATCGGGAGTCTTGTGCCGGTGAAGATAGGGAGTCCTGAGCCGGGGGAGATCGGGAGTCCAGAGCCGGGGGAGATCAGGAGTCCAGAGCCGGGGGAGATTTGGAGTCCTGAGCCGGTGAAGATCAGGAGTCCTGAGCCGGGGGAGATCAGGAGTCCTGAGCCGGGGGAGATCAGGTGTCCTGATCCGGGGAAGATCAGGAGTCCTGAGTCAGGGGATATTGTGGAGGCCAGAACAGGGGTAGGAAAATCAGGCGTCCTGAGTCTGTGAAGATCACGAGTCCTGAGACAGTGAAGATCAGGAGCCCGGAGCCGGGGCAGATCAGGGGTCCTGAGCCGGGGAAGATCAGTAGTAGTGAGCCGGGGAAGATCAGAAGTCCTGAGACGGGGGAGATCAGGAGTCCTGAGCTGGGGTAGATCAGGAGGCTTGAGCCGGAGGAGATCAGGAGTCATGAGCCGGGGACGATCAGGAGTCCTGTGCCGGGGAAGATCAGGAGTCCTGAGCCAGTGAAGATCAGGAGTCCGGAGCCGGGGCAGATCAGGCGTCCTGAGCCGGTGAAGATCAGGAGTCCTGAACCGGGGAAGATCAGGATTCCTGAGCCGGGGTAGATCAGGAGTCCTGAGCCGGGGGAGATCAGGAGTCCTGAGCCATGGAAGATCAGTTGTCCTGATCCGGGAAAGATCAGGAGTCCTGAGGCGTGGGACATCAGGAGTCCTGAGCCGGTGGAGATCAGGAGTCCTGAGTCGGGGAAGATCAGGTGTGCTGAGCCGGGGGAGATCAGAAGTCCTGAGCCGGGGGGAGATCAGGAGTCCTGAGCCGGGGAAGATCAGGAATCCTGAGCCGGTGAAGATCAGAAGTCCTGAGCCGGGGAAGATCAGGAGTCCTGAGCCGGGGAAGATCAGGAGTCCTGAGACGGGGATGATCAGGACTCCTGAGTCGGGAGAGATCAGGAGTCCTGAGCCGGGGAAGATCAGGAGTCCTGAGCCGGGGGAGATCAGGAGTCCTGAGCCGGGGGAGATCAGGTGTCCTGATCCGGGGAAGATCAGGAGTCCTGAGTCAGGGGATATTGTGGAGGCCAGAACAGGGGTAGGAAAATCAGGAGTCCTGAGCCTGTGAAGATCGCGAGTCCTGAGCCAGTGAAGAACACGAGTCCTGAGCCGGTGAAGTTCACGAGTCCTGAGCCGGTGAAGATCACGAGTCCTGAGCTGGGTAAGATCAGGAGTCCTGAGCCAGGGAAGATCAGAAGTCCTGAGCCGGGGGAGATCAGGAGTCCTGAGTCGGGGTAGATCAGGAGGCCTGAGCCGGAGGAGATCAGGAGTCATGAGCCGGGGGAGATCAGGAGTCCTGTGGCGGGGAAGATCAGGAGTCCTGAGCCGGTGAAGATCAGGAGTCCTGAGCCGTGGGAGATCAGGAGTCCTGAGCCGGGGGAGATCAGGAGTCCTGAGCCGGGGGAGATCAGGAGTCCTGAGCCGGGGAAGATCAGGTGTACTGAGCCGGGGGAGATCAGAAGTCCTGAGCCGGGGGAGATCAGGAGTCATGAGCCGGGGACGATCAGGATTCCTGAGCCGGTGAAGATCAGAAGTCCTGAGCCGGGGAAGATCAGGAGTCCTGAGCCGGGGAAGATCAGCAGTCCTGAGCCGGGGAAGATCAGGAGTCCTGAGCCGGGGGAGATCAGGAGTCCTGAGCCGGGGAAGATCAGGTGTACTGAGCCGGGGGAGATCAGAAGTCCTGAGCCGGGGGAGATCAGGAGTCATGAGCCGGGGACGATCAGGATTCCTGAGCCGGTGAAGATCAGAAGTCCTGAGCCGGGGAAGATCAGGAGTCCTGAGCCGGGGAAGATCAGCAGTCCTGAGCCGGGGGAGATCAGGAGTCCTGAGCCGGTGAAGATCACGACTCCTAGGCCGGTGAAGATCGCGAGTCCTGAGCCGGTGAAGATCGCGATTCCTCAAACCGTTGAAGGTCGCTAGTCCAGAGCTGGTGAAGATCGCGAGTCCCGAGCCAGTGCAGATTGAGAGTCCTGAGCCGGTGCAGATCGCGAGTCCTGAGCCGGTGCAGATCGGGAGTCGTGAATCGGGTGAGATCGGGAGTCGTGAGCCGGGGGAGATCGGGAGACGTGAGCCGGGGAATATCGGGAGTGCTGAGCTGGGGAAGATCGTGGAGTCTTGAGTCAGGGGTTATTGTGGAGGCCAGAACAGGGGTAGGAAGGTCACGAGTCCTGAGCCGGGGAAGATCGGGAGTCCTGAGACGGGGGAGATCGGGAGTCCTGAGTCGGGGTAGATCAGGAGTCCTGTGACGAGGTAGATCGTGAGACCTGAGCCGGTGAAGATCGGGAGTCCTGAGCCGGATGAGATTGAGAGACCTGAGCCGGTGAAGATTGGGAGTCCTGAGCCGAGGGAGATCAGAAGTCCTGAGCCGGGGAAGATCGGGAATCCTGAGCCGGGGGAGATCGGGAGTCTTGTGCCGGTGAAGATAGGGAGTCCTGAGCCGGGGGAGATCGGGAGTCCAGAGCCGGGGGAGATCAGGAGTCCAGAGCCGGGGGAGATTTGGAGTCCTGAGCCGGTGAAGATCAGGAGTCCTGAGCCGGGGGAGATCAGGAGTCCTGAGCCAGGGGAGATCAGGTGTCCTGATCCGGGGAAGATCAGGAGTCCTGAGTCAGGGGATATTGTGGAGGCCAGAACAGGGGTAGGAAAATCAGGCGTCCTGAGTCTGTGAAGATCACGAGTCCTGAGACAGTGAAGATCAGGAGCCCGGAGCCGGGGCAGATCAGGAGTCCTGAGCCGGGGAAGATCAGTAGTAGTGAGCCGGGGAAGATCAGAAGTCCTGAGACGGGGGAGATCAGGAGTCCTGAGCTGGGGTAGATCAGGAGGCTTGAGCCGGAGGAGATCAGGAGTCATGAGCCGGGGACGATCAGGAGTCCTGTGCCGGGGAAGATCAGGAGTCCTGAGCCAGTGAAGATCAGGAGTCCGGAGCCGGGGCAGATCAGGCGTCCTGAGCCGGTGAAGATCAGGAGTCCTGAACCGGGGAAGATCAGGATTCCTGAGCCGGGGTAGATCAGGAGTCCTGAGCCGGGGGAGATCAGGAGTCCTGAGCCATGGAAGATCAGTTGTCCTGATCCGGGAAAGATCAGGAGTCCTGAGGCGTGGGACATCAGGAGCCTTGAGCCGGTGGAGATCAGGAGTCCTGAGTCGGGGAAGATCAGGTGTGCTGAGCCGGGGGAGATCAGAAGTCCTGAGCCGGGGGGAGATCAGGAGTCCTGAGCCGGGGAAGATCAGGAATCCTGAGCCGGTGAAGATCAGAAGTCCTGAGCCGGGGAAGATCAGGAGTCCTGAGTCGGGGAAGATCAGGAGTCCTGAGACGGGGATGATCAGGACTCCTGAGCCGGGAGAGATCAGGAGTCCTGAGCCGGGGAAGATCAGGAGTCCTGAGCCGGGGGAGATCAGGAGTCCTGAGCCGGGGGAGATCAGGTGTCCTGATCCGGGGAAGATCAGGAGTCCTGAGTCAGGGGATATTGTGGAGGCCAGAACAGGGGTAGGAAAATCAGGAGTCCTGAGCCTGTGAAGATCGCGAGTCCTGAGCCAGTGAAGAACACGAGTCCTGAGCCGGTGAAGTTCACGAGTCCTGAGCCGGTGAAGATCACGAGTCCTGAGCTGGGTAAGATCAGGAGTCCTGAGCCGGGGAAGATCAGAAGTCCTGAGCCGGGGGAGATCAGGAGTCCTGAGTCGGGGTAGATCAGGAGGCCTGAGCCGGAGGAGATCAGGAGTCATGAGCCGGGGGAGATCAGGAGTCCTGTGGCGGGGAAGATCAGGAGTCCTGAGCCGGTGAAGATCAGGAGTCCTGAGCCGTGGGAGATCAGGAGTCCTGAGCCGGGGGAGATCATGAGTCCTGAGCCGGGGGAGATCAGGAGTCCTGAGCCGGGGAAGATCAGGTGTACTGAGCCGGGGGAGATCAGAAGTCCTGAGCCGGGGGAGATCAGGAGTCATGAGCCGGGGACGATCAGGATTCCTGAGCCGGTGAAGATCAGAAGTCCTGAGCCGGGGAAGATCAGGAGTCCTGAGCCGGGGAAGATCAGCAGTCCTGAGCCGGGGAAGATCAGGAGTCCTGAGCCGGGGGAGATCAGGAGTCCTGAGCCGGGGAAGATCAGGTGTACTGAGCCGGGGGAGATCAGAAGTCCTGAGCCGGGGGAGATCAGGAGTCATGAGCCGGGGACGATCAGGATTCCTGAGCCGGTGAAGATCAGAAGTCCTGAGCCGGGGAAGATCAGGAGTCCTGAGCCGGGGAAGATCAGCAGTCCTGAGCCGGGGGAGATCAGGAGTCCTGAGCCGGTGAAGATCACGACTCCTAGGCCGGTGAAGATCGCGAGTCCTGAGCCGGTGAAGATCGCGATTCCTCAAACCGTTGAAGGTCGCTAGTCCAGAGCTGGTGAAGATCGCGAGTCCCGAGCCAGTGCAGATTGAGAGTCCTGAGCCGGTGCAGATCGCGAGTCCTGAGCCGGTGCAGATCGGGAGTCGTGAATCGGGTGAGATCGGGAGTCGTGAGCCGGGGGAGATCGGGAGACGTGAGCCGGGGAATATCGGGAGTGCTGAGCTGGGGAAGATCGTGGAGTCTTGAGTCAGGGGTTATTGTGGAGGCCAGAACAGGGGTAGGAAGGTCACGAGTCCTGAGCCGGGGAAGATCGGGAGTCCTGAGACGGGGGAGATCGGGAGTCCTGAGTCGGGGTAGATCAGGAGTCCTGTGACGAGGTAGATCGTGAGACCTGAGCCGGTGAAGATCGGGAGTCCTGAGCCGGATGAGATTGAGAGACCTGAGCCGGTGAAGATTGGGAGTCCTGAGCCGAGGGAGATCAGAAGTCCTGAGCCGGGGAAGATCGGGAATCCTGAGCCGGGGGAGATCGGGAGTCTTGTGCCGGTGAAGATAGGGAGTCCTGAGCCGGGGGAGATCGGGAGTCCAGAGCCGGGGGAGATCAGGAGTCCAGAGCCGGGGGAGATTTGGAGTCCTGAGCCGGTGAAGATCAGGAGTCCTGAGCCGGGGGAGATCAGGAGTCCTGAGCCGGGGGAGATCAGGTGTCCTGATCCGGGGAAGATCAGGAGTCCTGAGTCAGGGGATATTGTGGAGGCCAGAACAGGGGTAGGAAAATCAGGCGTCCTGAGTCTGTGAAGATCACGAGTCCTGAGACAGTGAAGATCAGGAGCCCGGAGCCGGGGCAGATCAGGAGTCCTGAGCCGGGGAAGATCAGTAGTAGTGAGCCGGGGAAGATCAGAAGTCCTGAGACGGGGGAGATCAGGAGTCCTGAGCTGGGGTAGATCAGGAGGCTTGAGCCGGAGGAGATCAGGAGTCATGTGCCGGGGACGATCAGGAGTCCTGTGCCGGGGAAGATCAGGAGTCCTGAGCCAGTGAAGATCAGGAGTCCGGAGCCGGGGCAGATCAGGCGTCCTGAGCCGGTGAAGATCAGGAGTCCTGAACCGGGGAAGATCAGGATTCCTGAGCCGGGGTAGATCAGGAGTCCTGAGCCGGGGGAGATCAGGAGTCCTGAGCCATGGAAGATCAGTTGTCCTGATCCGGGAAAGATCAGGAGTCCTGAGGCGTGGGACATCAGGAGTCCTGAGCCGGTGGAGATCAGGAGTCCTGAGTCGGGGAAGATCAGGTGTGCTGAGCCGGGGGAGATCAGAAGTCCTGAGCCGGGGGGAGATCAGGAGTCCTGAGCCGGGGAAGATCAGGAATCCTGAGCCGGTGAAGATCAGAAGTCCTGAGCCGGGGAAGATCAGGAGTCCTGAGCCGGGGAAGATCAGGAGTCCTGAGACGGGGATGATCAGGACTCCTGAGCCGGGAGAGATCAGGAGTCCTGAGCCGGGGAAGATCAGGAGTCCTGAGCCGGGGGAGATCAGGAGTCCTGAGCCGGGGGAGATCAGGTGTCCTGATCCGGGGAAGATCAGGAGTCCTGAGTCAGGGGATATTGTGGAGGCCAGAACAGGGGTAGGAAAATCAGGAGTCCTGAGCCTGTGAAGATCGCGAGTCCTGAGCCAGTGAAGAACACGAGTCCTGAGCCGGTGAAGTTCACGAGTCCTGAGCCGGTGAAGATCACGAGTCCTGAGCTGGGTAAGATCAGGAGTCCTGAGCCGGGGAAGATCAGAAGTCCTGAGCCGGGGGAGATCAGGAGTCCTGAGTCGGGGTAGATCAGGAGGCCTGAGCCGGAGGAGATCAGGAGTCATGAGCCGGGGGAGATCAGGAGTCCTGTGGCGGGGAAGATCAGGAGTCCTGAGCCGGTGAAGATCAGGAGTCCTGAGCCGTGGGAGATCAGGAGTCCTGAGCCGGGGGAGATCAGGAGTCCTGAGCCGGGGGAGATCAGGAGTCCTGAGCCGGGGAAGATCAGGTGTACTGAGCCGGGGGAGATCAGAAGTCCTGAGCCGGGGGAGATCAGGAGTCATGAGCCGGGGACGATCAGGATTCCTGAGCCGGTGAAGATCAGAAGTCCTGAGCCGGGGAAGATCAGGAGTCCTGAGCCGGGGAAGATCAGCAGTCCTGAGCCGGGGAAGATCAGGAGTCCTGAGCCGGGGGAGATCAGGAGTCCTGAGCCGGTGAAGATCACGACTCCTAGGCCGGTGAAGATCGCGCGTCCTGAGCCGGTGAAGATCGCGATTCCTCAAACCGTTGAAGGTCGCTAGTCCAGAGCTGGTGAAGATCGCGAGTCCCGAGCCAGTGCAGATTGAGAGTCCTGAGCCGGTGCAGATCGCGAGTCCTGAGCCGGTGCAGATCGGGAGTCGTGAATCGGGTGAGATCGGGAGTCGTGAGCCGGGGGAGATCGGGAGACGTGAGCCGGGGAATATCGGGAGTGCTGAGCTGGGGAAGATCGTGGAGTCTTGAGTCAGGGGTTATTGTGGAGGCCAGAACAGGGGTAGGAAGGTCACGAGTCCTGAGCCGGGGAAGATCGGGAGTCCTGAGACGGGGGAGATCGGGAGTCCTGAGTCGGGGTAGATCAGGAGTCCTGTGACGAGGTAGATCGTGAGACCTGAGCCGGTGAAGGTCGGGAGTCCTGAGCCGGATGAGATTGAGAGACCTGAGCCGGTGAAGATTGGGAGTCCTGAGCCGAGGGAGATCAGGAGTCCTGAGCCGGGGAAGATCGGGAATCCTGAGCCGGGGGAGATCGGGAGTCTTGTGCCGGTGAAGATAGGGAGTCCTGAGCCGGGGGAGATCGGGAGTCCAGAGCCGGGGGAGATCGGGACTACTGAGCCGGGGAAGATCCGGTGTCCTGAGCCGGGGGAGATCACGAGTCCTGAGCCAGGGAGATCGGGTGTCCTGAGCCGGTGAAGATCGCGAGTTCTGAGCCGGTGAAGATCACGAGTCCTGAGCTGGTGAAGATCGCGAGTCTTGAGACGGTGAAGATCGCGAGTCCTCAGCTGGTGAAGATCGCGAGTCCTGAGCCGGTGAAGATCGCGAGTCCTGAGCCGGTGCAGATCGGGAGTTGTGAGCCGGTGAAGATCACGAGTCCTGAGCCGGTGAAGATCGCGAGTCCTGAGCCGGTGAAGATCGCGAGTCCTGAGCCGGTGAAGGTCGCGAGTCCTAAGCCGGTGAAGATCGCGAGTCCTGAGCTGGTGCAGATCGCGAGTCCTGAGCCGGTGCAGATCGTGAGCCCTGAGCCGGTGAAGATCGTGAGTCCTGAGCCGGTGCAGATCGCGAGTCCTGAGCAGCTGCAGATCACGAGTACTGAGCAGGTGCAGATCGGGAGTCGTGAGCCGGTGCAGATCGGGAGTCATGAGCCGGTGCACATCGAGAGTCGTGAGCCGGGGGGAGATTGGGAGTCGTGAGCCGGGGGAGATAGGGAGTCGTGAGCCGGGGGAGATTGGGAGTCGTGAGCTGGGGGAGATCGGGATTCCTGAGCCGGGGAAGATCGGGAGTCCTGAGCCAGGGGAGATCAGCAGTCTTGTGCCGGTGAAGATAGGGAGTCCTGAGCCGGGGGAGATCAGGAGTCTAGAGCCGGGGGACATCGGGAGTCCTGAGCCAGTGAAGATCGGGAGCCCTGAGCCAGGGTAGATCAGGAGTCCTGAGCCGGTGAAGATCAGGAGTCCTGAGCCGGGGGAGATCGGGAGTCCTGAGACGGGGGAGATCAGGAGCCTGACACTGGGATGATCAGGAGTCCTGAGTCAGGGGGTATTGTGGAGGCCAGAACAGGGGTAGGAAAATCAGGAGTCCTGAGCCTGTGAAGATCAGGAGTCCTGAGCCGGGGGAGATCAGGAGTCCTGAGCCGGGGGAGATCAGGTGTCCTGATCCGGGGAAGATCAGGAGTCCTGAGTCAGGGGATATTGTGGAGGCCAGAACAGGGGTAGGAAAATCAGGAGTCCTGAGCCTGTGAAGATCGCGAGTCCTGAGCCAGTGAAGATCACGAGTCCTGAGCCGGTGAAGTTCACGAGTCCTGAGCCGGTGAAGATCACGAGTCCTGAGCTGGGTAAGATCAGGAGTCCTGAGCCGGGGAAGATCAGAAGTCCTGAGCCGGGGGAGATCAGGAGTCCTGAGTCGGGGTAGATCAGGAGGCCTGAGCCGGAGGAGATCAGGAGTCATGAGCCAGGGGAGATCAGGAGTCCTGTGGCGGGGAAGATCAGGAGTCCTGAGCCGGTGAAGATCAGGAGTCCTGAGCCGTGGGAGATCAGGAGTCCTGAGCCGGGGGAGATCAGGAGTCCTGAGCCGGGGGAGATCAGGAGTCCTGAGCCGGGGAAGATCAGGTGTACTGAGCCGGGGGAGATCAGAAGTCCTGAGCCGGGGGAGATCAGGAGTCATGAGTCGGGGACGATCAGGATTCCTGAGCCGGTGAAGATCAGAAGTCCTGAGCCGGGGAAGATCAGGAGTCCTGAGCCGGGGAAGATCAGCAGTCCTGAGCCGGGGAAGATCAGGAGTCCTGAGCCGGGGGAGATCAGGAGTCCTGAGCCGGTGAAGATCACGCCTTCTAGGCCGGTGAAGATCGCGAGTCCTGAGCCGGTGAAGATCGCGATTCCTCAAACCGTTGAAGGTCGCTAGTCCAGAGCTGGTGAAGATCGCGAGTCCCGAGCCAGTGCAGATTGAGAGTCCTGAGCCGGTGCAGATCGCGAGTCCTGAGCCGGTGCAGATCGGGAGTCGTGAATCGGGTGAGATCGGGAGTCGTGAGCCGGGGGAGATCGGGAGACGTGAGCCGGGGAATATCGGGAGTGCTGAGCTGGGGAAGATCGTGGAGTCTTGAGTCAGGGGTTATTGTGGAGGCCAGAACAGGGGTAGGAAGGTCACGAGTCCTGAGCCGGGGAAGATCGGGAGTCCTGAGACGGGGGAGATCGGGAGTCCTGAGTCGGGGTAGATCAGGAGTCCTGTGATGAGGTAGATCGTGAGACCTGAGCCGGTGAAGATCGGGAGTCCTGAGCCGGATGAGATTGAGAGACCTGAGCCGGTGAAGATTGGGAGTCCTGAGCCGAGGGAGATCAGGAGTCCTGAGCCGGGGAAGATCGGGAATCCTGAGCCGGGGGAGATCGGGAGTCTTGTGCCGGTGAAGATAGGGAGTCCTGAGCCGGGGGAGATCGGGAGTCCAGAGCCGGGGGAGATCAGGAGTCCAGAGCCGGGGGAGATTTGGAGTCCTGAGCCGGTGAAGATCAGGAGTCCTGAGCCGGGGGAGATCAGGAGTCCTGAGCCGGGGGAGATCAGGTGTCCTGATCCGGGGAAGATCAGGAGTCCTGAGTCAGGGGATATTGTGGAGGCCAGAACAGGGGTAGGAAAATCAGGCGTCCTGAGTCTGTGAAGATCACGAGTCCTGAGACAGTGAAGATCAGGAGCCCGGAGCCGGGGCAGATCAGGAGTCCTGAGCCGGGGAAGATCAGTAGTAGTGAGCCGGGGAAGATCAGAAGTCCTGAGACGGGGGAGATCAGGAGTCCTGAGCTGGGGTAGATCAGGAGGCTAGAGCCGGAGGAGATCAGGAGTCATGAGCCGGGGACGATCAGGAGTCCTGTGCCGGGGAAGATCAGGAGTCCTGAGCCAGTGAAGATCAGGAGTCCGGAGCCGGGGCAGATCTGGCGTCCTGAGCCGGTGAAGATCAGGAGTCCTGAACCGGGGAAGATCAGGATTCCTGAGCCGGGGTAGATCAGGAGTCCTGAGCCGGGGGAGATCAGGAGTCCTGAGCCATGGAAGATCAGTTGTCCTGATCCGGGAAAGATCAGGAGTCCTGAGGCGTGGGACATCAGGAGTCCTGAGCCGGTGGAGATCAGGAGTCCTGAGTCGGGGAAGATCAGGTGTGCTGAGCCGGGGGAGATCAGAAGTCCTGAGCCGGGGGGAGATCAGGAGTCCTGAGCCGGGGAAGATCAGGAATCCTGAGCCGGTGAAGATCAGAAGTCCTGAGCAAGGGAAGATCAGGAGTCCTGAGCCGGGGAAGATCAGGAGTCCTGAGACGGGGATGATCAGGACTCCTGAGCCGGGAGAGATCAGGAGTCCTGAGCCGGGGAAGATCAGGAGTCCTGAGCCGGGGGAGATCAGGAGTCCTGAGCCGGGGGAGATCAGGTGTCCTGATCCGGGGAAGATCAGGAGTCCTGAGTCAGGGGATATTGTGGAGGCCAGAACAGGGGTAGGAAAATCAGGAGTCCTGAGCCTGTGAAGATCGCGAGTCCTGAGCCAGTGAAGAACACGAGTCCTGAGCCGGTGAAGTTCACGAGTCCTGAGCCGGTGAAGATCACGAGTCCTGAGCTGGGTAAGATCAGGAGTCCTGAGCCGGGGAAGATCAGAAGTCCTGAGCCGGGGGAGATCAGGAGTCCTGAGTCGGGGTAGATCAGGAGGCCTGAGCCGGAGGAGATCAGGAGTCATGAGCCGGGGGAGATCAGGAGTCCTGTGGCGGGGAAGATCAGGAGTCCTGAGCCGGTGAAGATCAGGAGTCCTGAGCCGTGGGAGATCAGGAGTCCTGAGCCGGGGGAGATCAGGAGTCCTGAGCCGGGGGAGATCAGGAGTCCTGAGCCGGGGAAGATCAGGTGTACTGAGCCGGGGGAGATCAGAAGTCCTGAGCCGGGGGAGATCAGGAGTCATGAGCCGGGGACGATCAGGATTCCTGAGCCGGTGAAGATCAGAAGTCCTGAGCCGGGGAAGATCAGGAGTCCTGAGCCGGGGAAGATCAGCAGTCCTGAGCCGGGGAAGATCAGGAGTCCTGAGCCGGGGAAGATCAGGAGTCCTGAGCCGGTGAAGATCACGACTCCTAGGCCGGTGAAGATCGCGAGTCCTGAGCCGGTGAAGATCGCGATTCCTCAAACCGTTGAAGGTCGCTAGTCCAGAGCTGGTGAAGATCGCGAGTCCCGAGCCAGTGCAGATTGAGAGTCCTGAGCCGGTGCAGATCGCGAGTCCTGAGCCGGTGCAGATCGGGAGTCGTGAATCGGGTGAGATCGGGAGTCGTGAGCCGGGGGAGATCGGGAGACGTGAGCCGGGGAATATCGGGAGTGCTGAGCTGGGGAAGATCGTGGAGTCTTGAGTCAGGGGTTATTGTGGAGGCCAGAACAGGGGTAGGAAGGTCACGAGTCCTGAGCCGGGGAAGATCGGGAGTCCTGAGACGGGGGAGATCGGGAGTCCTGAGTCGGGGTAGATCAGGAGTCCTGTGACGAGGTAGATCGTGAGACCTGAGCCGGTGAAGATCGGGAGTCCTGAGCCGGATGAGATTGAGAGACCTGAGCCGGTGAAGATTGGGAGTCCTGAGCCGAGGGAGATCAGGAGTCCTGAGCCGGGGAAGATCGGGAATCCTGAGCCGGGGGAGATCGAGAGTCTTGTGCCGGTGAAGATAGGGAGTCCTGAGCCGGGGGAGATCGGGAGTCCAGAGCCGGGGGAGATCAGGAGTCCAGAGCCGGGGGAGATTTGGAGTCCTGAGCCGGTGAAGATCAGGAGTCCTGAGCCGGGGGAGATCAGGAGTCCTGAGCCGGGGGAGATCAGGTGTCCTGATCCGGGGAAGATCAGGAGTCCTGAGTCAGGGGATATTGTGGAGGCCAGAACAGGGGTAGGAAAATCAGGCGTCCTGAGTCTGTGAAGATCACGAGTCCTGAGACAGTGAAGATCAGGAGCCCGGAGCCGGGGCAGATCAGGAGTCCTGAGCCGGGGAAGATCAGTAGTAGTGAGCCGGGGAAGATCAGAAGTCCTGAGACGGGGCAGATCAGGAGTCCTGAGCCGGGGAAGATCAGTAGTCCTGAGCCGGGGAAGATCAGAAGTCCTGAGACGGGGGAGATCAGGAGTCCTGAGCTGGGGTAGATCAGGAGGTTTGAGCCGGAGGAGATCAGGAGTCATGAGCCGGGGACGATCAGGAGTCCTGTGCCGGGGAAGATCAGGAGTCCTGAGCCAGTGAAGATCAGGAGTCCGGAGCCGGGGCAGATCAGGCGTCCTGAGCCGGTGAAGATCAGAAGTCCTGAACCGGGGAAGATCAGGATTCCTGAGCCGGGGTAGATCAGGAGTCCTGAGCCGGGGGAGATCAGGAGTCCTGAGCCATGGAAGATCAGTTGTCCTGATCCGGGAAAGATCAGGAGTCCTGAGGCGTGGGACATCAGGAGTCCTGAGCCGGTGGAGATCAGGAGTCCTGAGTCGGGGAAGATCAGGTGTGCTGAGCCGGGGGAGATCAGAAGTCCTGAGCCGGGGGGAGATCAGGAGTCCTGAGCCGGGGAAGATCAGGTATCCTGAGCCGGTGAAGATCAGAAGTCCTGAGCCGGGGAAGATCAGGAGTCCTGAGCCGGGGAAGATCAGGAGTCCTGAGACGGGGATGATCAGGACTCCTGAGCCGGGAGAGATCAGGAGTCCTGAGCCGGGGAAGATCAGGAGTCCTGAGCCGGTGAAGATCGCATATCCTAGGCCGTTGAAGATCGCGAGTCCTGAGCCGGTAAGATTCGCGAGACCTGAGCCGGTGAAGATCGCGATTCCTGAAAACTTTGAAGTTCGCTAGTCCAGAGCCGGTGAAGATCGCGAGTCCCGAGCCAGTGCGGATTGCGAGTCCTGAGCCGGTGCAGATCGCGAGTCCTGAGCCGGTGCAGATCGCGAGTCCTGAGCCGGTGCAGATCGGGAGTCGTGATCCAGTGCAGATCGGGAGTCGTGAGCCGGGTGAGATCGGGAGTCGTGAGCCGGGGGAGATCGGGAGTCATGAGCCAGGGAAGATCGGAAGTGCTGAGCCGGGGAAGATCGTTGAGTCTTGAGTCAGGGGTTTTTGTGGAGGCCAGAACAGGGGTAGGAAGATCACGAGTCCTGAGCCGGGGAAGATCGGGAGTCCTGAGCCAGGGGAGATCGGGAGTCCTGAGCCGGGGGAGATCAGGAGTCCTGTGCCGGGGTAGATCGGGAGACCGGAGCCGGTGAAGATCGGGTGTCCTGAGCCGTATGAGATTGGGAGACCTGAGCCGGTGAAGATCGGGAGTCCTGAGCCGGGGGAGATCAGGAGTCCTGAGCCTGGGAAGATCGGGAGTCCTGAGCCGGGGGAGATCGGGAGTCCTGAGCCGGGGGAGATCAGGAGTCCAGAGCTGGGGGACATCGGGAGTCCTGAGCCACTGAAGATCGGGAGTCCTGAGCCAGGATAGATCAGGAGTCCTGAGCCGTTGAAGATGAGGAGTCCTGAGCCGGGGGAGATCAGGAGTCCTGAGCCAGGGGAGATCAGGAGTCCTGACCCGGGGAAGATCAGGAGTCCTGAGTCAGGGGATATTGTGGAGGCCAGAACAGGGCTAGGAAAATCAGGAGTCCTGAGCCTGTGAAGATCACGAGTCCTGAGCCTGTGAAGATCACGAGTCCTGAGCCGGTGATGTTCACGAGTCCTGAGCCGGTGAAGATCACGAGTCCTGAGCCAGGGAAGATCAGGAGTCCTGTGACGGGGTAGATCAGGAGTCCTAAGCCGTGGCACCTCAGGAGTCCTGATCCGGTGAAGATCGGGAGTCCTGAGCCGGGGGAGATCGCGAGTCCTGAGCCAGTGATGATCACGACTCCTGAGCCGGTGAAGATCGCGAGTCCTGAGCCGGTGAAGATCGCTAGTCCTGAGCCGGTGAAGATCGTGAGTCCTGAGCCGGTGAAGATCACGAGTCCTGAGCCGGTGGAGCTCGCGAGTCCTGAGCCGGTGAAGATCACGAGTGCTGAGCCGGTGAAGATCGCGACTCCTGAGCCAGTGAAGATCGCGAGTCCTGAGCCGGTGCAGATCGGGAGTCGTGAGCCGGTGAAGATCGCGAGTCCTGAGCCAGTGAAGATCGCGAGTGCTGAGCCGGTGAAGATCGCGTGTCCTGAGCCGGTGAAGATCGCGAGTCCTGAGCCGGTGCAGATCGCGAGTCCTGAGCCAGTGCAGATCGCGGGTCCTGAGCCGGTGCAGATCGGGAGTCGTGAGCCGGTGCAGATCGGGAGTCGTGAGCCGGTGCAGATCGGGAGTCGTGAGCCGGGGGGAGATTGGGAGTCGTGAGCCGGGGGAGATCGGGAGTCATGAGCCGGGGGAGATCGGGAGTCGTGAGCCGGGAGAGATCGGGAGTTGTGAGCCGGGGGAGATCGGGAGTCGTGAGCCGGGGAAGATCGGGAGTGCTAAGCCGGGGAAGATCACGAGTCCTGAGCCGGGGAAGATCATGAGTCCTGAGCCGGTGAAGATCACGAGTCCTGAGCCGGTGAAGATTACGAGTCCTGAGCCGGGGAAGATCAGGAGTCCTGAGCCGGGGAAGATCAGAAGTCCTGAGCCGGGGGAGATCAGGAGTCCTGAGCCGGGAAGATCAGGGTTCCTGAGCCGTGGGAGATCAGGAGTCCTGTGCCGGGGCAGATCAGGAGTCCTGAGCCGGGGCACATCAGGAGTCCTGAGCCGGTGAAGATCGGGAGTCCTGAGTCGGGGGAGATCAGGAGTCCTGAGCCGGGAGAGATCGGAAGTCCTGAGCCGGATGAGATTGAGAGACCTGAGCCGGTGAAGATTGGGAGTCCTGAGCCGAGGGAGATCAGGAGTCCTGAGCCGGGGAAGATCGGGAATCCTGAGCCGGGGGAGATCGAGAGTCTTGTGCCGGTGAAGATAGGGAGTCCTGAGCCGGGGGAGATCGGGAGTCCAGAGCCGGGGGAGATCAGGAGTCCAGAGCCGGGGGAGATTTGGAGTCCTGAGCCGGTGAAGATCAGGAGTCCTGAGCCGGGGGAGATCAGGAGTCCTGAGCCGGGGGAGATCAGGTGTCCTGATCCGGGGAAGATCAGGAGTCCTGAGTCAGGGGATATTGTGGAGGCCAGAACAGGGGTAGGAAAATCAGGCGTCCTGAGTCTGTGAAGATCACGAGTCCTGAGACAGTGAAGATCAGGAGCCCGGAGCCGGGGCAGATCAGGAGTCCTGAGCCGGGGAAGATCAGTAGTAGTGAGCCGGGGAAGATCAGAAGTCCTGAGACGGGGGAGATCAGGAGTCCTGAGCTGGGGTAGATCAGGAGGTTTGAGCCGGAGGAGATCAGGAGTCATGAGCCGGGGACGATCAGGAGTCCTGTGCCGGGGAAGATCAGGAGTCCTGAGCCAGTGAAGATCAGGAGTCCGGAGCCGGGGCAGATCAGGCGTCCTGAGCCGGTGAAGATCAGAAGTCCTGAACCGGGGAAGATCAGGATTCCTGAGCCGGGGTAGATCAGGAGTCCTGAGCCGGGGGAGATCAGGAGTCCTGAGCCATGGAAGATCAGTTGTCCTGATCCGGGAAAGATCAGGAGTCCTGAGGCGTGGGACATCAGGAGTCCTGAGCCGGTGGAGATCAGGAGTCCTGAGTCGGGGAAGATCAGGTGTGCTGAGCCGGGGGAGATCAGAAGTCCTGAGCCGGGGAAGATCAGGTATCCTGAGCCGGTGAAGATCAGAAGTCCTGAGCCGGGGAAGATCAGGAGTCCTGAGCCGGGGAAGATCAGGAGTCCTGAGACGGGGATGATCAGGACTCCTGAGCCGGGAGAGATCAGGAGTCCTGAGCCGGGGAAGATCAGGAGTCCTGAGCCGGTGAAGATCGCATATCCTAGGCCGTTGAAGATCGCGAGTCCTGAGCCGGTAAGATTCGCGAGACCTGAGCCGGTGAAGATCGCGATTCCTGAAAACTTTGAAGTTCGCTAGTCCAGAGCCGGTGAAGATCGCGAGTCCCGAGCCAGTGCGGATTGCGAGTCCTGAGCCGGTGCAGATCGCGAGTCCTGAGCCGGTGCAGATCGCGAGTCCTGAGCCGGTGCAGATCGGGAGTCGTGATCCAGTGCAGATCGGGAGTCGTGAGCCGGGTGAGATCGGGAGTCGTGAGCCGGGGGAGATCGGGAGTCATGAGCCAGGGAAGATCGGAAGTGCTGAGCCGGGGAAGATCGTTGAGTCTTGAGTCAGGGGTTTTTGTGGAGGCCAGAACAGGGGTAGGAAGATCACGAGTCCTGAGCCGGGGAAGATCGGGAGTCCTGAGCCAGGGGAGATCGGGAGTCCTGAGCCGGGGGAGATCAGGAGTCCTGTGCCGGGGTAGATCGGGAGACCGGAGCCGGTGAAGATCGGGTGTCCTGAGCCGTATGAGATTGGGAGACCTGAGCCGGTGAAGATCGGGAGTCCTGAGCCGGGGGAGATCAGGAGTCCTGAGCCGGGGAAGATCGGGAGTCCTGAGCCGGGGGAGATCGGGAGTCCTGAGCCGGGGGAGATCAGGAGTCCAGAGCTGGGGGACATCGGGAGTCCTGAGCCACTGAAGATCGGGAGTCCTGAGCCAGGATAGATCAGGAGTCCTGAGCCGTTGAAGATGAGGAGTCCTGAGCCGGGGGAGATCAGGAGTCCTGAGCCGGGGGAGATCAGGAGTCCTGACCCGGGGAAGATCAGGAGTCCTGAGTCAGGGGATATTGTGGAGGCCAGAACAGGGCTAGGAAAATCAGGAGTCCTGAGCCTGTGAAGATCACGAGTCCTGAGCCTGTGAAGATCACGAGTCCTGAGCCGGTGATGTTCACGAGTCCTGAGCCGGTGAAGATCACGAGTCCTGAGCCAGGGAAGATCAGGAGTCCTGTGACGGGGTAGATCAGGAGTCCTAAGCCGTGGCACATCAGGAGTCCTGATCCGGTGAAGATCGGGAGTCCTGAGCCGGGGGAGATCGCGAGTCCTGAGCCAGTGATGATCACGACTCCTGAGCCGGTGAAGATCGCGAGTCCTGAGCCGGTGAAGATCGCTAGTCCTGAGCCGGTGAAGATCGTGAGTCCTGAGCCGGTGAAGATCACGAGTCCTGAGCCGGTGGAGCTCGCGAGTCCTGAGCCGGTGAAGATCACGAGTGCTGAGCCGGTGAAGATCACGACTCCTGAGCCAGTGAAGATCGCGAGTCCTGAGCCGGTGCAGATCGGGAGTCGTGAGCCGGTGAAGATCGCGAGTCCTGAGCCAGTGAAGATCGCGAGTGCTGAGCCGGTGAAGATCGCGAGTCCTGAGCCGGTGAAGATCGCGAGTCCTGAGCCGGTGCAGATCGCGAGTCCTGAGCCAGTGCAGATCGCGGGTCCTGAGCCGGTGCAGATCGGGAGTCGTGAGCCGGTGCAGATCGGGAGTCGTGAGCCGGTGCAGATCGGGAGTCGTGAGCCGGGGGGAGATTGGGAGTCGTGAGCCGGGGGAGATCGGGAGTCATGAGCCGGGGGAGATCGGGAGTCGTGAGCCGGGAGAGATTGGGAGTTGTGAGCCGGGGGAGATCGGGAGTCGTGAGCCGGGGAAGATCGGGAGTGCTAAGCCGGGGAAGATCACGAGTCCTGAGCCGGGGAAGATCATGAGTCCTGAGCCGGTGAAGATCACGAGTCCTGAGCCGGTGAAGATTACGAGTCCTGAGCCGGGGAAGATCAGGAGTCCTGAGCCGGGGAAGATCAGAAGTCCTGAGCCGGGGGAGATCAGGAGTCCTGAGCCGGGAAGATCAGGGTTCCTGAGCCGTGGGAGATCAGGAGTCCTGTGCCGGGGCAGATCAGGAGTCCTGAGCCGGGGAACATCAGGAGTCCTGAGCCGGTGAAGATCGGGAGTCCTGAGTCGGGGGAGATCAGGAGTCCTGAGCCGGGAGAGATCGGAAGTCCTGAGCCGGGGCAGATCGGGAGTCCTCAGCCGGGGAAGATCAGGTGTCCTGAGCCGGGGGAGATCATGAGTCCTGAGCCGGGGGAGATCGGAAGTCCTGAGCCGGCGGAAATCGGGATCCTCAGCCGGGGAAGATCAGGTGTCCTGAGCCGGGGGTGATCAGGAGTCCTGAGCCGGTGAAAATCAGCTGTCCAGAGCTGGGGGCGATCGGGAGTCGTGAGCCGGTGATGATCAGGAGTCCTGAGCTGGGGGAGATCAGGAGTTCTGATCCGGTGAAGAACAGGAGTCCTGAGCCGGGAAGATCACGAGTCCTGAGCCGGGAAGATCACATGTCCTGAGCCGGGGGAGATTGTAGTGTATGTACCTTTAAGAGGATCTGTGTTTTTGAAGCCCCTGTATACTGTAGTACCAGTGGTGACCACTCGGGTATATAAGCCTGTATCGCGTCTTGTATAGTTAGTTCACCTCCAGACTTTGTTCAGTAAACACTTGTTAAATCAACTCCTGCATTCTGTGTCTCCTTTAACACACGGATCTAACAGTGGCGACGAGTTAGAAACGAACTTACCTGCAATTCGGCAGCACCTCAAGGAGATCGATTCCTCAGACGAAGGTCAAAGCCAGAGGCAAGAAAAAAGAAAGGGAAGCTGTGGTTTCACCAGCTACACGGGCTGGTGGCAGGTAGTGCACTGATCCTTCCTGGGCTGCGGCAGGCTAGAGCTCGATCGGGTGGCTCTGCAACGGGGCCAGGCAGCGAGTTGGGAAGCAGAAGCAAGGAGAGAGAGAGGGTGGAGCACTCAGGGCACGGCTGGTGCTGCAAAGCAGGTCGGCGTTCAGACCGAGCAGAGGGAGGGGAAAGTCCCAGAGGGTCCGCTCCACGACGGGAACAGTTCTCCAAGTAACGGAGAAACTATTGAAGCGATATATTAAAAAAAAATAGAAATACCGCGAAAAGCTGCAGGTCGCAACGGGAACCGCGGAAAACAGCGTTGGCAGCAGCGGCAGCGGTGGGAATGCGCCGGAGGCGCCATCTTAACTGGGCGGGGAAGAAAGAAAAGCACAGGAGGCGCCATTTTGATCCATCTGGGACGGAGGAAAAGCGCGGGAAGCGCCATTTTAGATTTTCAAGATGCCGAAGACTGGCAATATTACTGCTTTCGATAGTGATATAGAAGATTGGAGGTATATTGCAAGGCGAATGAAGTAGCGGATGATAAAAAGGCATCGGTACTTCTAAATCTGATGGGCGCAAGGACATACGGGCTGTTACGAAACTTGATCACTCCAGCCAAACCGATGGACAAGAATTTTAAGGAGATTCTTGACACCTTACAGGAGCACTTAAACCCAACACCGCTGCTGACAGCGGAACGATTCAAATTCTTCAGGAGGAATCAGCACAAGAATGAAAGTAACGCTGATTACCTCACCGAATTACAAAAGCTGTCAAAGCACTGACAATTCGGGGCAGGACTGGCAGATTCTCTGCGAGACAAATTCGTCTGCGGTCTCCTAAGCGAAGGGACACAGAAAAGACTACTTTCTGAGAAAGATTTGACACTAGACAAGGCTTTCAGTGTGGCTGTATCATACGAAGCAGCAGCAAGAGGAGCTGCAGAGATACAGCAAAAGCCACAAGACTTCGGCACCCATGAAATGACACGGGGTTTCGAGAGATGTTATCGCTGCGGCAGATCCACCCATGACCAGAAGGACTGCTGGTTCAAGGACAAAGCATGCAGGCAATGCGGAAAGATGGGACACATTGCACATGTATGCAGATTTGGAAAGAAATCCATTGACAGTAAAAAGGTCAATAAGGAAAAGTACAGAAAGGTACAAATGATGACGGACAGTAGCTCCGAAGACCAGAAGAGTGATAGCGACTCCGGAAACAAGAGACTAAGCTGTCTCAAATTACATAATGTAATTGCCAAAGAAGATTACCAGACCATTTGGGTTACCCTCACGATAGCGGGGTCCCCAGTCAAAATGGAGCTAGATACAGGATCAGCTCTGACCGTCATGAGTCGACGGGATTACGAGCGGCTATTTCCGCATATACCTTTGAAAGACACATCCATTATCTTGAAGACATATACGGGGCAGAAAGTATACCCTAGAGGGAAAATAAGGGTGCCTGTTGTATACAACAGCAAGGAAATACAGAAGTTGTATTTATACATTCTGCAAGATGGTGGTCCACCATTGTTGGGACGTGAATGGATCAGAAGGATACGTTTAGACTGGCACTCCATTCAGGCACTGACGGTGACCAGTAAGAAAAAAAACGATGATGATGTCATACCTGGACGATTAAAAGACATCTTGGCTAACGCCAAAGAAGTGTTTCAACAGGAACTAGGAACCCTGAAAGGCACCACCGCCTCAATAAAAGTGGAAGATGCGGCAATTCCCAAGTTTTTTAAGGCAAGACCGGTGCCATACGCAATTCGTCCAGCCGTCGAGGCAGAGCTGGAGAATTTGGAAAAAGCAGGCGTGTTATCCAAGGTAGATTGGAGCGAGTGGGCAACACCCATCATCCCGGTCATGAAGAAAATGTTGAATAATGATAAATCTGAAGAACAGAGAAAAATTTGCATCTGTGGGGACTTCACGGTGACTGTAAACCCGGTTCTTCACATGGTACAGTATCCTCTTCCGAGGATAGAAGATATTTTCGCCTCACTATCCGGAGGGAAACGTTTCACCAAAATTGACTTAGCACAGGCATATCTACAGATGGAGGTTGAGGAGGCCTCTAAAAATTATCTCACGATAAACACACACAAAGGCCTGTACCAGTACAATCGACTGGTTTTCGGAGTGGCATCAGCTCCGGCTATCTGGCAAAGAGCTGTGGAGCAAGTCCTGCAAGGGATTCCGGGGACTCAATGCTACCTCGACGACATCCTTGTAACGGGAGAAAACGACAACAAGCACCTTGCCAACTTGGAGCAGCTGCTCACAAGGCTGAGAGAACGGGGCCTACGAGCAAATCGCCCCAAATGCGAATTTTTCCAGAAACAAATATCAAATTGTGGCCATGTTATTAACGAAGAAGGGTTGCATGAGTCACCTGAAAAAATTGAAGCGGTCGTAAAGGCCCCAGCACCTGAAAATGTCTTACAATTTAGGTCGTTCCTGGGATTAGTAAATTACTATCATAAATTTTTACCGAACTTGTCGACGGTTCTGCACCCTCTTAACGCACTGCTGCAAACGGGGATAGTTTGGAAATGGAGCGAAGACTGTAAACGTGCCTTCCATAAATGCAAAGGCTTGATCACGTCCAGGGAAGTGTTGGCTCATTACAACCCATCACTGCCAATCAGACTGGCGTGCGATGCATCCCCTTACGGCGTGGGAGCGGTATTATCGCATAGATTCCCTGATGGCTCGGCGCGGCCGATAGCTTTTGCGTCACGCTCATTGAACTCAGCGGAGCGTAACTATGCCCAGATCGACAGGGAGGCACTCAGCCTGGTGTCGGGGGTGAAGAAATTCAACCATTACCTACACGGACAAAAATTTACCTTGTTGACTGACCATCAACCCCTCGTCTCCATATTCAACCCTAAAAAGGGCGTTCCCATTATGACAGCACAAAGGCTACAGAGGTGATCCCTTTTCCTAGGGGCACACCAATATGACATAGAATACAAAGGAACAAAACAGCATGGGAATGCTGATGAGTTATCGCACCTACCGTTGCCAACGGTGGAAGAGGCGCCTACAGTGAACCCAGTGGAGATGTTCCACTCGACCATAGTGGACTGTCTACCGGTGACAAATTCTACCATTGAAAAGGAAACGCGAAATGACCCGACTCTCTCACGAGTCTACGATTTAACGGTGAAGGGATGGCCAGCACTTGGTGAACCACTGTTGCCAGCATTCTCGCAAAGAAGGGAACAGCTGTCAGTGTGCCGAGGAACCTTGATGTGTGGATCCAGAGTGGTGATTCCACCCAAACTCAAGGATAGAGTGGGCACGGTGGCATAGTGGGTAACACTGTTGCCTCACAGCGCCAGGGACCCGGGTTCAAATCCGGCCTCGGGTGACTGTCTGTGTGGAGTTTGCACATTCTCCCCGTGTTTGCGTGGGTTTTCTCCGGGTGCTCCGGTTTCCTCCCACAGTCCAAAGATGTGCGGGTTAGGTTGATTGGCCATGATAAAAATTGGCCCTTAGTGTTAGGGGGGATTAAATACGTGGGGTTACAGGGACAGGGCTTGTGTGAGATGGCTGTCAGTGTAGGGACCGGGTGCTAGGGTTTGGATGATCAGCCATGATCTCGTTGAATGGCGGAGCAGGCTCGAAGGGCCGAATGGCCTACTCCTGCTCCTATCTTCTATGTTTCTATGTTTCTATGTAGAGTCCTAAAGGAGCTTCACAAGGGGCATCTGGGTGGAGTGAAAATGAAGAACTTAGCCAGAGCGTTTGTGTGGTGGCCAGGTATCGATGGAGACATCGAAGAAATGACCAAGAGCTGTCTAGGATGCCAGAAGGTCCAAAACGCCCCACCACAAGCCCCTCTACATCCATGGGAGTGGCCCTCATCTCCGTGGCAAAGGGTACATATCGACTTTGCTGGTCCATTTATGGACTCAATGTTCTTAATCGCGGTGGATGCACACTCCAAGTGGCCGGAGGTAATAAAGATGTCCTCCACCACCACGGAAAAAACCATCACAGTATTAAGGACCATATTCACCAGGAATGGGCTGCCTGAACAGATCTGTTCTGATAATGGACCGCAATTTGTATCCGAAGAATTCAGGAAGTTCTTAAAAAACAATGGGGTTAAGCACTACATGTCCGCCCCATACCATCCCGCCACCAATGGATTGGCTGAAAGGTTTGTCCAGACCTTCAAGAAGGCCATAATGGCCGTGGGTAATGAAGACATAAATCTACAACATAAGGTAGATAACTTCTTGTTTGACTACAGGAATGCAACACATGTGGTTACAAACCAAACCCCCGCCATGATGTTTTTCAATAGTAGCCTAAGATGCCGGCTGGATTTGGTCAAGCCAAACATCAGAAGGCACGTAGAGAACCGGCAATTTCAAAGCATGAATGAAAGGCCAACTAGAACCTTCCAGATAGGTCAACCACTTTTGGCCCAGAACTACTGTACCGAGAAATGGCAGCCTGGAACTATTTGCACACGACTAGGACCGCTGATGTATACCGTGGACATTGGAGAAAGCATAATAAGGCGCCAGGCTGACCAAATCATAGAGTCATCCAAAAAAGGACAACCTACACCACAACTCTATACGCCTAGTGATGAAGCAGAGATACCCATAGTATCTACCTCCGATCCGGTGATACTGGAACCAGATGAACCCGACACTGGCATTGAAGCCGAATCGACCTTGCCAAATGAACCTACTACACCACCGAGGCGTTATCCGGACCGAGTCAGGAAGCCTCCAGAGAGACTGAATTTGTAATTGATTAACTTCAGCAAATGTGTATATTATTGTTCTTGTAAAAATGTTATTTAATGATTACTTAAAATGTTATGTTGTGGCGGAGCCACCAAGGGTCTCAGAACAATTGGTAATAATCCCTTTAACCACAGTATAGTGCAACCGCGGACTGCACCTTTAAACTGCCTGTTAACTGTACTGTATTGTGTTTTCCTGCACTCCACGTGATGACGTCATGACGCTGCTCACGTGACCACTAGTGGTGCGAAGAACGTGATGATGTCATGACAGCAGCTTCCAGAATCTTCCAGCAGTCGTCGAGTGCCCAGCAAGCTGTATAGACCTGTATACCATTTCTCCTGTAGTTTCCCTGCTAACTTCGTTGGGCAGCACGGTGGCATAGTGGTTAGCACTGTTGCCTCACAGCGCCAGGGACCCGGGTTCAAATCCGGCCTCGGGTGACTGTCTGTGTGGAGTTTGCACATTCTCTCTGTGTTTGCGTGGGTTTCCTCCGGGTGCTCTGGTTTCCTCCCACAGTCCAAAAGGTGTGCGGGTTAGGTTGATTGGCCATGATAAAAATTGGCCCTTAGTGTTAGGGGGGATTTAATACGTGGGGTTACGGGGTTATGGGGATAGGTCTTGGGTGGGATGGCTGTCGGTGTAGGGACCGGGTGCTCGGGTTTGGATGATCAGCCATGATCTCGTTGAATGGCGGAGCAGGCTCGAAGGGCCGAATGGCCTACTCCTGCTCCTATCTTCTATGTTTCAATGTTTCTATGTTTCATTAAAACCTGTTGATTTGATTCATCGAGTCGAATACTTTATTCAGCTAGGAACCTCCGTTCCTACATTGGTGACCCCGATCTCGTCGGACAACTTTCGTCGAGGATGAACACGAACGCCGTCGCCCTTAAACTGCCGCAGTTCTGGGAACAGCAGCCAGCAGCATGGTTTTTCCAGGCAGAAGCACAGTTCGCTCTGCGAGAGGTCACAGCGGATGTGACCCGTTATTATTACGTGGTTGCCGCTCTCGACAGTGCCACGGCCTTGCGGGTCGTCAGCATCCTTGGAAGCCCACCGGACAAGGGCAAGTACGAAGTGCTTAAAGCCCGTTTGCTACAGGTATTTGATCTTAACAAGTCACAGCGAGCACGCAAGCTTATTTCCATGCCCGGCCTCGGAGACTCCAAACCGTCGGAGCTGATGAGCCAAATGCTCGCGCTGTTGCGTGCGGAACCCCAATGCTTTTTATTCCGTGAGCTTTTCCTCTGCCAGCTACCCAAACCGATTCAGGCGGCATTGGCCAACACAGCCATCACAGACGGTGCTGAACTCACTGCAGAGGCAGACAAGATTTTTACTGTCACTCAGCAATGTTGTGCAGCCGCGAGGCGCCTTTCCCCCACGCGAGAGAAAACCAGCCCGCCCCCGGCAGGATGGTGCGCGTACCACGCCCGTTTTGGCGCCAAAGCTCAATGCTGCCGGCCTCCGTGCAGTTTCCCTCAAGAATACAAAAAAAAAACTCCAACAAGCCCGCGTCCTCCCGGACGGTTGACAAGGTCTAAAAAGCAGAGCGAGTTAGCTATGGCGGCGGGCTCAGCGGGCAAACTCATTTATGTTACGGATTCCGTCACGGGCCACCGATTCCTGTGTGACACTGGTTCACAGTGCAGCATCCTTCCGGCTTCAAAGCTTGACCTACTATCCAGCAGCCACGGACCTTCCCTCATGGCAGTTAATGGCGCTGCCATGCGTACGCCGGTCAACGTTTTGTCTGTGACTTTATTACAGCTAAGGTCTCACAGGCCATCCTGGGGGCCGATTTTTTCTGCGCCAACGGTCTGCTGGTCGACGTCCAACACTGCCGACTCATTCATGCGTCCACTTTCCACGCAGTGCCCTGCCACCGCAGCACCGCCGTGTCCTGGTCGGTGGCCTGCGCGGTTCCATCGCAAGACGGCTTTACGCGCCTGCTCGGCGAATTCCCGGAGCTCACCAGGCCTACTTTATCAGCTACAAGCACTCGGCACGGGGTGGAGCACCATATCTCCACGACCGGAGCACCTGTTTACGCTCGGGCACGGTGATTAGAAGCCGGTAAGCTGGCAGCCGCAAAGGATGAGTTCCAGACCATGGAGTGCCTCGGGATCATCTGGCGTTCAGACAGCCCTTGGTCTTCCCCACTGCACATAGTACCCAAACCAGGCGGCGGATGGTGACCTTGCGGGGATTACAGACGCTTAAATGACGCCACGACACCGGACAGGTGCCCTATTCCCCACATCCAAGATTTTTTGGCTCATCTGGCTGGAAACGCTATATTTTCTGAAGTGGATCTCGTTCGTGGATATCACCAAGTTCCGGTGCACCCTCCAGACGTCCCCAAAACGGCAGTCATCACTCCGTTCGACCTTTTTGAGTTCCTCCGCATGCCATTCGGTCAGAAAAATGCAGCTCAAGCATTCCAGCGTTTGATGGACTCTGTATTACGGGACCTACCCTTCATTTTTGTCTATTTGGATGACATCCTAATAGCCAGTAAGGATTCGACAGCTCACATGGCCCATTTACGTACACTTTTCGCTCGACTCAGCCAACACGGCCTTATTGTCAATCCGGCCAAATGCACGTTCGGAATATCCTGCATTGATTTCCTGGGACACAGGATTACCCCAGAAGGCGCCGTCCCACTAGCCACCAAGGTAGAGGCAGTTACCGCATTCCCTCAGCCTCGCACGGTCAAATCCCTACAAGAGTTCTTGGGGATGGTAAATTTTTATCATCGTTTCGTCCCCAAAGCGGCCCGGTTGATGCAACCTCTGTACGAAGCACTAAGGGAAAAGGCGGGCAAGGATGTTCTCACTTGGACACCGCAAATGGACCAGGCGTTCCGCGATACCAAGGCGGCGTTGGCAGATGCAACTATGCTGGCACACCCACTCCCAGGCGCGACGGTTGCCCTCACTACGGATGCCTCCGACTACGCCATTGGAGCAGTTCAAGAGCAATGGGTCGACGGGGGTTGGCAGCCATTAGCCTTTTTCAGCCGCCAACTGCGCAAGAACGAGCGACAGTATAGCACTTTTGACAGAGAGCTGCTTGCCCTGTTTTTGGCCATCAGGCATTTCTGTTTCCTCCTAGAAGGCCGCCCGTTCACTGCCTTCGTGGATCACAAGCCGCTCACCTTCGCCATGGCCAAAGCGGCGGAGCCTTGGTCAGCTCGGCAGCAATGCCACCTCACGTTTATATCCGAATTCACGACAGATTTGCGGCACGTGTCAGGCAAGGATAATCTCGTGGCAGATTGCCTTTCCCAAGTTCCAGTCCAGGCAGTCCACCTGGGCATCGATTTCATCGGACTGGCAGGAGATCAACTAGCAGACCCAGAGGTACAAGCGTTTCGGACCACGCCTTCCAGTTGGCAGGTGGCTGACGTGCCGTTTCAAGAGGCAGGAACCACGCTCTTGTGCGACACATCCATGGGAGTGCCCCGGCCAATTGTGCCGGTCGAATGGCGCAAGAAGGTATTCCAGGCAATCCACGGGTTATCTCACCCGGGGATGCGGGCTTCACAACGGCTACTGTCCCGCAAATTCGTTTGGAAAGGCATGCATCTGGACGTCCGGGACTGGACAAACAATTGCGTCGATTGCCAAAAGGCCAAAGTTCACCGTTACGTCAAGGCCCCGCTGGCAGACTTCCCGGTGCCTGAGCGCCGTTTCGACCACGTTCACGTGGATTTAGTAGGCCCCCTTCCCGGGTCACGTGGATTCACACACCTCCTGACAGTTGTAGACCGGACCACCAGGTGGCCAGAGGCGATCCCCTTGGCCGCCACCACCGCAGCAGACGTAGCCAGGGCATTTCTTTCGTTGTGGGTTGCTCGTTTCGGGGTGCCATCGGACATCTCCTCAGACAGCGGTCCACAATTCACCTCAGAGCTGTGGAATGCAGTGGCACAAGGCCTGGGTACCAAGCTGCACCGTACCACCGCGTACCATCCACAGGAGAATGGTCTGTGCGAAAGGTTTCATCGGTCCCTCAAAGCGTCCCTCCATGCCAGGCTGAGAGGACCCAACTGGGTGGATAGGCTCCCATGGGTGATGCTAGGCCTCCGGACAGTACCAAAGGAGGATCTCCAGTCTTCATCGGCTGAGCTGGTTTATGGCCAGACACTCAGAGTGCCAGGTGACTTCCTCCCTCCGCACACCGAACCATGGTCTGCAGCTCAACAGTTCCTACTTCATCAGGAGGTGGCTAGGAATTTCAGGCCCATCCCAAACTCGCAGCATGACCTGCAGAGGCCTCACGTTCCGACTGAGCTCATGAGTTCGGACTATGGGCTAAAAATTTGGTATCGCCGCGCCAGGTCTTTAGTGCCTGAAATTTTGCGCTCGCCCGGATTCCCATAGCGCCCACCTGAAATTCAGTTGCGCCGCCCCAAGACGGAGGCGGGCGCTATTGCAGGGTTTGGCCGCCTCGTTTGGGGCGATGAAAGTCAGTTTCAGGCGTCCAGCTGCCGCTGCGGCACCCGATGCGGTGCGGCAGGCTGGGGTACTGCAGGCCTCCTCCTTCTCTTAAGGAGGAGCTGCCTGCAGCCGTGAGATCGCCGCTGGATTCCCCCGGCAAATGAGCCCGGCACCACGGAGAAGTGCCGGGCTTGCGGGAGTCAGACACCAATGCCGCGGGGGGGTGGTGCAGGAGTCCGGGGAGGGAGGTGCGGCCAGGCGGCCGCCGGGAAAGCGGCCGGCCGCCCCTCCACCTTTATGCGTCGGCCTCTCGGAGCTACAAGGCACCGTTTTTCAAACGCTGTTTGCGGCCGCTACGGGCGAGGCGGCCGCAACTGAATTTGGCCATCGGCACGGAATAGCATTGGAACCGGGGCGCTGCGCACACCGATGACGTCATCGGTGCCGGCGCAGCGCTACCGGCTAACGCCGATGTTAGGGACCAACTGAATTTCGGGCGCTAAAAAACTTCCGGCGCAAACCACTCTATAACCAATAAGTGGGCGCAAACGCGACTGAATTTCTAGGCCTATGTCTTTATTCGACAAGACGGTCACAGAGACCCCCTCAAGCCGCCGTATACAGGACCTTTTCATGTCATCTCCTCAGGGGATAAGTTCTTCACAGTCGAAGTTGGTGGAAAGTCTGATACTGTTTCTGTCGACCGGCTCAAACCAGCCCACCTGGATCAGAATGAGCCTGTCGTGGCTGCCCAACCGCCTCGCCGTGGCCGACCGCCGTTAGCCACCAGACCAGCTGTGCATCAACCCACCGTCGAACAGTCCAATTCGGCTTCCGACCCGCCTGCACCTCTGACTACCGTTTCTGCCTCGCCCAAGACGTCGCTTCTGTTGCAATCCGGCACTGGTTCTTCGAATAATGCCCCGTTTCCGCTGCCTGAGTTTCGTCGCCGTTCGGCCAGGATCATTAAGCCTCCTACTCGGTTGACAATGTCTGTTAAAGTGGATTCTGGGGGGGGCGCCTGTGGCGGAGCCACCAAGGGTCTCAGAACAATTGGTAATAATCCCTTTAACCACAGTATAGTGCAACCGCGGACTACACCTTTAAACTGCTTGTTAACTGTACTGTATTGTGTTTTCCTGCACTCCACGTGATGATGTCATGACGCTGCTCACGTGACCACCAGTGGCGCGAAGAACATGATGACGTCATGAAGTCAGCTTCCAGAATCTTCCAGTAGTCGTTGAGTGCCCAGCAAGCTGTATAGACCAGTATACCTTTTCTCCTGTAGTTTCCCTGCTAACTTCGTTGTTCATTAAAACCTGTTGATTTGATTCATCGAGTCGAATACTTTATTCAGCTAGGAACCTCCATTCCTACAATGTACTATTTATCTAAAAGGGGAGGAATTGTAGTGTATGTACCTTTAAGAGGAACTGTGTTTTTGAAGCCCCTGTATACTGTAGTACCAGTGGTGACCACTCGGGTATATAAGCCTGTATAGCGTCTTGTGTAGTTAGTTCACCTCCAGACTTTGTTCAGTAAACACTTGTTAAATCAACTCCTGCATTCCATGTCTCCATTAACACACGGATCTAACAGAGATCAGGAGCCCTGAGCTGGGGGAGATCAGGAGCCCTGAGCCGGGGGAGATCAGGAGTCCTGAGCCGGGGGAGATCAGGAGTCCTGAGCCAGGGGAGATCAGGAGTCCTGAGCCGGGGGAGGTCAGGTGTCCTGACCCGGGGAAGATCAGGAGTCCTGAGCCGGGGAAGATCAGGAGTCCTGAGCCGGGGAAGATCAGGTGTCCTGAGCCAGGGGAGATAGGGAGTCCTGAGCCGGGGAAGATCAGGTGTCCTGAGCAGGGAAGATCAGGAGTCCTGAGCCTTGGGAGATAGGGAGTCCTGAGCCGGGGGAGATCAGGAGTCCTGAGCTGGGGAGATCAGTAGACCTGAGTTGGTGAAGATCAGGAGTCCTGAGCTGGGGGAGATCGGGAGTCCTGAGCTGGGGAAGATCCGGTGTCCTGAGCCGTGGGAGATCAGGAGTCCTGAGCCGGGGAAGATCAGGAGTCCTGAGCCGGTGAAGATCAGGAGTCCTGAGCCGGTGAAGATCAGGAGTCCTGAGCCAGGGAAGATCAGGAGTCCTGAGCCAGGGGAGATCGGTAGTCCTGAGCCGGGGGAGATCAGGAATCCTGAGCAGGAGAAGATCGGGAGTCCTGAGCCGGGGAAGATCAGGAGTCCTAAGCCGGGGGAGATCAGGAGTCCTGAGCCGAGGGAGATCAGGAGTCCTGTGCCGGGGAAGATCAGGAGTCCTGAGCCAGTGAAGATCAGGAGTCCTGAGCCGGGGTAGACCAGGAGTCCTGAGCCGGGGGAGATCAGGAGTCCTGTGCCGGGGAAGATCAGGAGTCCTGAGCCGGTGAAGGTCAGGAGTCCTGAGCCGGGGTAGATCAGGAGTCCTGAGCCGGGGAAGATCAGGAGTCCTGAGCCGGGGAAGATCAGGAGTCCTGAGCCGGGGTAGATCAGGAGCCCTGAGCCGGGGGAGATCAGGAGCCCTGTGCCGGGGAAGATCAGGAGTCCTGAGCCGGTGAAGATCAGGAGTCCTGAGCCGGGGTAGATCAGGAGTCCTGAGCTGGGGAGATCAGTAGGCCTGAGCCGGGGACGATCAGGAGTCCTGAGCCGGGGGAGATCAGGAGTCCCGAGCCGGGGGAGATCAGGCGTCCTGAGCCGGGGGAGATCAGGTGTCCTGAGCTGGGGAAGATCAGGTGTCCTGAGCCAGGGAAGATCAGGAGTCCTGAGCCGGTGAAGATCGGGCGTCCTGAGCCGGGGAAGATCAGGAGTCCTGAGCCGGGGAAGATCAGGAGTCCTGAGCTGAGGGAGATCGGAGGTTGGCATGATCGGAGTCTAGAGGCCACAAGGAAGATCAGAGGCCAGAGCAGGGGGGAGATCAGAACGATTGGGCGTTGAGATTGGAGACTTCGCCGAGAAGATCAGAAGGATCGGGAGGTCGGTGAAGCTGGTAAGCTGGATCCAGCACTTAAGTGGAAAGGCGCTTACCTCCTGTATCCAGCATTCCTCGCCTCCCTTTTGGCGCCGAGTTTCCCGAGGCCAAGGAAACTCGGTTGGCCATGGTTAAATTTAAAATAGTGGTTAAATATGAGGCTCCCAGCCTCATTATAATATTTAAATTGCCACCCCGCCTCCTGCGAGTGGGTTGGCTGCCCGCCCCACCTCTGTTAAAACCAGAAGTGGGCGGGTTGGGGTCGGGATTCAGATGTTTAACATTTTAACATTCCACCTGATCCCAACCCGCCCGATTTGGGGGCAAAGATTCCCCCTGCAGGGTCTAAACCAGGAAGTGTAAATTAGAGTATTTAATTCAATGTAAAATCAGATACAGAATGCGGAATAAGGAGAGGGAAAAAGGAGAGGCCTGCACTAATGATCTGGACTAATGACCTGAGTCATAATTCCACCAAGGCGGTTGGCAAATTTAAATTCAGATAATTGAATAAATCTGCAATTTAAAAAAAGCTATTATCAGTAATGGTAATCATAAAACTGCCAGAATGTCATAAAAGCCCATTTTGTTCACTAATGTCCTTTAGGGAAGGGACCCGGTCTGGTCTATATGTGATTCCAGACCCACAGCAATGTGGTTGACTCTTAACTGCCCTCTGAAATGGTGACTCACCACCATCTTCCCAAGGGCAATTAGGGGTGGGCAATAAATGTCGAACTTTCCAGCGGCGCCCACATCATGAGAATCATAATACCCTAAGCCAACACGGGGCAGCACGGTGGCATAGTGGTTAGCACTGTTGCCTCACAGCGCCAGAGACCCGGGTTCGAATCCAGCCTCGGGTGACTGTCTGTGTGGAGTTTGCACATTCTCCCCGTGTTTGCGTGGGTTTTCTTCGGGTGCTCCGGTTTCCTCCCACAGTCCAAAGATGTGCGGGTTAGGTTGATTGGCTATGATAAATTGACCCTTAGTGTTAGGGTGATTAAATACGTGGGGTTACAGGGATAGGGTGGGACATGTGTTGGTGTAGGGGTTACGGGGATCGGGTGGGATATGTGTCGGTGCAGGCTCGATGGGCCGAAATGGCCTCTATCTGCACTGTGGGGTTTCTGTGTGATTCTGTGAACACGCCCCTCATACCTGGATTTATTTAAGTTTAAGGGCTAGAAGTTTATTATAACCAAGGAATGGGTGGTGTCAGTAGAAAAGTTGGAGAATTAGCGACAGGCGCTCATGCTTTAGACTGCATGAAAAATTTGTGCTCACTGCTCGATAAAATGATTGAAGTCCTAAATCAAGTCTTAAAACCCCAGCTCATTGATGTTACACTTAAAGGGTGGACCAATTTCAGGTGCAGTCTAATCACAACTCATGATTGCCACAGGCTTTTTTCACTACTTAAAGGGGTGGTTCATTGATGCTGCAACACCTCATTCTCAGCATTGCTGGCTGTGCAGCTGCTTCAGCAAGGAGAAGCAGAACAAGGAGAAGGAGCCAGAGGACTGAACAAGGTGTGCTCATGACGGTCCACGCCCCAGGGAGAATGCCCACAGATACTGTGATGAAACTTTGGAGGCATTGGTTTTCGCTGTGGAGAGAGGGAGGGGGAGGGAGGTGCTCTACCTGGCAAGTGGCAGGAGACCCTCACCACAAGTCTTCCGCACCATGTGGAGGGAGGTAGCGCAGCACATCTCGGGCAGCACTGTGGTCCCCAGGACCCACACACACAGTGCAAGAAGAAATTTAATGACCTCACTCAGGTGGGCAGGGTGAGTGAATGCTTCAACAAATGCTATATACCACCATCTGTACCACAATCTTCACACACTGCCCAAAGCATCATGCTCCCAGCACTCAACCACCAACAATCTCTACCTACCAACACTCACACCCACATCTCATACCTTGCAGACAATGACAGCTATTCAACTATGGCAGGAACATCACACAAACACATTGCTACACACTCAGTCACACAGTTTCATTCATCTTGCAGGCCAAGGTGGTGCACAACAGAAGGGAGCAGGAGCACACAGGCGGGGGACAAGCCGACATCCAACCATTGCCTGCGCTGGAGAATCAAGTGCTGCAAATCATTGAGCACCAGGTGGTGGGTGCCGTGGCCACCAGCAACGTTAACCCCCTTGGGGACAGCAACAGTATGTTCATCCCTACTCCTTCTCATATCCCACTTCCCCCTCACCCCACAAGCATTTCACACTTTCCAGCTAATCACGCTCTGTTCCTGCCCCCCTCCCCTCACCTAAACTCAACTTTTGTGCCTTTATGCGTTCAGATAATGAGCAAGTACCTGAGCAGCCTGTCCCAGAGGGCACCGTAGAGGGTGAGGCAGGAGAAGAGGAGGAGGAAGAACACACCGCGTCACTACATCTCTCACCCGCAGACACCAAATCAGATACTGGCACTACACATTCTTTAGAGGCTAGTATAGTAGTGGGATCTGCACAGGGTGAGGCACCGGGAATGAGTGGGCTGCAGCAGGGCCAGGGGGAAAGGGTAGCTTGGGGGCCAGCTCCCCAGATGGCGTTTTCATGCTCAATTTCTGCTGCAAAGAATTTAGATGAGGGCCTCAAAGGAGAGGCCTTTAGAAGAAGGGTGATGGGCTTGCACATGGAGATGATAGGTGCAAGGGCAAGGGTGCTCGAAAGCCTCTCGGAAATGGTAAAGTGCATGGAGAAGTCTGCCTCCAAAATTGCACAAGGCTCTGCGCACACCATCGAGCCCATCAGTTCCAGTCTGCAAAGGATGGTAGACTCCCAGAGAGACCGTGGCAACCCAGACCTGATGCCACATGTGATGGGCGATCTGGCAGCTTCCATTGCAGCATAGGCAGAAGCGATGCAACGTCTTAGTGCTGTAATGGATTCTGTGCTTGGTGGCATCCAATTACAGACTGCTCTCATGCAGTCTCAGCTTGATGCCACACAAACTCTGACTGCTGTCATTATGGCTGGGTCTACCAACGTCGACCGGGGCTTTCACAGTGTCGCAGTAAGCCAGCAAATTGTGCTCTACAGATTGCTAGGGATGCTGAGGTGCTGCCCCGGGGGGAGTGGCAGTGGCTCAGTGGAGAAGGAAGCTGCTGTCTTCTCTCAGGATGAGTGCATTTCTGCTCCCACCACTGCCACTCCACTACTTTTTAATAAATTTATTACTTCACTTACCATTCTTTTGTGGCATCTCTCATTTCAGCTTTCTGGTGTGATACACCCAGTGAGAGGGATGGAATGATTGGGATGTGGTGAGCAAAGGGGATCTGGGGTTTAACTCATCTTGGTGTGAGGCTGGAGGTCTGTTTGGAGGAGGTGGCAGAGTTCTGTGACCATCTCCTTGGTGAAGCAGAGCCAGCTAATACACTGCTCCTCATTTAATTGAAAGTAATAGAAGTGCTCTCAGAATATCCTCGGAGGGTAAGGCCTCCTGATGAGAGCCCTGATGTCCCGCCTCATCTCTGTGTGCATATGTTCCTGTATTTCTCACTGCCTATGCTCCCTCTGCCATAGATCCTTGATGGAAAGGTGGCATGCCAGTACTGCCCCATTAATGTTACCAAGTGTAGCAATTTGAATCTTTGAAGAATAAATGTAGCTACTTTTTGTTGCCAGAAGACTCCTACTACAAAAGAACCTTGATACAGAATGAAACTGTTGCAGTGGGTGAAACTAACAAAGAAAACACTGAAACTGCACTAACATAGAAACATAGAAACATAGAAGATAGGAGCAGGAGTACGCCATTCGGCCCTTCGAGCCTGCTCCGCCATTCAACGAGATCATGGCTGATCATCCAAACCCTAGCACCCGGTCCCTACACCGACAGCCATCCCACCCAAGCCCTATCCCCGTAACCCCGTGTATTTAATCCCCCCTAACACTAAGGGCCAATATTTATCATGGCCAATCAACCTAACCCGCACATCTTTGGACTGTGGGAGGAAACCGGAGCACCCGGAGGAAACCCACGCAAACACGGGGAGAATGTGCAAACTCCACACAGACAGTCACCCGAGGCCGGATTTGAACCCGGATCCCTGGCGCTGTGAGGCAACAGTGCTAACCACTATGCCACCATGCTGCCCACCACCTGGCAACTGCGAGTGATTACTGATGATCCCTTTAAATAACATCCCTGGAGCCAGCTTCCTGGTGCTGCACGCTCTCCCTGTCGGTGTTTACTGCAGGCAGCAAGGTAAGTGGCGAGAATCAATTTTGCAAATCGGGCGGTCAGTGAGCGTTGCACACTCACTGACATTACATAATAAGAACATAAGAAATAGGAGCAGGAGTAAGCCAATCGGCCCCTCAAGCCTGCTCCGCCATTCAATAAGATCATGGCTGATCTGATCCTAACCGCCAATCTACTATCACAGAACCATCTCCTGAATCTAAAAGAATTAGACACACGAAATAGGAGCAGGATCAGGCTACATGGACTCTGGGCCCACTCCGCTACCCACAGGGCCATGACCAATCCGAACCTAGACTCATGTCCAAATTCCTGCCCGCTCCCCATAACCCTTTATTCCCTTTACTTCTAGGAAACTATCTATTTCTGTTTTAAATTTATGTAATGATGTAGCTGCTACAGCTTTTTGGGGCAGCATATTCCATGGACCTACCACCCTCTGAGTGAAGTAGTTCCTCCTCATCTCAGTTTTGAATGAGCAGCCCCTTATTCTAAGACTATGCCCCCTAGTTCTAATTTCACCCATCATCGGGAACATCCTCCCCGCATCCACCCGATCCAAACCCTTCACAATCTTATATGTTTCAATAAGATCGCCTCTCATTCTTCTGAACTCCAATGAGTAGAGTCCCAATCTACTCAACCTCTCCTCATATGTCCATCCCCTCATCCCCAGGATTAACCGAGTGAACCTTCTTTGTACTGACTCGAGAGCAAGTGTGTCTTTTCTTAAGTATGGACACCAAAACTGTATGCAGTATTCCAGGTGTGGTCTCACCAATACCTTGTACAACTGAAGCAATACCTCCCTATTTTTATATTCTATCCCCCTAGCAATGAAAGCCAACATTCCATTGACCTTCTTAATCACTTGCTGCACCTGCATACTAACCTTTTGAGTTTCGTGCACCAGGACCCCCAGATCCCTTTGTACTTCAGTACTTTCCAGTTTCTTGCCATTAAGATAATAACTTGCTCTATGATTTTTCCTGCCAAAGTGCATAACCTCACACTTTCCAGTATTGTATTCCATCTGCCAAATCTCTGCCCACTTATTTAGCCTGTCTATGTCCCCTTGCAGGTTTTTTATGTCCTCCTCACTCACTACTTTCCCTCCCATCTTAGTATCATCTGCAAACTTTGATATGTTACACTCGGTCCCCTCCTCCAAATCGTTAATATAGATTGTAAAGAGTTGGGGACCCAGCACTGACCCCTGTGGAACACCACTAGTTACTGATTGCCAGTCCGAGAATGAACCATTTATCCCAACTCTCTGCCTTCTGTTAGATAGCCAATCCTCTATCCATGCCAGAATATTACCCTCAATCCCGTGATTTGTTATCTCAAGCAATAATCTTTTGTGTGGCACCTTGTCAAATGCCTTTTGGAAGTCTAAATACACTACGTCCACTGGTTCCCCTTTATCCACCCTATATGTTACTTCCTCAAAGAACTCCAGCAAATTTGTCAAACATGACTTCCCCTTCATAAAACAATGCTGACTTTGTCCTATTAAATTATGATTATCCAAATGTCCTGTTACTGTCTCCTTAATAATGGACTCCAATATTTTACCTACCACAGATGTTAGGCTAACCGATCTATAGTTTCCAGCCTTCTGTCTACTGCCCTTTTTAAATAAGGGCGTTACATTAGCAGTTTTCCAGTCTGCCGGGACCTTTGCTGAGTCCAGGGAGTTTTGGAAAATTATTACCAATGCATCCACAATCCCTACCACCACTTCCCTCAAGACCCTAGGATGTAAGCCATCAGGTCCAGGTGATTTATCCGCCTTGAGTCCCATTAGTTTACCGAGTACAACTTCCTTAGTGATTTTGATCATGTTTAGCTCCTCCCCCCCTATAGCCCCCTGTTTGTCCAGTGTTGGGATATTCTTAGTGTCCTCTACTGTAAAGACTGATACAAAATATTCATTCAGTGTTTTTGCCATCTCCATATTTCCCACCATTAATTTCCCGGTCTCATCCTCTAAGGGACCAACATTTACTTTAGCCACCCTTTTTCTTTTTATATAACTATAAAAACTCTTTCTATCTGTTTTTATATTATTTGCTAATTTACTTTCATAATCTAACTTCCCTTTCTTAATTAGTCTTTTTGTTATTTTTTGCTGTCTTTTAAAGTTTTCCCAATCCCCGATCCTCCCACTAGATTTGGCTACCTTATATGCCCTTGTTTTTAGTCGAATACTATCCTTAATTTCTTTACTTAGCCACGGATGGCTGTCTTTTCTTTTGCACCCTTTTCTTCTCAGTGGAGTATATTTTTTTTGGAAGTTGTAAAATAACTCCTTAAATGTACACCACTGATCATGTATCGTCTTACCCTTTAATCTATTTTCCCAATCCACTCTACTCAATTCCGCTCTCATACCTTCATAGTCTCCTTTATTCAAGCTTAGCACGCTTGTTTGAGATCCAACCTTCTCACCCTTTAATTGAATATGGAATTCAACCATGTTATGGTCACTCATTCCAAGGGGATCCTTTACTAGGACATCTTTAATTAATCCTGTCTCGTTACACAGGACCAGATCAAGGTTGCTTGCCCCCTGGTTGGTTCAGTTACATACTGCTCAAGAAACCCATCCCTAATACACTCAATGAACTCATCCTCAAGGCAGCCCTGCCCAATTTGATTTGTCCAATTAATATGATAGTTAAAATCCCCCATAATTATAGATGCTCCCTTATTACAAGCCTCAACTATTTCCTGATTGATACTCCGTGCAACCGAGTTGCAACTGTTTGGAGGCCTATAGACTACTCCCACTAGTGTTTTTTTCCCCTTATTATTCCTTACCTCCACCCAAACTGTTTCATTATCCTGATCTTTTGACCCAATATCATTTCTCTGTATTACAGTGATTCCTTCCTTTATTAACATAGCCACCCCACCTCTCCTTCCTTCCTGCCTGTCCTTCCTGATTGTTAAATAACCTGGTATGTTTAATTCCCAGGCATTGTCACCCTGCAGCCATGTTTCCGTAATGGCCACAAGATCATACCCATATGTAGTTATTTGTGCCATTAACTCGTCTATTTTGTTACGAATGCTACGTGCATTCAGATAGAGAACTTTCAAATATGTTTTGTGACACTTAGTTCCTGCTTTTGCCCTTTTTATTGCTTTACCTTTTACTCCATACCTTCTGCCCCTTCCTGACACGCTCTGGTTTTTAATTTCCACACTGCTACCTAAGTCTATGACCTTCTCTGTTGACATTTTTATTATTTGCTCTCTAGGAACCTCCCCCCCACTAATTAGTTTAAAGCCCTCTCTACAGCCCTAGTTATATGATCCGCCAGGACTCTAGTCCCAGCACTGGCCAAGTGAAGCCCATCCCAATGGAACAGCTCCCTCCTGCCCCAGTACTGGTGCCAGTGTCCCAGGAAGCAAAACCCATTTCTCCCACACCAGTCTTTGAGCCACGCATTTAACTCTCTAATTTTATTTGTCCTAGCCAAATTCGCTCGTGGCTCAGGTAATAATCCAGAGATTATTACCCTTGAGGTTCTGTTTTTTAATTTGACCCCTAGCTGCTCATACTCCTTTAACAGAACTGGCTTCCTAGTCCTATCTACGTCGTTTGTACCAACATGGACCACGACAACTGGATCCACCCCCTCCCACTGCAAGTTTCTTTCCAGCCCAGAGGAGATGTCCTTAACCCTGGCACCGGGTAGGCAACACAGCCTTCGGGACTCTTGCTCTCGGCTGCAGAGAATTCTATCTATCCCCCTAATAATACTATCCCCTACCACTACAACATTTCTATTTACTCCCCCCTCTTGAATGGCCCCCCGTTCCATGGTGCTGTGGCCAGGTTGCTCATCCTCCCTACAGTCCCTGCTCCTGTCCCCACAGGGAGTAAGAACCTCAAACCTGTTGGTCAAGAGCAAGGGCTGCGGCTCCTCCAGCTCTACCTCCTGGATCCCCGTACCTGCCTCACTCGTAGTCACACCGTCCTGTCCCTGACCATGGGCTACATCTGAATTACTTAACTTCATAGGTGTGACCACCTCCTGATACACAGAGTCCAGGTACTTCTCCCCCTCCCTGATGTGTCGCAGTGTCTGAAGCTCAGACTCCAGCTCATCAACACAGAGCTGGAGTTCCTGTAGCAGCAGACACTTGTCACAGACGTAATCACCGTGAGCCTCAATGGGGTTCACCAGCTCCCACATCTCATAACAGTAACACATCACCTGCTCCATTCTATGTAATTAATTAATTTTTTTATTGTTAGTTATGGACACCCTCTCCCCGATTTTAGATGCTAGTATCCCCTTTAATTAATTGGATTTAAATTAAATCAATCCCTCTAGTTACACCAGTTAAAAGTTTTACCAACAGTCACTTTGCACCAGAAAGGCCTTGGTACACCACAGCAACCTTAAAAACTATAAACCACAGACTTAAAGTTTTAAAATGAGAGAAATACTCCAACCAATCACCTACCTGTTTTGTGGAGACGTCACACCTTGAATACTTTTTACCTCTCTCCTTGCCTGAGATTGGAGATTGGTACGCCTACCTGAGCCTCTGGGGCCTCTTGTAGTCGCTCTGCCGCGCTGCTCCGCCTCCACCCGCTGTCGATGCCGCACTGAGGCCTACCTGAGCCTCTGGGGCCTCTTGTAGTCGCTCTGCCGCGCTGCTCCGCCTCCACCCGCTGCCAATGCCGCACTGAGGCCTACCTGAGGCTCTGGGGCCTCTTGTAGTTGCTCTGCCGCGCTGCTCCGCCTCCACCCGCTGCCGATGCCGCACTGAGGCCTACCTGAGCCTCTGGGGCCTCTTGTAGTTGCTCTGCTGCACTGCTCCACCTCCACCCGCTGCCGATGCAGCACTGAGGCCTACCTGAGCCTCTGGGGCCTCTTAGTTGCTCTGCCGTGCTGCTCCGCCTCCACCCACTGCCGATGCTGCACTGAGGCCTACCTGAGCCTCTGGGGCCTCTTGTAGTTGCTCTGCCACACTGCTCCACCTCCACCCGCTGCCGATGCCGCACTGAGGCCTACCTGAGCCTCTGGGGCTTCTTGTAGTCGCTCTGCCGCTCTGCTCTGCCTCCACCCACTGCCGATGCCGCACTGAGGCCTACCTGAGCCTCTGGGGCCTCTTGTAGTCGCTCAGCCATGCTGCTCCGCCTCCACCCGCTGCCGCTGCCACACTGAGGCCTACCTGAGCCTCTGGGGCCTCTTGTAGTTGCTCTTCCACGCTGCTCCGCCTCCACCCGCTGCCGATGCCGCACTGAGGCCTACCTGAGCCTCTGGGGCCTCTTGTAGTCACTCTGCCGCATTGCTCCGCCTCCACCCGCTGCCGATGCCGCACTGAGGCCTACCTGAGCCTCTGGGGCCTCTTGTAGTCACTCTGCCACGCTGCTCCGCCTCCACCCGCTGCCTGGTGTTGACGTTCCTGCCGATACCTCTTACCGGCGGCAGTATGGGGGCCCGGATTTGGCCTGCAGCACGGGATTCTCCTTGCCCCGGTGATACTGGTCTAGCGCCCCATTAGCACCATCTACTGGCACTAATGGGAGGTGTTAAGGGAATGAATTTTCCCCCCATAGGCTTTAGTTTCAGATTTAAGAATGCCACACTCAAACTTAATGTGAAATTCGATCATATTATGATCACTCTTCCCCAAAGGGTCCTTTACTATGAGATTACTAATTAACCCTGCCTCATTACACAATACAAGATCTAAAATAGCCTGTTCCCTGGTTGGTTCTATGAAGCATTGTTCCATAAATTTGTCCTCCAGACTACCCTTGCCAATTTGATTTGTCCAGTCAATGTGAAGATTGAAGACTTCCACAATTATTGCATTACCTTTGTAACAAGCTCCTATTATTTCTTGATTAATACTCCAATGGTATAGCTACTGTTAGGGGGGCCTGTAAACTACTGTCACCACTGTTTTCTGCCCCTTATTATTTCTTATCTCCACCCATACTGATTCTACTTCCTAATCTTCCAAGCCAAGATCCTTTCTCACTACTGTCCTTATGTCATCCTTTATTATTAGGGTAACACCCCTCCTTTTCTATTCTGCTTGTCTTTTTGAAACATCAAGTACCCTGAAATATTTAGTTCCCAACCTTGGTCACCTTGTAACCGTGTCTCCATAATGGCTATTAGATCATACCCATTTATCTCTTTGTGCCAGTAATTTGTGTATCTTGTTGCGAATGTTTTGTGCATTCAGGTAAAGAGCCTTTAGTTTTAACTCTTTACCATTATTCACTGCTTTCACCTTATTTGCTGATGCACTATTACTTTTAAACTCTCTATCCATTCCAGTCACACACTGCTTATTTTTACCCAAATCACTCCTTGCTCTATTGCCTTGACATTTCTCTTTAGATTATTAAATTTCCCCTCACCTGCCCCCTCCCATCTCCTTTTTAGTTTAAAGCCCTATCTACGGGCCTTCACCAGGACACTGGTCCCATCCCAGTTTAAGTGGAGTCCATCCCAACAGAACAGCTCCCTCTTTCCACAGTACTGGTGCCACTGCCCCATGAATCGAAACCCCTTCCTCCCACACCACTTTTTGACCCACGCATTTAACTCTCTGATCTGCTTGTTCCTGTGCCAATTTGCACATGGCTCAGGTAACAATCAGAAGATTATTACCTTTGAGGGGCTGCTTATTAATTTGGACCCCAACTCTGCAAACTCCCTCAGCAGAACCTCATTCTTAGTTCAACCTATGTTGTTGGTTCCTACATGGACCATGACAACTGGATCCTCCCCCTCCCACTCCAAGTTATTCTCCAGCTGCAAGGAGATATCCTTAACCCTGTACAGGCAGCACAGCCCTCATGACTCCCCGTCGTGAGTGCAGAGAACAGTATCTATCCCCCTGACTACACTGTCCCCTACCACTACTACATTCCTTTTTACTCCCCCCACTTCAATGGCCTCCTAGACTGGAGCTGAGCAGCGGACCTGCGAGAGGCACAGAGTCAGCGAGAGGAGGATAAAAAGAGCACGGAGAGGAGGCCTGGGACCGGAGCTGAGCGGCGGACCTGCGAGAGGCACAGAGTCAGCGAGAGGATGATAAAAAGAGTGCGGAGAGGAGGCCTGGGACCGGAGCTGAGTGGTGGACCTGCGAGAGGCAAAGAGTCAGCGAGAGGAGGATAAAAAGAGCACGGAGAGGAGGCCTGGGACTGGAGCTGAGCGGCAGGCCTGCAAGAGGCACAGAGTCAGTGAGAGGAGAGAGAGAAGTAAAAAGTAATCGAAGAGTGACGTCACCAGAAAGCAGGTAGGTGATTGGTTGGTGAGTATTTCTCTCTTTCTCGCTATTTTCCAAACTTAATTTTTGTGGTTTATAGTTTCTAGGTTCTCTGTTGTGTAGCGGGGAGTGCTGGTAAACAAGGGCCCTTGAGTATATCATTTAACTGTAGTTGAGTTGATTTAATTTAATTTAATTTGAATTAATTAAAGGGCAAGTCATGACAGCACAGCTCGGCCCTATGGCATGCTCCTCCTGCACTATGTGGGAAATCAGGGACACTTCCTGGTGTATCCAGCTGCAGCTACTGACAGACCGCATTGCAGTGCTAGAGCTGCAAATGGATCCATACTGGATCATTTGCGATGCTGAGCACATCATGAATAGCACGTTTAGGGAGATGGTCACACTGCAGGTAAAGGCTGCATAGGCAGGAAGGGAATGGGTGACCAACAGGCAGAGTAGTAGGCGCAGGCAGGTAGTGCAGGGGTCCCCTGTGGCCATCCCCCTTTCAAACAGATATACCACTTTGGATATTGTTGAGAGGGATGGCTTATCGGGGGAAGGCAGCAGCAGCCAACTTCCTGGCACCATGGGTGGCCCTGCTGCACAGGATGGGAGGAAAAAGAGCAGGAGAGCTATAGTGATAGGGGATTCTATTGTAAGGGGAATAGATAGGCATTTCTGCAGCCGCAAATAAGACTCCAGGATGGTATGTTGCCTCCCTGGTGCAAGGGTCAAGGATGTCTCGTAGCAGCTGCAGGGCATTCTGGAGGGGGAGGGTGAGCAGCCAGCTGTCGTGGTACATATAGGTACCAACGATATAGGTAAAAAAACGGGATGAGGTTCTAAAAGCTGAATATCGGGAGTTAGGAGGTAAATTAAAAAATAGGACCTCAAAGGTAGTAATCTCAGGATTGCTACCAGTGCCACGTGCCAGTCAGAGTAGAAATAGAAGGCTATTTCAGGTGAATACGTGGCTAGAGGAATGGTGCAAGGGGGAGGGATTCAAATTCCTGGGACATTGGAACCGGTTCTGGGGGAGGTGGGACCAGTACAAACTGGATAGTTTGCACCTGGGCGGGACTGGAACCGAAGTCCTAGGGGGAGTGCTTGCTAGTACTGTTGGGGAGGGTTTAAACTAAAATAGCAGGGGGTTGGGAACCTGTGCAGGGAGACAGAGGAAAGGGAAGCAAGGATAGAAACAAAAGACAGGAAGGGGTAAAGCAAAAGTGGAAGGCAGAGAAATCAAGGGTGTAAATCAAACAGGGCCATAGTAAATAATAATTCTAAGAGTGTTAAAAATCAAGCTTGAAGGCTTTGTGTCTTAATGCAAGGAGCATTCGTAATAAGATGGATGAATTAGCTGCGCAAATACACGTAAACGGATATGATATGTTTGGGATTACGGAGACATAGTTCCAGGGTGACCAAGACTGGGAATTCAACATCCAGGGCTATTCAATATACAGGAAGGAAAGGAAAAAAGGAAAAGGAGGTGGGGTAGCTTTGCTGGTCAAAGAGGAGATTAGCACAATAGTAAGGAAGAATATTAGGTCTGATGATGTGGAATCTGTATGGGCAGAGCTGAGAAATGCCAAGGGGCAGAAAACGTCAGTGGGAGTTGTATACAGACCCCCAAACAGCAATGCTGAGCTTGGGGATGGCATTCAATGGGAAATTAGAGATGCATGTAATAAGGGCACAGCAGTTATCATAGGTGACTTTAATCTACATATAGATTGGGCTAACCAAATTAGTAACAATACTGTGGAGGAGGAATTCCTAGAGTGTATACGGGATGGTTTCCTGGACCAATATGTTCAGGAACCAACTAGAGATCAGGCCATCTTAGACTGGGTATTATGTAATGAGAAAGGAATAATTAGCAATCTTGTTGTGCGAGGCCCCTTGGGGAGGAGCGATCATAATATGATAGAATTCTTCATTAAAATGGAGAGTGAAGTAGTTGACTTAGAGACTAGGGTCCTGAATTTAAATGAAGGTAAGTATGATGGGATGAGGCACGAGTTGGCTAGGATGGATTGGGGAACGTTACTTAAAGGGTTGATGGTGGATAGGCAATGGCAAACATTTAAAGATCACATGGATGTACGACAGAATTTGTTCGTCCCAGTTTGGCATAAAAATAAAACAAAAAAGGTGACTCAACTGTGGCTAACAAGAGAAATTAGGGATAGCATAAGATCCAAGGAGAGGACATGTAATTTGGTGAGAAAAAGCAGCAAACCTGAGGATTGGGAGCAGTTTAGGATTCAGCAAAGGAGGACAAAGGGATTAATTAAGAGGGGGAAAACAGAGTATGAGAGTAAGCTTGCAGGGAACATAAAAACTGACTGTGAAGATAGATATGAGAAGAGAAAAAGATTGGTGAATTCAAGCGTAGGTCCCTTGCAGTCAGAATCAGGGGAATTTATAATGGGGAACAAAGAAATGTCTGACCAATTAAATATATACTTTGGTTCTGTCTTCACAAAGGAGGACACAAATAACCTCCTAGAGATGTCAGGGAACATAGGGTCTAATGAGAAGGAGGAATTGAATGAAATCAGTATTTGTAGGGAAATGGTGTTAGGGAAATTGATGGGATTGAAGGCCGATAAATCCCCAGGGCCGGATAATCTACATCCTAGGGTACTTAAGGAAGTGGCCCTAGAAATAGCAGATGCATTGCTGGTCATCTTCCAAAATTCTATAGACTCTGGAACAGTTCCCATGGATTGGAGGATAGCTAGTGTAACCTCAATATTTAAAAAAGGAGGTAGAGAGAAAATGGGGAATTATAGACCGGAATGTCTGACATCGGTAGTGGGGAAAATGCTAGAGTCCATTATAAAAGATGTAATAGCAGAGCACTTGGAAAACAGTGACAGGATCGGACAAAGTCAACATGGATTTACAAAAGGTAAACCACGCTTGACTAATCTACTGGAATTTTTTGAGGATATAACTGGTAGAATAGATAAGGGAGAACCAGTGGATGTGGTGTATTTGGACTTTCAGAAGGCTTTCGATAAAGTCCCGCATAAGAGATTAGCGTGCAAAGTTAAAGCACATGGGATTGGGGGTAAGGTACTGTCTTGGATAGAGAACTGGTTGGCAGACAGGAAGCAAAGAGTTGGAATAAATGGCTCTTTTTCCGAGTGACAGGCAGTGACTAGTGGGGTACCGCAGGGATCGGTGATAGGTCCCCAGCTATTCACAATATATATTAATGATCTAGACGAGGGAACTAGATGTAATATCTCCAAGTTTGCAGATGACACAAAGCTGGGTGGGCGTGTGTGCTGTGAGGAGGATGCCGAGAAACTCCAGTATGATTTGGACAGGTTGGGTGATTGGGCAGATGCATGGCAAATGCAGTGTAATGTGGATAAATGCGAGGTTATCCACTTCGGTGGCAAAAACAGGAAGACAGATTATTATCTGAACGCCAATAGATTGGGGAAAGGGGAAGTGCAACGAGACCTGGGTGTCCTTGTGCACCAGTCACTGAAGGTGCAGCAGGCGGTTAAGAAGGCAAATGGTATGTTGGCCTTCATAGTGAGAGGATTCAGGTACAGGAGCAAGGATGTCTTGCTGCAGTTGCACAAGGCCTTGGTGAGACCACACCTTGAGTATTGTGTGCAGCTTTGGTCACCTTAACTGAGGAAGGATGTTCTTGCCATGGAGAGAGTGCAGCGAAGATTCACCAGACTGATACCTGGGATGGCAGGAATGACATATGAGGAGAGATTGGGTCAATTAGGCTTATATTCGCTAGAGTTTAGAAGAATGAGAGGGGATCGCATTGAAAATTATAAAGTTCTAACAGGAGTAGACAGACTAGATGCAGGAAGGATGTTCCTGATGGCGGGGGAGTCCAGAACCAGGGGTCACAGTCTAAGGATAAGGGGTAAGCCATTTAGGATTGAGATGAGGAGGAATTTCTTCACCCAGAGAGTGGTGAACCTGTGGAATTCCCTACCACAGAAGGCAGTTGAGGCAAATTCATTAAATATATTCAAGAAGGAGTTCGATATATTTCTTAATGCTAAAGGGATCAAGGGATATGGGGAGAAAGCAGGGACAGGGTACTGAATTTGGATGATCAGCCATGATCTCATTAAATGGCGGAACAGGCTCGAGGGGCCGAATGGCCTACTCCTGCTCCTATCTTCTATGTTCCTATACCACCGTGCCATGGTCAGTTTAGCGGGAATGGTAGCGTAGTGGTAATGTCACTGGGCTAGTAATCCAATGGCATGGACTAATGATCCAGAGATGTGAGTACAAATCCCACCACGGCAGCTGGGGAATTTAAATTCAGTTAAAATAAATCTGGAATAAAAAGCTCGTATCAGTAATGATCGTAAAAACCCATCTGGTTCACTAAACCCTTTAGGGAAGGAAATCTGCTGTCCTTACCTGGTCTGGCCTATATGTGACTCCAGACCCACAGCAATGTGGTTGATTCCTAACTGCCCTCTGAAATGGCCTATCAAGCCACTTAGTTGTAACAAACCGCTACAAAACACAATAAAAGAGTGAAATTGGACGGACCACCCGGCATCGACCTCGGCACCAGCTATCGACACGCAATGGCATACCCAGCCCAGTCAACCCTGCAAAGTCCTCCTCACCAACATCTGGGGACTTGTGCCAAAATTGGGAGAGCAACAGCCTGACATAGTCATACTCACAGAATCATACCTTTCAGCCAATGTCCCAAACTCCTCCATCACCATCCCTGGGTATGTCCTGTCCCACTGGCAGGACAAACACACCATGGGTGGCGGCACAGTGGTATACAGTCAGGAAGGAGTGGCCCTGGGAGTCCTCAACATTGACTCCGGACCCCATGAAGTCTCATGGCTTCAGGTCAAGCATGGGCAAGGAAACCTCCTGCTGATTACCACCTACTGCCTCCCTCAGCTGATGAATCAATACTCTTCCATATGGAACACCACTTGGAAGAAGCACTGAGAGTAGCAAGGGCACAGAATGTACACTGGGTGGGGGACTTCAATGTCCATCACCAAGAGTGGCTCGGTAGCACCACTAATGACTGAGCTGGCCGAGTCCTGAAGGATATAACTGCCAGTCTGGGTCTGTGACAGTTGGTGAGAGAACCAACATGAGAGGAAAAACCTACTGAACTCGTCCTTACCAATCCACCTGGTGCAGATGCATCTGTCCATGACAGTATTGGTAGCCGTGACCACCACACAGTCATTGTGGAGAGGAAGTCCCATCTTCACACTGAGGACACCGTCCATCGTGTTGTGTGGCACTACCACTGTGCTAAATGGGATAGATTCAGAAAAGATCTAGCAGCTCAAAACTGGGCATCCATGAGGCCATCAGCAGCAGCAGAATTGTATTCCACCACAATCTGTATCATCATGGCCCAGCATATCCCTCACTCTTCCATTACCATCAAGCCTGGGGACCAACCCTGGTTCATTAAGGAGTGTAGAAGAGCATGCCAGGAACAGCACCAGGCATACATAAAAATGAGGTGCCAACCTGGGGAAGCTGCAGCAGAGGACTACATGCATGCTAAAAAGTGGAAGAAGCATGCTATAGACAGGGCTAAGCTGTAGGGGGTCTCTCTTGCTCGTTCTGGTCTCCTACCAGGCTTCGTGCAACAATTACCCTTGAGTGGTTCGACCCACTCTCCCCTAAGGTTCTAGACCTTGGACTTAGGTGCAGGGAACTGTAGTGCAGAGAAAGACTCAATAGACCAGGTTGAATAGCACGAAATGGATGCTTTTATTATTAAACAGTTTGCAGCATTAAGAAATACATGTCATAAGCACAGATTAATGTAACTACAAGCCTACACACATCTATAAACTTAATTCTATGGAAATGGGGAACACACGGCACATCGAAAAAGGGGAAACACATTAAGATTACCCTTACCCCCTTCCCTTAGACCTAGACTAAATTTCGACTTGAGGAACTCGGAATCATGCTCACCACTTTCAGATTCGCAAAAGAGGGGGTTCGCAGCCTGTTTGGCACAGCTTTCCGTCGTCACGTGGATTTGGAAACTTCTGGCGCAGCTTGTTTTTCTCTCTCTCAGGCGATGAGGCAGCGGACACAGCCTCGATGAGCGCTCGTCATGACTGAATCCGTTAAAAGTTGTTGAAGAACTGGATGCACATGGGAAAGTCCATTCCTGGGAAGCTGAGAATGGGATGTTGAGGCACGGGAGTGCTAGGCCCGGAGTGTCTCTTTTCTCCGGCCTGGATCGTCGGTTTTCCTGATGGTCTTCCCCGGGGCGCTGGTACCGAATTGCTTTCTTTATGCCGTCATAATTATCCTTCGAGGCAGCGCTGGAGGGTGTCTTCTCCTTCGGCCTGGGTCGTCAATGATCTCCCGACAAGAGCACCCGGGCCACCCTCCTGCATCTTCCCGTCGTAGCCGAGCCTTGCCTGGCCGAACACCGACCACGTTCCGAAACCGAAGTGCTTAACCGAAGAGTCCGTCCCGAATTTTTGAATCGCAATTGCTGAATCGTGTTCCCCAAGCATGAAGCCTGGATCGTGAAGCGAAGCATCCTGATGGACTTTTTCAATCCATAGTTATACCTTTTTGGGACAGTCTTATCTCCCGCCAAATCATACTCCAGTCTTTGTAATATTTTTGGCGGGCAGAAATCTCTGCAGGGGTGCTTTGTCTTGTAACGGGAGCCGGTGATAGCTTAACTGGCCTTCCTGGCCGATAATGTCTTTTACTTTGTCACCGTAACTCGGTTCGCATATTGATCGGTCTGGAGATTGCCCTTGATGGCTGTTAAACGGTTTTCCTTTGTACAGTAAATGGGTTTAAGTGTTCATTCAATTGTCCGCCCATTTCTTGATGGGCCCCATCCTGTTACCTGAAACTGTCTTGTACTTAGAATCCAATTAATATGTATGCTCAGTTCCCTGAGTTTCGGTTTCCCGATACTGGCTTTCGCGGGCTTACTGTCCTCAATCCACAAGCCTGTCTGGCTTGCAGTAACAGAAATCAAATGGTCCCAGAAACTGATCACGAGGTCCGGTGGCCATTTTGTACGCCCCTTTTTATCATAGGCAGTATTATCTTATACTATAGCACATTCATTTATTCAGATGTGAAGGGGGCCAATGCCCCTTGCACCACCTGCATACACCTTTTATTAATCAAACAAAACAAAACTTCACCAACGGCTGTAACATTACAGTATTCACACACTTAAATCATGCAGTGGCTGAAATCCAAAAATGGAGGGCCACTTTAACTTTTAATACTAGCCGCTTACACTGGGGTGTCCTCTTCCCCCACTCGTACATAGCGTTCTCTCCATTCTCCTGTGTTCTTGTGCCTCTGGAGGTGTTTGCCTCTCTTGCAATGCACGAACAATAAAAATATTACAATTAAAACCTGACACACTACTAGGATGTGGGATGCTATTCTAATCCAGGCCGGGATCTCTGATCTCTATATTGGTGAACAGGCCCCATCATGGTGGGGTGACTATGTCCAATATGTCTTTCCCTATCTCTAATGTCTTCTGCTCCAGTGTGTAGAAATGCTTCTGTGAAACTATAACGGCTTTTAAAATCTTGGTGAGGTGTTCGGGGAGAGGGGGAATGACATAACCAAAATGCGCGATGAATCGCTGCAAGTCCGTGAAATTCTCCTTTACAGTGAGGTGAACGGTGGAGGGTGCAGGAATGGGGACAATCCGTTGTTGTGCCACTTGAACTTCAGCCCTGGGTTTGAAACAGAAACTGCTGTCACTGACCAGACATCACTCCTGCTGTCCGTGGCGGTAGTGAGGCGCTGCAGTGGTGACACAGTATGTCCCACCTCCGATATATGCCACCTGCGGGGGCACATGGTCCTTTGCCATTGCCTCCATGGTGCAATTTATCGGCTTCGCGCTAGCGGCTCTGAACCCGCACTGTGGTTTTAAAAAGGCGGTCAAGTGCTGGGGACACAGGATGATGTGTGCTCCCCGGCTATGACACCCCGAGAGGTCGGTGCCTGTCATCGTACGCTCCCATCTGATGACATAAGGCGGGACCACTGCGTAACGAATGTGCGCACCCCCCTGAATGACTCCAATGTTCTCCACCCCGTATACCGGGGCGGGCTTTGCTGCGGGACCCAACACCGGCATCCTCACCACTATTCCCATGATAGTGTGGTTTGAGCGTCCGCAGTCCACTGGGACTGGGTATGCCTCTGCAGCTAGTCTGAGCTGGCACGGGCTTAATGCGTTCTCAAAGGGGTGGAGCGCTTGCAAGTGCTTGTTGCTGATCCAGGACGGGACCAAACCTTGTTTTAAATCCTCCAGATTACTGCGGCCCTCGCCCAGTAACCACGCCCCATATAGCACACAGGCCTCGTTCTGCGCAGCCTGATCGGACGCGTTCCGATCCTCCTTAATGAGCGCATTTACCGTTCTAGCGTGTTTCTCCAGCTCAGCAATTATTTCCTTTAAGTGTAGTGTCATGGCTTGGTCCTCATGCAGCTCAGAACCCACTACCTTATTCTCGCTTGTCAGTATGTTCCTTAACTGGGCCTTTAAACCATTGATCTGTGTCTGCAGCTCCACGTTGTCTAGAGCGTTGACAACAGACGTTCCGGTGTTAAAAGCAGTGAAAATGTCATTTACAGTACCCCTTCTTTGCCTTCCTACCCGATCCAAAACTTCCTGTGGTGTGGTGTATAATTTGGCCTTGTCGATGTCGGCAAAGTCAAACTCGTAAAATTGTCTGAACATTCGGGTTAACAGTACCTGGTATATCACAGAATCACAGAAACCCCACAGTGCAGATAGAGGCCATTTCGGCCCATCGAGCCTGCACCGACACATATCCCACCCGATCCCCGTAACCCCTACACCAACATATATCCCTATCCCCACATATTTAATCTCCCCTAACACTAAGGGTCAATTTATCATAGCCAATCAACCTAACCCGCACAACTGTTCCGTTTCCCTGGGACACCACTCAGGCAATCGTACCTCAGTGAGGTTTAAAATCACTGAGGCCACCGCGTAGTGTACCCCTTGGTACAGCACCTGACCGGTGGGTACCAATACTAGACCGTTCCCGGGTCCCTTTGTGGTGGTGGGGCACCCTTCCTTCTGGGCTAGTGCTACCGGAATCGTGGGCAGGGGCTTTCGTGGGCGGGTGATGAGTTCAGTGGCGTTTACTGGAATCGGGGAGTATGGGGCTCCGCACGCCCGAGTGCTGACATCCCATCTCATCCCCTTTCCTTCATCTTGCCACTGCCTCTGGAAAAAGATGGATACACCCTTGGGGCAAACGCGTTTCGAACCCCACATACAGACATATATCCCTTCATCTGGTTCCCACCATTTGTCCCAACACACACGTAATTGTCCGTGAGTCCCCGTAATTGTCCGATGGGTATTGCTACCCAGTCGTTCCCACTCGATGGTAGAGTTCTTCATGTCCTTCCCCAGCTTTCGTAACCACCACCATTTACTTAATGGTACGTTCCCATTACACACCAAACAGATCCTCTTTCCCACGGTAACGCTGACTCTGGGTGCAAGGATCCTCACCCGAGGGCACATTAACGAAGTCTCTTGGTTGGCGAAACCGAAATTGCTGGAGTATTCCGTAGAATTCGTTCCCAGCCAACCTGGCCATCTCCCTTGGTGGAAGTATGTGGCGGTTTCCTCAACCTCTCGCTTCCCCATCCCATCCGTCGCGATGGGGGCTGTGTCCCCGGGACATCCGAACATGATGACGTCCTTGGTGCTGCCCCGGTAGGCCAGCCCACACCCGATCGGCGCGAGTATCACGAGAATCCTCTCCATTGAATTCCTGGTTTCTGTAACCGATAAGATGATGTAGCCAGGCTCCCAATAGGTGCTGGCTTAATTAAACGGACGCTGGGGTCCCCTGACCCCGCTTCCAAACAACCACACATTCTGGGCAGACTCCGAAAACTATCTTTTAAACATCCCCATCATCTTAAACTTTACACACCTTAAACTATCATTACAATTACCTAACTTAACTTATCATTACCTAACACCTATGTACAGCGCCGCCCTCCTTCGGGCGGCCTACCTAATTCCTGTGAGGGCTGCAGCGTGCCGCTTCCTGTGGCGGGGCTGCACTGACCTTCGGCTTTGATCCCCCGCAGCCTGTCGCTGCTGAACGGGAATCATACCTTTCTTGGGCTGCTCTGGACCGAGGTTGGGGAAGATAGGGAGAATTTGGCCATTGCTTTCTGGGCTGGGGCGTTCGAGTCGACCTACGAGGAGCTGCCTTGGGTGAGGCTCCCAGGGCTGACGGACCGGGGGTTGGGACTTTCACCATCACAGCCTGTGGTTCCACCACAGCTGCCGGCTCCGGCTCCCTTCCCTCAGGCTCCGCCCCCCCGGAGCCGGAATCTGTGGCGTCCGACTCCACCTCACCTGTCCCTACAGGTAGTGAGTCTCCGCCCCCAATCCCTACCTCCCCTAAGCTTGAGTCGAGGGCGGGATCTTCGTCCTCTGACTCATCCTCCTCCGTGATCGGGTCAAGGGCGGGGCCGAGCCGTTCGGGCTCCTCCTCGTCCGAATCCCAAATCAGAGGGGAGACCTCCCACTCCAATGGGATGACTCCTCCCTTCACGCAGGCCACTGTTCCAGCCTGTGTGGTCTGTGACTCTGTCGCAGGCTGAGGATTTTTGTCCTCAGACCTGGCCACTGTTGTTGGCCCTTGTGCACCCGTCTTAAACAGTTTGCACTGGTTAATGTGAAACCATTTGTCTACAATGCTGTAAGGCCCCATGTACAGTGGTTCAAAACTCCCCACCCGGGCATAGTTCCTAACCATGACCTGGTTTCCGACTTCCCACTCTTGTTGCTTACGAGGTTCCAGCAACAGTCGATTTCCCTGATGCTGTCTCCCCATGTTCCCAGCCGCCTGCCCATAAATCTGTTTCAGGCACTCCAAGAGGGTTTGGACGAACTTGTCTCGCTTCACCTCTTGGAGCTGGCCCTCAGTGAGCACCGGGGCTAGTACATGGGTGGGTGTTCGCATGATCCTTCCAGTCATTAATTCGTGCGGGGTGTACCCCGTACTTTTGGACTGGCTGGCCCGGATCCCCATGAGGACTAAAGGCGGGACCTCCGCCCATTTCTGGGGCGAGCCCATTGTCTCTTTCCTCAGCTTTTCCTTGAGGGTCCCGTTCATGCGTTCAACAATCCCGGATGACTGGGGATTGTACGCTACGTGCCACTTCCCTTCAATGCCCAAGAGCATGAGGGTGTTCTGCATCACTTGACCGGTGAACTGACTCCCTTGGTCGGACTCAACAAAACGGGGGAGCCCCCACCGTGAGAACACTTCCCGGATCAAGATCTTGGCAGTACCCAGCGCCGTAGCTGTTCTGCACGGGAAAGCTTCTACCCATTTGGTGAACACATCCACCAGGACAAGGCAATACTTATAGCCGCCTTGGGCGGCGGGCAGGGGCCCTATGTAGTCGACCTGAATCGACTGCCATGGTCCCTCTACCCTCCTGATGTGCCCCATGGGCACCTTACTTTTCTGAGGGTCTGGGTTGTTTGCAGCGCACACAAGACAGCTCGCACAGAACTCGCGGACATCGTCCCTAAGTCCCGGCCACCATCCCGCCTGCTCTACCTGTTGCCAGGTAACCTCAGGCCCGGGGTGTCCTGCCCCTGGACCCTCATGGGCCAGTTGAAGGAATTCCCTCCGGTGCTGCTGCGGCACAACCCACTGTTCCTCTCGGAACAGCGTGCCTTCCTTGACTGCGAGGGCTGCCGTACTGTACGGACCCTCTACCTGCTTGCCCTCAGTAATGGCTTTGAGGACTGTTTTTAGGGTGGGATTCAGGGTCTGGACGGTTTATAGGTCCAGGGGTAGTGTCACCCTGTGTTCCCTGGAGTTCTCTCCCCATCTCGGATCGCTGCCACGGGTCCGGGTCCATAGGGGTCCCAGAAAATGCCGTTGCGGGCACCCTCCCTGGCTAGCGCATCCGCCGGCTGGTTGCCCTGACTGCGGGGTTCTGTGGTGGAATGAGCCTTCACCTTTTGGATGAACACCTCCCCTTCCTCCCCCACAGCTGCCAGGATCTTTTCCAGCAAGGGCTTAACTGTTAAAGGCCGTCCATCCGCGGAGGTATATCCGCGGCGGGACCAGATGGCGAGGTATTCCGTACACGAATTGCACGTGAACATGCTGTCCGAGCAAATCGTGTATGGGGTTGGGAAGATCTCGGGGTGGGTAACCACGTACGCCACCGCGGACAGTTCAGCTTGCTGTGCGCTCATAGTGCTGGGGAGCTTAATTGCCAAGGCAATGTTTGCCGTAGGGTCATAAACTCCACACCCTGTGAGTCGTTCGCCAGCAGATACCGTGCTGGAACCGTCTACATAGATCTCGCGGCCTGTGGGGTGTATCCCGGCCCGTAAACCTATGTCGACCTCCCATACCCCTTCTACGGAACACCGATGGGCTGTTCCGGGATATACCATGTTGGCTGCGAGCTTTGGCTCGCAGAGACCTTTAACTTTGAGATCCATCTGGGAAAGGAGGAGGGTCCAGCGCGCAATCTGAGCGCTGCTTACAGTCCTATCCTTAATCCTTCCATCCAGAAGCATCTTTGTGGGGGTGTGATGGGTGAGGAGAGTGATGGGAGAGGTTCCTGTGAAGATCACTGATCTGTTCACAGCCCAATGCGTGGCCAGGAGATGCCGTTCGCAATTGGAAAAACTCCTCTCCACATCCGTAAGCACCCTGGAGGAATAGACCACTGGTCTCAGCTTGCCGTGTCGCTCCTGGAGCAGCACGGCACTCAGGCTGTCCCCACTAGCGGCCACCTCCAGGAAAAACTCCTCCCCCCCATCTATGGCCCCTAGGGCTGGCGCGGTCTGCAGATCCCTTTTGAACTTCTCGAATGCTGCCTGACTCCCCTCATCCCAAGACCACTCGACTCCTTTGTGTAAGAGTCGGAGTAGCGGGGCTGCTGTGGCTGCATAGTCCTCGATGAAATCCCTGCAGTACCCGGTCAACCCCAAAAAGGACCTTGCACCCGTTACTGTGTTAGGGATCGGTAGATCTTCCACCGATTCCCGTCTAGCTTATCTATGGCTCTTTCTCCAGCGCGGATGGCCAGACCCAGGAATTTCACCTCCTGCTGGCCGATCTGTGCTTTCTTTGGGTTTCCTTTAAAACCCTTTCTTTCCAGCAGCTCCAATAATTCGGCTAATAGTGGGCCATGCTCCTCCCTTGAGTCCGTGAACAGGAGTAAGTCGTCCACATACTGCACTATCTGATTGGGCTGGCTAAATTCTTTTAAACTTCCTGCCATGCACTGATGGAAAATGCTGGGGCTGTTGTGAAAACCCTGTGGCAAGCAGTTCCAGGTGTACTGTTGTCCTTTAAAAGTAAAGGCAAACTTGTACTGATCCTCCCGCCACAGCGGAATGGACCAAAAACCGTCCGAGATATCCAGCACCGTGAACGTGGTCGCCGATGCTGGAATACTCCCTATTAGGTCGGCAACTGCTGCTACCGTGGGCGCGCAGGCTGGGATGTTACTGTTGAGGACTCTATAGTCCACCGTGGCCCTCCACGAATTGTCCGGCTTCTTTACCGGCCATAATGGGGAGTTCACGGGAGTGGCTATTGGTCTCAACACGCCCTGCTGCACCAAGGAAGATATTGCTGTCTCCATGTCGGGTTCTGCCTCCTTGGGGAAGTTATACTGTTTTTGGGGTCGGATCATGGGGTCCCCGTCTACGCTGACCTCAAACCCGGTGACCCTCCCACAGTCGTGCTCGTGAGTGGCAAACGCGGTCAGGTTTTCCGACACACACGCTTGCAAGTCCGTTGGGACGTCCGCGACCAGAAGCTCGAGGTCGTAACCCCCTGACGGCTTCATGGTGCACAGGGTCCCCTTTTCTCCTCTTCCTGGGATTACAACTACCTTGCCCAACCCATTCTCGGCTCCCCAGAGACAGTGATTCCTAAGGTCCACGAGGATCCTGTGTTCCACCAAGAAATCAGCCCCGAGGATGCCTTTCCCACCCACCTCATTCCACTTCAATAGGATGCACGTCCATGTGGTGTGGAGTGCTCCCAAATGAATGGAGAGCGGGATGGAGTACGCGCCAGCCTGTTCTCTGCCTGTGAAACCCGCTACTGAGAATGGAGCCTGGGTAGATAGAGGTGAGGCAAAAGTCTTAGCTGTGTGGATCACGGTGCATGATGCTCCCGTATCCAACAGGTAACTACCCTTTTCCTTCTCCACCTCCATCTCCACAACGGGTCTTCTCCACGCGTCATAGCGGAGCGGACACAGGTAGACGGGCTGCACGGGCTTCAGTCATTTGGGCGCTTCGGTTGGGGTTGGGGAAGCAACAGGGCTGTTGACGACTGCCACTTTCCCCTGCGAGGTCATTAGAGACCGCATTGCCTCTAAAACTGACTCGATCGTATCGGGATGGATCGACACATTGGCTCCCCTCTCCCGGACGGGCGCTTGGGCTGGGGCTGGGGAAGTTTTTCCCTTTAAATCCTTCCAGGGATTTTTACAGTCTCGGCGCCAATGACCCTCCTTTCCACACCCGTAACAACTGCTCTTGGCTTGGGGGGCGCGATTCCCCTCCTGATGCCATTCCTTTTTAGCAGGAGCTGCGGGCCTCGCCTCATGCACCTTTCCTTTTGAGGAAGGCACATCCCTACTCTTGTTGTTCCTGTAACTTATCGTGAGCTGATCAAGTACTACGTCCTCCGTGGAGCGGGGGTTAGTGGGGTCAAACCATGCTTTGGCCTGCTCCCTCACCGGCGGCAAGCAATTGGCGACCAGACACCGGAGCCAATGAGCCCTTTGGTCATCATTTAGCGCGTTACGGTCTGGTCCTCCCGGGCAGCTGCGCCGGTACACTGGCCACAACCTTCCGGCGAAAACCCGTGGGGGTTCTCCCTCTAGCTGTACCGTCCTTTCCAATCGGAGGAACGGAGTTCCGTCACCCTCCTCTATAATCTCCAGGATCTCATCCCGTATCTCCTCGTACGTCTTTCACCCTCTTTTGCTCTCGTCAGGGAGACACTGGAGGAGCGAGCTGTCCAGGGAGAACAGCAGCATTTTGGACAGTTCGGCCCCGTCGCAGTCATTAACTGCTGCGGTTTGCTCCACGTCCCTAAAATGCACGGAGGGATCTCCTGACTCGGAGAGTTTCGGGATGTTACTGATCATTTCCCTTAGCTGTCGTGCGCTATGGGGCATTATGATCTGATTCACGAGGGGTCCGTCATCGCCATTGTCTTCATTCAGACCGAGCCTCTGGTGTCACGTGGGACACATCGGCGCCGGTCCTGACCCTACTACCTGTTGTTGCTCTACCTCAAGAACCCCTGTGTCTGACTTCTCCGTTTCCTCCCCCGGAGTCCAAGACTCGGTATAGGCGGGAGGTGCTGAGGGCTCGGGGGTTGGTACCCTAACTGCCTCCTGTGGAATTGGTCTTTTTGATTCCTTGGCTCACAGTAACTGATTCGCTGGTGGGTTTATGAGACACACCAAGCCGGTTGCCTTTGCTAGGGCCGTTCTCAGGTCATCTAGCTCCCTGTGGCAAGTGCTATGATCGGTGTTCTCAGACCTATCCTCCATGGCCATCTTATAAGCTGCCCTAGCCCCCAAGATTCTTTCCTCCTGTGTCGCTATCTGCTTAGCTAGGCGGAAACACCTCTCTTTCATTCTACCTTCACTGGCCTTGGCCTCAATGACCTGACGTTCCAAATACTCTATCCGGGTCTCATGGCGGTGAGTTGCGGATTGGCGCTCCTGATTCAGCGCATTAAGCGATTGAATCAGTTTCTGACCTCCCGCAACCTTTTCCTCTACTTCTGTGAGCAGCCCTTTGATCTGGGCTGTCTGTGCCACAATGACCTGGTCCAAAAACTGGACTTGCTTCTTGTAACACATCAGCCAGACTGCCTTTTCTACCGATTTCTTATGCTCCTTACTTTCTGTCCACTTGATGGCTGCGTCTAGCGGGCGCCTATCTCTCAATAGGTCAGATATCCACTGTTTTGTAAGGTTTACCTTCCCCAGAACATAATCTGCTATTCTCTCATCCATCACATTTCGCTTATTCAAACCTTGATCTAACACGCTACATTCCGGCTGCCAAGGTCCTGCCGCAGTCGCCATCTCTGTAGGGGGTTTCTCTTGCTCGTTCTGGTCTCCTACCAGGCTTCGTGCAATAATTACCCTTGAGTGGTTCGACCCACTCTCCCCTACGGTTCTAGACCTTGGACTTAGGTGCAGGGAACTGTAGTGCAGAGAGAAACTCAATAGACCAGGTTGAATAGCACGAAATGGATGCTTTTATTTATTAAACAGTTTGCAGCATTAAGAAATACATGTCATAAGCACAGATTAATGTAACTACAAGCATACACACATCTATAAACTTAATTCTATGGAAATGGGGAACACACGGCACATCGAAAAAGGGGAAACACATTACGATTACCCTTACCCCCTTCCCTTAGACCTAGACTAAGTTTCGACTTGAGGAACTCGGAATCATGCTCACCACTTTCAGATTCGCAAAAGAGGGGGTTCGCAGCCTGTTTGGCACAGCTTTCCGTTGTCACGTGGATTTGGAAACTTCTGGCGCAGCTTGTTTTTCTCTCTCTCAGGCGATGAGGCAGCGGACACAGCCTTGATGAGCGCTCGTCATGACTGAATCCGTTAAAAGTTGTTGAAGAACTGGATGCACATGGGAAAGTCCATTCCTGGGAAGCTGAGAATGGGATGTTGAGGCACGGGAGTGCTAGGCCCGGAGTGTCCTTTTTCTCCGGCCTGGATCGTCGGTTTTCCTGATGGTCTTCCCCGGGACGGGGCGCTGGTACCGAATTGCTTTCTTTATGCCGTCATAATTATCCTTCGAGGCAGCGCTGGAGGGTGTCTTCTCCTTCGGCCTGGGTCATCGATGATCTCCCGACAAGAGCACCCGGGCCACCCTCCTGCGTTTTCCCGTCGTAGCCGAGCCTTGCCTGGCCGAACACCGACCACGTTCCGAAACCGAAGTGCTTAACCGAAGAGTCCATCCCGAATTTTTGAATCGCAATTGCTGAATCGTGTTCCCCAAGCGTGAAGCCTGGATCATGAAGCGAAGCATCCTGATGGACTTTTTCAATCCATAGTTATACCTTTTTGGGACAGTCTTATCTCCTGCCAAATCATAGTCCAGTCTTTGTAATATTTTTGGCGGGCAGAAATCTCTGCAGGGGCGCTTTGTCTTGTAACGGGAGCTGGTGATAGCTTAAGTGGCCTTCCTGGCCGATAATGTCTTTTACTTTGTCACCGTAACTCGGTTCGCATATTGATCGGTCTGGAGATTGCCTTTGATGGCTGTTAAACGGTCTTTCTTTTGTACAGTAAATGGGTTTAAGTGTTCATTCAATTGTCCGCCCATTTCTTGATGGGCCCCATCCTGTTACCTGAAACTGTCTTGTACTTAGAATCCAATTAATATGTATGCTCAGTTCCCTGAGTTTCGGTTTCCTGATACTGGCTTTCGCGGGCTTACTGTCCTCAATCCACAAGCCTGTCTGACTTGCAGTAACAGAAATCAAATGGTCCCAGAAACTGATCACGAGGTCCGGTGGCCATTTTGTATGCCCCTTTTTATCAAAGGTTTTTTTGTACAAGCTTTCTCTTGGTCAATAAACTGTCTTATTAACCCTGTTTTGTTGCGTGATTGAATTCCTGAAAATTTCGAATCTTACAAAGCGATCCCAGAATCAACGGATCAGATCAAAGCTCTGCAGTCCTGCCACATCCAGTCGTGAATGGTGGTGGACCATTAAACAACTAACGGGAGGAGGAGGCTACATGAATATCCCCATCCTCAATGATGGTGGAACCCAGCCGTGAGTGCAAAAGACAAGACTGAAATGTTTGCAACCATCTTCAGCCAGAAGTGCCGAGTGGATGATCCATATTGGCCTACTCCTGAGGTTCACAGAAGCCAGTCTTCAGCCAATTCAATTCACTCCACATGATATCAAGAAATGCTGAGCGCACTGTATACAGCAAAGGCTTATGGGCCCCGACAACATCTGTGCTGAAGACTTGTGCTCCAGAACTAGCCACGCCTCTAGCCAAGCTGTTCCAGTACATCTACAACACTGGCATCTATCTGACAATGTCAAAAACTGCCCAGGTATGTCCTGTCCACAAAAAGCAGGACAAATCCAATCTGGCAAATTACCGCCTCATCAGTCTACTCTCAATCATCAGCAAAGTGATGGAAGATGTCATCAACAGTGCTATCAAGCAGCACTTATTCACCGATAACCTGCTCACTGATGCCCAGTTTGAGTTCCACCAAGGCCACTCAGCTCCTGACCTCATTACAGCCTTGGTTCAAACATGGACAAAGGAGTTGAATTCCAGAGGTGAGGTGAGAGTGACTGCCCTTGACATCAAGGCTGCATTTGACCGAGTGTGGCATCAAGGAGCCCTCGTAAAACTGAAGTCAATGGGAATCGGGGGGAAAATGCTCCACTGCCTGGAGTCATACCTAGCACAAAGGAAGATGGTTGTGTTGGTTGAAGGTCAATCATCACAGTTCCAGGACATGGCTGCAGGAGTTCCTTAGGGCAGTGTCCTAGGCCCAACCATCTTCAGCTACTACATCAATGACCTTCCCTCCAACATAAGGTCAGAAATGGGGATGTTTGTTGATGACTGCATAGTGTTCAGCGCCAATCACAACTCCTCAGATAATGAAGCAGTCCATACCTGCATGCAACAAGCCCTGGACAACGTTCAGGTTTGGACTGAGAAGTGGCAGGTAACATTCACACCACAGAAGTGCCTGGCAATGATTATCTCCAACAAGCAAGAGTCTAACCACCGCCCCATGACATTCAACGGCATTACCATCGCCGAATCCACCACCATCAACATCCTGGGGGTTACCACTGACCAGAAACTTAACTGGACCAGCCATATAAATACAGTGGCAATAACAGCAGGTCAAATGCTGGGTATTCTGCGGTGAGTGTCTCACCTCCTAACTCCCTAAAGCTGTAAGATTCACAAAATGTCTGTACAAAGGCCTTTGACACTGTCAACCATGAGGGATTATAGAGTGTCCTCCTCAAAGTCGGCTGCCCTCAAAAGTTTGTCACTATCCTCCGCCTGCTTCACAACGACATGCAAGTCGTGATCCTGACCAATGGTTCCACCACAGACCCAATTCACGTACGAACTGGGGTCAAACAAGGCTGTGTCATCGCACCAACGCTCTTCTCAATCTTCCTTGCTGCAATGCTCCATCTCACCCTCAGTAAGCTCCCCACTGGAGTGGAGCTAGTTTACAGAACAAACGGGAAACTGTTCAACCTCCGTCGCCTCCAGTCCAGATCCAAGGTCGTCCCATCCTCTGTCGTCGAATTACAGTATGCAGACAATGCTTGCGTCTGCGCTCACTCGGAGGTCGAACTCCAAACCATTGTAAACACCTTCACCAAAGCATATGAGAGCATGGGCCTTACACTAAACATCCGTAAGACAAAGGTCCTCTACCAACCTGCCCCCACCACACAGTGCTGCCCCCCGATTATCAAAATCCACGACAAGGCCTTGGACAACGTGAACCACTTTCCATACCTCGGGAGCCTACTGTCAACAAGGGCAGACGTTGACGACGAAGTCCAACACCACCTTCAGTGTGCCAGTGCAGCCTTCGGTCACCTGAGGAAGAGAGTGTTTGAAGACCAGGACCTCAAACCTGGCACTAAGCTCATGGTCTACAGGGCAGCAGTGATACCTGCCATACTGTATGCCTCAGAGACATGGACCATGTACAGCAGGCACCTCAAAGCACTAGAGAGGTACCACCAACGCTACCTCCACAAGATCCTGCAAATCAATTGGCAGGATAGGCGCACTAACATCAGTACTCTAGCTCAGGCAAATATCCCCAGCATCAAATCTCGGACCACGCTCAATCAGCTCCGATGGACGGGTCACATTGTCCGCATTGTAGGGGGTGGCGTGTGGTGGTCAGTCGGTTATGCCTCTGACTGCCCGTGAGCGGTTCGAATCGCTCCCACGCCCCTGAGATTCTCGACACCAGACTTAGGTACAGGTAACGATACAGGAAAGACTCGAGTAGACAGGTGGTTTGGATGTAAGCAGAATTCAGTATTTTATTAAACTGGAAAAATTAATAGTCTTAAGAGAAATTGCTAGTATATAATATTACAGGCAAAAACAAATAACTATGCTTATAGAGGGAATGGGGAACACACGGCACATTGAGGGAAACAACTATCTTAACAATCCCCTTATCCTTATCCCACCCCCTGTACCTAACTAGATTAAGCTATGAGGGGCCAGAATTTATGCTCACCAATCAAAAGGGTTTGTTGGACTCAAAAAAGCGGTGGGGTTCGGGGTTCGCTCTTGGCGCTCTCTGGAGTCTGCCATCATCACGTGGTCTCCGGACGCTTCAAGGGCGTTGTCCAGGTTCAAGTACCCCAAAGTTAAAGTCTCTGTTTGGGTACTTTACCATGCAGGGATGATGATTCTTCTTCAGCCGACAGTTTGAGTTTGCATGAAGATAGTCGCAGGTTGGCTGAGGCTGAAGGCCCGATGATTCGAAGCCTACCCTCAGTTCATCTCCTCAGTTCGCCTCCTCAGTTGGTCTTCCTCAGTTGGTCTTCCTCTGGTGGTCTTCCCTCCTCCCCTCATCGCGTCCCACCTCGCCTGGCCTGAATTGTCCGTTTCCGCCTGATGCCGTGCCGGGGCAATTTCCAGATGGAGTGGCAAAAGGCACGGGCAAAGGCCAGGGGGTAAGCATGGGACGGGGAAAGAGCGACAGCCACAAGGGTGAGGGGCCGAAGAGCAGAGAGAGAAAAAAGAGATTGCTACCCAGTGCCTTCAATTATACTCTTTTCGAAAAACCCTTAGCTGCGCGCCAAATCAGGTTAGTTCTTTGTCTTAATCTTGGCGGGCTATTTTAAATAATGGTAGCAATCCATACTAACTGTTTTTAGATGGCCGGTAATCACATCTACCGGCCCAATAATTGACTTGTATTGTCATGAATGTTCCTGATGGGCTTGTCCAGCCTCGATGGCTCTCTTAATCTGTTTCCGATTATATATGTAGACTGCTTGATGGCCTTAACTATGGGCCTAACTGAATTTAGATTTGTCTCCAATTTGGTCTAATACATAATTCAGAGCCCTGTCTGGTTTCAAAATACGAAGTCTCTCTTCACAGAAAACTATAGCTTGGGTTGCGTTCCACAAGCTGTCTGCATTGCAAAGTCCATTTTAAAATCCCACAGGCTTTCTGCCACGAGGCACAGATGCCATCTTGGGTACCCTTTTTGATTTAAAATCTCCACACAGGGTCCTGTTTATTAATAACAGCCTTCGGGGAAATGCAGAAATTTTGCAAATAATAATAATAATAATCAACTTTATTGTCATTGTTAGTGCACAAGTGCAGTACAACGAAATGTAGGCTTGCGGCTCCCGAGAGTGTACATTTAGATTAAGATTTAGATTAATCTTATACTCCCCCCTGTGATACTTAAACTTGATTGAAGTATCATACTTTTAAGGTGAGCAAAATTTTTCTGACCCTCCATAGTCAACCTTCCCCAGTAATTACCTATCTAATATACCCACGACGCATGCACTTCCCATTCCGTGAAAATGTAGTGTACATCAGCAAACAGAGAGTAAAATTACAGACTTTAAACACGCATCCAAGCATGGAGGGGGTCCGACACCACTGCACCACTTGGTACACACATCTTTATTAAACCACGTCGCAAAAAAAAAAAGGAAAACCTTTATTAAAAATAACAAACACAAAGAAACAGCAATCCTTCACTTATAGTACAGGGAAAAGACTTAAACCGACGTATCTCCCTCCACCTTTACATAGTGTTCCTTCCAAATTCTCTGGTTTCGGAATTCTGACCACCGGCCTTTTCCCTTACACCGGATACAAACTAAATACAACACTATCCCTAACTGACAAACCACGAGAATGTGGGAAGCCAGTCTGATCCACGAAGGGACCTCTATATTACTGAAAATGTTCCACCAGGGTGGAGTCACTATATCCAATAACTTAGTCCCTATCTCTACTGTTGTCTGTTCGAGTGTGTAAAAATGTTTCTGCGAAACTATAACGGCTTTGAGTATTTGGGTAAGGTGTTTAGGGAGAGGGGGAATTTCATAGCCAAAGTGTGCTACATACTACTGCAAATCCGTAAAATTCTCCTTCACAGTGAGGTGAACAGTGGAGGGTTCAGGAATGGGGACGATTCGCTCCTGGGCCACTTGAACTTCTGCCTCGGGTTTAAAACAGAAATTGCTGTCACTAACCGGGCACCAGCTATGCTGTCCATGCTGGTAGTGGGATGCGCCGGTGGTGACACAATATGTCCCACCTCCTATATATGCTACCTGCGGGGGAAAATGGCCTTGTGCCATTGCCTCCGTGGTACAATTTATAGGCTTCACGCCAGCAGCTATGAACCCACACTGCGGTTTTGAAAAGGCATTCAAGTGCTGGGGACACAGGATTATGTGTGCTCCCCGGCTCCGGCACCCTGAGAGGTCAATACCTGTCATAGCGTGCTCCCACTTAATGACGTAAGGCGGGACCGTTGTGAAACGAATGTGTGCACCCCCTTGAATGACTCCAATGTTCTCAACCCTGTATACCGGTGCGGGTCGGGCTGTCTTAACCATGACCGGCATCCTAACTACTACTCCCATGATTGTGTGGTTGGACCACCCACAATCCACAGGGACTGGGTAGGCTTCGGAGGCTAGCCGGAGTTGGCACGGGCTTAATGCATTCTCAAAAGGGTGGAGGGCTGTGAGGTGCTTGTTGCTAATCCAGGAGGGGACCAAACCCTGTTTTAAATCCTCCAGATAACTGCGGCCCTCGCCCAGTAACCACGCCCCGTATAACACGCACACCTCATTCTGCGCAGCCTGGTTAGAAGCATTTCTGTCCTCCCTTATGAGAGCATTTATCGTCTTTGCGTGCTTTTCCAACTCGGCTATGATCTCTTTTAAATAGACCATCATGGCCTGGTCCTCATGCAACTCCGAGCCCACTACCATGTTCTCATCCAGTAATATCTTCTTTAACTGTGTTTTTAAACTGTTTATCTGGGTCTGCCGCTCTTGTCATCCAAGTTGTTGATGACAGAGGACCCAATATTAAATGCAGCAAAATCATCATTCCATACACCCCTTCTTTGCCTCCCTACATTACCCAAAAACTCCACGTGGGCAAAATCAAACTCGTAAATCTTTTTGAACATGTCTTTTAATAGGGCCTGGTATAGCTGCTCTGTTTCTTTGGGGCACCACTCCGGTAAATGTACCTCCATGAGATTTAAAATCACGGAGGCTACCGCGCAGTGTACCCCCTGGTACAGCATCTGATCGGTGGGGACTAATACCAACCCATTCCCTGGTCCCTTGGTGGCGGTGGGACAATCTTCCCTGGATAACCTTGCCACCTGCGCTGTGGGCAGGGGCTTACGGGGGCAGGTGACCAGCTCAGTGGCATTGACAGTGGCAGCACGGTGGCATAGTGGTTAGCACTGTTGCCTCACAGCTCCAGGGACCCGGGTTCGAATCCGGCCTCGGGCGACTGTCTGTGTGGAGTTTGCACATTCTCCCTGTGTTTGCGTGGGTTTCCTCCGGGTGCTCCGGTTTCCTCCCACAGTCCAAAGATGTGCGGGTAAGGTTGATTGGCTATGATGAATTGACCCTTAGTGTTAGGGGGATTAAATACGTGGGGTTACGGGGCTAGGGTGGGATATGTGTTGGTGTAGGGGTTACGGGGATCGGGTGGGATATGTGTCGGTGCAGGCTCGATGGGCCGAAATGGCCTCTATCTGCATTGTGGGGTTTCTGTGATTTCTGTGATTTCTGTGACTGGGATCGGGGAGTATGGGACCGTGCACACCTTCAGGCTGGTATTCCACTTCATCCCCTCCCCGGTGTCATGCCACTGCCGGTGGAAAACAATGGCTATGCCTGCAGGGCAGACCTTCTCTGACCCCCACATACAGATGTAAATCCCTTGATCTGGTTCCCACCACTTATCCCAACACACGCTTAGTCCTCCATGAGTCCCTGTAATCATCCGATGGGTGTTGTTTCCCAACCGTTCTCACCCAACTTCGGGGTTCCTCATGTCCTTGCTCAACTTTCTGAGCCACCACCACCTATCCAGTGGAATGTGTCCTTTACACCTCAAACATATTCGCTTTCCAACGGTGACGCTGACCCTCGTGGTAACGACTCGTACCCTGGGGCACAGGAGGGAGGCTTCCCCGTACGTGAATCCGGTTTGGCTGGAGTACTGAGACGAATTGGACCGCAGCCATCCTGGCCACCTTCCCTCGTGGAAGTAGACGGCGGTCTCCACCGCATCCCGTTCACCGCTCCCATCGATCACCAGGGGTGCTCTGTCTCCCGAACCCCGTAGATGTGGGAGTCTTGGACGTCTCCCCTCCTCTCCACATTCATCCCGATCAGGGTGAATAGGATCACGATCCATTCCATCTCGAAAATCTTTCTGCAAAAAGATGTAAAAGATCATGCAGCCAGGTCCCCAAGAGATTCTCTGGCTTGGTGAAGCATGGTCGGGTCCCGCGACCTCGACCCAAAGATATACTCTTAAAAGATTACTTAACTTAAAACTACCCATCACCTTATTTAACTTAAATAATAAACACCCAAACTTAAGCTAAATAATTACACTTTACTTAAACTTAACTTAAACTAAACTATATACATGCGCCGCCCGTCTCCGGGCAGCCAGGCTAATCCCTGGTCGGACTGCGGCTCGCCGCTACCCCCGGCATGTCCACACCGTCCTTGACTGTTGGTCCCTCACAGTCCATGGCTGCTGGCTAAGGGCCTGTGTCCTTGGACGTCTCCCTGACTCGAGAGGCGGCCCTTGGTAACTGGAGGGCGGGTGACCATGGCTTTCTCAGCTGGGGTGTCCGTGGGGACCATCTTGGGGCTTTGACAGCTGGGGCTTTCTTGGCTGATGGGCCTTTTACCCGAACCGCTGTTCCCCCAGGCTTGACCCCTCCCGAACCTGGGCTGGGCGCAGGTAACTTTTCGCAGCCTGCTGCTGCGAGCTGAGAGTCTCCGCCCCCATGGGGCTGGCTTTATCTACAATACTGTAGGGCCCCATGTACAATGGTTCCAAACTACCTACTCGGGCATAATTCCTCACCATAACCTGATCTCCTATTTCCCACTCATGGTGCTTTCTCGGTTCGAGCAGCAATCGGTTACTCCGATGCTGCCTTCCCATGTTCCCAGCTGCCTGCTCATGGACCTGCTTCAGGTGCTCAAGGACGTTTTGAGCAAACCTGTCCCGGTTTACCTCTCTCAGCTGACACTCCGTGAGCACCGGGGCTATGTAGAATTCGCAAAATTAATATTGTACTATATGGGTCCTCTGGCAGAAGAGGCCTTGATTTTAAAAGACTGTTTTAAAAGAAGCCCAGAAAAGGGTCACATAAAATGGCCACCAGACCCCGTGACTAGCTTATTGGGAAACTTTAAAATGGTACCTGCAGTCCCAAGACAGCCTTTGTGGATTCAACCTTTGTGACTGTCTGTGTGGAGTTTGCACATTCTCCCCGTGTTTGCGTGGGTTTTCTCCGGGTGCTCCGGTTTCCTCCCACAGTCCAAAGATGTGCGGGTTAGGTTGATTGGCCATGATAAAAATTGACCCTTAGTGTTAGGGGGGATTAAATACGTGGGGTTACGGGGTTACGGGGATAGGGCTTGGGTGGGATGGCTGTCGGTGTAGGGACCGGGTGCTAGGGTTTGGATGATCAGCCATGATCTCGTTGAATGGCGGAGCAGGCTCGAAGGGCCGAATGGCCTACTCCTGCTCCTATCTTCTATGTTTCTATGTTTCTATGTAACCCATAGTAAGTTCTGGAAGCCGTTTCTGAGAAAACGAAACCAGACTTTAACACATACATAAAGATTGGATGCAGATCCAGCCAGATCGGCCTGTAGATAAAGGCCATCTAAATGTTTACCCAGACAAAGGGGAACAGTTCCATATTCATAAAGAATGCATCAAGGACCCGTTAAAGACATCAAGAAGACATTAAAACATTACCAAGTCATTCCAGACCAGAGATGGCCATCACCGGCCATCCCAAAAGCAGTTTAAATATAATAACTACTCCGCTGTGCCATGAGCCCGCCAAACAAGTCCTACAACTCAGAGCAGCTGAAGGCAGTTAACAAGGGAAACTGGAGTAATCTGGTTAACCTGGTTCTCCTGTAGCTGGGCTCAGCAAGTCTTTGTTTCAGGGCCTATAAAAACAGGCTTTGAAGTGCGATTTTGCACTGAGTGCGGTTTCAACAGTGTGCTGAGAGTTGGGTGAGTCAGGGAGTTAGGTGAGGCAATGCCTCAGAGCTTCGGCGGGTGCTTCAGCGGTAGAGCGGGCCTACAAAGGGCTCCAGAGACCAGGTAAGGCTTACTTTACTGGTGGTATTGAATTAATTTAATTTAAATTGATTAAAGGGGTAGGTCATGCCAGGAGAGCCCAGCCCCGTGATATGCTCCTCTTGCTCTATGTGGGAATTCAGGGACGCTGCCAGTGTCCCTGACCAACACGTGTGCCAGAAATGCATCCAGCTGCAGCTACTAACGGGCCGTCTTGGGGCGCTGGAGCTGTGGGTGGATGGGTTGTGGAGCACTCACGATGCTGAGAGGGTCGCGAATTACTCGTACAGTGAGTTGGTCACACCGCAGGGTAGGGCTGCACAGGCAGAAGGGAAATGGGTGACCACCAGGCAGAACAATAGAAGCAGGCAGGTAATGCAGGGGACCCCTGTGGCCATCCCCCTTTCAAACAGGTATACTGCTTTGGATACTGTTGGGGGGGATGACCTATCAGGGGAAGGCAGCAGCAGCCAACTTCCTGGCACTGGGGGTGCTCCTGCTGCCCAGAAAGGGAGGAAAACGAATGGGAGAGCAATAGTGGTAGGGGATTCTATAGTAAGGGGAACAGATAGGCGTTTCTGTGGCCATAGACGTGAATCCAGGATGGTTTGTTGCCTCCCTGGTGCCAGGGTCAAGGATGTCACTGAGCGGCTGCAGGGCATTCTGGAGGGGGAGGGCGAACAGCCAGAGGTCGTGGTACACATTGGTACCAACGACATAGGTAAAAAGAGGGATGAGGTCCTGCAGCAAGAATTTAGGGAGCTAGGTAGAAGATTAAAGAGCAGGACCTCAAAGGTTATAATCTCTGGATTACTCCCGGTGCCACGTGCTAGTGGGTATAGGAATAGGAAGATAGAACAGATGAATGCGTGGCTAAAGGGATGGTGCAGGAGGGAGGGCTTTAGTTTCCTGGATCACTGGGTCTGCTTCTGGGAAAGGTGGGACTTGTACAAGTCGGACGGTTTACACCTGAACCAGAGGGGGACCAATATCCTTGCGGGGAGGTTTGCTAGCACTGTAGGGGGGGATTTAAACTAACTTGGCAGGGGGATGGGATACAGAATGGAGCTATAGTAGGGGGTGATTTACTGCCAAATACGGAGGAAAAAATAAAGTCAGCTGGGAGGGCAGAGGTAATATGTGAAGGCAAAAGGGAATATGGCAAGGCTGGAAGGCATTTATTTTAATGCAAGCAATCTTGCAAATAAGGTGGATGAACGGAAGTTGTTGTTGAACACATGGGAGTACGATATTGTTGCTATCACGGAGACATGGTTGAGGGAGGGTCAGGACTGGCAGCTCAATATTCCGGGGTATAGAATCTTCAGGCAAGACAGAGGGGGATGTAAAAGGGGAGGGGGTGTTGCAATATTAATTAAGGTGTCAATTACTGCTGTAAGGAGGGATGATATATTAGCGGGTTTCTCTAATGAGGCCATATGGGTTGAACTTAAAAACAAAAAGGGGGCAAGCACTTTGCTGGGAGTGTACTATAGGCCCCCAAACAGTCAGGGGGAGATAGAGGAACAGATATGTAGGCAAATCTCAGAGAAGTGCAAAAATAATAGGGTAATAATAGTGGGGGATTTCAACGTCCCCAATATTAATTGGGATAGTCAGAGTGTGAAAGGCTTAGAGGGTGCAGAATTCTTAAAGTGCATCCAGGAGAGCTTTTTGAGCCAACATGTAGAAAGTCCTACAAGAGAGGGGGCGGTACTGGACCTAATTCTAGGGAATGTAGCCGGGCAACTGGTGGAAGTGTCAGTAGGAGAGCATTTTGGCGAAGGTGACCATAATTCGGTGAGATTTAAGGTGGTCATGGAAAAAGACAAAGACGGCCCGGAAATAAGGGTTCTAAATTGGGGGAAGGCCGATTTTAATATGATAAGGCAGGATCAGGCCAAAGTGGACTGGGAGCAGCTACTTATAGGAAAATCCACATCAAAGCAGTGGGAGACTTTCAGAAGGGAAATAGAGAGAGTACAACGCCAACATGTTCCCGTAAAGGTCAAGGGTGGGACCAACAAGCAAAGGGAACCTTGGATGACAAGGGATATACAAAAATGCATTAGGAAAAAAAGGGGGGCTTTTGGCAGTTACAAAAGACTAAAGACGGAGGAAGCCCTAGAGGAGTATAAAAAGTGCAGGGGCATACTTAAAAAAGAAATTAGGAGAGCGAGGAGGGGCCATGAAATAACACTGGCGAGCAAAATAAAGGAAAATCCTAAGATGTTTTATAAGTATATTAAGGGCAAGAGGATAACCAGGGAAAGGGTAGGGCCCATTAGGGACCAAAGTGGCAATCTGTGTGTAGAGCCAGATGATGTAGGCGGGGTTTTAAATGAATTTTTTGCATCTGTGTTGACTATGGAGAAAGACGATGTAGACATAGAAATCGGGCAAGGGGACTGTGATATACTTGAACATATTAGCATCGAGAGGGAGGAGGCACTAGCGGTTTTAGCAGGCCAAAAAGTGGATAAATCCCCAGGCCCGGACGAGATGTATCCCAGGCTGCTGTGTGAGGCAAAGGAGGAGATTGCAGGGGCTCTGACACAAATTTTCAGAACCTCTCTGGCCACAGGGGATGTACCAGAGGACTGGAGAACAGCTAACGAAGTACCATTATTCAAGAAGGGTAGCAGGGATAAACCAGGGAATTACAGGCTCGTGAGCCTAACATCTGTGGTAGGGAAATTATTGGAAAAAATTCTGAGGGACAAAATTAGTCTCCACTTGGAGAGGCAAGGATTAATCGGGGATAGTCAGCATGGCTTTGTCAAGGGTAAATCATGTCTGACCAATCTGATTGAATTTTTCGAGGGGGTGACTAGGTGTGTGGATGAGGGAAATGCTGTGGATGTGGTATACATGGACTTCAGTAAGGCTTTTGACAAAGTCCCGCATAGGAGGCTGGTCAAGAAGGTAAGAGCCCATGGGATCCAGGATGCCTTGGCACGTTGGATCCTAAACTGGCTGAGTGGCAGGAGGCAGAGGGTGATGGTCGAAGGTTGCTTTTGTGACTGGAAGCCTGTGTCCAGTGGGGTACCTCAGGGATCGGTGCTGGGTCCCTTGCTGTCTGTGATCTACATAAATGATTTGGATGAGAATGTAAAAGGTATGATCAGTAAGTTCGCAGATGACATGAAAATTGGTGGGGTGGTAAATTGCGAGGAGGAAAGCCTCAGGCTACAGAACGATATAAATGGGTTGGTCAGATGGGCGGAAAAGTGGCAAATGGAATTTAACCCTGAAAAGTGCGAGGTGATGCATTTTGGATGGACAAATAAGGCAAGGGAATACACAATGAGTGGTAGGACCCTAGGAAGTACAGAGGGTCAGAGGGACCTTGGTGTACATGTACATAGATCCCTGAAGGCAGCGGAACAGGTAGATAAGGTGGTTAAAAAGGCATATGGGATACTTGCCTTCATTAGCCAAGGCATAGAATATAAGAGCAGGGAGGTTATGATAGAGCTGTGCAAAACGCTGGTAAGGCCACAGCTGGAGTAGTGTGTGCAGTTCTGGTTGCCTCACTATAGGAAGGATGTGATTGCTTTGGAGAGGGTGCAGAGAAGATTCACCAGGATGTTACCTGGGATGGAGCGCCTCAGCTATGAAGAAAGACTAAACAGGCTGGGGTTGTTTTCCTTGGAGCAAAGAAGGCTGAGGGGGGACCTGATTGAGGTGTACAAAATGATGAGGGGCAGATAAAGAGGAATTTTTCCCCTTAGTAGGGGGGTCAATAACAAGGGGGCATAGATTCAAGGTAAGGGGCAGGAGGTTTAGAGGGGATTTGAGGAGGAACTTTTTCACCCAGAGGGTGGTTGGAGTCTGGAACTCACTGCCTGAAAGGATGGTAGTGGTAGGAACCCTCACAACATTCAAGAATCATTTGGATGAGCACTTGAAATGCCATTGCATTCAAGGCTATGGACCAAATGCTGGAAAATGGGATTAGATTGGAAAGGGCTTGATGGATGGCGCAGGCACGATGGGCCGAAGGGCCTCTTTCTGTGCTGTATAACTCTATGACTCTATAAAGACTAACCTTGATCTAGGCGGAAGATAAGGCTTCAATTAAGAAGTATAATTGGAGACACCCGGGGTAGCGAAAAGAAGCTTCATCTTAGATATTGGGAAGAGAGACGTTCCTTTTTCTTCATCATCTTCGTAGGAGCTTCGGTAATAGCCGTTACCTTCGATAGCAGCTGGAGTTCGGAGAAGAAGATGGTTCGAGTCGGCGTCCCGCCCCGGGGTAAAACATTGGGAGATCATCGACCAACCCCGGGTTGTTGACGAAATGGGAGGGTAGAAAAACTACTGAAGAAACCTATATGAAAGCCGACTGGGGGCTTCCAACCGTGGTCAAGCAGATGACCTCCGCCGACATCCAGGCCCGTCAGTGTCCAGCCTGTCCGTGACCTTCACCTCGAGAGAGAGAGAGAGAGAGAGAGAGAGAGAGAGAGAGAGAGAGAGAGAGAGTGAGGTGTGGCGCAGCCTGCTGTGGCTCCACTGGCCACGAGGAAACAGGACGCCTGAGGGGATCAAAACGCAGACCTGTTTCAAAACTCTATACTTTTCCAACTGGATTGGTGAGCATGTTTCTGGCCCTTCATAATCGGATCTAGATAGGGTAAAGGGGGTGATCATTTTGGGTATAATTAACATGAGTTGTTGTCCCTCGATGTTCTGTGTGTTTCCCCATTTCATAATGACTGTTGTAAGGTATAATATGCCTGTATCTATTTTAGCTAGTACTGTATTGTTATGATTTGTTTTTCCCTCCCATGTACCCTCTTATTTGCTTGCATTTGATTTGTTTTTCCATATGCAATAAAATTCCATTTCGATTCATTAAACTTGGTCTATAAGAGTCTTCTCTGCATTGTAGTTCCTGCACCTAAGTCCAGTGTCTAGAACCTAAGGGGCGAGTGGGTCGAACCACTCAAGGTTTTACTGTGCAAAAGAGAGAGAGAGGCCTCTGGCGAGAGAAACCTCGGCGAACTCAGAGAGAGAAAACCCCTTACAGCTAGTACATGGGTGGGGGTCCGCATAACCCTGCCAGTCATTAGCTCGTAAGGGGAGTACCCCGTGCTTTTAGACTGGCTGGCCCGGATCCCCATCAAAACCAATTGTAGGACTTCGGCCCATTTCAGGGTCCGATTCATACGCTCCACGATCCCTGATGACTGCGGGTTGTGGGCCACATGCCATTTCCCTTCAATGCCCAAAAGCATAAGGGTGTTCTGCATCACCTGTCCGGTGAAGTGACTCCCTTGGTCGGACTCCACAAACTGTGGTAGTCCTCACCGCGAGAACACTTCCCGGACCAGGATCCTGGCAGTACCCAGAACTGTGGCTGCCTTGCAGGGAAAAGCCTCTACCCACTTGGTAAACACGTCCACCAGGACTAGGCAGTACTTATAGCCTCCCTGGGTGGGGGGCAGGGGCTTGATGTAGTCAACTTGTGTCAACTGCCATGGTCCCTCTACCCTCCTGACGTGTCCCATAGGGACCTTCCTTTTGTGGGGTGTAGGGGGTGGCGGCAGTGGGGGTGGTGTCACCTGGCGCGTGCGTGCGCCCAGTCAGTTATGCCTCTGACTTTTTTGTGAGCGGTTCGAATCGCTCCCACGCCCCTGGGTTCTAGACAGCAGACTTAGGTACAAGGCGGCGGTACAGAGAAGACTCGAGTAGACAGGTGGTTCGATGTAAAGCAAAACCAAGATTTTATTGAAGAGGAAAACTTGATACAGTCTTATGGAAAAATTACTAGTGTACACTTCTACAGGCAAAAATTATAAGAGAGTCATAATAATACTTATATACTTATACAGGGAATGAGGAACACACGGCACATTGAGGGAAAACAACTATCTTAACAATCCCCTTATCCTTATCCCACCCCCATATCTAACTAGATTAAGCTATGAGGGGTCAGAACTTCATGCTCACCAATCAAAAAAGTTTGTCAGACTCAAAACAGCGATTGGGTTCGGGGTTCGCTCTTGATGCTCCCTGGAGCCTGCCATCATCACGTGGGCTCCGGGCGCTGCAAGGGCATTGTCCAGGTTCAAGTACCCCAAAGTTAAAGTCTCTGCTTGGGTACTTTGCCTTGCAGGGATGGTTCTTCATCGACAGCCGACAGCTTGAATTTGCATGAAGATTGTCGCAGGTTGGCTGAGGCTGAAGGCCCGATGATTCGAAGCCTACCCTCAGTTGGTCTTCCTCGGTTGGTCTTCCCTCCTCCCCTCATCGCGTCCCACCTCGCCTGGCTTGAATTTGTCCGTGTCCGCTCGATGCAACGCCGGTGCCGATGGAATGGCAATAGGCACGGGCAAAGGCCAGGGGGTAAGCGCGGGATGGGGAAAGAGCAGCAGCCATGAGGGTGGGCAGAGGGAGAAGAATACCAGTACACACAGAGAGAGCAATTGCTACCCGGGGGCCTCCAATTACACCTTCGTCGAAAACCCTTATCTGCGCGCCAAATCAGGTTAGTTCTTTGTTTTAATTTTGGCGGGCTAGTTTAAACTTGTTGTGTATGTACCTTTAAGGGAATAACTGGTCTCAGACTGCAGTACCGGCAATGACCACCCCTGTATAAAAGGCCCTAGCAGGCTTCTGTAGTTTCAGTTTCCAGGTTGTCTCCATTCAGTAACGACTTGTTATAATCAACTCCTGCAGTCCGTGTCTCAATTATACACGGACATAATACTGGCGACGAGTAAGAAACGAACTTACCTGCAACTTGGCAGCACCTCAGACGACGTTATTGAAGGACGAAGCCAGAAGAAATTAAAAAAAGAAACTCGAGAAACGGGCGTCGACCGTGGGCAACCGCCCTCCAAATCATCGAATTGAAAAGTGCAGGAGAGACTGTCGAGAGCCAGGCTTGGTTCTCCAGTCTGTGGTTTCCCAGCTAATCGGGCTGGTGGCAGGTAGTGCACTGATCCTTCCTGGGCTGCGGCGGGCTAGAGCTCGATCGGGTGGCTCTGCAACGGGGCCGGGCAGCGAGTCGTGAGGCAAAGAGAGAGAGAGAGGGTGGAGCACATAGGGCGTGGCCGGTGCTTTGAAGCCGGGCAGCGTTCGGACCTAAGAAGAGGGAGGGAAGTGTCCCAGAGGGTCCGCTCCATGACGGGAATGGTTCTTCAATTAACGGAGCAAATATTGAAGAGCGATAGAAAAATAAAATACCGCGGAGAGCGGCGTTGGCAGCAGCGATCGGGGAGGCGCGAAGACCATAGGGCGTCGCTATTACAGGATAGTAAAATAAATATAATCGCCAGAAACAGCGTTGACAGCAGCGGCAGCGGCGGGAAAGCGCAGGAGGCGCCATCTCAACGCGGCGGGGAAGAAGGAAAAGCGCGGGAGGCACCATTTTGATCCATCGGGGACGAAGGCAAAGTGCGGGAGGCGCCATCTTAGATTTTCAAGATGCCAAAGACTGGCGATATCATTGCCTTCGATAATGCAATAGAAGACTGGACCACGTATGTGGAAAGAGTCGAGGTATATTGCGAGGCAAACAAAATAGCCGATGAGAAAAAGGCATCGGTATTGCTAAATTTAATGGGCGCTAGAACGTACGGCCTATTGCGGGCCCTGATTACTCCAGCCAAACCAAAGGCGAAGATTTTTAACGAAATTGTTGCTATCCTACAGGAACACCTAAATCCTACACCGCTGCTGATAGCAGAAAGATTTAAATTCCACAGGAGAAATCAGCATAAAAATGAGAGCAATGCTGATTACCTTACGGAACTACGCAAGCTATCAAAGCACTGCCAGTTCGGAGCAGGACTGGCAGATACCTTACGGGACAAATTTGTCTGTGGACTCCTGAGTGAAGGAACCCAGAAGAGGTTACTCTCAGAGAAAGAGCTGACGCTAGATAAGGCTTTCAGCGTGGCAGTATTGTACGAAGCAGCAGCAAGGGGAGCTGCGGAAATACAACAAAAGCCACAGGAATACAGCACCCACGAAATGACACAGGGATTTGCAAAATGTTATCGCTGCGGCAGAACAAACCATGACCAGAAGGACTGCTGGTCCAAGGACAAAATATGCAGGCAATGCGGAAAGATGGGACACATTGCACGAGTTTGCAGGTCTGGGAAGAAGACCAATGGCAACAAAAAGGCTACTAAGGAACCGTACAGGAAAGTACAAAAGATGACGGACAGTAGTTCCGAAGACCAGATGAGCGATAGTGAATCCGGGAACAAGAGACTAAGCTGTCTCAAACTTCACAACGTAATCGCAAAAGAGGATCACCGAACCATTTGGGTCACCCTCACGATAGCAGGGTCCCAAGTCAAAATGGAATTGGATATAGGATCAGCTCTAACTGTCATGAATCGATGAGACTACGAGCAGCTATTCTCACACATGCAGAGAGACATCCATCATCTTGAGGGCGTATACGGGGCAAAAAGTATACCCCAGAGGAAAAATAAGGGTGCCTGGGGTGCCTGTCGAATACAACGGCAAGAAAATACAGAAATTGTATCTCTACATTCTGCAAGCACGGTGGCATAGTGGTTAGCACTGTTGCCTCACAGCTCCAGGGACCCGGGTTCGAATCTGGCCTCGGGTGACTGTCTGTGTGGAGTTTGCACATTCTCTCTGTGTTTGCGTGGGTTTCCTCCGGGTGCTCCGGTTTCCTCCCACAGTCCAAAGATGTGCAGGTTAGGTTGATTGGCTATGATAAAATTGACCCTTAGTGTTAGGGGGATTAAATACGTGGGGTTACGGGGATAGGGTGGGATATGTGTTGGTGTAGGGGTTACGGGGATCGGGGGTGGGATATGTGTCGGTGCAGGCTCGATGGGCCGAAATGGCCTCTATCTGCACTGTGAGGTTTCTGTGATTCTGTGATTCTGTGAAGATGGTGGGCCACCATTATTGGGACATGAATGGATCAGAAAGATAAGTTTAGACTGGCACTCCATTCAGGCACTGACGGTGGCTGGTAAAAAGGATGACGACATCACTCCTGGACGATTGTCAAGAATCTTAGCTGACGCCAAAGAGGTATTTCAACAAGAACTGGGCACTCTTAAAGGCGTAACCGCCTCGATAAAAATAGAGGAGAGTGCAATTCCCAAGTTTTTCAAAACAAGACCGGTACCATATGCAATTCGCCCAGCCGTTGAGGCAGAGCTGGAGAATCTGGAGAATGCAGGCGTGTTATCTAAGGTCGACTGGAGCGAGTGGGCGACACCCATCATTCCTGTCATGAAGAAAACGTTAAACAATAAGTCTGAGGAGGCAAGGAAGGTTCACATCTGTGGGGACTTCAAGGTGACGGTGAACCCAGTCCTTCACACAGTACAATATCTTCTTCCAAGGATAGAAGATATCTTCGCCTCACTATCTGGAGGGAAGCGTTTTTAAAACATTGACCTAGCACAAGCATATTTGCAGATGGAGGTTGAAGAATCCTCTAGGAAGTATCTCACGATAAACACTCACAAAGGCCTTTACCAGTATAATCGACTGGTATTCGGAGTAGCATCAGCTCCGGCGATATGGCAAAGAGCGATGGAACAAGTCCTGCAAGGGATTCTGGGGGCTCAGTGTTACTTGGACGACATCCTAGTGACAGGTGAAGATGACAGTGAACCCCTTGCCAACCTAGAGCAGGTGCTCACTAGATTACGTGAACATGGGCTACGAGCCAATCGCCCCAAGTGCGAGTTTTTTAAGAAACTGATATCATATTGTGGCCACGTGATTGATGAAGAGGGGTTGCATAAGTCCCCTGACAAAATTGAAGCGGTAGTTAAGGCTCCAGCGCCTGAAAATGTGTCGCAACTGAGGTCATTCCTCGGATTGGTGAATTGCTACCGTAAGTTTTTGCCGAATTTGTCCATAAATCTGCATCCACTGAACACCCTACTATGAACGGGAGTAGCATGGAAATGGAGCGATGAATGTAAGCGGGCTTTTCAGAAGAGTAAGGACCTAATCACTTCAAGAGAAGTATTGGCTCACTACAACCCATCACTACCGAAAAGATTGGCATGTGATGCGTCTCCCTACGGCATTGGGGCGGTACTGTCACATAAATTCCTTGATGGTTCAGAGAGGCCGATAGCTTTTGCGTCACGCTCGTTAACTTCAGCCGAGCGTAACTATGCCCAGATTGACAGAGAGGCCCTCAGCCTGGTGTGGGGGGTGAAGAAGTTCAGTCACTACCTGCATGGTCAGAAATTTACTCTACTAACTGAACATCAACCTCTCGTCTCCATTTTCAACCCTCAGAAGGGCGTACCGATAATGACGGCACAACGGCTACAGAGGTGGTCCCTTTTCCTAGGGGCACACCAATATGACATCGAGTACAAAGGAACTAAACAGCATGGGAATGCTGATGGATTGTCGCGCCTACCGTTGCCGACAGTGGAAGAAGAACTGGCAGTGGATCCAGTGGAGTTGTTCTACTCGACTATAGTCGAATGTCTCCCTGTGACGAATGCAAACATAGAAAAGGAAACACGAAATGACCCGACACTCTCCTGGGTCTATGATTTAACGGAGAAGGGATGGCCAGCACATGGCGAACCACTGCTGGCAGCATTCTCGCCGAGAAGAGAACAGCTGTCAGTGTGCAGAGGAACCTTGATGTGTGGATCCAGAGTAGTAACTCCACCCAAATTGAAGGATCGAGTGCTCGATGAGCTTCATGAGGGTCATCTGGGAGTGGTAAAAATGAAGAACTTAGCCAGAGCATTTGTGTGGTGGCCGGGAATCGATAGAGAAATTGAAGAGATGACCAAGAGCTGTACAGGATGCCAGAAGGTCCAAAACGCCCCACCACAAGCCCCTCTACATCCATGGGAGTGGCCCTCATCTCCATGGCAAAGGGTGCACATTGATTTTGCTGGTCCCTTTATGGACTTGATGTTTTTAATTGCGGTGGATGCACATTCAAAGTGGCCAGAGGTAATAAAAATGTCCTCAACCACCACAGAAAAAACTATCACAGTCTTACGAACCATATTCGCCAGGAATGGGCTGCCTGAACAGATTTGCTCTGACAATGGACCACAGTTTGTGTCTGAAGAGTTCCGGAGGTTCTTAAAGAACAATGGTGTTAAGCATTACACATCCACCCCATATCATCCAGCCACTAATGGATTGGCGAGAGGTTTGTTCAAACATTCAAGAAGGCTATCAAGGCAATGTGTAATGAAGATATACCCCTACAACACAAGGTGGATAACTTCTTGTTTGCCTACCGGAATGCGACACATGCGGTTACCAACCAAACTTCAGCCATGATGTTCTTCAATCGAAGACTACAATGCCGCTTGGATTTGCTTAAGCCAAACGTCAGAAGAGATGTGGAGAACAGACAGTTTCAGAATATGAATGAAAGGCCAACCAGGAATTTTAAGATAGGTCAACCAGTTTTGGCCCGGGACTACTGCACAGAGAAATGGCAGCCAGGAACGATCTGTACACGGCAAGGACCTCTAATGTATACTGTGGACGTTGGAGAGAGCATTGTAAGACGCCATGCTGACCAGATTCTAGAGTCACTGGAAAACGTCAACTCCACACCACGATCTGATACACCTGGCGATGAAACCGAAGTACCAATTGCATCTACCGCAGAATCGGTGATATTGGAAGCAGACGAACCAAACAACGACATTGATCCCGACTCAACCTTGCCAGAAGAACCTGATATCCCAAAGAGGCGTTATCCAGACAGAATCAGGAAGCCTCCTCAAAGACTGAACTTATAATTGCTTAACTTCAACCAATGTATCTAGCAACCGTAATTGTAATTGTAATTAGTTATTATTTAGTTGTTAAATGAATGTTATGTACTGTTTATCTAAAAGGGGAGGAATTGTTGTGTATGTACCTTTAAGGGAATAACTGGTCTCAGACTGCAGTATCGGCAGTGACCACCCCTGTATAAAAGGCCCTAGCAGGCTTCTGTAGTTTCAGTTTCCAGGTTGTCTCCATTCAGTAAAGACTTGTTATAATCAACTCCTGCAGTCCGTGTCTCAATTATACACGGACATAATAAAAATAATGGTAGCAATTCATACTAACTGGTTTTCAGATGGTCGGTAATCACATCTACCGGCCCGATAATTGACTTATATTGTCCTGAAAGTTCCTTGATGGGCCTGTCCAGCCACGATGGCTGTGTTAATCTGTTTCCGATAACATATGCAAACTGTTGATGGCCTTGACTATAGGTCTAACTGAATTTAGATTTTGTCTCCAATTCGGTCTAATGCATAATTCAGAGTCCTGTCTGGTTCCAAAACACAAATGCTTCTCTTCACAGAAAAGCATGCAGCATTAGTTTCGATTTCTCCCAAGCTGTCTGCGTTGCAGAATCCATTTTGGAATCCCACAGGCTTTCGGCCACGAGGCACGGACGCCATCTTGGGTACACTTTTTAATTTAAAATGTCCATGCAGGGTCCCGTTTATTAATAACAGCCTTCGGGGAAATGCAGAAATTTTGCAAATTTACAGGGGGTCAGGGTTGTTTGCAGCGCACACAAGACAGCCTGCACAGAACTCGCGGACATCGTCCCTGAGTCTCGGCCACCATCCCGCCTGTTCCACCCACTGCCAGGTGGTCTCAGGCCCGGGGTGTCCCGCTCCTGGACCCTCGTGGGCCAGTTGAAGGAATTCCCTCCGATGCTGCTGCGGCACAACCCACTGTTCCCCCCGGAACAGCATGCCCTCTTTAATGGAGAGAGTCGCTGTGCCGTACGGACCTTCTATTCCCTTTCCCTCAGCAACTGCGCTGAGGACTGCTTTTAGGACGGGGTCTTGGACTTGGACCATCTTAAAGTCCGGGGCTAATGCTACTCCTACACTCCCTTGGGTCTCGTCCCTACCTCTGACCGTCACCATGTGTCTGGACCCAAATGGGTCCCAGAAAGTGCCTGTGCGGGCACCCTCCTTGGCGAGCAAGTCAGCCTGCTGGTTGCCTTGGTCGTGGGGTTCTGTGGAGGAATGGGCCTTCACCTTGTGAATGAAAACCTCCCCTTCCTCCCCCACTGCTGCCAGGATCTTTTCCAGCAGGGGCTTTACTGTGAGGGGTCTCCCGTCAGCGGAGGTGTATCCGCGGCGGGACCAGATGGCCAGGTACTCCGTACACGAATTGCACGTGAACATGCTGTCCGAGTAAAATCGTGTAGGGGGTGGGGAAGATTTCAGGGTGTGTAACAACGTACACCACCGCAGACAGTTCAGCCTGCTGGGCGCTCATGGTGCTGGGGAGCTTAAGCGCCAGGGCAATGTTTGCCGCTGGGTAGTAAACTCCACACCCTGTGAGACGCTCGCCAGCAGATACCGTGCTGGAACCGTCTACATAGATCTCGCAGCCTGTGGGATGTATCCCGGCCCGTAAACCTATGTTTACTTCCCAAACCCCTTCGATGGAACACCGGTGGGCTGTTCTAGCATACACCAGGTTGGCTGCAAGGTTTGGCACACAGAGACCCTTCACCTTCAGATCCACCTGTGAGAGGAGCGAGGTCCAGCGGGCAATGCGGACACTGCTCACTGTTCCATCCTTGATCCTCCCATCCAGAAGCATCTGGGTGGGTGTTTGATGGGTGAGGAGGGTGATGGGAGAGGTGCCTGTGAAGATCAGCGATCTTTTCACAGCCCAATGTGTGGCCAAAAGATGCCGCTCACAATTGGAATAGCTCCTTTCCACATCTGTGAGTATCCTGGAGGAGTAGACCAGCTGCCGCAGCCGGCCGTGCCGCTCTTGGAGCAGCACAGCACTGAGGCTGTCCCCGCTGGCTGTTACCTCCAGGAGAAACTCTTTCCCCCCATCTATGGCCCCTAAAGCTGGCGTGGTCTGCAAGTCCTTCTTGAGCCGGACAAATGCTGCCTGGCAACCCTCATCCCAAAGCCACTCCACTCCCTTGTGTAGGAGTCGGAGCAGAGGGGCTGCGATGGCTGCATAGTCCTCAATGAAGTCTCTACAGTACTCGGTTAGCCCTAGGAATGACCTCACACCCGTTACTGTGTTAGGGACCGGTAGTTCTTGTACTGCCTCCCTCCCAGCCTTATCTATGGCCCTTTCTCCAGCACGCACGGTCAGACCGAGGAATTTTACCTCCTGCTGGCCAATCTGCGCTTTCTTGGGATTTACCTTGAAACCCTTCTGTCCTAACAGCTCCAGCAGTTCAGCCAATAGCGGGCCATGCTCCTCTTTCGAATCAGTGAACAGGAGCAGGTCATCCACATATTGTCTGGGCTGGCTAAAATCCTTCAAACTGTCGGCCATGCACTGATGGAAAATGCTGGGGCTGTTGTGGAAGCCCTGTGGCAAACAGTTCCACGTGTACTGTTGCCCTTTAAATGTAAAGGCAAACTTGTACTGATCCTCCCTCCTTACGGGATGGACCAAAACCCATTTGAAATATCCAGCACCGTGAAAGTGGTCGCGAATGCTGGAATACTCCCGATGAGGTCGACAACTGCTGCTACTGTGGGTGCGCAGGCTGGGATGTTACTATTGAGCACCCAATAGTCCAGCGTGGCCCTCCAGGAATTGTCCGGTTTTCTGACCGGCCATAACGGAGAATTCACGTGGGTAGCTATAGGTCTCAGAACTCTGTGCTGCACTAACGAGGACATGGCTGCTTCCATGTCCAGCTCCACTTCCCTGGGGAATTTATACTGATTCTGTGGTCGGGCCATGGGATCCCCGTCTACGCTGACTTCAAACCCTGTGACCCTCCCGCAGTCGTATTTGTGAGTGGCAAATGTGGCCAGGTGGGCCTGCATAAATGCCTGGAACTCTGGTGGGGTGTTGCTGACCATGAGCCCAAGGTTATAATCCTCTTTGGGCTTCATGGTGCAGAGGGACCCCTTCCCTTCCTTTCCCGGGATTACGACGATCTCACCATTCTTTACTCTACCTGCCCCCCAAAGGCAGTGATTCCTCAAATCCACTAGGATCATGGCCTACAATAAAGTCGGCCCCCAGGACCCCTCTTCCACCCTCCACATCCCATTTCATCAGGATACACGTCCACTTGGAGCGGAGCGGTCCTATCAGAAAGGCGAGCGGGATGGAGAACGAGCCGGCCTGTTCTCTACCCGTGAACCCCGATAGAGTGTATGGGACCCTGCTGGAGCGAGGTGAGGCGATGGCGTTAGCTGAGTAGACCACGGTGCATGATGCTCCCGTGTCTAACAGATAAGTCCTCGTCACCTTCTCCACCTCCATCTCCAAAAGGGGTCTTTTCCACTCATCATATCGGAGCAAACACAGATAAACAGGTTGCGCTGGCTCTAGTCACGGCTGTGGGTTGGATGGGGCTGACAGGGTGAGAGCACCGGTGGCAGCTGCTACTCTCCCCTGGCCAGTCAGTAAGGACCTCATGGCATTCAAAAGTGACTCGAACTCTGCGGAAGGGGTTCCTACCCCCGCCTTTTGGGCTGGGGCTGTGGGCTGCTTTCCCTTGTTATCCTTCCAAGGGTTTTTGCACTCCTTCCACCAGTGACCATCCTTCCCACACCCACAACAATTGATCTTTGTGTTGGGGGGGTTACTCCCTTCCTGGTGCCACTCTTTCCTACCCGTTCCGGGTTTTACCTCATGCACCTTTCCCTTGGGTGGGTGTGCATCAGCTCCCCTATCGTTTTTGTAAGACAGAGTGAGCTGCCTAATTACCATGAGTTCTGTGGTCTGGGGATCTTTGGGGTCGAACCAGGCTTCTGCCTTGGCCCGGACCTGTGGCTAGCTGTTCGCCACCAGGCAACGGAACCAATGCGCGAGGGAATCCCCTTTCAGGAACGCCCGGTGTCCCCGGGCAAGCCTTCCGGTACACCGGCCACAGCCGGTCCGCAAAAGCCTGCTGGGTTTCCCCAGAAAGCTGGATCATCTTCTCCACGCGGGAGAAGGAACTTCTACCATCTATCCCCATGGCCTCTAGAACCGCATCTCTAAGCTCCTCGTACCTGCTCTGCCCCCTTTTACACTCGTCAGAGCGGGATTGGAGGAGATTACTCTCCACGGAGAATAGCAGCATTTTGGCCTTCTCAGCATCATTGCAGCCGTTGACGCTGGCGGTCTGCTCTATTTCCCTGAAGTGGATCGAGGGGTCTCCCTTTGCGGAAAGCTTTGGGATATGGTTGACCATAACCCTGAGCTGTTGGGTGTCAAATGGTAATACAAACTGGTTTTGGAGGGGTCCCTCAATGTCGCCATTAGCGGGTGGGCCGGATCTCCGATGCCGCGCTGGGCACATTGGTCCCGGCTCCGGCCTCTCGGGCGGGGGTTGCTGTACCTCAGCCTCCACCTCTGGCTCCACTTCGGGTTCCACCACCGGTTCCACCCCCCCTTGCTGCAAAACCTCGCTGAAACTTGGCGCTGCGGGTGGTGGCCGTGAGGTCTCCTCTCTCTCAACCGGGTCGTCCCTGGGCACCACCGGTGATGTTGGAACTGTCCTCCCCTCGTTCCCCATAAAATCTGCCTGGCCTGCCTTTGGGCTTATGAGGCATACCATGCCTTTTGCCTTCCGGAGGGCCCGGCTCAGATTTTCTATCGTCTCTTTACAGGGGCCGTGGTCAGCCTCCTCAAACCCCTGTTCACTTGCTAGCTTGTAAGCGGCTTTTACCTCCTGCACTCTCTCTTCCTGTTCCCTAATCTGTCTTGCCAAGCGGGCGTTTTTCTCCCGCAACCTTAACTCATTTCCCTTGGCCTCGGTGACTTGGCACCGTAGGTATTCCAACTGGGCCTTGTGTTCTCCCATTAAATGTACTCTTTCTTGGTTCAAAGCCTGCAAAGCTACTAATAACTTCTTCCCTGAGAAAGCCTTACCTGGATCTCCAGGGCTGACTCCCTTAACTCGACTGCCTGTGCTGCAACGAGCCTGTCCAAGAGCTGGACCTGCTTTTTAAAGCACATCTGCCAAACTGCCTTCTCTAAGGACTTCTTGTGTTCCTTTCCCTCTGTCCACTTAGCTGCTGCATCTATCAGACGCCCAGCCCTTAACAGAGTGGTGATCCACTTCTTAGTGATATTCACCTTGCTAAACACATAATCAGAAATCCTTTCCTCCATCACGGTTCACTCATCCGAACCATTGTCTACTGTATCGCAACCCTGTTGCCGGTGTCCTGCCGCGATCGCCATTTCTGTGGGGGTGGTGTGTGGTGGTCAGTCGGTTATGCCTCTGACTACCCGTGAGCAGTTCAAATTGCTCCCACACCCCTGAGATTCTCGACACCGGACTTAGGTACAGGTAGCGATACAGGAAAGACTCGAGTAGACAGGTGGTTTGGATGTAAGCAGAACTCAGGATTTTATTAAACAGGAAAAATTAATACAGTCTTAAGAGAAATGACCAGTATATAACATTACAGGCAAAAACAAATAACTATGCTTATAGAGGGAATGGGGAACACATGGCACATCGAGGGAAACAATTATCTTAACAATCCCCTTATCCTTATCCCACCCCCTATACCTAACTAGATTAAGCTATGAGGGGCCAGAATTTATGCTTACCAATCAAAAGGGTTTGTTGGACTCAAAACAGCAGTTGGGTTCAGGGTTCGCTCTTGGCGCTCTCTGGAGCCTGCCGTCATCACGTGGGCTCCGGGTGCTGCAAGGGCGTTGTCCAGGTTCGAGTACCCCAAAGTTAAAGTCTCTGTTTGGGTACTTTACCTTGCAGGGATGATTCTTCTTCTTCAGCCGACAGTTTGAGTTTGCATGAAGATAGTCGCAGGTTGGCTGAGGCTGAAAGCCCAATGATTCAAAGCCTACCCTCAGTTCGTCTCCTCAGTTTGTCTCCTCAGTTGGTCTTCCTCAGTTGGTCTTCCTCAGCTGGTCTTCCTCAGTTGGTCTTCCTCAGCTGGTCTTCCCTCCTCCCCTCGTCGCGTCCTGCCTCGCCTGGCCTGAATTGTCCGTTTCCGCCCGATGCGGTGCCGGGGCGATTTCCAGATGGAGTGGCAAAAGGCACGGGCAAAGGCCAGGGGGTAAGCGCGGGACGGGGAAAGAGCGACAGCCACAAGGGCGAGGGGCCGAAGAGCAGAGAGAGAAAAAAGAGATTGCTACCCGGGGCCTTCAATTATACTCTTTTCGAAAAACCCTTATCTGCGCGCCAAATCAGGTTAGTTCTTTGTCTTAATCTTGGCGGGCTATTTTAAATAATGATAGCAATCCATACTAACTGTTTTTAGATGGCCGGTAATCGCATCTACCAGCCCGGTAATTGACTTGTACTGTCATGAATGTTCCTTGATGGGCCTGTCCAGCCTCGATGGCTCTCTTAATCTGTTTCCGATTATATATGTAGACTGCTTGATGGCCTTAACTATGGGCCTAACTGAATTTAGATTTGTCTCCAATTCGGTCTAATACATAACTCAGAGTCCTGTCTAGTTTCAAAATACGAAGTCTCTCTTCACTGCAGCTTGGGTTGCGATCCACGAGCTGTCTGCGTTACAGAGTCCATTTTAAAATCCCACAGGCTTTCTGCCACAAGGCACGGATGCCATCTTGGGTACCCTTTTTGATTTAAAATGTCCACACAGGGTCCCGTTTATTAATATCAGCCTTCGGGGAAATGCAGAAATTTTGCAAATCTTACAGCATGCCCGATACGAGACTCCCAAAACAAGCGCTCTACTCGGAGCTCCGGCACAGCAAGAGAGCCCCAGGTGGGCAGAGGAAATGCTTCAAGGACACCCTCAAAGCCTCCTTGAAAAAGTGTAACATCCCCACCGACACCTGGGAATCCCTGGCCCAAGACCGCATAAAGTGGAGGAGAAGCATCCGGGAAGGCACCGAACACCTCTGGGAGCAAGCGGAAGCCAAGCGCAGGCAGCACACGGAGCGCACGTCAACCCAAGCACCCACCCACCCGCCCCTTCAACCACTGTCTGCCCCACCTGTGACAGACTGTAGGTCCCGCATTGGACTAATCAGTCACCTGCGAGCTCATTTTTAATGTGGAAGCAAGTCATCCTTGGTTCTGAGGGACTGCCTAAGAAGAAGAAGAACTCCCCAAAGCTGTAAGATTCGCAAAATTTCTACATTTCCCCAAAGGTTATTATTAATAAAAGGGACCCTGCATGGACATTTTAAAAAGGGTACCCAAAGATGGCATCCGCACCTCGTGGCCAAAAGCCTGCAAGATTTTAAAAGCTTGGACTCTGTGGCACAAGCAGCTTTTGGGGAAATCGAAACCAAAGCTGCAGTTTCTGTGAAGAGAGACTCTTGTATTTTGAAAAGCAGACAGCAGGACTCTGAATTATGCATTAAGCCAAACCGCAGACAGGCCAAAACCAGTTAGGCCTATACTTGAGGCCATCAAGTTGTTTGCATAAGTAGTCAGAAACAGCTCAAGGAAGCCATCGAAGCTGGGCAGACCGATTAAGATGTATTATTAACAAAACAACTCGATCATCAGGCCAGTAGGTGTGATCACCGGCCATCTAAAAACAGTGGCCTAGAAATTGGGTTGTGGGCTCGCCAGGGCTGTAGCGCCAGAAATTTTGCGCCAGCGTTAATGCGGCAGCGCCCGACGAAAATTCGGTTGCGCCGGCCCCAGAGGGCGGCGGGCGCTAAAGGAGGGTTTTAGCGCCTGAAAACGGGCATTGAATTGGGTTTCCCGGCGCTAATCCCCCGCTGCGGCACCCGATGTGGTGCGGCAGGCTGGGGAACTGCAGGCCTCCTCCTTCTGTTAAGGAGGAGCTGCCTGCAGCCGACAACTGTCCGGCGGATTCCCCCGACATCTGAGCCCGGCACCTCGGGGAAGTGCCGAGCTCGCAGCACACACTCATCAGGGCCGCGGGGGGGGTGATGCAGGAGTCCGGGAAGGGAGGTGCGGGCAGGCGGCCGCCGGGAACGCGGCCGGCCGCTGCTCCACCTTTATGCGCCGGCGCAAAGGCGTGTAAGAACACTTTTCACATTCGTTAGTTGCGCCTGCCACGGGCGAGGCGGGCGCAACTGAATTTGGGCTTGGGGCCGGGTTACCATGGCAACCGGGACGCTGCGCACACCGATGACGTCATCGGTGCCGGCGCAGCGCTACCGGCTAACGCCGATGGTAAGGCCCAAGTCAATTTGCAAAACGGCTATAAGTCCGGCGCAAGGCCCTCTAGCGCCACTAATTGGGCGCTAAGCCCACTCAATTTCTAGGCCAGTTAGTTTAGATTGCTACAATTAATTAAACTAGCCCGCCAAGATTGGAACAATGAACTAACCTGATTTGGCGCGCAGATAAGGGTTATCGTGAGGAGTATAACTGAAAGCCCCTGGTAGCAATCTCTCTCTCTTGCTCTTGCCCTTCACTCTGCTCTGGTGGCTCCGGTCTCTTGGGCTGCCGCTCGTACTCGTGCCCTGGCCTCGTGGCGGGTTCTCTCCCCGGAGCAGATTTTCAGTAGCCAGTGACACCACACCAACTGCTAGGAAGGGGAACGAGACCCAAGTCCATAGCCATCCAGGATGCCCAGGCTGCAGAAAGGGGCGAGACAAAGTTGAGCAGGTAGCCCAGGACTCATATAGTATTCCGACGAGACGAGATGAGTGGAGACGAAGAAGACGATAATAACTCGATAAGGGCAGGGCAGCGAAGAAAATGTATTGATAAATAAACCAAGCGCCTAGTTATAAGCTGGCGCTTGGGAAGACAAGTATCTCGTTGAGCACTGCGAAAACGCAGGTGGCCATGCCACAACGAATAAACTGGCATTTTTAAGCTTGGGTAGGAAAATCTAGGCAGTTAAAACTGGCAACTGCCCTGTAGGCACAACGGTGCCACCGCCGACCGCCCGAGGGAGAAGAAGAGGAGAACCCATTGTGACGAGACGACGACGGCAGCGGAGGGGAGAAGGTGTGTCGCAGTAGCAGATCCAGCACTGCGCCCCTGAAGACAACGTGGCAACGGGGTACCTAGAAGGACCAGAGAACAGACTTCAAAACTCGCACTCGTTAACAGTTGGCTTTTAAATTTGGATTGGTGAGCATGAATTCTGGCCCCTCAAATCTTAATCTAGTTAGGTATAAGGGGTGGGATAAGGATAAGGGGATTGTTAAGATAGTTGTTTTCCCTCGATGTGCCGTGTGTTCCCCATTCCCTGTATAAGTATAATTATTTTGTGTTTGCCTGTAATTTTATACTAGTAACTTCTCGTAAGATTGTGTTAATTTCTATTTTAATAAAATCCTGGTTTTCTTACATCCAAACCACCTGTCTACTCGAGTCTTTTCTGTATCGCCGCCTGTACCTAAGTCTGGTGTCTAGAGCCCAGGGGCATGGGAGCAATTCGAACCACTCACAAGCAGTCAGAGGCATAACTGACTGGGCGCACACACCACACCACACCACCCCCTACAAAGCCTTTCCACCATCTACAAGGCACAAGAAAGGAGTGTGATGGAATACTCTCCACTTGCCTGAATGAATGCGGCTCCAACAACACTCAAGAAGCTCGACACCATCCAGGACCAAGCAGCCCGCTTGATTGGCACCCCATCCACCACCTTAAACAATCACTCCCTCCACCACCGGCGCACCGTGGCTGCAGTGTGTACCATCTACAAGATGCACTGCAGCAACATGCCAAGGCTTCGTTGGCTGCACCTCCCAAACCTGCAACCTCTTCCACCTAGAAGGACAAGGGCAGCAGGTGCATGGGAACACCACCACCTCCAAATTCCCCTCCAAGTCACACACCATCCTGACTTGGAAATATATCGCCGCTCCTTCATCGTCGCTGGGTCAAAATCCTGGAACTCTCTACCTATCAGCACTGTGGAAGTACCTTCACCACACAGACTGCAACGGTTCAAGAAGGCGGATCACCATTACCTTCTCAAGGACATCGAGGGATGGGTAATAAATGCTGGCCTTGCCAGTGACGCCCACATCCCATAAACGAATAAATAAAAATCCTCCTTGCAATCCTTGTTCTCATCCATACAGGCAGCAAGTACCTCGTAGCTGTTCTACAAGGTCAAGGACTGAGTCTCCTCCATTACTACATCCTGGGTCCCCACACCTTCCTGACTCACAGTCACACCCTCCTTTCCCTGACCATTGACTAACTCTAAAGCACTACTTAACCTAAGGTGTGTGCCTGCCTCATGGAACAAAGTGTCCTGGTAACTCTGCCTCTCCCTGATGCATTGCTGTGTCTGCAGCTCGGACTCCAGCTCAACAACTCTGAGCCGAAGTTCCTCAAGTTGCAGACACTTACAGTAGATATGGTTGCTCAGGATAACGCTGCTATCCACAGACTCTCACATGCTGCAGTTATGACGCAGTTAGGATGCCCTGCCATGTCTCTCTGACTTTATTTTATTTATTTAATTAGTTAAAGTTTTTATTCAGAACCATCTTAATACTAAATGTTTTGTATTTGTTTTGTCTGTGGAATGTCATTTATCTTCTTTCCAATTGATTAGTTATTCACAGAATCACAGAATCCCCACAGTGCAGATAGAGGCCATTTCAGCCCATCGAGCCTGCACCGACACATATCCCACCCGATCACCGTAACCCCTACACCAACACATATCCCACCCTATCCCTGTAACCCCCCGAACACTAAGGGTTAATTTATCATCGCCAATCAACCTAACCCGCACATCTTTGGACTGTGGGAGGAAACCGGAGCACCCGGAGAAAACCCACGCAAACACGGGGAGAATGTGCAAACTCCACACAGACAGTCGCCCGAGGCCGGATTCGAACCCGGGTCCCTGGCGCTGTGAGGCAACAGTGCTAACCACTAATCATATTCTGCTAGGAGCGAGAGAGACAATTATGGTGAGAGCTTTTGTGACAAAGCAGCATATCCTTCACAGTTAGCAAACCCTGGGAGATCCGATAATATTATAAATAAACAATAGGGTCCAGAAATCCCATGGGCCATTGATCCCAGATTAGGCCGCTGCTACTCCTACTGAAGTACGCGGTGTCAGAGGGAGCTTACCTAATTTGCATGTAGACCGCAAGCAATCACCACTAGGAGCACATCTCAGGTGTCTGCCATCCATATGAGTCTGCAAACATGGTGTATAGTGAGGGGTAGCCCACACCCAAAAGGAACAAAAATTGCCCACATGACACCCTTTGTAAGGGGGCCAAAATTACCTTGTAATCTTCTTTGTTCTTCAGGGATCCAGGCCAAAAACCCAAGCTTGGATTCCCAAGTGTAATGATCAATAACATGTCATTCTAGAGTGGTATACTAGATGGAGCCATAGAGCTGTATAGAGCTGTATATTTAGTTGTATGTGTTTAAGACTACACTACCCACGATGCACTAGGCTACCTACAAGGCAGTAGTCAAGATGGCTGCCTGCACACAGAAGTACACATGCTGAATCTCTACAGATGCTATACCTAGAGAACGTGTACTGAATAAATGACTAGCTAGAAGCTAGCTGTTCATAATAAGAATGTCTAGTTATTAATGAACATAACATGGTACCAGGATTGGTGAAGATCTGCTCAAAATTGTGAAACGCGACATGGAGAATTTGAAGCCACCGGAGTTTTTGAATCTCACGGGAAATGTCGACTACAATTGGCGGACTTTCAAACAACAATTCGAACTCTACATTGCTGCCATCGGGTTCGGTACAAAGCCAGACGCAAGGAAGGTAGTATTGCTGATCACGGTTGCAGGCCCACAGGCGATAGAGGTATTTAATACATTTGTATTCAAACCAGAGGAGAACAGAGAAAAATTAGACGATGTGCTAAAGAAATTTGATACACATTGTTCTCCCAAAAAGAATGAGACTTATGAAAGATACGTGTTCTGTTCAAGGACACAGCAGCAAAATTAAACTTCTGATAGCTTTGTGACTGATCTGAAACTGAAAGCACAGACATGTAATTTCTCTGAGCTGAAAGCATCCATGATTCGTGACCAAATTGTGTTTGGTATTCATGATAAAAAGGTCAGGGAACGTCTGTTGAGAGAAACCGAACTAACATTGGAAAATGCTGTGAAAATATGCCAAGCCAGCGAGCTAGCTCAAAAGCATGCAAAGACTTTCAGTGAAATCAATAATGATGCGATTATAGTCAGTGCTGCTGTCGGTGCTGTGTCCTACAAAGGGAAGAAACATGGGCAGAACAGAAATGAAAAGCAATCGGAGGAAGGAATTTTTAATTGTAAACGCTGTGGTTACAAACACCAGTTAAGACAATGCCCAGCATTTGGAAAAATATGCACAAAATGTCATGGAAAGAATCACTTTGCCAAACAATGCTTTTCAAAAGTAAAAACAAAGAAAGGGCAACGAGTTAATGTGATTGAGGACACTGATTTAAGTGAGACATTTTTTGCAGGAATGGTGTCATGTGACAATATCAAAAATGATACAGAAAATGTGCAGCCCTCAGATATGGACAATGCTGAACATAAAGTTAATGCAGTAAAAGAGGACAAATGGATGATCCCACTGCAGGTAAATGGAGCATTAGTTACATTGAAACTGGACACTGGGGCAAAAGCAAACTTAATCAGTATGAGTGACATTAAAAATATGAAAGAAAAGCCCAAAATACAGAAAAAGTCAGTACTACTGAAGAACTATAATGGTCAGAAAATAGATAGCTTAGGTGTATGCAGACTTAAAGTGACAGTCAAAGACAAAGTGCATCATCTCATGTTTTCTGTTGTGGCTGAAGGACTTGATTCACTACTAGGTGACAAAGCTTGTGAAGACTTAGAACTGGTCAAGAGAGTCTACCGTATAAACTGTGCCATAAGCAGACCAGATGACTCGGTGGATTCTGTACTAAATAATTTCCAGGATATGTTCAAAGGATTTGGAGTTCTACCATTCACTTACAAGATCCAGCTAAAGGAGGCTGCTCAGCCAGTGGTACATGCTCCACGAAGAGTTCCAGCACACCTGCGTGACTGGCTCAAGAATGAACTGGACAGAATGACCACACTAGGAGTCATCAGGAAAGTCGAAGAGTCAACAGACTGGGTTAGCTCCATGATATGTGTAAAGAAAAAGAACAATGACCTAAGAATATGCATGGATCCAAAGGACTTAAATGCAAACATAAAACGTGAACACTACCAGATTCCCAAGTGAGAAGAAATCACCAGTGAAATGTCAGGTGCCAGATACTTTACAAAGCTCTATGCCTCACAAGGATTTTGGCAACTAAAACTGGATGAAGGGAGCACCAAATACTGTACCTTCAACACACCATTTGGCAGGTATTGTTTCCTCAGAATGCCTTTCGGGATAATGTCTGCATCTGAAATCTTTCATAGAGCGATGGAACACATAATTGAAGGTCTGGAAGGAGTCCGGGTCTATGTTGATGACATCATCATCTGGGGCTCCACATTGAAAGAACACAATGAGAGACTGACTAAAGTGCTACAGAGCATACGCCGGAATGGACTGAAGCTCAACAAAGCCAAGTGTCAGTTTGGTGTCCAGGAAGTAACTTTCCTAGGAGATAACCTATCTGGTAAAGGAATAGAGCCAGATATGGAAAAAGTAAATGCCATACTCAAAATGCCCTGACCCACTGACAAAAAAGGAGTACTACACATCATGGGGATGATAAACTTCATTGGAAAGTTCATTCCTAACTTGTCAGCCAAGGCAACCTGTCTGCGAGACCTGCTACATAAAACAAATGAGTTCGCATGGACAGAAAGACATGACCAAGAGTGGATGAATCTCAAAACAGTGCTGACAACCACATCTGTACTCACTTTCTTTGACCCAACAAAGAGAATCAAAGTTTCAACGGATGCATCAAAAGATGGCCTTGGCACAGTCCTGCTACAAGCAGAGGGTGCAGATTGGAAGCCTGTTGCCTATGCCTCCAGGTTTATGACTGATTCTGAGTGTCGATATGCCCAGATTGAAAAGGAATGTCTAGGCTTGGTAGTTGGACTAGAAAAGTTTCATGGCTACATATATGGACTTCCCACCTTCACAGTTGAGACAGACCACAGCCCACTGGTTGCCATCATTAAAAAAAATCTGAATGAGATGTCTCCAAGGATTCAACGACTCATGATGAAGCTGCAAAGATATGAATTTGAACTGATCTACACACCAGGCAAATACATAGTGTTAGCAGATGCACTATCCCAAGCACCCACAATGAGTCATGTGAGATCTACTGAAGAAGACGTGGATGTTCATGTGAGTATGGTCACTGCTGCGCTGCCCGTGTCAGACACAAAATCAAAGCAAATAGCAGAAGAAACAGTAAAAGATACAGTGTTACGAACAGTAATAGAGAACATTCATCATGGTTGGCCAAAAGGTTCCTGTCTAAAATACTTTCACATAAGGTCAGAATTGAGTGTTGCAAGTGGACTATTACTAAAACAGAACAGAATAGTCATTCCACAGGCTCTACGTCAAGACATGCTCAAAAGGATTCATGAGGGACACCTCGGAATTGAAAAATGCAAAAGGAGAGCAAGAGACACTGTTTATTGGCCTGGCATAAATAAGGACATTGAGAACATAATAGGCAAATGTGAGACATGTCAGAAACACCAAAACAAACAAACAAAGGAACCAATGATAGTAGCTGACTTACCAACAGCACCATGGCAAAAGGTTGGTATGGACCTCTTCCATTTGAATGGTAAAGAATATCTAATAGTGATTGACTACTATTCTAACTATCCTGAAATGGCGCTGTTCTCAAGCACCACAGCAAGCAGTGTCATAATGCATGTGAAATCCATCTTCGCCAGACATGGAATTCCCAGGATTGCCATTAGCGACAATGTTCCATGCTTCAACTGTAAGGAGTGGCAACAGTTTGCAGCACATTATGACTTTCAGCACATCACATCCAGTCCTTTGTATGCTCAGTCAAATGGTAAGGCAGAGAAAGGTGTTCAAGTTCACAAGCAGCTACTGAAGAAAGCAACAGAAAGCAAGTCTGATCCTTATCTCGCCCTGCTGAGCTACCAAGCCTTAACTTTAGACTGTGGTTCTTCACCTGCTGACCTACTAATGGGTCGCAAGTTGCGCACCACGCTACCCTGCTGTGCAAAAGAACAGCAAAGTAAGGAACTGAGACAGAGACTTCAACTGTTAAAGCTGAAACAGAAATCATACTATAACAAGTCATCCAAAACTCTAAAACCATTGACAAGGGATGATGTTGTCAGGATTGAGGATCCAGATGCATGGAACAGGAAAGCTACAGTTCTTGAGGAAGTACGACCAAGGTCATACATTGTTAGAACTGAGGAAGGACAGATTCTCAGGAGGAACCGCCGTTCCCTCCTGAAAACACAAGAAACTATCCAAGAGCAGATTGATGACAATGCCGCAACTGAATCTTGTCATTCACCACCAGAACAATCTCATGAAAACACATCAGACTTACCCGTGCTGAGAAGATCCACACATGAAGTAAAAAAGCCTGATAGACTTAATCTTTGAGTACAAAGAAAAACTATATTGAAAGTGTATTGACTGTTGTGAAAATGTTTATGTTTATAGAGCACTAACAAAAGTGTTACTGATATCATCTTTATCGTTTTTCTTGAAAGTTGATTGATACTGATTTTGTTAACCTCAAAGAAAGGGGGATGTAATGATCAATAACATGTCATTCTAGAGTGGTACACTAGATGGAGCCGTATAGCTGTATAGAGCTGTATATTTAGTTGTATGTGTTTAAGACTACACTACCCACGATGCACTAGGCTACCCACAAGGAAGTAGTCAAGATGGCTGCCTGCACACAGAAGTACACATGATGAATCTCTACAGATGCTGTACCTAGAGAACGTGTACTGAATAAATGACTAGCTAGAAGCTAGCTGTTCATAATAAGAATGTCTAGTTATTAATGAACATAACACCAAGGTGGACCATTGAAGGGACCAGTATTCCTCTTCCTTCTTGGCGTATTGGCTCTGAAGAAGCATTTGGGCCTCTGAGTGGCCAAGGTCACAGGGCCTCCTAATGTGGGGATGCTTTCCTCCCTGCCACATCACCGGCCTTGTAAGAGGTAAGTGGATGCTCCACCACACTTCCGCCAAATGTATGGTGGGTACATGCCAGAAGAGCCACTATGACCTTCAATGAGGTTTGAAGATTTTTTTCCAAATTATGATTGAAATTTTTGTGAATGTTCTGAAATTTCTTGAAAGGATTTATGTTTCAACTGACTTGAGAGAATTGACAGACAGCTTGTTCAGGGGACTCTGCCAATGTCACATTATGACTGGCCTGTGGGAGACATATGCGACTGGCACTGGAAGATTCTTGTGCTAGACAGCAGTACCTCCCCAAAACAATATGGTTGAGAGCATGGATATTAATCTGTATTCACCACAGCACCTTGGAACCCCGTGCCACCGTTTATTCTCATGACTAATTTTGCTCTAGGGTTAAGCAAAAGAACATTTGCATTCCTGAGAAAAAGATGATTACAGAGATGGTAGGATTGCACATTTTGCATGTTTTTTTTATGCTGAGTTTCTGAAGCTCTCTGAAGTCAATGGCAGAGGGGAACCCGATATATTTTGTAGAAGCCTCCTATAATGTATGGAAAACATTTCTATAAAATGCTAAGTGGTAGATTTTCAACTAGCCAATCGAGCATAAAACAGGCGTTGTTGACTGGCTGTCAATGATAGAATCCGCACGAATTTCCTTTCCATTGCGGAAAGGGAAATTGGGCGGTTTCCATAACAGACGGCCAAACTACAATGCCAGTGAGTGGGTTAAAAATCAACCCCAACAGATCCCTAACTTTGGAAGCTTCAGGCACTTTGTCACAAAATGCACTCTGTGGAAAATGTGTAATTGTTGTGGAGACCACATAGGGACAATAACACAATGTATAGCTAATGCTGTTATATGTACCTAAAAACAATTCACTTTGTATAGCAATGTTGTGATATGTACATGCTGGGTTGGGTTATTGGTGCAGGGTCCCTTTAAGCGCGTCGGTAGCGTGATGATGTCATGACATCGGTTGCGTGATGACGTTATAGCCACTGCACGGGGCTGAGCCTTCAGGCCTCGTGGAGAGTGATTAAAATAAGACACATTTTGTTTTTGCTCAAAGAAAAGTCTCAGCCTGTTGATTTCTGTCGACTCCAACATTGGTGACCCCCGCTGCCCTTTTGGACGATTCCAAAGACCTCATCTGAAATGGCGATGAACGCCATTTCCATCAAATTACCCGAGTTTTGGGAACAACAGGCTGCCGCTTGGTTCATAGAGTTTTCATAGAGTTTTACAGCACAGAAAGAGGCCCTTCGGCCCATCATGTCTGCGCTGCCCATCAATCCCTGTCCAGTCTAATCCCATTTTCCAGCATTTGGTCCATAGCCTTGTATGCAATGGCATTTCAAGTGCTCATCCAAATGCTTCTTGAATGTTGTGAGTGTTCCTGCCTCTACCACCCTTTCAGGCAGAGAGTTCCAGATTCCAACCACCCTCTGGGTGAAAAAGTGCCTCCTCAAATCCCCTCTAAATCTCCTGCCCCTTACCTTGAATCTATGCCCCCTTGTTATTGACCCCCCTACTAAGGGGAAAAGTTCCACTTTATCTACGCTATCTATGCCCCTCATCATTTTGTACACCTCAATCAGGTCCCCCCTCAGCCTTCTTTGCTCCAATGAAAACAACCCCAGCCTGTTTAGTCTTTCTTCATAGCTGAGGCGCTCCATCCCAGGTAACATCCTGGTGAATCTTCTCTGCACCCTCTCTAAAGCAATCACATCCTTCCTGTAAGAATTTGCAATAATTTACAGTTATGAAGATTCATTTTTTTTTTGATTAAAGGATCCCTGAGCGAGGTGCTTTTTAAATTTCCAGTGATAAAATGGCTCTCACACCACATGGCCGAATGACAAAAGAGGTTTGGAATGCAGCTTTCTGTGTCTGGAAGTAAGGTTCACTGAAGACAAAGGACAATGCTTTGTTTACAAAGCAACTGAATGCTATTAGCATTTGTTTAGATACACCTGAAACTGCAGAAGGGACTTTGTATCTTAAATGGGAAGCGTTAACATTTGAAAGGATTTTTAAATCACCCAGTACTGGACAATGGAGCAGATGTATCTCCCTTTTGTTTCAGCAAAGGGAGCTCTGAAAATCACATTAACTCAATCTAACCACTTTGAGTTAGCCTATCACAGCTTTGGGGTTAATTTTGCACACAGCCCTTGCAAGGCAGAACGGCAGGGGGGCTCACCAGGTATAAAGATAGATGCTGAAGCCAGCTCTTTCTCTTGACTTCCTGGGACGATAAGGTGAGCTCTCTCTCTCTCTCTCTCTCTCTCTTCGCTGGACCATGTGAGCAGAGATTTTCTGACTCTCAACAAGGCAACCTAGCAGGAGTTAAGGGGGGATGGTGATTTAAGGGAATTGCTAAGATTGTTTAAATAACATTGTAGCCATTGTACCCCTCGTTTTTGCCGTGTGTACCCCCTTGATATATAGTTTTACAATTTTACTGTGTTCGTGTGGGATAGTTTGATATTGTGATTGTAGTTTCTTTTAGTTAATAAAGCTTGATAATTTTCTCTCATCCAAACCACGTGTTCCGTTTTTAATATCATTAATTATAAGTTCCTCCACTCAGAACTAAAGGAGGGGTAGTGATTCGAAACCGCTGTTTTAAAATTGGTTTATAGTGCAGCAGCAAAAAGGACTGCTGGCCAGGTAGATTACCTTAAACCAGTTTAAACGAAGCCCCCGAAATCCTTACACTTCCTATAGTGAGGCGACCAGAACTGCACACAGTACTCCAGCTGTGGCCTCACCAGCGTTTTGTACAGTTCCATCATAACCTCCCTGCTCTTATATTCTATGCCTCGGCTAATGAAGGCAAGTATCCCATATGCCTTTTTAACCACCTTATCTACCTGTTGCGCTGCCTTCAGGGATCTATGTACATGCACACCAAGGTCCCTCTGACCCTCTGTACTTCCTAGGGTCCTACCACTCATTGTGTACTCCCTTGCCTTATTTGTCCATCCAAAATGCATCACCTCACACTTTTCAGGGTTAAATTCCTTTTGCCACTTTTCCGCCCATCTGACCAACTCGTTTATATCTTCCTGTAGCCTGAGGCTTTCCTCCTCACAATTTACCACCCCACCAATTTTCGTGTCATCTGCGAACTTACTGATCATACCTTTTACATTCTCATCCAAATCATTTATGTAGATCACAAACAGCAAGGGACCCAGCACCGATCCCTGAGGTACCCCACTGGACACAGGCTTCCAGTCACAAAAGCAACCTTCGACCATCACCCTCTGCCTCCTGCCACTCAGCCAGTTTAGGATCCAACGTGCCAAGGCACCCTGGATCCCATGGGCTCTTACATAGATACATAGATACATAGAAGATAGGAGCAGGAGTAGGCCATTCGGCCCTTCGTGCCTGCTCCGCCATTCAATGAGATCATGGCTGATCCTTTAATTCAGTATCCCGTCCCCGCCTTCTCTCCGTAACCCTTAACCCCTTTTGCCCGTAGAAATATATCTAATTCCCTCTTAAATATATTTAATGAGCTGGCGTACACTGCCCTCTGTGGCAATGAGTTCCACAGGTTCACCACTCTCTGAGTGAAGAAATTCCCCCTCATCTCTGTCCTAAATGGTTTAGCCCTTATCCTTAAATTATGTCCTCTAGTTCTGTTCTCACCCGCCAAGGGAAACATTCCTTCTGCATCCAGTCTGTCTAGACCTGTCAGAATTTTATACACTTCTATGAGGTCCCCTCTCAATCTTCTAAACTCCAGTGTGTACATCCCTAAACTACATAGTCTCTCCTCATAGGTCATTCCCGCCATTCCTGGTATCAGCCTGGTGAATCGCCGCTGCACCCCCTCCATGGCAAGAACATCCTTCCTCAGATGAGGCGACCAAAACTGTACACAGTACTCGAGGTGTGGTCTCACCAGTGCCCTGTACAGCTGCAGCAAGGTATCCCTGTTCCTGTATTCTAACCCTTTTGCTATGAAGGCCAGCATACCGTTTGCCTTCTTGACCGCCTGTTGCACCTGCATGCTCGCCTTCAGTGACTGGTGTACAAGAACACCCAGGTCTCTCTGTACTTCCCCCTCTCCCAATCTATTGCCATTTAAATAATAATTTGCCCTCCCGTTCCTGCACCCAAGGTGGATAACTTCGCACTTGTCCACATTATAGTGCATCTGCCATTTATCCGCCCAATCGCCCAGTCTGTCCAAATCGCTCTGGAGCTTCCTGGTCTCTTCCTCTGAGCCCACCCCCCCTCCTAGTTTAGTGTCGTCTGCAAATTTGGAAATGCTGCATCCGACTCCCTGATCCAGGTCATTAATGTAAATTGTGAACAGCTGGGGGCCCAGGACAGATCCCTGTGGTACCCCACTTGTTACTGCCTGCCATTCAGAAAATGAGCCGTTTATTCCAACTCTCTGTTTTCTATCTGACAGCCAGTTCCCTATCCACGCCAATACTTTCCCCTTTATCCCATGAGCCTCAATTTTCCATGCTAATCTTTTATGTGGGACCTTATCGAAGGCCTTTTGGAAGTCCAGGTACACCACATCTACTGGCTCTCCCCCATCTATTCTACCAGTTACTCCCTCAAAAAATTCCAATAGATTAGTCAAGCACGATTTACCCTTTGTAAATCCATGTTGACTCTGTCCTATCCTGTCCCCATTTGCTAAGTGCTCCGCTATTTCATCCTTAATGATGGACTCCAGCATTTTGCCCACAACTGATGTAAGGCTTACAGGTCTGTAATTACCTGCTTTTTCCCTACCCCCCTTTTTGAATAGTGGGGTAACGTTAGCTACCCTCCAATCCATGGGCACTGTTCCCGAGTCTAATGAATTCTGAAAAATCATCCTTAGTGCATCCGCTATCTCTAGGGCCACCTCCTTCAGTACCCTAGGATGCATGTTATCAGGCCCTGGGGATTTGTCCACCTTCAATCCCTTTAGCTTCCTTAACACCATATCCTTAGAGATATTGATTTGCGTCAGTTCCTCCTTTGCCAATGTCCCTATTTTTCCCGATATCCCAGGGAGGTTTTTTGTGTCTTCCTTCGTAAAGACTGACCCAAAGTATGCATTTAGTTGATCTGCCATTTCCTTATTTCCCATTATATATTCCCCCGTATCTGACTGCAATGGACCAACTTTGGTTTTCACCAGTCTTTTCCTTTTGATATACTTATAAAAGCTTTTGGAGTTAGTTTTTATATTTTCCGCCAGCTTGTTTTCGTAAGCTATTTTGCCCCTCTTGATTATGCCCTTTGCCCTCCTTTGCTCTATCTTAAACTGTTCCCAATCTTCCGCTCTGGCGCTTTTTTTGGCTATTTTATACGCCCTATCTTTGGATTTTATGCTGTCTCTAATTTCCCCTGTTATCCACGGTTGAGTCACCTTTTTAGATTTCCTTTTATGCCAGATTGGTATAAACAATTTTTGCAATTTTGTCATTCTATCTTTAAATGTTTGCCATTGTTTATCTACCTCCAGTCCTCCCAGGAACGTTGTCCAATCAGACCTACTCAGTTCCCGTCTCATGGCATCATAATTCCCCTTGTTTAAATTCAGGACCTTAGTCTCTGAGTCAATTTCTTCGCTCTCCATTTCGAGTGAGAAATCGATCATGTTATGATCGCTCTGACCCAAGGGTCCCCGTACAACAAGATTACTGATTAGTCCCTTCTCATTGCACAGTACCCAGTCCAATATAGCCTGTTCCCGAGTTGGTTCCTCGACATATTGATCCAGATAACCATCCCTTAAACACTCAAGGAATTCCTCCTCCTCATTATTTTTACTGATTAGGCTAGTCCAATCTATATGTAAGTTAAAGTCACCTATGATGACAGCTGTGCTCTTATTGCACGCTTCTCTAATTTCCCTCGTGATGCCCTCCCTAACCTCTATTTTACTATTTGGAGGCCTATATACCACTCCTATTAATGTTTTTCGCCCCTCGCTATTTCTTAGCTCCACCCATATAGATTCTGTATTAACTGAGTTAATATCCTTCCTTTCAATTGCATTTATCCCCTTTTTTACTAGCAATGCTACCCCTCCTCCCTTTCTTTTTTGTCGATCCTTCCTAAATACTGAATACCCCTGTATGTTAAGCTCCCAGCCCTGCTCACCCTGCAACCATGTTTCCGTAATCCCAATTAGATCATAATTATTAACCTCTATTTCCACAGCTAATTCATCTACCTTGTTCCTGATGCTTCTCGCATTAAGGTATAAAACCCTCAGGCTTTTTTTATGCTCACATTTTTTATGAATTAGTTTGGCCCTTTGTTTTTTGTTCCTCACCCTTTTACCATTTATTTCTGTCTGCCTTTCACTTTCCTCTATTTCACTACATAGGTTTCTAGCCCCCTGCCATACTAGTTTAAATGCTCCCGAACTGCTTTATCAAAAATTACCCCGAGAACATCAGTTCCATCTCTGCACAGGTGTAGACCGTCCCTTTTGTATAGGTCACACCTACCACAAAACTGGTTCCAATGCCTCAAAAATTTAAAACCCTCCCTCTTACACCACTGCTCAAGCCACGTATTTAGCCTAACTATCCTGTTCTCTGTACTCTTACTAGCACGTGGCACTGGTAGTAATCCAGAGATTACTACCTTCGAGGTCCTACTTTTTAGCTTGGCTCCTAACTCCCTAAATTCTACTTGTAGGACCTCTTCCCTTTTTTTAGCTACGTCGTTGGTACCAACATGTATCACGACAACTGGCTGTTCCCCCTCCCCCTCCAGAATGTTCTGCACCCGCGCCGAGACATCCTTGACCCTTGCACCAGGGAGGCAACATACCATCCTGGAGTCTCGGTCGCGACCACAGAAACCCCTATCTATTCCCCTTACAATCGAATCCCCTATTACTATAGCCCTGCCACTCTTTTTCCCTCCCTTCTTTGCAGCAGAGCCAGTCATGGTGCCATGAGCCTGGCTGCTGGTGCCTTCCCCCGATGTGTCACCCCCCCCGACAACAGTACCTAAGGCGGTGAACCTTATGCGGGACTTTGTCAAAAGCTTTACTGAAGTCCATGTAAACCACATCCACAGCATTTCCCTCATCCACACACCTAGTCACCCCCTCGAAAAATTCAATCACATTTGTCAGACATGATTTACCCTTGACAAAGCCATGCTGACTATCCCCGATTAATCCTTGCCTCGCCAAGTGGAGACTAATTTTGTCCCTCAGAATTTTTTCCAATAATTTCCCTACCACAGATGTTAGGCTCACTGGCCTGTAATTCCCTGGTTTATCCCTGCTACCCTTCTTGAATAATGGCACTACATTAGCTGTTCTCCAGTCCTCTGGTACATCCCCTGTGGCCAGAGAGGTTCTGAAAATTTGTGTCAGAGCCCCTGCAATCTCCTCCCTTGCCTCACACAACAGCCTGGGATACATCTCGTCCGGGCCTGGGGATTTATCCACTTATTGGCCTGCTAAAACCGCTAGTACCTCCCCCCTCTCGATGCTAATATGTTCAAGTATGTCACAGTCCCCTTGCCCGATTTCTATGTCTACATCATCTTTCTCCATAGTGAACACAGATGCAAAAAATTCATTTAAAACCCCGCCTACATCATCTGGCTCTACACACAGATTGCCACTTTGGTCCCTAATGGGCCCTACCCTTTCCCTGGTTATCCTCTTGCCCTTAATATACTTATAAAACATCTTAGGATTTTCCTTTATTTTGCTCGCCAGTGTTATTTCATGGCCCCTCCTCGCCCTCCTAATTTCTTTTTTAAGTATGCCCCTGCACTTTTTATACTCCTCTAGGGCTTCCTCCGTCTTTCGTCTTTTGTGACTGCCAAAAGCCCCCCTTTTTTTCCTAATGCATTTTTGTATATCCCTTGTCATCCAAGGTTCCCTTTGCTTGTTGGTCCCACCCTTGACCTTTACAGGAACATGTTGGCGTTGTACTCTCTCTATTTCCCTTCTGAAAGCCTCCCACTGCTTTGATGTGGGTTTTCCTATAAGTAGCTGCTCCCAGTCCACTTTGGCCAGATCCTGCCTTATCATATTGAAATCGGCCATCCCCCAATTTAGAACCCTTATTTCCGGGCCGTCATTGTCTTTTTCCATGACCACATTAAATCTCACCGAATTATGGTCACTGTCGCCAAAATGCTCTCCTACTGACACTTCCACCAGTTGCCCGGCTACATTCCCTCGAATTAGGTCCAGTACCACCCCCTCTCTTGTAGGACTTTCTACATGTTGGCTCAAAAAGCTCTCCTGGATGCACTTTAAGAATTCTGCACCCTCTAAGCCTTTCACACCCTGACTATCCCAATTAATATTGGGGAAGTTTAAATCCCCCACTATTATTACCCTATTATTTTCGCACTTCTCTGAGATTTGTCTACATATCTGTTCCTCTATCTCCCCCTGACTGTTTGGGGGCCTATAGTACACTCCCAGCAAGGTGCTTGCCCCCTTTTTGTTTTTAAGTTCTACCCATATGGCCTCATTAGAGGAACCCGCTAATATATCATCCCTCCTTACAGCAGTAATCGACTCCTTAATTAATATTGCAACACCCCCTCCCCTTTTACACCCCCCTCTGTCTCTCCTGAAGATTCTATACCCCGGAATATTGAGCTGCCAGTCCTGACCCTCCCTCAACCATGTCTCCGTGATAGCAACAATATCGTACTCCCATGTGTTCAACAACAACTTCAGTTCATCCACCTTATTTGCAAGACTCCTTGCATTAAAAAAAATGCCTTCCAGCCTTGCCATATTCCCTTTTGCCCTCACATATTTTCTCTGCCTTCCCAGCTGACTTGTTTTTTCCTCTGTATTTGGCTGTAAATCACCCCCTACTATAGCTCCACTCTGTATCCCATCCCCCTGCCAAGTTAGTTTAAACCCCCCCCAGCAGTGCTAGCAAACCTCCCCGGCCGAGGCCAGGCCGAGACTCAATTTGCAATCCGGGACATCACCGCGGACGACACGAGGTACTACTACGTCATCTCTGCTCTCAGCAGCTCCACCGCGGCCAGAGTCGGGAACCTGCTCGCAAACCCCCAGAGCTCAACAAATACGGTGCACTGAAAGCGCACCTCTTACAAACTTTCGGACTCACCGAAGCCGAACACGCACGCCGGCTTCTCTCTCTACCCGGGCTTGGCGACGCCAGGCCCTCGGAGCTGATGGACCACATGCTGGCCCTCCTGGGCACACACAGGCCATGCTTCCTCTTCAAGGAACTGTTCCTTCAACAGCTGCCAGGTCAGGTACGGTCAGCTTTAGCCAACCCTTCCAGTACCGATTTCCGCGACCTGGCCAAGGAGGCCGACAAATTTTTCTCCGCCGGGCAACAGTACTACGCGGCCACGCGGAGCCCTGCCCCCAATAATACAGCCCAATGGCGGCAACCCTCAAGCCTCTGCTTCTACCGTGCGCAGTTCGGCCCCAAAAGCCAGGAAGTGCCGGCCCCCGTGCAGTTTTCCCGCATTGAAGCAAACTAAAGACCACTCGTCAGCTGCTATGGCTGTCGGCCGTTCAGGCAGTTTGTTGTTTATTACAGGCACTGACTCTGGACGTCGTTTCCTTTGCGACACGGGCACCCAAGTGAGCATCCTGCCCGCATCAACCATCGACATTCAAGGGGGAACCACGGCCCCGTCCTCGAAGCCGCCAACGGCAGTTCCAACCGCACCTTCGGGAAATGGAACGTGGCGCTTTGTTTTGGCGGGCAACGGTTCACCTGGGGCTTTGTCACAGCAAAAGTGTCCACCCCCCTTCTCAGCGCTGACTTCCTCTGCGCCAATGGCCTTTTGGTGGACGTCAAGAACCGACGTCTCATCAACGTGGAAACCTTCAGCTCGCTCCCATGTTCCCTCAGCGGGTCCAGCACGACGCAGTTGTCCAGCGCACTCTCGGCCTCCGATGAGTTTTCCCGCCTCCTCGTCCAGTTCCCGGACCTTACAAAGCCCACGTTCTCATCCGCCGCCACCAAATACGGGGTAGAACACCACATTTCGACCACCGGTCCGCCCGTCTATGCCCGCGCTTGGCGCCTCGACCCGGGGAAGCTCGCCATCGCCAAAGCCGAGTTCAACACCATGGAGCGCCTCGGCATCATCAGCCGGTCGAACAGTCCGTGGGCTTCGCCCCCTCCACATCGCCCTGAAACCAGGCGGCGAGTGGCGCCCGTGCGGAGACTACAGGCGCCTCAACGACGCGACAACCCCTGACCGCTATCCGATTCCACACATCCAGGACTTTTCCACCTGCCTGGCCGGGAAAGTGGTTTTCTCGAAAGTGGACCTCGTCCGAGGTTACCACCAGGTCCCTGTCTGGCTGCAGGATGTCCCGAAAACCGCGGTGATCACCCCATTCGGGCTATTCGAATTTCTCCGCATGCCATTCAGTCTCAAAAATGCCACACAGGCTTTCCAACGCCTAATGGACACCATGTTACGGGACCTGACATCCCTGTTCGTATACCTGGACGACATCCTCATCGCCAGTGCCTCCAGGACGGAGCATGTGTCCCACCTTCGGACTCTTTTCGAATGACTCAGCCAACACGGCCTAATCGTCAACCCGGCCAAGTGCCAGTTCGGGCTGTCCTCAATCGACTTTCTCGGGCACCGCATCACAAAGGACGGGGTGGTGCCATCCCATCAAAAGTGGAGGCCGTGATGGACTTCCCGCGACCCCTCACCGTTAAGGCCCTGAAGGAGTTTTTGGGCATGGTGAACTTTTACCATCGCTTTGTCCCCCGAGCAGCTCAGCTTATGCGGCCCCTTTACGAGGCCCTCAAAGGCAAGCCCGACAAACTCGCCGTCAACTGGTCTGATGAGATGGCCAATTCTTTCACGGACAAGAAAAGGGGGCCCTGGCTAACGCGACCATGCTGGCGCATCCATTGCCTGATGCGCCGATCGCTCTCACCACCGACGCCTCGGACTATGAGGTCGGCGCCGTCCACGAACAGTGGGTCAACAGCGCCTGGCAGCCGCTCGCCTTCTTCAGCTGGCAGCTCCGCCCCAACGACCGGAAGTACAGCACCTTTGATCGCGAGCTTCTGGGCCTCTACCTCGCCGTCCAACACTTCCGTTTCCTGCTGGAGGCCCGCCCGTTCACGGTGTTCGTGTACCACAAGCCGTTGACCTTCGCCATGGCCAAAGCCTCCGAGCCATGGTCGGCCCATCAGCAACGCCAGTTGGCCTTCATCTCGGAGTTTACAACGGACATCCAGCATGTGGCTGGGAAAGACAACCCCATCGCCGACTGTCTCTCCCTTGCCGTCACCAGCGCCGTACACCTCGGCATCGACTACACCCGCATGGCGTCCGACCAGGCCTCCGACCCAGACGTTCAGGCCTACAGGACGGCGGTCACGGGCCTTCAACTAGCAGACATCGCATTCAACGCTGCCGGCACCACACTCCTGTGCAACGTCTCCATTGGGCAGCCACGTCCCGTCGTGCCCGAAGGGTGGAGACAGCGTGTTTTTGACGCCGTCCATAATCTTTCCCACCCAGGCAGGAAGCCGTCACAGGAGCTGGTGGCGGCCAAGTTCGTCTGGCAAGGGCTCAGGAAAGACGTTCACGACTGGGCCAGCATCTGCGTGGTATGCCAACGCTCGAAAGTACATCGCCATACTAAGGCCCCATTGGCGCATTTCGCGGTGCCCGAGAGGCAGTTCGACCATGTTAACATGGATCTGGTGGGGCCCCTGCCGCCCTCCCGTGGGTTCACCCACCTCCTCATAATGGTCGACAGAACCACCCGACGGCCGGAAGCCATTCCGCTGTCTTCAACGACGGCCGCCAATGTGGCTCGGGCGTTCATCAGCACTTGGGTCGCCTGGTTCGGCGCCCCATCTGACATTTCCTCCGACCAGGGGCCCCAGTTCATGTCAGAGCTCTGGAACGCTGTCGCCCGAGGCCTCGGGTTGAGACTCCACCGCACCACAGCTTACCACCCTCAGGCTAACGGGCTGTGCGAACGGTTTCATCGCTCCATGAAGGCCGCGCTCCAAGCCAGCCTCCGGGATGACGGCTGTATCGACAGACTCCCGTGGGTCATGCTGGGACTCAGGACCACTCCCAAGGAGGACCTCCAGTCCTCGTCCGCCGAGCTCGTCTACGGACAGCCGCTGCGGGTTCCCGGGGATTTCGTCCCCAACACAACAGAACCTTGGTCCGCAGCCCGTCAGCGGTCCGACCTTCTGGACAACGCCAAGGTTTTTGCTCCAGTGCCCCATCACAGCATGGCCTCCTGCAGTCCCACGTTCCGCTCGACCTTCGGGCAGCGGAGTACGTTTTCGTCCGCCACGATGCCCACCGGGGACCTCTTCAGCCACCCTACGATGGACCATTCCACATCCTGGAAACCGGGGACAAGACCTTCGTCGTGGATGTCGGTGGTAAGCCGGACTGCATTTCCGTGGACCGTCTTAAGCCGGCCCACCTGGATCTGGACCGACCCGTTGAGTTGGCACAACCCCCGAGACGGGGCCGACCTCCAGTTTCCAAACCCTCAATCCACCACCGAGCACCTGAGGTCCCTCCGACGAACCCCCCGGTCCCCACCCCGGAATTGAGGAGCCGTTCCGACCGTGTGATCCGGCCCCCCCAACGACTGACATTGCCAGTACTAGTGAATTCTGGGGGGACGTATGTGGCGGAGACCACATAGGGACAATAACACAATGTATAGCCAATGCTGTTATATGTACCTAAACACAATTCACTTTGCATAGCAATGTTGTGATATGTACATGCTGGTTTGGGTTATTGGTGCAGGGTCCCTTTAAGAGCGTTGGTAGCGTGATGACGTCATGACGTCGGTTGCATGATGACGTCATAGCCCCTGCACGGGGCTGAGCCTTCAGACCTCGTGGAGAGTGATTAAAATAAGACACGTTTTGTTTCTGCTCAAAGAAAAGTCTCAGCCTGTTGATTTCTGTCGACTCCAACATAATATTCATTAATAATAAAATGGCTGTGCTTATTTTTATATGTATTTATTTCCTTCAGAACAGAATCATACATATGTAACATTTTTAAAATAGGATATGTTAAAAAAATTCTACACATTGTACAATACTTTGGATCTTTCGGGAGATTGTTGAAGGGCCAAGTAATCATGATCCACATTAAGAAGTACTGCTCTCCTGGTAGCTCAGTTAGTAAGGTGAACTGCCAAGTTTGGAAACACAATCAAACAGGCCAGAAAGGTCGAAGGTTCGATCTACATTAGTTGATTTCAGCCAGGCAACGGTGAGGCTGATTTTTCCCTTCTCGACAGCAGGAGCACGAAGCTCAATTGTAACACCCCTACCATTGACCCAGCACAAGCCGGGGATTAAACCCGGGACCTTCCTGATCTGCACAGTTCAGCAACTCACTGGATACATTTGCGGAGCAGTTGAGCAGCAGCTACAAAGCATCATTATATTATTGTTACCGTGGTAACATGAGTAGCAGTGAGAGCTTTCATGGAATAATTCTGAAAAGGCAGTTTGAGTTCGATGTGCTCTCACAGGAACTAGACAGAGGAATATGTTGCTAGGTAATGTAGACATTTATTTGGTGACCTTTTCAGGTTGGCTGCATGTCATATCTTTCAGCTGTGATTGATTGGCGAGGGGTTTTCAGTGACATGAAATGCATAGAGCAGGTGGATGGTACAATCAACTGAAATGGGTGTGAATGAGATTTTTACAAATCTGCTGTGCCAAAAATAGCTCATCGCTTGTTGAAGTTCTCCCTTGCTCCCAGCTACGATAGTGGGCCAATCCTTGTTGTTATCTAAGCTGATCTCCTTCTGCATGACAACCTCATGCAACACACCAAAAAGAATTTGCATACTTATTACTATGATGATCCTAGCATTTATATAGTGCTTGATCACATACCTCAGTTTGACTAGCACAATCAATTATTTTCTTTCAGTGCAGTATCTGTGGTTATGTAAGGTAATACAGCAGCCATTTTGCACCAGCAACATCCCAGAAACAGTATTGAGATGAATGTCCATTGCATCTGTTTTTTCAGTGGTATTGGTTGAGGGAGAATAGATCTCTCTGATCTTCTTTGAATAGTGTCATTAGATCTTTACAGTCCACATGGACAAGCAGATTGGGCAGCAAAGGACAGCACCTCCAACAGTGCAGCAGTCCCTCAGCCCTGTACTGGAGTGCTAGCATAGATTATGACCTGTAAACATTTGTTCTATAAATTGATTGCGTCTCATTGTATCTGTATATGTGGATGCTTGGAAAATTGGAGCTTTTAATACTGAGATTGATAGATTTTTGTCAGGTAAGGGCATCAAGGGATTTGGAGCTAAGGCAGGTAAATGGAGTTGTAGTGGCGCTTCTTAGTTTCCAAACAGGCAGGCCACTGAGCTGTGGGGCCTTTAACAACGAGTAGACGCGTGTCGAAATAAAACGTTCCCAAACGTAGCTTTGTCTTTTAAACTGTTTACTACAACACTTAACAAACGGAATTACAAAGCAAACACGTATAAACGAACACGGTCAAAAACTGTACTGCTCCAAACCTCACAGCTTCTGCCTCTTTCGACCACGTGCAGTTTAAACTGTAAAATGGCTGCACCCATGTGTGGCTTAAGGACTGTTCCATTGTGGCAAGAATGAAGGGGGTGTCGGACTATACTACTGGAGCAAGAAAATAGGGGGTTTCTTAATACAATAAGTCGGTCAGGTAAATTAACTGTATTATGCCATTTAGCCACTATTTTAAAGTATTTTCTTAAGCTTTTATGGCTCTTACAGGAGTTTAGGTTCAGGTCAGTCCTGATCTAATTGAATGGTGGAGCTGGCTTGAGGGGCTCAATGGCCTATATACAATTGTCATTGGTGGGTTGTGGGATTGGGTTATGAGCTGTGGTTTCAGGCTATAGCCATGAACACCCAAAAGGCAGTTAGTTATCCTAATTAAACAAATAAGGTGCACTCAACTGACTAAGATTGAAGGAGTCACATGTTGAAACAGTATAATTGATGTGCCAAATAACTGCCTGAATCCATGAGGTTAAAGCTTAAGACTAAAGGCTTTTATTAAGTAAGAACATGGCATCAAGTTAACACAGTCATCACCGACCCAGCCCTTGGTAGAACATTCCAGAAGAGGGGCGGGGCTAGGGAGGAGCATTAGTGGTTACACCGGTGGAACATTCCAGACATTAACAAGTACAACAACAACAACAACAATACAAATGCCAGAACACAGAGTTATTTCATCACATTCACCCCCTGCTATAGATTCAGTCTGTCAGGAGGTCTGATAATCCTCTGGGAACAACGTAACTCTTGCTGAGGCTCTTCCCGGAGTACTAACTCCAGTTCATTCGAATTCCCAGAATCATCAGTATTTTCCACACTGAGGGTTTGTGTCTCTGAAGGTCCAATACCACGATTGAAAACTCTACTCTCAGAGTCGAACTCTTTTCGAGCTCCAGCAGGTGCAAGATCTTTAATAGAGACCGTATCCTCTCGCCCATCCGGATATTGAATATACGCATACTGGGGATTAGCATGGAGGAGTTGTACTTCCTCCACCAGTGGATCAGTCTTGTGGCCTCTCACATGTCTGTGCAACAACACAGGGCACGTGGTCATCAACCATGTGGGTAACATTACTCCGTTAGTAGCTTTTCTTGGAAAACTAAACATCCTTTCATGAGGGGTGGCATTCGTCGCTGTACACAAAAGAGACCTTATGGAATGCAGCACATCTGGCAGGACATCCTGCCAGTGAGAGGTCGGCAGGCCTCGCGACTTCAGAGACAGTACGATAGCCTTCCACACTGTTGCATTTTCTTTCTCGGCCTGCCCATTACCACGAGGGTTATAGCTGGTAGTTCTACTCGTTGCAATCCCTTTCGATAGCAAAAACTGTCGCAATTCTTCGCTCATAAAGGAAGAACCCCTATCACTATGTATATAGTTAGGCATGCCAAACAAGGAAAACAGTTGGCAGAGGCATTTAATTGCCACAGCACTGGTCACATCCGGACAGGGGATAACAAAAGGGAACCGAGAGTACTCGTCTATAATATTAAGAAAATAGATATTACGGTCACTTGATGGAAGGGGACCTTTAAAATCGAGACTCAAACGCTCAAATGGTTGAGTTGCTGTAATAAGATGAGCTGGCTCGGACGGCTTATAGAAGCGGGGTTTGCATTCAGCACAAACACGACAGGTTCTGGTCATTGTCCGGACCTCCTCAATAGAGTAGGGTAGATTGTGGGACTTAATGAAGTGGTTCAGTCTGGTAACCCCAGGGTGGCAGAGTGCATCGTGGAGACTTTGAAGCTTATCTATACCTAGACTAGCACATACTCCTCGTGACAAAGCATCCGATGGCTCATTAAATACTCCAGGCCTGTACTGAATATCATAGTCATATGTTGACAGTTCTATTCGTCATCTTAAAATCTTATCATTTTTGATCTTGCCTCTCTGCTTAGTGTTGAACATAAAGGCCATGGACCGCTGGTCAGTAATGAGTGTAAAACGTTGGCCAGCGAGATAATGTCTCCAATACCTGACTGCTTCGATAATTGCCTGTGCCTCCTTTTCCACTGAAGAATGTCGAACTTCTGGTCCTTGCAATGTACGAGAGAAGAAAGCTACTGGTCTACCAGCTTGGTTAAGAGTTGCTGCCAACGCAAAATCAGATGCATCACTTTCCACTTGAAAAGGGATCTTCTCATCCACGGCACATACCACTGCCTTCTCAATGTCCCGTTTGATATTAAGGAAAGCCTCCTGAGCTTCCGCCGATAGCGGAAAAGACGTCAACTTAATAAGAGGTCGGGCTTTATCTGAGTAGTTAGCCACCCACTGGGCATAGTACGAGAAGAATCCCAGACACCTTTTTAAAGCTTTTACAGTGTGAGGTAAAGGTAATTCCTTAAGTGGGCGTAATCTTTCAGGATCTGGCCTGATTACCCCATTCTCCACAACGCAACCAAGAATACACAAACGTGTAGTATTGAAGGTACACTTGTTTTCGTTGTAGGTCAGGTTTAACCTCTTTGCAGTCTCTAGGAACTTCGCGAGATTTTGATCATGCTTCCATTGGTCGTGCCCACAGATAGTAACATTGTTCAGGCACAGGAATGTTGCTTCCAACGCGTACTCATCCACCATACGATCCATCTCCCGTTGGAAGACGGATACCCCATTCGTCACTCCAAAGGGAACCCTAAGGAATTGGTACAGGCGCCCATTAGCTTCGAAGGCCGTATAAGGTCGGTCTTCTATTTTAATGGGGAGTTGATGGTAGGCAGACTTTAAATCAATGGTGGAGAACACGCGGTACTGAGCTATCTGGTTCACCATCTCAGAAATACGAGGCAAAGGATAGGCATCTAATTGGGTATACAAGTTTATAGTCTGGCTATAATCAACCACAAGTCTTTTCTTTTCATTAGTTTTAACCACCACCACCTGGGCACGCCATGGGCTATTACTGTGTTCGATGATTCCCTCCCGTTGAAGCCTGTCCACTTCCTCTTTTATAAATGTTTTATCTTCTGAACTATACCGTCGACTCTTAGTCGCTATAGGTCTACAATTAGGAGCAAGGTTCGCGAACAAAGAAGGCGGACTTACTTTTAAAGTAGAAAGGCCGCAGACTGTGAGTGGAGGCTGAGATCCACCATACTTAAGGGTAACGCTCTCATGCTGACACTGGAAGTCCAAGCCTAAAATTAAGTTTACACACAACTGAGGTAATATGAGGAGTTTAAAGTCCTTATACTCCGTATCCTTAATGGTCAATGTGACTTTACAATATCCAGTTACCTCCGAAGTAAGGGACTTGGACGCCATCACAATTTCACTTCGAGTAGGATACACCTTCAATGAACAGGAGTTAACAAGGTTGGGGTGTATAAAACTTTCAGTACTGCCACAGTCTATCAAACGCCCAGTAGGACGACCATTAATCTTGATGTCTATCATAGATTTTGACAAGGAACACGGTATGGTCTGGTCAACCGTAGCCGAGGCTAGAGTAAAACGATGGGCGGCAGCAGAGAAGACATCAGGTACAGGATTACCCTTACACGCTTTACTAAAATGTCCCCGTTTCTTACATTTAAAACAGGTAGCCTCTCTGGCTGGGCATCTTTGCCTGGGGTGTTTAGATTGGCCACAAAAATAACACTTAGACCCATGGGGTACAGCCGCAACAATAGGATTAAGTGGAGGCTCCATTGGTGTTATGGATGCCTCCATACTCAGAACACACGAGGCTGAGAGAGATGCATGGGCTGATGCATACACTTCTAAATTCTTCTGGGCTACATCTAACGATCGAGCAGCAGCGATGACCATTTTTAAAATTAACGAGTCGTTCTCGAGGAGTCTCTGTCTAATATAATTAGATCGGAGGCCAGATATGAAAGAATCGTGGATGGCTTCTTCCTGATACACTATGGCAGAGACAGCCTTGCAGTTGCAATCATTAGCCAAAGCCTTAAGGTCCTGCAGGAAATCGTCCAGAGATTCCTCGGGTAATTGCCTGTGAGTAGACAAAAGATACCTGCCGTATACTTCGTTAACCGACTTAAGGTACTGGGCATTAAGAGCTGCGAGTGCCTCTTCATATGTAATAATATCTTCAATTATAAAGTAAGTTTGATGACTTACCAAGTTGGTTAGAAGACCCAACTTGTTAACCGTCGAATCACAGAATCACAGAATCACAGAATCACAGAAACCCCACAGTGCAGATAGAGGCCATTTCGGCCCATCGAGCCTGCACCGACACATATCCCACCCGATCCCCGTAACCCCTACACCAACACATATCCCACCCTATCCCCGTAACCCCACATATTTTAATCCCCCTAACACTAAGGGTCAATTTATCATAGCCAATCAACCTAACCTGCACATCTTTGGAATCAGCCGATGCAATGAAGTGTTCAAAACATCGAAGCCAATGCGTAAATTTCTTCGACGCGTCTGCCGAATGGGGATCGATATCCAGATGCTCTGGTTTCAAAAATCGATCCATCTTCCAAAAGTTGTTACTTAATAAAATTGATGTGCCAAATAACTCCCTGAATCCATGAGGTTAAAGCTTAACACTAAAGGTGTTTATTAAGTAAGAACATGGCATCAAGTTAACACAGTCATCACTGGCCCAGCCCTTGGTAGAACATTCCAGAAGAGGGGCGGGGCTAGTGAGGAGCATTAGTGGTTACACCGGTGGAACATTCCAGACATTAACAAGTACAACAACAACAACAACAACAATACAAATGCCAGAACACAGAGTTATTTCATCACAATATTGTACATTGATCATTTTCTGAGCATGGCAGATAATTTATATGCTGAGGAAATTGAACCCTTTACACTGAAGTATACCATTGATTTGATTGCATGCTCCATATATTCACATGTATACAGTTAACCACACACACCTTGAGAAATTCAGCATTGCCATGAAATTGATACTCTCTAACTGTTTTGCTGCAATCTTATGGAAAAAAGATGAACCTATGGGGAAATGTAATTAGAACTATTTGCTTGCATGGAGGGTAAATGCTGACACAAACTGGTCAGGCTGTAATTTCTATGATTTCTGGAACAGCACTTCTTGAATACAGATGGACTTGGTGCCTTGACCTCTATCAGAAAAGTTGTTTCCTAGTGCCTGAAAAGACCCAATAGCCATAAAATAAATGTCTGCTGCCACTTACACAGCCACAAGCAGAACAGTTGGAATCACTAATGCATTTGACTTTTCGTGTGTAATCGGTGAGCAGGCCGTGCGCAGTGGCCGTTCGAAGGAGTGAACATGGAGCCTGTCTAATTTTGATAGCTCGCCATCATTATAATGTGATTGGTGAGTTGCCAGAATTAAATCCGCTCCCAGTAGGCAGCTCACCAATTAGGAGGTGGATAATTGGGCAGTGCAGCAACTTCTTAAAGGCCTGCAGCTGCTCCTGTTTCAAGTGACCGTCAAGATTTAAGTCTGGTTGAAAATCAAAATGAACGCCAACTCAGCAGTAAGCCGGCACTGCGACCCACCACTTAATTTTGATTCCACTTTATCTGGAGTGGGGCTTCAACCTATGACCTTCTGACTGAGAGGTGACAGTGTTACCACTGAGCCAAGGCTTACCAAAGTCAGGAGATGTGATGGAAGTGCAATGTGACTTCTAATAAGCAATTAATTACTTCAGAGTTAATTGTTAGACATGGGCACAGCAAGGTAGAAAACAAAATATGCATATTTAGATAAAAAGGAACTTCCATTTGACAAAATCTCAAATGGTAACAACATCAAGCTGTATAAAAATTACTCAAAGTAATGATTCAAAGTAACTGCATTTTAAAAATGTATTAATTTGGTTGAAAATTACTTCTTTTAATGAACTGTGTTCCCTCAAATAGAAGCAACTCATAAGATTTTGTTTTACTATAGAAAAAAATCGTGTATGGCTTCAGTTCACATATCATCCTCATTAATGATATTTTGCAAATATTTGTTCATGGGCACTCTTTTAAAGTTACAAAATTCAAATGATGCTCCCAAGTTGAAGGTAAATTGGCACAATATGCACCTCATTTGCTTGTTTGAGTTCTCAATAACTCCAAGTAGGTCTGATATGGTATCGTCTGATACAGTCATTTTCATGGCTCGACAGAATGGTAGCAGAAGGTAAGAATCTCCATAAACCCACACAATGCTACAAATTGTGACATAACAGCTGTTGTTACATTGTGTCTTGAAGCCCAGGCTACCCATGGGCATATTAATGTATGGCTGATAAAGATGTATCTCATTGTTCAAATGCCAATGATCTGGGCCAACCTGTAACAATATCAGCTAGAACATTTGCACTATGTGTTTGTTTTATGTCAACTAAGTATTATTACTTAGTGACGTAAGAAAACTACTAGGCACGTGGTCTAAGCATTAAACAAAGCTTTAATCAACTGTTTTACAACATGGTGATCTAGTTGTGTCCTTCACTACTTCCTGTTAAAGAATGCCCTGAGCAAGCTGGGCCCATGCCCGAGTATTTATACTCTCCCTGGACAGCGCCACCAGCAGGCCACCCAGTATTATTTCATAAGTCATTTCCACATGAATGGCTGATTCATGTCACTTAGTATGTGTGTTTATGTTTGTGAGCTTTCATCATCCTTTTGTATGAGGTTATAATAGCTATCTGTGACTGAGATTGTAAGATTTGCAAAATTTCCGCATCTCCCCGAAGGTTATTATCAACAAAAGGGACCCTGCATGGACATTTTAAAATTGAAAAGGGTACCCAAGATGGAGTCCGTGCCTCGTGGCAGAAAGCCTGTGGGATTCCAAAATGGATTCTGCAGCGCAGACAGCTTGGGAGAAATCGAAACTAAAGCTGCAGGTTTTCTGTGAAGAGAAACTTTGTGTTTTGGAACGAGACAGGACTCTGAATTATGCATTAGACTGAATTGGAGATGGATCTAATTGCAGTTTAGGCCTATAGTTAAGGCCATCAAACAGTCTGCATACATTATCGGAAACAGATTAACACAGCCATCGAGGTTAGACAAGCCAATTAAGGAACTTTCAGGACAATACAAGTCAATTATCGGGTCGGTAGATGCGATTGCCGGCCATCTAAAAACCATTAGTATGAATTGCTACCATTATTTTAAACTAGCCCACCAAAATTAAAACAAAGAACTAACCTGATTTGGCGCGAAGATAAGGGTTTTCGACGAAGGTATAATTGAAGGCCCCAGGTAGCATTGAGTTAGGGCAGTTAGTTCGTTCGGAGGAGGAGGCCCGTAGAGTTCGTTGGTTGGTGTGCTGGTGCTGCTCCTCGGGCCTCTCGCCCTTGTGGCTGCCGCTCTTTCCCCGTCCCACACTTACCTCCTGGCCTTTGCCCGTGCCCTTTTCCCACTCCATCTGGAACTGCCCCGGCACCGGGTCGGGCAGACATGGACAGATTCAGGCCAGGCGAGGCAGGACGCAACGAGGGGAGAAGGGAAAACCACCGAGGGGCAGACCGGCTGTAGAAGACCAAACGAGGGGAGGCTTCGAATCATCGGGCCTTCAGCCTCGGCTGACCTTCGAATATCTGCACACTAACTCAAACTGGCAGCTGGCGATGAAGAATCATCCCTGCAAGGTAAAGTACCCAAACAGAGGCTTTGACTTTGGGGTACTCGAACCTGGACAACACCCTTGCAGCACCCGGAGACCACGTGATGATGGCAGGCTCCATAGAGCACCAAGAGCAAACCCCGAACCCCACCGCTGTTTTGAATTGAGCAAACCCCATTTTTGATTGGTGAGCATAGATTCTGACCCCTCATAGCTTAATCTAGTTAGGTATACGGGGTGGGATAAGGATAAGGGGATTGTTAAGATAGTTGTCTTCCCTCGATGTGCCGTGTGTTCCCCATTCCCTCTATAAGTGCATTTGCCTGTAATGTTATAGTGGTAACTTCTTTTAAGACTGTATTAATTTTTCCTGTTCAATAAAATCTTCGTTTTTGCTTGCATCCAAACCACCTGTCTACCCGAGTTTTCTGTATCGCTGCCTGTACCTAAGTCCGGTGCCCAGAACCCAGGGGCATGGGAACGATTCAAACTGCTCACAAACAGTCAGGGGCATAACTGACTGGGTGCACGCGCCACACCCGCCACCCCCTACAAGATATATAAACCTTTCCCTCATGTTCATCAAGCTACATTACATAGAAACATAGAAACATAGAAGATAGGAGCAGGAGTAGGCCATTCGGCCCCTCGAGCCTATTCCGCCATTTAATGAGATCATGGCTGATCATCCAAATTCAGTACCCTGTCCCTGCCTTCTCCCCATATCCCTTGATCCCTTTAGCCCCAAGAAATATATCCAATTCTTTCTTGAATATATTTAATGAACTGGCCTCCACCGCCCTCTGTGGCAGAGAATTCCACAGGTTCACCACTCTCTGGGTGAAGAAATTCCTCCTCATTTCAGTCCTAAATGGCTTACCCCTTATCCTTAGACTATGACCCCTGGTTCTGGACTCCCCGGCCATCAGAAACATCCTTCCTGCATCCAGTCTGTCCAGACCTGACAGAATTTTATAGGTTTCAATGAGATCCCCTCTCAATCTTCTAAACTCCAGTGAGTATAAGCCCAGTCGACACAATCTCTCCTCATACGTCATTCTTGCCATCCCAGGTATCAGCCTGGTGAATCTTCGCTGCACTCCCTCCATGGCAAGAACGTCCTTCCTCAGGTAAGGTGACCACCACTTGTCCCAACACACGCTTAATCCCCCGTGAGTCCCTGTAATCGTCTGGTGGGTATTGTTCCCCACTCGACTGCAGCGTTCCTCATATCTTTGCTCAGCTTTCTGAGCCACCACCACCTATCCAGAGGAATGTGTCTCTTGCACGTTAAACATACATGCTTCCCTACGGTGACGCTGACCCTTGTGGTAATGACCCGTATCCTGGGGCACAGGAGGGAGGCCTCCCCGTACATGAACCTGGTCTGGCTGAAGTACTGAGATGAATTCGACCCCAGCCACCCCGGCCACCTTCCCTCGTGGACATATACGGCGGTCTCCTCTGCATCCCGTTCGCCACTTCTGTCGGTTGCTGTCGGCGCTCTATCCCCTGAGCACCCATAGATGTGAGAGTCCTCCACGTCGCCCCTCTTTCCCAGGCTCAGTCCCATCAGGGCAAGTAGGATTACGATCCCTTTCATCCTGAAAGTCTTTCTGCAACAGATACAAAGACATGCAGCCAGATCCCCAAGAGATTCTCTGGCTTGGGTGAAGCATAGTCAGGACCCGCGACCTCGACTCAAATACAATTCAATTCAATTTTATTTGCCATATGTACTAGTACAATGGAATGCTTACTCCCCGTAGGGACACGTCAGCTATTTTCACAGTGCTGTTTTCAGAAAGTCAATTCTTTGTCATCCAGTGGCAGTGGGAGCATGATGTCCCTCAGCTGCTCCGTCCTCCTCGTCACCGCGGCCTCCTCCTCACTATTGCCGGCTCGGCTCCACGTGTGGTGGCCTGCTTCTCCCGCTCACCCTCTGGCCACCATTCCCGGCTCCCCTCCTCCCAGTCAGACTGTGAGTCATCGTGGCTGCTGGTTCTGCTGGATGCGCTGCGCTGCCTCCGTCCGACTCGCCGAACACATCCTCCGGTCGCCGCGGCCTCCACCTCCCCATTGCCGGCTCCACGGTCCAACGGCCCGAACTATATACATCCGTCGCCCATCTCCGGGCGGCCAGGCTAATTCCTGGTTGGACTACGGCACACAGCTTCCTCCGGCGTGGCCGCACAGTCCTGCACTGTTGGTCCCTCGCCGCCCGTGGCTGCTGGCTGGGGACCTCTGTCCTTGGACTTCCCCCTGACTCGGGAGTCTGTCCCTTTAAACTGGGGACCACGGTCGCCTTGGCTGGGGCGTCCATGGTGACCATCTAGGGACCTTGACGGGTGGGGCTTTCTTGGCTGATGAGCCTTTAACCCGAACTGCTGCTCCCTCAGACTTGACCTCTCCCGAACCTGGGCTAGGGGCAGGTAACTCTTCGCAGCCTGTTGCTGCAAGCTGAGAGTCTCCACCCCCAGGTCCCATGGCTGGGTCCGGGGCAGGGTTTTCGACCTCAGGTCCCTCCTCCACTACACCTGGGTTAGGGGCGGGGTTTTTGCCCTCGGGTCCCTCCTCATCTGGAGCCCAGAAAAGTGGGGGAGTGTCCCAATTGGTGAGCGGGAAGGCTCCTCCCTTTAAGCAAGCCACAGTGCCTGCCTGTGCAGTCTGTGAACTCGCTCCTGCTGCAGGCTGAGGATCTCTATCTGTAGGGGGCATCTTTTAACTGGTTTATGATAATTTACTTGGCCAGCAGCCTTTGCCTACGCTCTGACCAATTCCAACCTTTTACCTGGTTTACGGTAATTCACCTGGTCAGGCAACCTTTTTGCTGCAACACTATAAACCAATTTTCAAACAGTGGTTTCGAATCGCTAACCCCACCTTTCAGTTCTGACTGGAGGAACTTATAATTAATGATATCAAACGGACAAATGGTCTGGATGAGAGAAAAAATCAAGCTTTATTAACTAAATAAACTATACCACACGAACACAGTAATTACAGTAAAACTACTTAACAGGGGAAGGCTGACGGCAAAAACGAGGGATAAGTGACTACAATGTTGATTAAACAATCTTAGAAATTTCCCTTAAATCACCACCCCCTAATTTCTTACTAGATTGCTTTGCTGAGGAATCAGAAACCTGCTCTTCAGAAGCTATCTTTATATCCTGCCAACTCCTGCTGTTTGGTGCTGAAAGGGTCTGTGTGCAAAATTCACGCCCAAAAGTTCCAATATACAAGAAAAGGCCCATGATTGGCTGACTCAAATGGGTTTGGAGTGGTTTAATGTGTCTACACTCTGGGGCCGGAATGTTCCCGCCCACCTCCGGAGCTCCCTGGGCTGAACAAAGGGAATCCAACTGCCATATTGTCTGAGTCAATGGGCGATTCAAAACCTCATTCGTTTCTTAACTGTTCCATATCAAAAGTCTTTTCCATGGTTTAGATGTATCCATTGTGTGTGAGTGGTGTTTGAATGGGTTTGGATTTCTGTGTAAACAGAAACCGATTGTTCTGCGGTTTAGTTCTCAAGTGGATAATTCCTTATGTCAATATCCTGCAGTTTCGTGTAAACAAACCTTGCCTCTGTAGAAGGGAAGCTCCCTGGTTTGATTGACAGGTCTATCTGCCACTGTGTGATCCTCCCACTTACACAGAGATCACGGGCTGCTTATCCAAGCCCTATTATTCATGGCCAATGCTTTCTCTGACAGCCATTTTCAAATCTTTGTGATTGACCAAACTCCAGGGAACAATTTTATTAATAAAAATGTACTGGCATTAAGGTGTGCGAATTTTTCCACAGAACTCCTCGATTCCGGTGTTGTCCATGTGCTGTCCATCTCAATGCAGCCTTTTGCGGTTCTGCGCCTGTTTTAAAACATTGTAGACATTTCACACCACCCAATTCTTCGTCCACGATGTGGACCAATATTTCCGATCTTCAGGGAAAATTGGGGAATTTTGCAAACCCCTACATTCCTCCCCTTTGATACTCCCAACTTGATTGAAGTATCCACTCAAAGGAGTGAGCAAAATGTTCTGACCCTCCGACAAACAACCATCCCCTGTATTTACCTAACAGCTACCTACCACTGATCCCTGTCCTGTCTATTCCCCTCAAATTCGAGAAAAAACCGTAGGCATCTTACAGATACATCAATTTACAATAAGGGGTCTCATACCCCTGCATCACTTGTTACATTATACAATGCATCAAAATTTACAATCACTTGTTACATTACAACTTATTACAGACTGTTGCAATCTTAGTCACACAGGGTAATCAAAATGATCCCAAGTACAAAGAGGATCCTACGCCTCTGCTCAACTTGGGGCTGTAACACAAAATACAAAAAAACTTGAACAACATGCTTAAACAAACCCCGACCATCACGTGCCAATGATGGGTCGCAAAATTTGAGTGGGTATTGCTCCTCCCACTCAGGCAGTAAATGTTCCTTCCACCCCCCTTTGATTGGTCTTAAACCTTTAAAACATACAGAATGGATTTACAGACCAGCCTGCTCCACCAGCCCTGAGCCATTCCCTTGTCCCTTTGTGGAGGCGGGGTACCCCTCATGTTTAAATTTACCTTGGCACAGACCGAGACCGGGGAGTATGGGATCGCGACTACCAGTCCCTCCCCCTCCCGTCTACCCTTGACTGGCTGCAGAAAATGATGGGTGCCTGTGTGGCAGCTCTCCCTGGCCCCACACTCAAACTTGGATCCCAGATCTGGCCACCCACTCATCCTCCCCAGCCACACTTACACTCTAACTTTGCCCGTGGACCCCCGGGTGAGTTCCTCCCTTCCCCGAACGCACCACGCAACTCTTGGGTCTCCCCCTCCCCTTTACAATCTTTCCCAGGCCATCACCACCCACTCCCGGGGAACGCGTCCCTATCTGACAAGGCGCCCGCGCTTCCCCACCATGACTCCTCAACAGCGAGGTCTCCCGCAAGTGAACTTCGGTCAGGATAGTGCTGGGTTGGGGGCCGTGTCCCACCCAGCTGGGGCCATCTCTTCCGCGTAGGAGGAGTAGGCAAGTTCCTCCGGACCCTGTCCAGTTTCTCCCAAAGGTCGTTGCGGGGTTTCCCTCTGGATTTGTCCAGTGGCGAGGTGATACCCAACATTCTGTATCCATATCTTTTTTCGATGCCCAGCTCGGGCTGGGCGAACAGGGCTGCTTCTTCTTCCACTCTCCTGCAAAAGAACTTAAAAGGACATGCAGCCAGGTCTCACTGACCTGCTGCCTTAGGTGGAGACATGGCCGGGTCCCTCGACCTCGGACCAAAATACAAACATTTGGCACACTTGTAAACTTTAACTTTAACTTAAACTACAACAGTTAATTCTAAACTTACAATTTACACCTTAAAGCAAGCTATATACACACATAGCTATAATACAAATGCCGCCTGTCTCCGGACGGCCAGGCTAATCTCTGGCACTGTCGCAGATTACTGCTGGCTGCAGCGAAGCTGGACTGCCTCCTGCCTCTGGTCCCTTGCAGCTTATGGCTGCTGGTTGGGGACCTCTGCCCTTTGGCTTCTCCCCGGTTTGGGAGATTGCTCTTTGTGGCAGGTACCCTGGTGACCACATTTTCTTGGGCTTGCGGACCCGCTGAGACTTTCTGAGGGGCATCTCTGTGGGGGAAGCCTTGGCTGACGGACCCTGTGCCTGGGTTGCAGCCCTAGCTGGCTGGGAACCTTCTCCCCCTGGTACCAACAGCCTGCACTGTATAAGATACTTGGCATCCTGCTGGTACAAATCTCCCTCTCGCGATCCAAAACCTGATGTCAGCTCCCTCCCTATGTCTCCTGCAAGAGGGATTGCTATCCCTGCCTCCCCAGGGTCCCACATCATGGGGGGGACCACTCTGGAAGCGGGCTGGGAAGCTGGTCCCTTTAAACAGACCACTGCACCTGCGCGGATCTCCTCCCTGGAGTCCCGCAGCAGAGGCTGTGAAATCTCTGTCTTTAAACAAGCAGGTGCGCCTGCGTGAAAAAGCTGAGGAAGAGCCGCTGTGGTACCACAGGCAACTGCGCCTGCGCAAACAATCTCTTCACAGGGCTGGGGAACTGCTACACTCTCACAGGCAACCGCGCCTGCGCCTTCGATTTCTCTAAAAAGGGTTGGAAGAACCGCTGAGTCTTCCAAGCAGGCCGCTGCGCCTGCACGTATTGTTTGGGAAGCGGGGATCTTTAAATGGCCGACTGCACCTGCGCGCTCAGCCTCAAACTGAGCAAGAGCCGCTGGGGGTTCCGGGTCCGTGACTGCGCCTGTGCGAACCCGGTGTTGGGGAACCTTTTCCCTCAGGCGCGCAGCTGCGCCTGTGCGGGAAAACTGAAGATGATTCGCTGGGGGTACCAAGCTCACGACTGCGCCTGCGCAAGCCCAGTGTTGGGGAACCTCTTCCCTCAGCCACACGGCTGTGCCTGCATGGGAAAACTGAGGAAGAGCCACTGGGGGTACGGGCTGGGGAACCGCGCCTGCGCGAGCAGTTTCTGTGAATGGATGGGCAGCAGCCTGCTGATTTCTAATCCCAGGCTGCTGTTTCTCTGTTTCTGAGCCACCTAACTTTTTCAAATTTGAACTTTGGGCAAAACTAGGGTCCCACTGGGGTGGGGAAGTGTCCCAATTTGTGGGCTGGACAACCTTTCCCTGGGATCACGCCACAGTGCCTGTCTTTACACGCGGTGAACTTGAACTTGTCTGGTCAGCAAACTCATGTTCTCTTACCCGGGTGGCTTGAAATGGGGAATTTTAGACTTGGACCTGCCTTTGGTCTGGGGCCAAAACTATCCCCTGTGTGCCTCCCTTGTCCCGGATTTCTGCTACTGGACCTGCTCTACAGGGGTCCCAGAACTCTCCTTCCCTATTCCCCTGCTTAAGCAGCTTAGTCCTCCTTAACTCCATACCCAAACTCTCTACCTTTCTGTTACATGGGGTATGATCTGCTCCACTAAACCTTTGGTCACAGGCCAGCTTATAAGCTGCCTTTACCTCCCTAACCATTTCCTCCTGCTCTGTTACTTCTGAGGTGAGACGGGCATTCTCTTCCAGCAGTCTCATCTCGTTACTCTTTGAACTGTAAATCTGGCACTTTAGGAACTCTATCTTGTTCCTCATGTGGCTTTTGCCCTCACTAGCTTCTTGGGTGAGGTGTGCGTTTTCCTCCTGGAGCCTCATCTCACTGTCCCTCGCCTCTGTGACTTCCTGCACAAGGCGCTCTATAAATGCCTGGTATTTCGTGACCTCTAGTGTGAGGCATGCATTCTCTTCCCGCACCCTCATCCCACTATCTCTGGCCTCGTTCACCTCTCTAATGAGGCATTCTACCTCCGCCTGGCATTTTTCAAACTGGGACTCCCGATTCTTGGCCTCTTTAACCTCCTCCTGCATCCTCATCTCACCCTTCTTAACCCAGCCACCTATACCATGATAGTTCAGCCTACACGCTGCCGCTAACATCCACAGGGCTACCTACATACTGAAAACAAGAAAAGCAATAGCTGGTGCTTTCTCCAGATCCAGACCACTCATCATATAAAGAACTGCCTACAATCCTGCTGCGGTCGCCATTTTGTAGGGGGGCATCTTTTAACTGGTTTATGGTAATTTACCTGGCCAGCAGCCTTTGCCTATGCTCTGACCAATTCCAACCTTTTACCTGGTTTACGGTAATTCACCTGGTCAGGCAGCCTTTTTGCTGCTACGCTATGAACCAATTTTCAAACAGTGGTTTCAAATCGCTAACCCCACCTTCCAGTTCTGACTGGAGGAACTTATAATTAATTATATCAAACGGATAAATGGTCTGGATGAGAGAAAAATCAAGCTTTATTAATTAAATAAACTATACCACGCGAACACAGTAATTACAGTAAAACTACTTAACAGGGGAAGGCGGACGGCAAAAACGAGGGATAAGTGACTGCAATGTTGATTAAACAATCTTAGTAATTTCCCTTAAATCACCACCCCCTAATTCCTTACTAGATTGCTTTGCTGAGGAGTCAGAAACCTGCTCACCTGGTGTCCAAGGGAGAGAGAGAGAGATAGCTCTTCAGAAGCTATCTTTATATCCTGCCAACTCCTGTTTTGGTGCTGAAAGGGTCTGTGTGCAAAATTCGCACCCAAAAGTTCCAATATACAAGAGAAGGCCCATGATTGGCTGACTCAAATGGGTTTGGAGTGGTTTAATGTGTCTACACTCTGGGGCCGGAATGTTCCTGCCCACCTCCAGGGCTGAACAAAGGGAATCCAACTGCCGTATTGTCTGAGTCAATGGGTGATTCAAAACCTCATTCGTTTCTTAACTGTTCCATATCAAAAGTCTTTTCCATGGTTTAGATGTATCCATTGTGTGTGAGTGGTGTTTGAATGGGTTTGGATTTCTATGTAAACAGAAACCAATTGTTCTGCGGTTTAGTTCTCAAGTGGATAATTCCTTATGTCAATATCCTGCAGTTTCGTGTAAACAAACCTTGCTTCTGTAGAAGGGAAACTCCCTGGTTTGATTGACAGGTCTATCTGCCACTGTGTGATCCTCCCACTTACACAGAGATCACGGGCTGCTTATCCAAGCCCTATTGTCCTTGGCCAATGCTTTCTCTGACAGCCATTTTAAAATCTTTGTGATTGACCAAACTCCAGGGAACAATTTTATTAATAAAAATGTACTGTCATTAAGGTGTGTGAATTTTTCCACAGAACTCCTTGATTCTGGTGTTGTCCATGTGCTGTCCATCTCAATGCAGCCTTTTGCAGTTCTGGGCATGTTTTAAAACATTGTAGGCATTTCACATCACCCAATTCTTCGTCCACGATGTGGACCAATATTTCCAATCTTCAGGGAAAATAGGGGAATTTTGCGAAACCCTACATTCCTCAGACCCTACCCCAACTGGCTGTTTTCTCCTTTCAAGTTTAAACAGTTTGCACTGGTTAATGTGAAACCATTTTGTGCGCCGAGGCATCTTAACGGCGTATACCATGGGACTGGCTTTATCTACAATGCTGTAGGGCCCCATATATAATGGTTCCAAACTCCCTACTCGGGCATAGTTCCTCACCATGACCTGATCTCCTACCTCCCACTCGTGGTGCTTTCGGGGTTCGAGCAGCAATCGGTTACTCCGATGCTGCTTTCCCATGTTCCCAGCCGCCTGCTCGTGGACCTGTTTAAGGTGCTCAAAGAGGTTTCGGGTGAACCTGTCCCGGTTTACCTCCCTGAGCTGACCCTCTGTGAGCACCGGGGCTAGTACATGGGTGGGGGTCCGCATAACCCTGCCAGTCATCAGCTCGTACGGGGAGTACCCCGTGCTTTTAGACTGGCTGGCCCGGATCCCCATCAGAACCAACGGTAGGATCTCGGCTCATTTACGGGGCGAGTCCATTATCTCCTTCCTCAATCTTTCTGCTAGGGTCCTATTCATTCTTTCCACAATCCCTGATGACTGCGGGTTGTGGGCCATGTGCCATTTCCCCTCAATGCCTAGCAGCATAAGGGTATTCTGCATCACCTGTCCGGTAAAATGACTCCCTTGGTCGGACTCCACATACTGTGGTAGTCCCCACTGTGAGAACACTTCCCGGACCAGGAGCCTGGCAGTACCCAGAGCTGTGGCTGTTCTGCAGGGGAAGGCCTCTACCTATTTGGTGAACACATCCACCAGGACTAGGCAGTACTTATAGCTTCCCTGGGTGGTGGGCAGGGGCCCGATGTAGTCGACTTGTATCGACTGCCATGGTCCCTCTACCCTCCTGATGTGTCCCATAGGTACCTTCCTTTTGTGGGGGTCAGGGTTGTTAGCAGCGCACACAAGACAGCCTGCATAGAACTCGAGGACATCCTCCCTGAGTCCTGGCCACCATCCGGCCTGTTCCACCCACTGCCAGGTGGTCTCAGGCCCGGGGTGTCCCACTCCCAGACCCTCATGGGCCAGTTGAAGGAATTCCCTCCGTTGTTGTTGCGGCACAACCCGCTGTTCCCCCCGGAACAGCATGCCCTCTTTTACGGAGAGGGTTGCTGTGCCATAAGGACCCTCTACCCTTTTTCCCTCAGTCACTGCACTGAGGACTGCTTTGAGGATGGGGTCTTGGGCTTGGACCGTCTTGTGGTCCGGGGCTAAAGCTACCCCTGCACTCCCTTGGGTCCCGTCCCTACCTCTGACCGTCGCCATGGGTCTGGACCCAAATGGGTCCCAGAAAGTGCCTGTGTGGGCACCCTCCTTGGCGCGCAAGTCAGCCTGCTGGTTGCCTTGGCTGCGGGGTTCTGTGGAGGAATGGGCTTTCACCTTGTGGATGAAAACCTCCCCTTCCTCCATCACTGCTGCTAAGATCTTTTCCAGCAGGGGTTTTACTGTGAGGGGTCTCCCGTCGGCGGAGGTGTATCCGCGGCGGGACCAGATGGCCAGGTACTCCGTACACGAATTGCATGTGAACATGCTGTCCGAGCAATTCGTGTAGGGGGTGGGGAAGATTTCGGGGTGTGTAATGACGTACACTACCATGGACAGTTCAGCCTGCTGGGCGCTCATGCTGCTGGGGAGCTTAATCACCAGGGCAATGTTTGTCGCTGGGTCATAAACTCCACACCCCATGAGACGCTCACCAGCAGATACTGTGCTGGAACCGTCTACATAGCTCTCGCGGCCTGTGGGATGTATCCCGGCCCGTAAACCTATATTCACTTCCCAAACCCCTTCTATGGAACACCGGTGGGCTGTTCCAGGATTTACCAGGTTGGCTGCGAGCTTTGGCTAACAGAGACCCTTCACTTTAAGATCCATCTGTGAGAGGAGCAAGGTCCAGTGGGCAATGCGGGCACTGCTCACTGTTCCATCCTTGATCCTCCCATCCAGAAGCATCTGGGTGGGTGTGTGATGGGTGAGGAGGGTGATGGGAGAGGTGCCTGTGAAGATCAGCGATCTTTTCACAGCCCAATGTGTGGCCATGAGGTGCCGCTCACAGTTGGAGCAGCTCCTCTCCACACCCGTGAGTATCCTGGAGGAGTAGACCACCGGCCTTAGCCTGCCATGCCGCTCTTGGAGCAGCACAGCACTCAGACTGTCCCCGCTGGCTGCTACCTCCAGGAAAAACTCTTTTCCCCCATCTATAGCCCCTAGAGCTGGTGCAGTCTGCAAGTCCCTTTTGAGCCTGACAAGTGCTGCCTGGCAGCCCTCATCCCAAAGCCACTCCACTCCCTTGTGTAGGAGCCGGGGCAGAGGGGCCGCTGTAGCTGCATAGTCCTCAATAATGTCTCTACAGTACCCGGTTAGCCCTAGAAATGACCTCACACCCGTCACTGTGTTGGGGACCGGTAACTCTTTGTAAGATTTGCAAAATTTCTGCATCTCCCCGAAGGTTATTATCAATAAAAGGGACCCTGCATGGACATTTTAAAATTAAAAAGCATACCCAAGATGGCATCCTTGCCTCGTGGCAGAAAGCCTGTGGGATTCCAAAATGGATTCTGCAGCGCAGACAGCTTGGGAGAAATCAAAACTAAGGCTGCAGGCTTTCTGTGAATAGAAACTTTGTGTTTTGGAACGAGACAGGACTTTGAATTATGTATTAGACCGAATTGGAGACAGATCTGATTTCAGTGAGGCCTATAGTTAAAGCCATCAAACAGTCTGCATGCATAATCGGAAACAGATTAAACACAGCCATCGAGGCTGGACAAGCCCATCCAAGAACTTTCAGGACAATACAAGTCAATTATCGGGCTGGTAGGTGCGATTACCGGCCATCTAAAAACTGTCAGTATAGATTGCTACCATTGTTTAAACTAGCCCGCCAAGTTTAAGACAAAAAACTAACCTGATTTGGCGCGAAGATAAGGGTTTTCAAAAGGGTATAACTGAAGGCCCCGGGTAGCAATTGGCCCCTGCTGCGACTGCTGGCTTGCTTGCTCCCTGCTCTGCCCCCCACCCCCCTGTTCTCCTGCACTTGGCCCTCGCTCTTGGGAGGGGAACGAAACCCAAGTCCATAGATACCCAGGACGCCCAGGCCGCAGAAGTGGGCAAGGCGAGGTTGAGCAGATATTTCAGGACTTGTATACTAGTCTTGTAAGACGAGGAAGAAGACGATAATACAGGCAGAGCAGGGCAGTGAAAAACGTATCAATTAATTAAACCAAGTGCCTAGTTATAAGTTGACACTTGGGGAATAAAGTCCTTAAGGACGGTGAAGACAAGCATCTTGTTGAACACTGCAAATAAAGGCAGGTGTCCACGCCATGACGAAAATGCTGGCGTTCAATGCCTGGCTAGTAAAATCTGAGCAGTAAAAACTGCTAATCGTCGCATCGATGTAACGTTACCGCCGACGACCGTCCGCGGGAGAAGAAGAGGAGAACCCATTGGGACGAGACGACGATGATAGCGGAGGAGAAGAAGGTGTGTCGCAGCAGCAGCTCCAGCACCGCGCTCCTGAAGACCATGTGGCGACGGGGTACCTAAGAGGACAGAGCGCTAAACCTGAAAACCTACATTTCCTTTTCAACAGTTGGCTTTGATTTTGAATTGGTGAACATGAATTCTGGCCCCACATAGCTTAATCTAGTTAGGTATAGGGGTGGGATAAGGATAAGGCGATTGTTAAGATAGTTGTTTTCCCTCGATGTGCTGTGTGTTCCCCATTCCCTGCATAAGTGTAGTTATTTGTATTTGCCTGTAATTTTATATTAGTAACTTCTTTCAAGACTGTATCCATTTTTCCTCTTCAATAAAATCTTGGTTTTGCTTACATGCAAACCACCTGTCTACTCGAGTTTTCTGTATCGCTGCCTGTACCTAAGTCCGGTGTCTAGAACCCAGGGGCGTGGGAGCGATTCGAACTGCTCAAAAACAGTCAGGGGCATAACTGACTGGGTGCACGCGCCACACCCGCCACCCCCTACATAAATGGCGACCACGGCCGGACACCGGCATCAGGGTTGCGATATGGTAGACAATGGTTCGGATGGGCGAACCGTTATGGAGGAAAGAATTTCTGATTATGTGTTTAGCAAGCTGAATATCACTAAGAAGTGGATCACCACTCTGTTAAAGGCTGGGCATCCGATAGATGCAGCAGCCAAGTGGACAGAGGGAAAGGAACACAAGAAGTCCTTAGAGAAGGCAGTTTGGCTGATGTGCTTTAAAAAGCAGATCCAGCTTCTGGACGGACTCGTTGCTGCACAGGCAATCGAGTTAAGGGAGTCAGCCCTGGAGATCCAGGATAAGGCTCTCGCAGGGGAAAAGTTGTTCGCAGCTTTGCAGGCTTTGAACCAAGAAAGAGTGCATCTAGTGAGAGAACACAAGGCCCAGTTGGAATACCTACGGTGCCAAGTCACCGAGGCCAAGGGAAATGAGTCAAGGTTGCGGGAGAAAAATGCCCGTATGGCAAGGCAGGTTAGGGAACAGGAAGAGAAAGTGCAGGAGGTAAAAGCTGCTTACAAGCTAGCGAATGAACAGGGGTTTGAGGAGGCAGACCACGGCCCCTATCAAGAGAGGATAGAAAATCTGAGCCGGGCCCTCCGGAAGGCAAAAGGCATGGAATGCCTCATAAGTCCAAAGGCAGGTCAGGCAGATTTTATGGGGAACGAATCTCACTGGTAGTGCCTAGGGATGACCCGGTTGAGAGAGAGGAGACCTCACGGCCACCACCCATAGCGCCAAGTTTCAGCGAGGTTTGGCAGCAAGGGGGGTGGAACCCAGAGTGGAGTCGGAGGTGGAGGCGGAGGTAGAGCAACCCCGCCCGAAAAGTCAGAACCGGAACCGATGTGCCCAGCGCGGCATCGGAGGTTCGGCCCACCTGCCAATGGAAAAGATGAGGGACCCCTCCAAAACCAGTTCGTATTACCCTTTAACACCCAACAGCTTAGGGTTATGGTCAACCATATCACAAAGCTTTCCACCAAGGGAGACCCCTCGATCCACTTCAGGGAAATAGAGCAGACCGCCAGTGTCAACGACTGCGATGACGCTGAGAAGGCCAAGATGCTGCTATTCTCCCTGGAGAGTAATCTCCTCCAATCCCTCTCTGAAGAGTGTAAGAGGGGACAGAGCGGGTACGAGGAGCTTAGAGACGCAGTTCTGGAGGCCATGGGGATGGATGAGGGAAGTCCTTTTTCCCGCGTGGAGAAGACGGTACAGCTCTCAGGGGAGACCCCGCAGGCTTTTGCGGACCGGCTGTGGCGGTGTACCGGAAAGCCTGCCTGGGGACACGGGACCGGGGATTCCTGAACGGGGATTCTCTGACGCATTGGCTCTGTTGTCTAGTGGCGAACAGCTTGCCACAGATTCGGGCCAAGGCAGAAGCCTGGTTTGACCCCAAAGATCCCCAGACCACAGAGATCACGGTAATTAGGCAGCTCACTCTGGCCTATAAAAACGGTAGGGGAGTCGGTGCACACCCGCCCAAGGGTAAGCTGCATGAGGTAAAACCCGGACCGGGTAGGAAAAAGTGGCACCAGGAAGGGAGTAACCCCCGCAGCACAAAGACCAATTGTTACGAGTGTGGGAAGGATGGTCACTGGTGGAAGGAGTGTAAGAACCCTTGAAAGGATAACAAGGGAAAGCATCCCACAGCCCCAACCCAAAAGGCAGGGGTAGGGATCCCTTCCGCAGAGGTCGAGTCGCTTTTGGATGCCATGAGGTCCTTACTGACTGGCCAGGGGAGAGTAGCAGCCACCACCGGTGCTCTCACCCCGTCAGCCCCATCCAACCCACAACCGTGACTAGAGCCGGTGCAGCCTGGGTAACTGTGTTCGCTCCGATATGATGATTGGACGAGACCCATGTTAGAGATGGAGGTGGAAAAGGTAGCGGGGACCTATCTGTTGGACATGGAGGCATCACGCACCGTGATCTACTCAGCTAACCCCACCACCTCACCTCTCTCCAACGGGGTCCCATACAATCTATCGGGATTCACGGGTAAGGAACAGGCTGGCATGGTTTCCATCCCGCTCGCCATTCGGATAGGACCGCTCCGCTCCAAGTGGACGTGTGTCCTGATGAATTGGGAAGTGGAGGGTGGAAGAGGACTCCTGGGGGCCGACCTTATCATAGGTCACGGGATCGTGGTGGATTTAAGGAACCACTGACTCTGGGGGGCAGGAAAAGTAAAGAACGGTGAGATCGTAGTTATCCCAGGTAAGGAAGGGAAGGGGACCCTCTGCACCATGAAGCCCAAACAGGATTATAACCTCGGGCTCATGGTCAGCAACACCCCACCAGAGTTCCAGGCATTTGTGCAGGCCCACCTGGCCACATTTGCCATGCACAAACATGACTGCGGGAGGGTCACAGGGTTTGAGGTCAGAGTAGACGGGGACCCCATGGCCCAACCACAGAAACAGTATAACTTCCCCAGGGAAGCAGAGCCAGACATGGACATGTTGGGAGGACTCATAAAAATCAACATTTCATTGTGCAGTACACACGTCTGCTGCATATATGACAAATAAAATTGAATTGAATTGAATTGAATTGAATTGAAGCAGCCATGTCCTGGAGGGCCACGGTGGACTATCAGGTGCTCAATAGTAACATCCCAGCCTGTGCACCTACAATGGCAGCAGTTGCCAACCTGATAGGGAGTATTCCAGCATCCACGACCACTTTCACGTTGTTGGATATTTCCAATGGGTTTAGGTCCATCCCTGTAAGGAGGGAGGATCAGTACAAGTTTGCCTTTACGTTTAAAGGGCAACAGTACACGTGGAACTGCTTGCATCAGGGCTTCCATAATAGCCCCAGCATCTTCCATCAGTGCATGGCAGACAGTTTGAAGGACTTTAAGTCAGCCCGGACAGTTGGTACAATATGTGGATGACTTGCTCCTGTTCACTGATTCTGTAGGAGTCGCTGGATATAAACAGACTGTGAGACTTTCATAGCAGCAAAGAAAAACGCGTGTTAGCTTTATTAACTCTCCGCATGGACTGAGGGACTCAGCCCCGTTGCAGGGCTATGACGCGTCACACAATCGACGACTCTTAAAGGGACCCTGCCCCGATTACCCAACCAAGTTCCATACATAACAACATTGGCTATACATAGTGAATTGCGTTACTGTCCCTATGTGGTCTCCGCCACATACGTCCCCCCAGAATTCACTAGAACTGGCAATGTCAGTCGTTGAGGGGCCCGGATCACATGGCCGAAACGGCTCCTTAAGTCCAGGGGAAGGGACTGGGGGGGTCGCAGGAGGGTCCCCGGGTGCTCGGTGGTGGACTGAGGGTGCAGAAGCCAGAGGTCGGCCCCGCTGCAGGGGCTGAGCCAACCCAACGGGTCGGTCCAGATCCAGGTGGGCCGGCTTAAGACGGTCCACGGAAATGTAGTCCGGCTTACCGCCGACATCCACCACGAAGGCCTTGTCCCCGGCTTCCAGGACGCGGAATGGTCCGTCGTAGGGTGGGTGAAGAGGTCCCCGGTGGGCGTCGTGGCGGACGAAAACTTACTCCACCGCACGAAGGTCCCGTGGAATGTGGGACTGAGGGAGACCGTGCTGCGACGTGGGCACCGGCGCGAAAACCTTGGCGTTGTCCAGGAGTGCGGACCGCTGACGGGCTGCAGACCAAGGGTCCGTGGCGTTGGGGGCGAAAGCCCCGGGAACCCGCAATGGCTGCCCGTAGACGAGCTCAGCGGATGAGGACTGGAGGTCCTCCTTGGGGGCGGTCCTGAGTCCCAGCATGACCCACGGGAGTCTGTCGATCCAACTGTCGTCCCGGAGGCTGGCCCGGAGCGCGGCCTTCATGGAGCGATGAAACCGTTTGCACAGCCCGTTAGCCTGAGGGTGATATGCGGTGGCGTGGTGGAGTCTCAACCCGAGGCCTTGGGCGACAGCGTTCCAGAGCTCTGTAAGAATTCGCAATAATTTACAGTTCTGAAGATTAATTTTTTTGATTAAAGAATCCCTGGGCATTGTGCTATTAAATTTCCAGGGATATAAATGGCTGTCACACCACATGGCCAAAGACAAAGGACTTGGAAAGCAGCTTTGTGTGTCTGGAAGTAAGGTTCAATGGAGCTGCCAATCAAAGGGGAGCCCCCTACCCCCTGCAGCAGGACAATTGATGCCTGTTTACAAAACGTTCTACAATGTTGACTCTAAGATCGAGTGCTTGAAACTGCCAGCATGAACAAAGGAACTTTGTTTGCTAAGCACTCAAGACTGTCAATCAATTGTGGTTCCAGATGACCACAGGACAATGCTTTGTTTACAAAGCAATTGAATGCCATTAGCATTTGTTTGTATATCGAGTGGATACATCTAAACTGCAGAAGAGACTTTTGGATCTTGAATGGGAACCGTTTAAGAACTGAATGGGTTTAAATCACCTAGCATTCTGGACAATAGAGCAGTTGTATTTCCCTTTTGTTTCAGCCCAGGGAGCTCTGGAAGACACATTAACCCAGTCCAACCACTCTGAGTTAGCCAATCACAGCTTTCTCTTGTGTATTGGAACCTTTGGGTGGGAATTTTTCACACAGCCCTTGCAGGGCAGAACGGCAGGACCTCACCAGGTATATAAGATAGCTGCTGAGAAGTTATCACTCTCTCTTTACTTCCTGGGACCAGAGGTGGGCAGGGTGTTCTGACTCCTCGGCAAGGCAACCTAGCAGGAGTTAGGGGGTGGTGATTTAAGGGTAATTGCTAAGGTTGTTTAAATAACATTGGAGCCATTTTATCCCTCATTTTCACTGTCTGCAACCCCCTGTTATATAGTTTTACTGTAATTACTGTGTTCGTGTGGTATAGTTTATTCTTTTGATTATAGTTTATTTAGGTAATAAAACTTGATTTTTCTCTCATCCAAACCACTTGTCCGTTTTAATATCATTAATTATAAGTTCCTCCACTCAGAACAGAAGGAGGGGTAGCGATTCGAAACTGCTGTTTGTAAATTGGTTTAGAGTGCAGCAGCAAAAGGCTGCTGACCAGGTGAATTACCGTAAACCAGGTAAAAGGTTGGAATTGGTCAGAGCTCAGAGGCAAAGGCTGCTGGCCGGGTAAATTACCATAAACCAGTTAAAAGATGCCCCCCTTACAGCTCCGATGTGAACTGGGGCCCCCAGTTGGAGGAGACGTCAGATGGGGCGCTGAACCGGGCGACCCAAGTGTTGATGAGCGCCCGAGCCACATCGGCGGACATCGTTGACGACAGCGGAATGGCTTCCGGCCATCGGGTGGTTCTGTGGGCCATCGTGAGGAGGTGGGTGAACCCGCGGAAGGGCGGCAGGGGCCCCACCAGGTCCATGTTAACGTGGTCGAACCGCCTCTCGGGCACCGCGAAAGGTGCCAACGGGGCCTAAGTATGGCGATGTACTTTCGAGCACTGGCATACCACGCAGGTATTGGCCTAGTCGCGAACGTCCTTCTTGAGCCCGTGCCAGACGAACTTAGCTGCCACCAGCTTCTGTGACGGCTTCCTGCCCGGGTGGGAAAGGCTATGGATGGCGTTGAAAACCTGCCGTCTCCACCCGTCGGGCACGACGGGGCATAGCTGCTCAGCGGAGACATCGCACAGGAGCGTGGTGCCGGCATCGTCAAACGCGACATCCACTAACTGAAGGCCTGTGACAGCCGTCCTGTAGGCCTGGATGTCTGTGTCGGAGGCCTGGTCGGCCGCCATGCGGGTGTAGTCGATACCGAGGTGTACGGCGCTGGCGACGGCCCAGGAGAGACAGTCGGCGACAGGGTTGCTTTTCCCAGCCATATGCTGGATGTCCGTCATGAACTCGGAGATGAAGGTAAGCTGGCGCTGCTGATGGGCTGACCACGGCTCGGAAACTTTGGCCATGGTGAAGGTCAACGGCTTGTGGTCCACGAACGCCGTGAACAGGCGGGCATCCAGCAGGAAACGGAAGTGTCGGACGGCGAGGTAGAGGCCGTGAAGCTCGCGATCGAAGGTGCTGTACTTCCGCTCGTTGGGGCGGAGCTGCCGGCTGAAGAAGGCGAGCGGCTGCCAGGTGCCGTTGACCCACTGTTCATGGACGGCGCTGACAGCATAGTCCGAAGCGTCAGTGGTGAGAGCGATCGGCGCATCGAGCAATGGATGTGCCAGCATGGTCGCGTTAGCCAGGGCCCTTTTTGTGTCCATGAAAGAATTGGCCATCTCCTCGGACCAGTCGACGGCGAGCTTGGTGGGCTTCCCTTTGAGGGCCTCGTAAAGGGGCCGTATAAGCTGGGCTGCCCAGGGAATGAAGCGATGATAAAAGTTCACCATGCCCAAAAACTCCCGCAGGGCCCTCACGGTGAGGGGTCGTGGAAAATCCTTCGCAGACTCCACTTTCGACGGCAGTGACACCGCCCCATCCTTCGTGATGCGGTGCCCGAGAAAGTCGATCGAGGACAGCCCAAACTGGCACTTGGCCGGATTGACGATTAGGCTGTGCTGGCTGAGGCGTTCGAAGAGAGTCCGGAGGTGGGACACATGCTCCGTCCTGGAGGCACTGGCGATGAGAATGTCATCCAGGTAGACAAACAGGAATGGCAGGTCCCATAACACGGTGTCCATTAGGCGTTGAAATGCCTGAGTGGCGTTTTTGAGACCAAATGGCATGCGGAGGAATTTGAACAGCCTGAACGGGGTGATCACCACGGTTTTCGGGATGTCCTGCAGCCGAACGGGGACCTGGTGGTAACCCTGAACGAGGTCCACTTTAGAGAAAACAACTTTCCCGGCCAGGCAGGCGGAAAAGTCCTGGATATGTGGAATCGGGTAGCGGTCGGGGGGTCGTAGCATCGTTGAGGCACCGGTAATTGCCACACGGGCGCCAACCGCTGCCTGGTTTCAATGCAATGTGGAGGGGCGAGGCCCACAGACTGTTCGACCGGCGAATGATGCTGAGGCGCTCCATCGTGTCGAACTCAGCTTTAGCGATGGCGAGTTTCCCCGGGTCGAGGCGCCGAGCACGGGCGTAGACAGGTGGACCGGTGGTCGGGATGTGGTGTTCTGCCCCGTGCTTGGTGGCAGCGGATGAGAACGTGGGCTTTGTGAGGTCCGGGAACCCGGCGAGGAGGCGGGAAAACTCGTCGGAGGCTGAGAGTGCGCTGGACAACTTCGTCATGTCGGAACCACTGAGCGAACACGGGAGTGAACTGAAAGTCTCAGCATTGATGAGACGTCGGTTCTTGATGTCCACCAAAAGGCCATTGGCACAGAGGAAGTCAGCGCTGAGAAGAGGGGTGGACACTTTCGCTGTAACAAAGTCCCAAGCGAAACGCTGCCCGCCAAAACACAGCACCACGCTCCGTTTCCCTAAGGTACAGATGGAACTGCCATTGGCGGCTTTGAGGGCGGGGCCGTGGTTTCCCCCCCTGTATGTCTACAGTTGACGCGGGCAGGACGCTCACCTGGGCACCCGTGTCGCAGAGGAAACGACGTCCAGAGTCAGTGTCCGTAATGAATAACAGACTACCTGAACGGCCGACAGCCATGGCAGCTAATGAGTGGGCCTTCGCTTTTCCCGACGCGGCAAAGCTACACGGGGGCCAGCACTTCTTAGCGTTGGAGCCGAACTGCGCGTGATAGAAGCACATGCTTGGGGGCTGCCGCCGTTGGGCTGTGGCAGTGGGGGCAGGGCCCCGCATGGCCACGCAGTACTGTTGCCCGGCGGAGAAAAATTTGTCGGCCTCCTTGGCCAGGGCGCGGAAATCACTAATATGAGAGTTGGCTAAAGCCGACCGTACCTGCCCTGGCAGCTGTTGTAGGAACAGTTCTCTGAAGAGGAAGCACGGCTTGTGCTTGCCCAGGAGGGTTAACATGTGGTCCATCGGTTCTGAGGGCTTGGAGTCGCCAAGCCCGGGTAGAGAGAGAAGCTGGCATGCGCGCTCGGGTTTAGTTAGTCCAAAAGTCTCTAGGAGGTGCGTTCTCAGCGTCGCAAATTTGTGGTGCTCTTGGGGGTCCTCGAGCAGGCTCACGACTCTGGCAGCGGTGGAGCTGCCGAGAGCAGAGACAACGTAATAATACTTCGTGTTGTCCATGGTGATGTCCCGGAGAGCAAACTGAGCCTCGGCCTGGGCAAACCAAGCGGCAACCTGCCGTTCCCAAAACTCTGGTAATTTGAGAGACACGGCGTTCGTCGCCATCTCGGATAAAGTCTTTGGAAACGTCCAAAAGAGAAACGGGGTCACCAATGTAGGAGTCGCTGGAAATAAACAGACTGTGAGACTTTCATAGCAGCAAAGAAAAACGCGTGTTAGCTTTATTAACTCTCCGCATGGACTGAGGGACTCGGCCCCATCGCAGGGCTATGACGTCATCACACAATCGACGACTCTTAAAGGGACCCTGCCACGATAACCCAACCAAGTTCCGT